>NW_027361682.1:20645000-21245000 GCF_039654945.1 Dendrobates tinctorius
AAAAGGCTGGGTTTCAGTCTGACCTTTTCATCAGTCTACCATCCCGAGACCATCGGTCAGACTGAAAGATCTATTCAGCCTTTGGAGCAGATATTGCGATGTCTTGCTACGTCCAGAAAGGATGATTGGTGCTCTGCGGTAACTATGGCAGAGTGTGCGTTCAATAATCGTGTCAATCAGTCCACTGGTACTTCCCTGTTCTTCTGCAACTATGGGTTTCACCTTCACTTTGTTGAGTTTTCACGGATTGATTTGGGGTGTCCAGGGGCTGATTCGGCCTTTTTGCAGTTGGGGGAGATCTGGGGGGAGGTTCAGAAAAACATTGGGGAGACTCAGGGAAGTATAAATTTTTTGCGGATAAACGACGTTCTGTGGGGCCAGCCTACCAGGTGGGGGATAAGATATGGTTATCCACCAAGAATATTAGATTGACGATTCTTTCTGCTAAGTTGGATCCCTAGTTTATTGGCCCTTATGAAATTTTAGAGGTGGTTAATCCTGTGGCCTTCCGCCTGCAATTGCCTCCGTCGTTGCGGATCCCCAATGTATTCCATAAGGCGCTTCTGAAGCCATCGGTGCCTTCCTCTGGTGAGTCTCCCTCGCTCCCACCGCCTGTTGTAGTAAATGGCCAGACCGAGTGTGAGGTGGAACGGGTGGTGGATTCTCATTTCTGATATTACGTTTCTGGTAGGTCCTGACTTCTTGCTCGTCCCTGACTACGAACTTGCTGTCTCCCTTGGTACTTCTGCTCCTGACAGTTGCTGACTTTGGCTAGACTGGCCAATCTCCTTACCTGTGACCTGTGCTGTTGCTCTGTGTTACTACGCTGTGTGTGTGCAATCTCTCTTCCCTCACCATCACCCACTGGTGGAGGTTGCGTGTACTGCACTGCAGCAGCACTTTACAGCCGCCTGATCCGCATGGGCAAGCGGCACCGGCAGTTGAGGGAGAACGAATTTCGGTCTCAAGCTGCTAAAAGAACATGCTGCAGGGGACAGAGATGCAGCTGAGCGAAAAGGACCGCTTCCATTGCTGCCACCATTTTTCCCAGGACTCTCATGACAAACCAGATGGAATGGGAGGATGAGTGGCCAAGTGCACGGGCTCCTTGTTGAAGGGCTAGGACCTTGTCTCGAGGGAGAATCACCAACCCTCCACAGGAGGTGTCCAAGGTTATTCCTAAAAGGGGTATCTGCTGGGCTGAAACAGGGGAAGACTTGCATAAGTTTATAAGCTAGCCCAGATGAGAAAGAGTATTGCCCAAGAAGGGTAGAATAACCACGCCCTGAGAGTGCAAGATGGACATGACAGTCGCAATGACCTTTGAGGACACTCTGGGAGCAGTAGCGAGGCCGAAGGGCAAAGCCGTGACTTAAAAATACTGTTCGCGAATGGCGAAGTGCAGGAATTCTCGGTGAGAAGGAAAACAACGGAATATCCACAAACAGGTGCCAGGATGAGTCGTGCCGTTTTATCTTTCTTCGTGCCAGAGGTAGAGAAGAAAAAAACGTAATTTGTATCCAGAAGACACCTAGTCTCTGGCCCCTTCTAAGAACGATGGAGAGTCAGATAAGACGAAAATAGGAATAGAAATCTGCCTACCCTACTGGAGTAGACAAGATAGGCCAAAAATCTGTGGGACTTGTGTCCCCTAGATCTGGTTTACCTGAATCCGTCCTACTAAGCTTAGTCGGTTTTAAAAAACGAGACCTGTGATAACTCCTGTCTCCACGAGAAGAACGCCCCGAGCCAGAAGAAATGTATGCATTAGCTCGGCCAGAAATGCCACGAAAAAACCCGGAAACGTGCCTGATGAGGACTAAAAAAGACATGTAGACTTCTGCTGGAGGAGTTTACGCTTTTCCTCCTGTGGCGCCAGAGAGAAGCTGAATCAGCATTTTTCTAAATAAACGCTTGCTCTGATAAGGCGGGTATGTCAAGAACCTTTAAAACTCAGAGGCTGTTCAGCATTCCTTGAATCACAGTGCCCATCGATGATGATGGCATTAATGTAGTAAGAGCAGCACAGGTAGACGCATGCAGCTAATATACCCTGTCTCAGGAGAACTGATTGCGGCTTGCGGAGGAAGGTGTCCATTCTTTCCGCAAAACAAGTGAAAAAAGGGAGGTATCTCGCCTCTATAGTCTGCTGACCTTTTTAAAAAGCGCAATGTGACCTAAGCCAGAACTAGAGAAGGGTCTGGGTAAAGCGGGGGGTAGGCGGAGGCGGCACTCACGGTTACCATCTGGTATTGGAGTGGGAAGAACGTTACCCTGCAGGGGTCAGTCAGCCTGGAACAACACTGGCATGGCCATAACACACAAGAACAGTGTAAGAGAGGGAACGTGGAGGAGAGACTCCGTGTTCCCGCTTGTTGTGGGTTTTGTGAGAACGGAACTCTGAAGGGATCAGTCGCCCCCTCTGCAATCTGTGGATTCTTCGCCTGAAAACACGCTCTGCTGACCGAGTCGCATGATCCTTGGTGGGATCTGAACCCAGGATCCAGGGCTGCAAGGCTGTAGTGCTAACTTTTAGAATCTGTTCAGTTTGTGACTATCCGCCATTTTCTTGTAGTGTTCTGGCTGCTGGTCTTTTTCCCCTGGTGCTGGGTTTGTCTTGGTTCAGGTGATTGTATCACCCTTTATTAACCTGCACCTGTCTCCCATTCCTTGCTGGACAACAGTGTTAATCCGCTTGAAGTCTGGCTTGGAGCTTTGCTTTGCCTTCTGTGTGTTTAATGATTGCAGTGCTAGGACCTCTGGTTCTGCTAGTCTTAGTTTCTGTTTTCACTTTGTTTCTGCAGCCTTCTCTTTGTTTTCTATTAGGAGGTGACCCGTTTTTGTACCCAGTCGTTAGGGGGAAGGGGGTCCCTAAAAGATCTATCTATAGGTCTTCGCTTGAGTTTAACCTAGGATCGTCGGTGGGTCTATTCACAAGGAATGGGTCGCCCACTCCATCGCAGGATATCAGCCTAGCCGCAGTGCAGGGTCAGTTTTCCCCCCTCCTACCCTAGTCCTGTTCTGCAGTACCATAACACTAACCACTGAACCAATGTGCTGCGTTAAATATGGAGGAGTCATCCGAGGTAGGCTGGTGAAGACCCTGACTGATAGATGAGGGATCATGAAAGGACTGTATCGCTGTGACCAGTGATGCCATGGGCTGTGACAGCGACGAAGCCCACTCGGAGGACTATAGTGCAGTGTAGATACCAGTCCCTTCAAAATGAGGCTGTACCACAAAACACCCCCTTACTTGTTAATCCATGTGTCCTCTGCAGGGAAAAATAATGGGAACGCAGGGTCAGAGCACTTACCCAGGACTGTTGCCCGTTGGTGCTCCAGGTCCGATAAATCCATGATGGGATTTTGATCCCAGGAACCTATGCTGCCAAGTGCCTTCCAGTGATCTACTGTGGATGTGATGCGCTTCTTTATGTTGGGCACTGCTCAGCATTCAGGCATGTAATCCCCTGTATCCTGAGAGATCACCGGGGTGGACAAAGATGGCCCCCAGGATTTGCAGAGGCCGGAAGTCTCACAGAGAGCGAGAAGCACCAATTCGGGGGCCGGGCCTACGGGTGCAGCGTCTTCCGGTGGGCGGAGCCCCGGGATTGCTCCGTGAATAGGCTCAAGCCGGGGCCGAAATTTCTGAGGCCGGCATGAGCATTAACCAGGAGAGGGGAACGCCAGGGGGGAGCGCACTGCAGCAAGACACAATCAGAGGAGCGAGCACAGCAGCACGTGAATGGAGCTCTAGGAAGGAATCCCGCAGACATTTGTGTCATATTTGCGCTGGGAGCTGTTCTTGGGGAGCGCACCACGTGTAGGGCTCATGACATCCAATGCACATAAATCTGGCCAGACACCGATGGTGCCGACGTTATCTGGTGGGCGGAGCCTCGAGAGTGCTCCATGACTAGGCCTAAGCCGGGACCTAAATTTTGCGGCTGGCCGGAGCGTTACCTCAGGGAGGTGGGGCCACAGGGAAGCCATGGCTGAGGCTGCTTGTCAGCATGGGGCTAGTGCTGAATATCCCACTGCAGAGGCCCACCGCCGACTGGATCCACTCACCATTGGTGCACATCCCGGCATGGAGTAACCGCGGATGACTGGGTTTCAGCGCCGAGAAAAGTGCGCACACTCTACTGTCAGGTCAGGTATTGCAGCGTGGACAGTGCAGGGGAAAAAACCTCCATCCACCATCCCTTTGTTAGGGAGGTGGAGAGGAACCTTTCGCCTCCTTCTATCATCCGCTTTAACAGTGGTGATGCAGTGGAGGCTACACAGACGCCAAAAGGGGGTGCCTCTGTACATCCACGGAGTTCAAGACCCCGGGTGGACAGGGCCACATGTCCGGCATTAGGCCTGGCTGCAGAAGAGGATACATGGAGGCGACACTCCATGTGCTCGTCTGTTGCTGGTGCGGGGAGATCGGTGCCCTTTAAGGGACCCGTCGTCCCTAAAATCAGCCCAGGCAATGGCATCCCACATCACAGGAGAGGATACATGGAGACGACACTCCACGTGCTCGCCTGTTGAGATCGGAGCCTTGAAAGGTTCCGTCGCCACTTCATGCGAAGAAAAAGCAAAAAAGTAAAAAAATTGAAAAATAAAATAAAAAGGAATGTTCTGAATAGCAGACCCCAATGTGCCTCCTATGGACACTAAGCATGAACTGGTTCACTGGGAGCCAGCATGAGGGTGAAAATTGCAGGAGAGGAGCTAACTTTTTGTCTCAACTTAGTGTCAGCCTCCTAGTGGCAGCAGCATAACACCCAAGGTCTGTGTCCCCTATTGAGGCGAAAGAGAAATATCTTTTCAATATTTCAACATTTTTTTGCTTTGGTGCTTTCCCATACTGCTGCTGGGGCAGGCTCTGGCAGCTGACAGTATAGCACCTTCTTACTACCCTTACAGAAGGAAACTTTTTCAGTCATACTGCCATTATCCTGCAGAGACTTAACTATATGCCCTGATTGTCATGAAGGAATAATACTCTGATTCAAGGGATTGACTTTGAACAAACTTAGTCTCCTTTCTCCCCTGGCAGCTGACAGTATAACATCTTCTTACTACCCTTGCAGAAGGAGGCTTCTCATTTGTACTGCCATGCCATTTAAGAGACAATGCTTCTTCCCAAGAATTAGGTTAGAAACCAATTTCTGGCTGCTCTGCAGCTGAAGGCAGGCCTATACAGAATCATTTTCCTCCCCTCTGGCAGTTAATATAGTCCCTTTTTGCTTTCCTTCAGGAAAAAATCTTCTCAGGTATAGTGCCATGATACTGAAGAGAATCTGATCCTTCCATGACAAGCAGGACAGAAGACTATTTCTATTGGCTCCTGTGATGTTAATAGCAGCTGTGGGATGAATCAGTCTTCTTCCTCCTTTGGAAGCTGACAGTATAATCATTATTGCTCTAACTGAAAAAGGAGTTGTCTCGGATATACTACCATGTACTGCAGAAGTTATGCTCTTCCCATGACAATCAGGGTTGAAGGCAAATTCCATTGGCTACTTTGTTGGTAAGGGTGGGCTCTGGACAGAATTAGTCTCCTTTCCATTCTGGCAGCTAACAATATAATCCATTCTACTGCAGAAGCTCAGTTCATTACCTGACAATCAGAGTAGATAGCTAATTACTTTGGCTGCTCTGCTGTTTAGGGCAAACTCTGGTCAGAATTAGTCTTCTTCCCCCTGTGGCAGCTAACAATATAGTCCATTCTTGCTTTAACTGAACAAGAAGTTTTCTCAGTTATACTGTCACGCTACTTCAAAAGCTCAGCTTGATCCCTGACTCTCAAGGTAGAAAGCTACTTACACTGGCTGCTCTGCAGTTGACTGTTGACTCTGGTCAAAATTTGTCTCCTTCCTCCTCTGGCAGATATGTCCCCTGCCTGCTTCCTCTGAGGGATTTTTTGCAAGTGTATTATCATGCTACTGCAGAACCTCTGTACCTCCCCTGAAAATCAGGTTGGAAAGCTACTTCTATTGGTGGCTATGCAGCTGGGGGCAGTCTCTGGCGAGAATCAGTCTTCTTCCCCTTCTGGCAGCTAACAATTTAGTCCCTTCCCGTTTTCAATTAAATTATTTTTTCAAGTATATTTCTGTGCCTATGCACAGCTTATTATTCAATACAGCTAAGGTATAAGGTTTTTTTTGTAGGGTAAGAGAAGTACACTTTGCGGACATTTAACATAAATGCCCTAGTAAACTACATGTGTGAACATCTTACAAGTGCCGTATTCAATCAGTAGGATTAGACGCCGCTTATGTGTCCCGACACAATCATTAAACAGTCCACCAAGAACGCTAATGCCTTGCAGTTTCCTAAAGTAACACATTAGGTAACCACTCTTACGTACAGATATGACGGACACCAGCACTCTTCCCAGTTGCGTGTAGCTGTTTTCATCTCCTGACACTTTCCAGGACATCTGTGAGAAATACCAATGAGAACAAGCACAACCTGTGTCACTATAAATGGCGACTAAAACAAAAAAATCAGAACTATGAAAGTAAAGAAAAACAAACCTATAACCCACTTCAATCCCCTGTGCCAGGCAGCACCACTGGTTTCTTATGCGTTCAGTGAAGAGAAGCAAAAGAAAAGTGGCACTCCCCATCAGTTTCAGGAAAATAGTCCTTTATTTGGTCAAAGACATCAGAAAAAGTGGTGCTCCTGACAAAATAAACAACTGTTTTACTAAAGCTGTTGGTGAGTGCCACCTTTCTTTTGTTTCTCTTAAAGGGAACCTGTCACCCCCCCAGGCGGTTTTAAGTAAAAGAGTCACCTTGTGCAGCACTAATGCTGCATTCTTTCAAGGTGGCTCTTTTATTTGGCGTCCCTTCCACCTCAAAATAAGCGTCATAGGAGGAATCGTCAATTAGGGATGAGCTGACGATTCCTCCTATGACGCTGCACAGTAGGAAAGATGCGGAGGGATTTGAGGGAGAACCGCAGAGAACTACTATGCATGCCCACGATTCCCAGCCCCGTAGTGTGAATAAATCAGAAGAGACTGTGGGGCGAGATCTCTGGCTGCGCGTCTATGCAGGCGCGTTAGCTCAGACATCATGTGATGTCAGAGGACTGGCAGCGCTAACTGCGCATGCCCAAGAAAAGGTATTACAGCGCAGGCCCAAGGAATTGAAATGAATACTGAGGAGGAGGCGCCAAATTCAAAAGGAGGACATGACTGATGGATGTGAGGCGTCTGTGTTCGAGGGGGAAAGACCTGCCCCCCGGTCAAACTTCTGGTATGTCAGACAAATTTTGAAAACGCTTATTTATGCGGTGGAAGGGACGCCAAATAAAAGAGCCACCTTGTCAGAATGCAGCATTAGTGCTGCACAAGGTGTCTCTTTTACTTAAAAACGCCTGGGGGGGGGGGAATGACAGGTTCCCTTTAACTGAACACATAAGTTATTTCTAAGGTGAAGCACAACCAAGAAGGCTACAGATGGTGCTTGTTTCCAATAGCCGGACTGCTTGCCTCCGATTGCCTGCTGATTGCCTCCGATAACACTACATGTGGTATCAGAAACTGAAGGTGTTATGGGCCATCCCAAGGGTCCTAGGGCAGTGAAGGGATTAAAGGGAACTTGTCACTAGAGTCATGTTGCCAGGGGTTTGGGAAGCATAAATCGAGTGACTGGTTCCTGCGCCCCTGGCGCTTTAGGGCAGTGAAGCATTTAATGCCAGCATCCGTGGTGGTCTACAGTAAAGGTCTTGTCTCAGACTCCTGCTTCCTCCCAGCACTGATCATAGAGATAACAAGGACAACATCTGCAAGGAGTTTGTATGTTCTCCCCGTGTTTGCGTGGGTTTCCTCCCACATTCTAAAGACATACTATTAGGGAATTTAGATTGTGAGCCCCATCGGGGACAGTGATGATAATGTGTGCAAACTGTAAAGCGCTGCAGAATATGTTAGCGCTATATAAAAATAAAGATTATTATTATTATAACTGCAGAGGAGACAGAGAGAACTGTGCAGACATACAATTACATCTGCATAGTTCTCTATGATTGGGGAAGGCAGAGATATTCTGTCCAATCATTAATTAATCACTCCCATTAATTTTTTATGCCGGAAATCTGTGTACATTTGTATGTAATGTAGTATAAGTGCATTATTATACCCACTGATCTCCATCTTCCCCACTTTCTAGCGCTGTTCCCATCCTCTTCTCGCTCACATGACTTCTATTTTGACTCTCTGGATCACATATGGGCTATGTGTAAGATGGAAGTGACTTTTACAATATAAGCCTATGAATTGGCAGTCCATAGACTTACTGCACATTGTAAACGTGACTTCCAGAAAACACATAAATCCCAATGTAATCCAGCAAATCAGAATTAGACACACGTGAGTGAGTAGAGGATTGGAACGGCGCTGGAAACTAGGGTAAGTATTGGTAAGCATGTTAATGCACTTACACTATAAACAGATTTAGGACATAAAATGTAATGGGAGTGATTTATTAATGATTGGGCAGGGGAGAGAGATTCTGCCCTATCAGAGAACTGTGCGGCTGGAATTGTATGGCTGCACAGTTCTCCTCTTTGCAGTTATCTCTGATTAGTGTGTGGAGGAAGCATTAACTCACTTACACTACATTACACACACATTCACAGAGGTTTAGGGCATACAAAATTTCATGGGACTCATTCTTTTATAGGATTATTCCACATTCGGACACCATCTTTCAAAAATAAAGCCACTTCCGTCTGAGTTGTGTGTGGTATTGCAGCTCTGCACCATTCACAAAAGGTGCAGCAATACCAATAAGAAAGAAATGTAACTATATTTTGAAGGCGGAGGTGATAAGGTGTTACATTAATGTGCTAAACTGTAATGCTTGATAAAATATATCTTGAAGAGATTTGCTCTGCAGATGTGCAAACATGCTGACAGATGTGTGTGACTTTTCACCGTCGGAGAAACAATGATTCTTTCTTATTTACTGCACTTTGCTATTGCATATGTATCATTTGGTAAACATGCACAAAGTTTGGACTGTTTGGCATAAATAACCACTGAATCTGAAACTTTTCCCAGAGCCATACTGACCAGATATTTAACCCCTTCCTGACCGGAGGTTTTTTTGTTTTTGCACTCTCTTTTTTCGCTCCCCTTCTTCCCAGAGCCATAACTTTTTTATTTTTCCGTCAATATGGCCATGTGAGGGCTTGTTTTTTGCGGGATGAGTTGTACTTTTGAACAACACCATTGGTTTTAACATATTGTGTACTGGAAAATGGGAAAAAAATTCAAAGTGCGGTGAAATTGCAAAAAAAGTGCAATCCCACAGTTGTGGGTTTTTTTTTTTGTTTTTTTACAATATTCACTAAATGCTAAAACTGACCTGCCATTATGATTCTCCAGGTGATTACGAGTTCATAGACACCAAGCATGTCTTGGTTCTTTTTTATCTAAGTGGTGAAAAAAAATTCCAAACTTTGTTAAAAAAAAAAAATTGTGCCATTTTCCGAGACCCGTAGCGTCTCCATTTTTTGTGATCTCGTGTTGGGTGAGGGCTTATTTTTTGTGTGCCGAGCTGACGTTTTTAATGATACCATTTTGGTGCAGATATGATCTTTTGATCGCCCGTTATTGCATTTAAATGCAATGTCGTGGCAACCAAACAATTCATTTTGACTTTTTTCTCACTACGCAGTTTAGCGATCAGGTTAATTCTTTTTTTTTGATTGATGGATCAGGCAATTTGGAATGCGGCGATACCAAATATGTGTATGTTTGATTTTTTTTCTCATTGTTTCTTATTGTGTTATTTTGAATTGGGCAAAAGGGGGGTGATTTGAACTTTTATTTTTTTTTATATTTTTAAAAACTTTTTTTTTTTTCCTTTTGTCATTCTTCAATAGTCTCCATGGGAAACTAGAAGCTGCCTTAACCTGATTGGCTCTGCTACATACAGGCGATGATCAGATCGCCTGTATGTAGTAAATTACTCACTTGCTATGAACGCTGACCACTGGGTGGCGCTCATAGCAAGCCAGCAGTGACAGCCATAGAGGTCTGCAGGAGAGCTCTGGTTGTCATGCCAACACATCGGTGACCCGCAGTCACGTGACGGGGGTTACCGATGGGCGGATTTCCAGCACAATTGCCGGAAGAACATGTTAAATGCCGCTGTCAGAGTTTGACAGAGGCATTTAACAGGTTAATACCTGTGGGGGGATCGCGATTCCACCCGCGGCTGTTCCGGGCACATGTCAGCTGTTCAAAACAGTAGACATGTGCTGGGAAAGATGTGGGCTCACTGCCAGAGCCCACATCAAAGGGAGGGTGTTCGACATCGGCGTACTATTAAGCCCGATGTCGGAAAGTGTACCTGTCATTTTCATTTTTATTACATAAATCAATAGTACATGTAAAAATATTCAACTTTGTAATATTTCTTATCAGAGAAATATGTTTTTTTTCCCTCTATGGCTGATCATTGCTTCTCAAAATTCTCATTTTTCAGAATGAATGACCAGTCTTGATGGAGAAAGAACTAAAGAAAATTTATTTGATAGGGGTGTGGCCTAGCAGCATGTGAGGAGGACGTGTGCCTGCAGAGCTCCCTCATGTCCTAGTTAATTACTGCTGCTAAATCCCCACAGCACAGCCGGTAATTACCTGTGGAGAGGCCCTGGGGACTGGTGGAATTCGTAGGGCCATCGTGGGAGCATTCCTGCGTGCAACATGCCGAAAAAAGGTCAAAAGAGGATTGCAGGAGAGATGGCCTCTGGTTCCCAAGATGGCGCCGCTGCTTCAGCACGTGCTTTGGCAGATGCAGAAGCTGATAGTGCAGCCAGAAATAGAGAAGTAGCGGCTCGTCTGCAGCGATTTGCCCAAGTGGAGGAAGTGGAGAAGGAATCTCCTCAAACAGCTGGAGAAGATCCAGGCACGGAGGAGAAGGTACAGAGCGGGGGATGAGTGAAGAGGAGGAGGAACCAGGAGGCTCTGGCTAGCTGGGGAGAACTGGTGAGGCAAAATAAGAAACAGCTCACAGCGCTGTAGTTGCAGGTTCCTGCTGAACCCACTATAAAAGACGTGCTGGTGGCTGTTATGCAAAGTGGATCAGCCATTACTAATGTGCGCACTCAGCTGGGCTTTCTACAGGAGTCAATGCAGAATGTAAAATATGACCTCCACACAGTTAAGGACAGAACTGGGCAATTAGAAAAAAGAGTTGGTGTGGTGGAAAATACAGTCTCTAACTCTGCGCAGCATAATAAGGAGCTCAAAAAAGATTTTGCTGCTGTATGGAATAAAACGGATGACCTCGAAAACAGGTCCAGACGCAATAATGTCCGTATTGTCGGTGTCCCGAAGCGCTGCGAGGGCAAAAACCCTACTACTTTTATCGAAGCCTGGATAAAGGAAAAAGTTGGGCCACACAATCTGACTCACTTGTATGCGGTGGAGCGCGCTCATAGGGTCCCGGCTCGTCCCCCTGGCCATCCACCAAGACCCATCCTGGCTAAAATACTTCACTACAGAGACAGGGACAGTATTCTTCGGTTCTCAAGAGACCACCCTGATCTAACTATTGATGGTTCTAGAGTTTCATTCTATCCGGATTTTTCACCGAAAGTGCAAAAAATGAGAGCTCAATTTGTTGATATTAAAAAACGGCTGAGGGCCCTTGACCTCTATGATCTTCCCAACCAAATTGCGGGTCGAAGTTGGGAACAAATCTCATTTTTTTCTGGAAGCTACAGAGGCAGCTGAATGGTTGGATCTGAACGAACAACATCTAAGAAGGGAGGTGGAGGACTGTGGTGAAGAAACATGAATCTTTTGGACGTTTTGAGCTGTTCCTGTGTCTAGATGGTTGCTTTGTGCTGTGGGGCATTATCCTGAAATATGTGGGGGGCGAGATAGGAACTAAAGCGCCTGGTATTTGGCGTTATACATTTTAAGGGGGATAACATTGTCCTTCTTTGTGATGGGCCTAATACAGTTGAGAGTTACGTTGGGATGTGTTATTAGGGGGGGGAGGGAGGTAATGGGGGGGGGTGTTAGGTCCTTTGACAGGTGCACATATGTCCAAATGTATTTAGCTAAGATTAGTTGGATATTGTTGTTTAAGTTTAAAAATACCAATTATGGGGGACGTTAAAATTCTTAGCTGGAATGTTAGAGGGATGAAATCCCCAGTAAAAAGACAGGCGATTTTTTCTTTTATTATGGACCGCAAACCAACTGTAATTTGCTTGCAAGAGACGCACCTTACACGTGAAACACTTAATATTCTGGATAAAAGGTGGATATTGGCGGGATATCATTCTACATATTCCCAGTACTCTAGAGGTGTTAGCATACTAATTAGACGGGGTGCTCAATTTTCATGTAATCGGGCGGTGGTAGATGAAGAGGGGCGATTTGTTCTTTTGTATTGTACGTTGTCTGCGGTCACGATGGTACTCATATCTATATATATATTCCTCCGCCATAAAGTAGCAAAATCATATATAAAATCCTAACTTTTGAGAGATTTTCCAAGAGTCCCATATTTAGTGATGGGTGATTTTAACAACATTTTGGATGCCCATTGGTATAGAGGTAATCATGTACCTATAAAATCGGAAGGCAACTGCACACCATTCGGGGCGCTCCTGCGCGAACTAGCCTTAACTGATTTGTGAAGATGCAGGAATCCTGGGGTATATCAGTACTCATGTTTCTCCTCTACTTTTTCCTCCCTGTCTCGTATCGACTTGGCTCTGGGCGACGGTCTCATACTGGGGAAAATTATGAATGTTGAATATCTATCGAGGACAGTGTCGGACCATTCGCCCCTGTCTATTATAATTAAAGGAAATAATAATATGTCACGAGATAGGCCGCTTTGGCGTTTAAATCCGTTTTGGCTACAACTAGTGGACAAGACTGATTCATTCACGTCTGAATTACAGGAATTTCTTGGGTTTAATGAGAACTCGGCTTCTAGTCTGGTGGTTTGGGAGTCTCTGAAGGCATATTTGCGTGGTATGTTCATACGTGAGATTCCAAAGATTAAGTCTAGTTCTAGAATGAAATCCAAACTTTTGCTCCAGGAATTGGAAGATGCAGAGCGGGCTTTTTCAATACAGGTCACTCCCAGTGCACAACAGAGACTTAAGGATGCTCAGTTGCGAGTGACCAAAATGTCTCTGGAAGTGGCAGCGCAGAAACGTATGTTCCAATCGACCCAATTCTTTGAAAATGCAGAAAGTGTGGGGCACCTACTCTCAGTTATAACGTCAGCAAAAAAGGGGTCCTCGTTCATACCTGGGCTCAGTGGTGAAAATGGGACACTTGTTACTGATGCGCCGGGAATCCTGGGAGTTTTGGGGGCCTTCTTTATTAACTTGTATTCCTCTCATTCTGGGGCTTCCGTGGAAGATCTTGAGGATTTTTTGGGATTAGCTAAGCTCTCACGACTCTCTGACGCAGACAGAAATTTGCTGGACGAACCCCTGGGTTTGGATGAGCTTGAGGAGGCCTTGAGCACTAGGTCTAATGGCAAGGCACCGGGGGTGGATGGCCTGCTGGTGGAAGTCTATAAAAAATATAAGTCGGTATTACTCCCACTGCTGCTGACTACACTTAATGATAGTCTTGGACTTGGGATCCTCCAGCCATCCATGCGGGAAGCTATTATTACTGTCTTACTGAAAAAAGATAACGATCCTACCCTCTCGGCCTCGTACAGGCCAATTTCCCTTCTGACAGTAGACATCAAATTATTAGCAAAGGTACTGGCCACTCGTCTTTCGAAGGTAGTGGAATCTTTAGTACACCCGGATCAGACAGGATTTATGCCTCGTAAGTCAACGGCCCTAAATATTAGAAGATTGTATCTTAACATGCAGATGGGGGCGGATAATGTGGGGAGGAGGGCGGTCCTGTCTCTTGATGCTGCTAAGGCATTTGACAGCGTGGAGTGGAAATATCTTTTTGCCACGCTTCAATGCATGGGTTTCGGTCCAGGCTTCATTGGTTGGATTAAGCTTCTGTACTCTGCACCATTGGCAAGAGTGCGGGCGAACGGACTGCTGTCTGGGCCCTTCCGTCATCACAGGGGTACGAGGCAGGGCTGCCCTCTATCTCCGCTGCTCTTTGCCCTGGCGGTGGAGCCCTTGGCTTCGAGGATAAGACTAAAGGTACTGTCACACTTAGCGATGTACCAGCGATCCCAACCAGCGATATGACGCGGTCAGGATCGCTGGTACATCGCTAAGTGGTCGCTAGTGAGCTGCCACACAGGCAGATCTCACCAGCGACATCTCACCTGTGCCCTTCCGCCCGGATCCACGCTCGTCTCGCCACAGGAAGCGTCGCAGGAAGCTGACGACGAGAAACGGTCCAGGACGTTCTCGCGCGATCAGCGATAAGCAGCGGGTCGTAGGCAAGTATGACACACAGCGATATCGCTAGCAATATCGCTAGAACGTCACAAGTTATAGCGATATTGCTAGCGATATCGCTTAGTGTGACAGGACCTTTAACCCGGACATTGAAGGAGAAAGTGGCTCTTTATGCAGATGATATTCTTTTGTTCTTAGCGGACCCTGACAGATCACTGAATAGTGCAATGTCACTTCTTACCTCATTTGGAGATGTCTCGGGACTAGTTATAAACTGGGAAAAGTCTGCTATTTTCCCATTAGACCCAACTGTGGTCAGAGTTCCACAAGTGCCGGTAGTGTCGTGCCTTAAATACATGGGTATTAATGTATCTAATAACATACCAGACTATGAGCGTTTAAATGTCTCACCGCTTGTAGCTAAGATTAAACAAAAGATTAAGGCATGGGCTAAGTTACATCTGTCAATGGTGGGGATTGTGAATCTGTTGAAAATGGTGATTATGCCACAACTTTTGTATGTTCTTCATAACTCCCCGATTTGGCTTCCTCAAAATAGGTTCTTTAAAATTAATGCACTCTTCAGGGAACTTATTTGGCTAAAAAAGGGTGCGAGAATCAAGTTAGAACACTTACAAAGGGGTAAGGAGGAGGGAGGGCTGGCATTGCCTGACCCTTGGTTATATTTTTTATCTTCTCAGTGTCAGCATCTAGCAGGGGGATCGGAAGACGCATCAGTGGAGATGGGGGGAGGTCAAGGGATTCTCTAGTTTCTTGGGGGTCGGGGACCTCTATTGTCTAAGTTTGAGGCGAATAAATTCAGACCTTGGATAGCTAAACTTCCGACGGTAATGCTTATGGTTAAGGTGTGGGGTAAAATCAAAAGTTTAAGAGGAATTGCTGGGTTCACAAGGTATGCTCCCATATGGGATAATCCGCATTTGCCGCAATTGAGGACATTGAAAGGGTTCGCGCAGTGGCGACGTGTGGGTATCTGGTGGCTTTCACAGCTGATAAATGGGGGGGTCTTCAAATCATTCGATGACCTGCGAAGAGATTTCCCACTTCAACACTCTACATTCTACCAGTATTTACAGGTGAGGCATGCTTATACACTGCAGACTTGCATGCGCCCTATTATTATACATCATGATGCTGTAATTAATAGGCTCGGTCTGCTGACATCCACGAGAGGATTGATTTCTTTTGTGTATGGGGAACTCCTTTCAAATGTGCTATTAGGTCACCCGATAACGGCGCTAATGAAATGGGAACAAGTAGGTGGGATTTCGGCAGACCAATGGGAATCAATAATGCAAATGATCCCTAAGTTGTCCCTTAGTGAGCCCAATCGTCTGTCCCAACTATACATCCTCTACAGGGTTTATAGAACTCCAAAGTGGTTGTTTGATTTGGGTTTGAGACCGGATTCAAAATGTCCCAAATGTGCGCTTGACAATGCGGATATTCTACATATGCTCTAGACGTGTCCGTGCATACGGATATTTTGGATTATGGTTCTTAACTTAATATATGTAGCCACTGAGCCTGACATTCCCAGAGATCATCAGAAGGATCAACTTTATTCTCATTTGCACAAGGAAAGACTAGAAGCAATGGGATGAAACTGAATGGGAAGAGACACAGATTAGATATTAGAAAAAACTTTTTGACAGTTAGAGTGATCAATGAGTGGAACAGGCTGCCACGAGAAGTGGTGAGTTCTCCTTCAATGGAAGTCTTCAAACAGAGGCTGGACAGACATCTGACTGGGATGATTTAGCGAATCCTGCTTTGAGCAGGGGGTTGGACCAGATGGCCCAGGAGGTCCCTTCCAACTCGACGATTCTATGATCCCACTGTCTGTGTACTGGGATGTGTGGAGGAGGGGAGGCAGGCCCGGATTGGCCACTTACCCAACCGGGCATTTTCCTGCTGGGCCGCCATTTTCAAGAGGTGATGGGCCGCTGGCGGCGGCGGGTCAGCCTCTTTTTTCCTGCCGCCGGCCCTTTAAATTTTCTGGCAAGGCGGCAGGCAGCGGGGGTTAAAAACGTGACGCGACGTGGTGACGCTGCACGTCGTCGGTCGACGAGGCCCCGCCCCCGGACCGCAGCAGGAGCAGGAGGAAGCCTGGCTTCCGCGGCCATTTGTAATTTGAGCGCATGGCGTGAGTGGTCGAGTCGGACTTGGCGAGTGGCGACCCTGGGCCTGGGCTGGCGCTGGGCCATGATGTGAGTGAGTGACTCTGACTCATAAAAAATACAGCTACAAAAAGGCTGCATTAGCAGAGTAATGCAGCCTTTTTATAGCAGTATTTTTTATGAGTCACTCACATGTGTGCGGCCGGCAGCAGAAGTTGTGCGGGGCTGGAGCGGGGGATGTGCGCGGCTCGTCCTGCTGCTCTCCCATGTGTGCGCTGCCATAGAGGCAGGAAGTCTGGCTGCAGCCATGAGCGCCGGACTGGAGCTCACCTATGGGGACGACTGCGAGGTGGCCGTGAGTGAGGTAAGTGCTCTCCTCAGCTGGGTGCTGTCACTGCCTCTGTGTGATGGCAATGCTTGGGGCTGGTGACTTGGCCAGTGCAGCGTCAGTGGAGACTATTCATGTGTGTGTAGCCTTATGGCGCCCAGCACCCCGCTGCTGTCACTGTGCCCTGCAGGGTCCTGGGTGGCTCACAGCTACGGGTACATGTCACTAATGAGACCCCCACAATGGATATGCTCCATGTACCCGGCACTGTGGTCTCCAAGAGAGAGACCCTATAACTATTCCTACTATTCAGTCCTCCGTGCATTGTCCGTCTGCACTGAGCTGTACAAGTACCGCACACATGGACTCCAGCCCTGACCAGAGAGGACGGGGATCTGGGGGAAGGGACAGGAAGTTGGTTCCTTGGGGAAGTTTTTGTCTCTGGAATATTTTCCCTGCTGTTGCTAGAATCAGGCCCGGATTGGTAATATAACCAACCGGGCATTTTCCCACTGGGCTGCTGTCATGTGGGCCGCGGGCGGCAGCGTCCGCTCATCTGGCCGCTTGCCAGCTGATGCGGCCACTGGCCTGGCTGTTGTTCCTGCTGCCAACCCTCTGCGGGCATGGCAGTTATAGTTTCCAATCCTCCCGCACTGCAGGGGGTATACGGAGCGGAGCCGTGTGTGTACAGTGTGGAGCCATATGTGTACGGGATGTACGGAGTGGAGCCAAGTGTGTACGAAGCATACAAAGCGGGCTTTTCCCACGGACACAGGAATACACGGCGGAGCCCTGAGGAGCATTTTAAAACTCACACATGACGTTCCACCAGAAGTGATGTGCTGGAAGCTGACCGGAAATTAGATAATTTCATGAGATTGTGATGGAACTAGGAATGCTTCAGTTCCGTCACCATGTCCTCTTCCGACAGCGGGATCACCTTGGAATCGGGGATGCCGGCCATGTGAGCGGATCATGATATGTCCTGCATTGGGAGGCTCAGGTGGGCACTACAATGGGAGCCAGGCTGTTATAGTATCTTTATAGAATCTTTCTTTATTTCTCTGTTCTTTCTTTCTCATTCTCTGTTCTGTCTTTCCCTCATTTTCTTTCTCTCTCTGTTCTTTCTTTCTCTCTCTAATCTTTCTTTTTTCTTTCTCTCTCTCCTTTCTTTCCCCTCTTTTTCTTTCCTCTTTCTTTTTCTTTCCTCTTTCTTTCTCTCTGTTCTTTCTTTCTTTTCTTTACTTCTTTTTTCTCTCTGTTCTTTCTCTTTCTCTCTCTGTTCTTTCTTCTTTCTCACTCTCCTTTCTTTCTCTCTCTCTGTTTTCTCTCTTCCTTAGTGCCAGTCAGTGTGCCCATAATGCCAGCCACTGTGCTCTCAGTACCAGTCAGTCTGATCAGCAGTGCTAAATGGGTGCGGTTGGGCGTGGACATGGGTGTGACTAGTTGCAAAATGGATGTGGCCGGGGCGTGGCCTAAAATTTGCAGCGGCGCGATGCGCGCGCCGCTGTCTTTCTCCCTCTTTCCTTTCTTCAAAACTTGGGAGGTATGATAGGGGCGGCTATGACCAGGGGGTCTGGTTGCCCAATGGATAGCAGTTCTGCCAGGAATTCGGTCACCATGCGTACAAAAGGGGACAGAGCTTTGGGAGGAGTACTGTACCTAAGAGGAATAAATAGGACTGATCTGAAATACTGGGCACAGCTGTGACTACATGTTATATAGTCGTGTTAATCTCCTCTCACTTCTTGTAACCTACAAGTGTACAAAGATATTATATAGTCACCATGTGACTAGTGGGCCTGTGTAACTTCAAATGCCAGGGCTGAATTTTAGTCCCAGTCCGCCCCTGAGGGGAGGGGTGACGATCATCTACAAATATCAGTTGCTAGAATGCTCTTTATTGCTAGGAAACTAATAGTGTATCACTGGATCTCGGATAAAGTCCCCACGCGGAAAGAATATGTAAATAAGCTTAACCTTACATTGTGCAGAGAGAAGGCCATTTATCTTAAACGAGGAAGGCCGGCGATGTTTGAAAAAATCTGGGCAGGATGGTTGAACATTCCAGGTTTATAGTCTGTAAATTTGTTATCGTAACATGTTCATGATACTCTGAATATGATTTATGTGTACATTATCATACTATGCGCCTTAGGATGTGTGCCTTATTTATGTATGCTTTGTATCTATTTTGGTATAACGTAGCATTGGACCAGGGAACGGGAAGGGGGGGTGGTAGGGCATGTGGTAAGGAATGTGGGGTACTTTGAAATGTGATGTTATGTTTTAAAAATTTCAATAAAAAATATCTGATTAAAAAAAAATTATTTGATAAGATATATTACAAAGTTGCTTATTTTTACGTGTGCCATTGATTAATGTAATACAAATTAAAACGACGGTTGCACTTTAAGTATGTTGTCTGTTTACTCTCTGGCTAGTTGTACCTACTAAACACGATCTGAAGAGGTAACCCCGTTTTGGAGCAGATTGGGCTACTCTAACAGCAGCTATTTTATGTTTTTTTTATACACAGAGAATAAAAGTAAAGCTCACCGATGCACACTTTTCTTAAAATAAGAACAAAATACATGCAGGTATAATAGAAAGACATAAGCAAAATGATGAATAGTGCTTACTCTCGAGAAACAAATCAGCACGCCAATAAGAGGGTAGATAGGAATAAATATGGAAAAAAGATCATGGCACACCGTGGAGATCAAATCGTTGCCGATGACGGAGGCTAGCTCGATCACTGTAATGGTGATCAATCCAGTCTAAAAGACAAAAAAGGAGATAACATGATCCCTAAGTGAAACATTCACAAGTGACAGAATGTTTGCAGCCTACATTGGGTCCACCAAAGAAGATCTGTCATAGCGGGACACCTGAGCCACCATGCTGGCCTGCCCATCTAGGACAGGAGGTGCAGGTCAGGAGATGCAGGTATAATGCTAATTAAATTAATTTATTCACTGTAAATCCAGATGTAACAGTGCCCATGGTGCTTATACTTTTTAGATTAGCAATTCCTATAGATCCTCCATACACATGGACATTTGGCTGAGCATCCATGCAATTTCACATGTGAGCAGGAGAATAATCTGCTGCCAGGCACATCTTACCTTCAATGGTAACATAGGAATGGGCATGCTGAAACTCTACATGCCTGATTGTACCTTAGCCTAACATGTGTCTTCAGGATCCTGCTGATTTTCATCAAAATGTTTATGAGCTCCTTAAATGGTCATGGACATTTCAACAAGCTAATGCGTATCAGATCACCAACATGGACCGTATCAAAAATGGAATAAACTTTTGTTACCAAAAAAATGTTTTTGTGTGAGGTGAGAAATTGCTCTAAAATTTTGGCCTCTAGGTGTCTCCCTTCTGAGCAACTTGCAGATGTAGACCACTGCCTGTTATGAAGATTGATCTGTCCATAGTTACAGACAAGCAGGGTAGACGTTAATAATGCGCATGATGGTAGGCAATTGCTGTTTTTTCATAGCAGAGTAGCCATGCAGTTCTAACTTCCACTCCCCCCAGGCTTGTTTCCAAAGTGTACTGTTTCCCGCCTCACAATTATTCAACTTGCCTCCTTGTTTCTTAGGCTGGTTTCAAATTAGTGCATCCGTGCGAAACGTATGATCCGTATAGATCCGCATGCGTCACGCATACATATATTTAAAATTGTGTACAGTGCTGTGCAAATTAATTGGGACAAAGCATTTTTTTAAGTAAAATCGTAAGTTGGTTACCAGTCAGTGATTGAAACCAGTTTTAACTGCTTTGAACAGGTGTGAGTGCCTGTTCAAAGCAGTTAAAACTGGTTTGAATCACTGACTGGCAACCAACTTACGATTTTACTTAAAAAAATGCTTTATCCCAATTAATTTGCACAGCAGTGATATGCAGGGACATGCGTTTGCATCAGTTCGCTTGCGGACGCGTACACATGCGTCGTTTCACTGTGTGCGGCGGTGTCCGGTGAACGCAACATGTTGCATTTTTTAAGGCGTGAGTGTATCAAAACAACGCATTACTGTCTATGGGAACGCATTGGTACGCAAGGACATGTGTAAGCATGCGTTCGATACGCATGCGTACTTTAGAATGAGCAGGTCCAGGAAATTATTTCACCACATGCTAATTGCCAGTTGTATAAAAGGAAGTGTGGACACTGCAAAGCCATTACTCTCCAGACTCTGGATGTGAGCACAAGACTGTCTATGTAATTATAAACTTTGAAAATATCTGTCTGTCTCTGCAGTCTGTATTATTTTTTTTTTTTTCTGTTCATTGTAGACTGGTTGCTGCTCCAGTCCCGGACTACTGTTGTGGCTTGCTTCTCCTGTCAAGGATTTCTTTGTTTCGGTGGTGTGGTATTGGCCCTTCAGTTCTCTTGTCCAGGATTTCTCTTAACAAAAAAGGCCAGAAAACTTATGGGGCTGGCAATTCTAATGAATAGATATACACAATAATCTGATTCTAATAATCAACAGACTAGAAGAATAGATCCATAATAAAATTCAATTTTATTCATAATCCTTTAAAAAACACAGTGAAAGAAATAAAAAAAAGCAGTCATGTCTCGACAAGAGAGCCGCCACTAAATGACCAAAAACTTCATAATAATAGACAGGTGTACACAATAAAGAAAAACTAGTATGTCACATGCAAAATACAGCCTAGCACAAAAAGTGTCCCCAAATAATATATTACCTTATGAAATATATATATATATATTTATCAAAGGAAAATATATCCTAAAATGGCACATCTAAATCCCCTAAACATTATATTGGAAAATAAACTAAACAGTGAAGAGGGAGACATATGAGTTGCCAGAAAAAAAATCATAAAATAACAATTATAAAGGCTATGGTGGACTACATAGAAGGGGCACAAGCAATTATTCTGGAAGAAGCCAGTGGTGAAACGAGCGTCGGGGTGGGAAGCAGTCACTCGTCTATTTACCATGTAGTTACACAACTTGTATGGATATTTTCTGTCTTCTTGGGCATCTCCCCCTTATTGTTCTATTTCCACACTAGTGCTACATCATTTTGAGGATCTTTCATTGGTGAAAAATTGCGGATGTTTGTATACTCTCTTTCTTGGCCTTTGAATTGCTTGTGTCCCTTTACTTCTATATACTCCACCATAGCATTTATATTTGTTATTTTATGATTTTTTCTGGCAACTCATATGTCTCCCTCTTCACTGTTTAGTTTATTTTCTGATATAATGTTTAGGGGATTTTGATGTGCTATTTTAGGATATTTTTTCCTTTGATAAATATATATATTTTTCATATGCTAATATATTATTTGGGGACACTTTTTGCGCTAGGCTGTTTTTTGCATGTGACATACAAATTTTTTTTTATTGCGTATGCCTGTCTATTATTATGAAGTTTTTGGTCATTTAGTGGCGGCTCTCTTGTCAAACCTTGACTGCTTTTTTACTTCTTTCACTGTGTTTTTTAAAAGATTATCAATAAATATTGATTTTTATTATGGATCTCTTCATCTAGTCTGTTGATTATTATCATCAGATTATTGAGTATGCCTGTAACGTACACTACCGTTCAAAAGTTTGGAGTCACCCAGACAATTGTGTTTTCCATGAAAACTCATACTTTTCTTAATAAAATGATTTGCCAAATTAATTTAAAATCTAGTCCAGACATAGAGAAGGTTTGGAAAAAAGATTTTTATTTGAAATAATGATTTTCTCCTTCAAACTTTGCTTTCGTCAAAGAATGCTCCTTTTGCAGCAATACCAGCATTGCAGACCTTTGGCATTCTAGCAGTTAATTTGCTGAGGTAATCTGGAGAAATTTCACCCCATGCTTCCAGGAGCCCCTCCCACAAGTTGGTTTGGCTTGATGGGTACTTTTTGCGTACCATACGGTCAAACTGCTCCCACAACAGCTCAATGGGGTTGAGATCTGGTGACTGCGCTGGCCACTCCATTACAGATAGAATACCTGCTGCCTGCTTCTTCCCTAAATAGTTCTTGCATAATTTGGTGTGCTTTGGGTCATTGTCCTGCTGTAGGATGAAATTGGCTCCAATCAAATGCTGTCCACAAGGTATGACATGGCATTGCAAAATGGAGTGATAGCCTTCCTTATTCAAAATCCCTTTTACCTTGTACAAATCTCCCACTTTACCAGCACCAAAGCAACCCCATACCATCAGATTACCTTCACCATGCTTGACAGATGGCATCAGGTACTCTTCCAGCATCTTTTCAGTTGTTCTGCATCTCACAAATGTTCTTCTGTGTGATCCAAACAACTCAAACTTGGATTCGTCTGTCCATAACACTTTTTTCCAATCTTCCTCTGTCCATGTCTGTGTTCTTTTGCCCATATTAATCTTTTCCTTTTATTAGCCAGTCTCAGATATGGCTTTTTCTTTGCCACTCTGCCCTGAAGGCCAGCATCCCGGAGTCGCCTCTTCACTGTAGACGCTGACATTTGCGTTTTGCATGTACTATTTAATGAAGCTGCCATTTGAGGACCTGGGAAGCGTCGATTTCTCAATCTACAGACTCTAATGTACTTGTCTTGTTGCTCAGTTGTGCAGCGGGGCCTCCCACTGCTCTTTCTACTCTGGTTAGAGCCTGTTTGTGCTCTCCTCTGAAGGTAGTAGTACACACCGTTGTAGGAAATCTTCAGTTTCTTGGCAATTTCTCAAATAGAATAGCCTTCATTTCTAAGAACAAGAATAGACTGTTGAGTTTCACATAAAAGTTTTTTTTCTGGCCATTTTGAGAGTTTAATGGAACCAACTCATGTAATGCTCCAGATTGTCAACTAGCTCAAAGGAAGGTCAGGTTTATAGCTTCTCTAATCAGCCAAACTGTTTTCAGCTGTGCTAACATACTTGCACAAGGGTTTTCAAGGATATTCTAACCATCCATTAGCCTTCTTACACAGTTAGCAAACACAAAGTACCATAAGAATACTGGAGTGATGGTTGTTGGAAATGGGTCTCTATACACCTATGAAGATATTGCATTACAAATCAGACGTTTGCAGCTGGAATAGTCATTTACCACATTAACTATGTATAGAGTGTATTTCTGAATCATTTAATGTTAGCTTCATTGGAAAAAAAACTGTGCTTTTCTTTCAAAAATAAGGACATTTCTAAGTGACCATAAACTTTTGAACGGTAGTGTAAGTATTGGTGTGCATTGTGTTTTTATTTTTACTTTTTTAAATTTTTTTTTGTTTGGCTCTTAACAAGTTTAATTTTTCTTCTCTGTTCTTTTCTGTAGTGTTTCACTTGACTGCTGTCCTTCAGTGAAGCTTCCCAGAGTGGAAATGACACTGATTGTGTAATCGCAATTGATATACTGATTGGTATGCATCGACTGGCAATACTATGCATGTGGTAAATCATGTATTTTCTTTACAGGTACCTTCCAGTGCGGAAGTGCGCAAGCAGTCAAGTGGAAATGAATCTTCCCAGGGTCGTCGGCTTTAAGTTTTTGAGGAGGAAAGACAGGGTGTAAGTAGTGTTTTCATTATCAGAGTTGGAATTGAATTTGCTTTCAGTTTTACTTACAAATTCTTTTTTTTTTATTTGATCTATAGGTTCCACAACCAGAGATTGAAAATGACCAACTCATTCAATCTGTGCAAGAGCGAGCAGCGTTGTGGGACCCCCGTGATCGTAATCATTCAGACTCAGCATTGATTCGACTACTCTGGGTAGAAGTGGCAAGATCACTGCTAGCTGATTGTGACTGTGCCACGCTACATGCCAGAAAGGATTTTCGTTAAGTATTGCAATGTGGTCTGACGCGGCAGTGAACCTGTTAATGTAGGTGCATTGTTTTACAATTATTTTCCCCTTCACAGTGAAGAGAATAAAAGTCCGTTGGTGTTCGATGAAGGATCGCTTCAATAAGGACATGAGAGAGGAGATTCAGGTTCAAAGTGGTGCTGCTCCAACGCTCAGAAAATATAAATAACATTGTCTGCTTTCTTTTCTGAGGCCTGCGGTTGGTCAGCAAATGTGAGTATCTTTTGTGTTGTCTTACTATTATATAAACAATATAATTTTTTTTACTAATGTTTTTCATTTATTTTCCACACAGAACCTGGTGCAGCACAACACAACCTGGATCGTCCTCAGTTGGAGCGGCCCCTCATCGACCAGCCAACGAACAGGCTCAATCCCAATCAATCACTAGCAATGGAGCAACCAGGCTGGCTTCACAGGCTGGGGAACAGGCAGCCGATCCATCTGGTTTTTCCCTCTCCCAGCCCTCTGCCACTGGTTTTGTTGGTTCTTCTTGTCAGCGGCAGAGGGCCTGGGGAGGCAAGTCATGCCTGAGTTTCTTCACTTAGGCTCGATCTTCCGTGATGGGATGAAGGCTGTTTTAGAAAAACTGGATAGTGGGTTCACTCAGGTGAACACACTTTTCCAGGAAGTCCACAGACACTTTGACCGCCTGGAAGCCGACCTTCAGAGACTGGCGCAACATTATTTTTCATCAACAGAGCGATGCGTGTCGGAAAACCTACCGCCTGATCTCCAGCTGCACGTGATGCAGGTCTGCCAGGCTGCTTACAGCCAGGCATTGCAGCAGTCCCGATATCAGCAGCAGGTACAAACTTTGCTTCCTACAGGTCAACAAGGGCCAGCACAGCATCAGTGGCAGAATCCTCCAGCACCTTTTCAAACATCTCAAGGACTTAGATACCCGTCTGCTCAACAACCGATGACAGCACAAGTGACCTATCCACCACCACCGCCGGACATAAGGACTGTTCCTACAGTACCCAGCTACACCATGCAGCCGAGTGCAGCAGCCATGTAACCTTCAACTTCCACCATGCAGCCAAGTGCAGCAGCCATGCAGCCTTCAATTTCCACCACGCAGTCGAGTGCAGCACCCCAGGAACAGGGAAAAACAAAACACCGAGGAACCAGCAAAATGGCCAGGAAAAGAATGTTGGGAAGAAACATTACCCACCACCTACACCCTCACCACCCAATGTGTCTCTGTTTCCAAGTCTGTCCCCACCTTCCCCTGGTTCTCTCCCTTCCAATGTGTCAATCCCTTCCAATTTGTATTCAACTCCTAATGTGTCCTCTTCCCCCAATGTTACATCTGCTGCCAATATATCTGACCCAATCCTCCAATTAACTGCCACTTCCCCAACCACCCTAGCCAATCATCACAGCCCGACACCCCCCAGGTCCACAATATCACACCATCGGGCAGACCCCGAAAGTAAACCTCAATTTGTTTTTTTATTTATGCTAAATTAAACATTGTTTTTATTTTTGTTAGTAAAAATTATTTTCTTCACAATCCCTTTCTCCCTATGTTTTCTTTATCTCTTTATTTAAACATGTTTGTATTGTTGAGTGAAGTATTAACGGGTGTTACAGTCAAGGTGTTAGTATTGAAGTCAGCAAACATTACAGATACATTTTACTTATTAGCGGCTTAAACCAGTGGTCCCCAAGCTTTTTTGCACCAGGGACCGGTTTCAAGCAAGACCATTCTTCCATGGCCCGGCATGGCGGGGATGGAGGTGTGGCAGGGGTGGGGCTTTGGTCATAAGGGGGCGTGGGCTATGGACACGGTTGTAGTGTAGCAGTGCATACTTATAATTAAATAACATTTATAATGTGACTCAACTCACCATAGGTTTTGATTAAGTGCTCCATCACCCCCTTCTCCCCATCATTGCCTTCACCCCATCACTCCCTTCTCCCCATCATTGCCTTCACCCCATCACTCCCCTCTCCCCATCATTGCCTTCACCCCATCACTGCTGTCTCCCCATCATTGCCTTCACCCCATCACTCCCCTCTCCCCATCATTGCCTTCACCCCATCACTCCCTTCTCCCCATCATTGCCTTCACCCCATCACTCCCCTCTCCCCATCATTGCCTTCACCCCATCACTGCTGTCTCCCCATCATTGCCTTCACCCCATCACTCCCCTCTCCCCATCATTGCCTTCTCCCCATCATTGCCTTCACCCCATCACTCCCTTCTCCCCATCATTGCCTTCACCCCATCACTCCCCTCTCCCCATCACTGCCTTCACCCCATCACTGCTGTCTCCCCATCATTGCCTTCACCCCATCACTCCCCTCTCCCCATCACTGCCGTCTCTCCATCACTCCCCTCATGGCCTTCTCCTCATGTCCCCATCTCCTCCAGGGCCAGGCTACACAAACACAGACCAACACACACACACACACACACACACACACACACGCACACAACACACACACACACACAGACATACACACACATTATACATACACACACAGACACCACCTCTCTCCTCTCACCTGCCCGCCGCCCGCAATTCCTCACTCTGACACAGCAGCGGCCGCGCTCTCCTCTCTGTGTCAGAGACAGGAAGCGCGGGCGGCGGGCAGGAAGCTGGACGCAGTGGACGGGTCCTTGCAGCTCCGCTCCTGCTATTCCCTCTTGCAGGCAGCGGAGCTGCTTGATCGCTCCCTGGCCGCCGCTAAGAACTGCTGCGCGCCGCCCCAGCCCCCGCTACGCCACTGACCGCCCCTGGCTCCCCTTGTGTCCGCGGACAGGCAAGGGCACTGCAGCGGCCCGGTGCTGGGCCGCGGACCGGCGGTTGGGGACCCCTGGCTTAAACCACTTCGTCTTGCCATGCTATACGTCCAATATCCGAAACAAAGTAGGCAGCAAATTTACACCTCATTTCGGCAACTTCCACTGTAGTCCTCAGAGGGTGATCTTGGTAATCCTGCAATGTGGTAGTAACAAGTTCTTCAAGTTCTAAGTGGTGTCGCTCTTTCACCAGGATGTAATTGTGCAGAACAACACACGCTTTCACAACCTCATCAATTGTCTCAATTTTTAGACTGTTGGCTGTTCCCAAAATGTGCCATTTAGATACCAGCAATCCAAACGCACACTACACTCCACAGTTCTTCGTGCCCTTGTCAGTCGGTAGTTGTAAATCCTTTTGGTGTGATTCAAGTCCCGACTTGAGTACGGATTTATGAGGTTGGCACACATTTGAAACGCATCAACCCCAACCACAACAAACGGTCCTTCAGTGTTTGGAAGAGGTCGTGGCTGTGGAAAATTGAAATTATTCCCATACAAATGTTGGCCCATGTCAGAGCTTTTGAAAGTCTGAGTCATTTCCTTGTCCAAATGAGCCAACGTCCACGGTGACAAATTGACAGTCAGCATCTGCAATCGCCATGAGAACAATCAAAAAGTATTTTTTGTAATTGAAATACTCGGATCCACTTCCAGCAGGTTTCATAATCCGAATGTGTTTGCCGTCCACATCCCCCAGTTTGGAAAATTACAAATGTCTTGGAATTTTGCAGCATTTTCCAGCCAGAGTTCAGTTGTGGGTTGGGGGAGGAATTCTTCATGCAGAACATCACATAAAGCACGGTAGGTGTCTCCATCAATTCCAGAAAGCGTGGACACTTCAATCCGGAATTGAAAATGTAGAGGTGATAAGGCCTCTCCGGCAGCCAGGAATCTGGCGAATAGAAAATGGGAAAAAAAATCAGTACATGGCTTTTAGAACCAGCATATTAATGACTGGTGTTTCTTGTTCAAAATTACGTACCTCAGAGTCACCAACAGATGTTCCGCAGCAGAAATTGCTTGAGTGTCCTTGCCAGGTGACGGATCCTCGGACATGTAGCAGCAAGTCATGGAAGTTCTGTTCCGACATTCTCGTGTACTTGAAAAACTTCTCATGGTTTTCACACAGCTCTGTGTACAATGAGTGGTAGGCTCCACGGCTCTCTCGGACTTCAAAAATGGGGTGTTGCCAATAGCGACGACGATGTCTTCTCTGTCTTTCTCTTCTTCTTTGTTCTTCACAAGCCACAGCAAAGGCAACAGCCAATTTCAATGACAAATCAAGATTAAGAATGAAGCTCTCCACGCTAAGATCCATCTTGCAACTGGATACAGCAGCAAAAGACGAGGATTTCATCTGTGCAGTTTGTCTGTATATAGAAATCCCATGACACACGCCCATTGGGTGTCTGGTGTCAAGGAAATTCTACTGGAAAAGCATTGGAAATAACGAACACATGTGCATAAACAAGGCAAATGCATGCAAAAGCGCATACAAACGCATGCCCATGCAGCATTTTCTTGTGTCATGCATAAGATGATGCGGATAAAAAATGCTGCGTAAACATGCGTTTTTGCATGCGATTGCACATGCAGATGATACGCTGCGCACAGAAACGCTAATGTAAACCTAGTCTTACAGCAGATTAGCAGCGCAATTCCACTTCTCTCTTCCATTTGTTTTGCACATTGGGCAAAGGAACATCAAGATCTCTAGAGATGGATTTGTAACCTTAAGATTGTTGATACTGTTAAACAATTTTGGTTTTCAAGTCCTTAAGACAGTTCTCTTCTCCTCTTTCTGTTCTCTGTGTTTTGTGTGGCTCACACAGACACATAATGCTAAGATTGAGTCTACTTCTCCCCTTGTAATCTGGTTTCAGATGTGATTTTCATATTGCCCGCACCTGTTACTTGTCACAGGTGAGTTTGAATAAGCATCACATGTTTGAAACAAACAACCTGCAAAAGACAAAGTGAGCAAAAACCCTGCTGTAACTTAATTAATAAGTAAAAGCAAAAGTGCATCTAAATAATACAGAGTTTTTAGTAATACTGTTTTTGATGAAAAGTAGCATGAAAGCTATCCCACCACGACACTGTAACTTTGTTCAGGATAGTCCTACACTGTCTAATATTAAAAACCTTGCCTTGTGTCAAAGTTGACCTCAATGTGTGAACAAGGGCAGACAAAAGGACTGGGTCCCAAACAGTAGACACCAGTCTGGGGGAGCCTTATATACAATTTCCAGCTCAGGAGAGGGAGGCCACACCCCAGCTTGCACAGAATGCAAAAATACAGAGAAAAAACACAAAAATTGAGCTTGGTTTGAGTTGATACACATGCAGCATATAAAGGCATGTTGACATTGGCCATAAAACATAAAACCTGCAAAAGACAAAGAGAGCAAAAACCCTGCTGTAACTAAATAAGTAAAAGCAAAAGTGCATCTAAATACAGAGTTTTTAGTAATACTGTTTTTGATGAAAAGTAGCATGAAAGCTATCCCACCACGACACGGTAACTCTATTTGGGATAGTCCTACACCGTGTCGTGGTGGGATAGCTTTCATGCTACTTTTGATCAAAAACAGTATTACTAAAAACTCTGTATTATTTAGATGCACTTTTGCTTTTACTTATTTAGTTACAGCAGGGTTTTTGCTCACTTTGTCTTTTGCAGGTTTTATGTTTTATGGCCAATGTCAACATGCATTTATATGCTGCATGTGTATCAACTCAAACCAAGCTCAATTTTTGTGCTTTTTTTCTATGTTTGAAACACAATTTTGGAAAAGTGCAAACAATTTTGTCTGGCACATTTTTAAGGTATTGTGAGAAATTATGTCAAATTTGCATTTTTACTCTGTTTTTTTTGTGTTGTTCCAATACATACAAAGGAAATAAACATGTGTACAACAAAATATATGTAATTGGAATAATTTTCTGGGAGAAACACTTCATTTTCTGGAACAGTTTCAAGGGTGCCAACACTTTTGGCCATGACTGTATCTGCTGCTACTGCAGATTTGTGGGAATGCTGTGCTCACACTAAAACAGGAAAGATATATATCTTTGTACCGTGTTAGCCAGTAGATAGAAAAATATTCAGAATTGAGAGTCCTCAGTGGTTGATACCTTTTAATGGCTAACTGAAAAGATGGTAACACATTGCAAGCTTTCGAGACTACTCAGGTCTCTTCATCAGGCTTGACTAATACAAAATCTGAAGAGTCACATATTTATGCACAATACAGCATAGAAAAAATGCAATAGATAAGACAAGTGACATGAAGCAGAACTATCAATATGGGAGAGGGAGAAGCATAAATATTGGACCAGTACATAGATAAGGAGTCCGGATGTTTTATAGTCCTCTGATTGGGGTCTCCTAATGTGTTGTGATGCCTCCACAAGGTCTTACAAGCAAATTCCTTAATTGATGTAAAAAGACATAAATCCATTTTGCGGCAGAGCTGTGGCAGATGCAAGACCAACTGGTAGGATAGAAAAGTGGAAGAATAGCACAGATATCATGTGCTACATAGGACAATTATGTTACATTTTCACCCAATGCTGACCACAGATATTTATTGGCAACTTCAGCTTAAAGTCCCCATACACATGAGATAACTGTCAGTCAAACCTGATGATTTCGGGAAGGATCACAGCAATTGTTTTCTTGTACAGGCACCAGCTTATTCCGCTTCTCCTAATAATTTCTGACACTTGCGTAACCAGCACATGACATACCATTGAGAATAATATTGACCACCATTGCCGAGTGTCGCTGATCTGTTTGTAGGTAAAGGACACAACGTAGGTAAGGAGCACAGAGGCCGGAACGAAGCCGATTAGGCAGAACGTCTGAGAACAAAAGGAAAAGTCACTGCGGAGTAATAACGTACATACACCAAATATTCTGATATGATGAACATAGAAATGAGTGATTGAACACAATGGAGGATGGAGGATTAATTATAGAGTTTTACAAGAGGTTTTTTTTAGAGTAGAAAAGACACAAATTTTGGTAAAATTTGCAACGCTTTACTTCTTTCAACACTGGCTGTAGATAGGTGCAGGAACCATTTCATTAACAAGAGTCTATCACTTAATAAATTTGGTGAATTTCACTATAAGGTAGTTTGGCAAGGACAAGGTCGCAAACCGTCTGACAGTGAGCAGGAACGGGGTCGTGAACAAACAGACGGCAAGGAAGACAAGGTTGCTGACCAATTAACGGCGCGGAGGATGAGGTCGCGGATGGTGTGGAGAACGAGGTCACCGACGGTGAGGAGGGTGAGGTCGTGGACTGACGGATGCTGAGAAGGAGGAGGTCTTAAAGGGTTGCACTGGAACCACTCACTTCTGTATTAAGTAGATGAGTAATGCCAAGCCAAGTGCCTGTCAGGATGCGTGCATAGCTGCCAGGTATAACGCATACATCCTAATTTAAAGAATATACCTGGTGTACCTCTCAAAGGGAAGTCATCACGTCCCAACATTGCAGTGAGCGGGGCTGGAGCAGCCATTTAAGACTGACATATGAGATAACTGGACTTTTTTTTTTCTAAGGGCCTAAAAACTAACAGACAGGTAGTTGCTAACAGAGGGAAATTCCTGCCTGTTCTACCCAGTACTGGCTCAAGGTGTGACTTCCGATATCATGCTGATTAACAGTCGACTTGCCACAGTTAGGGAGCAGGGAGTCGGCTGTCAAAAAGCAGGACATTGGCAGCCTCTCTCAACAGAGAAGAGAAGCTAATGCACTGACAACGTGACTACTTTGTGCTGACAAGGATCAGCGCTGGCCACAACAGGTAAGTAGTTAGCAACTTACGCACATTGTAAACAAAATTAATAAAAGTAGTCCTAGTTGACCCATTTAAGACTGGTATACAGAATGTAGAGTTCCTCCAAAATTTGGCTGGAAATTCAGAAAAAGAGAGGGGGTCTTTTTAAACCCCCAACTGAAGACAGGATTGACAACAATGCTACGCAAGGTGAATATAGGGAGAAAATGAGTAAAAAACAAAACCTTAATCTTACCAGGGTGATAAATGTCCCTACATACAGGTGGATTCCTTTATTGAATATGAACAAGGTCCCCAACATTATGACGAGGATGATAAAATACAAAGGCAAATCAACTGCAGCTTGGCCGACCCAGTAGGCAGACTGGTAGAGACCGGACATCTTCAGCTGGGTGTAGGCTTTCACCTTGTGAAGGAGAAGATATGTATTATGCATTGATCATACAGCACGTTTTCACTTACAAAGTGCAAATTGTCCGCAGGTGCGTATACAACTTGTGTATGCAATCATGTGCTTGCTGTGGGTGAACAGGAACAGACAAATGTATTTCCAGAGGTTTCAATCCTGTCCTGTGCTACAAATGGGAAGCAACAGTTCCCGAGTACGCCTAACATGAATTCTCACCTTATGGTTGTATGTGTTTTCCATTGCAAAATAAGGCAGCATGCCGGCGGCGATAATCCCCAGGTAAATGACGAGGAAATATAGAGTGGTTTTAAATGTTATCTCCAAATATTCCTGTAGGTATAAACATGGGGTAAGATTATTACTCACATCCTTACATTCTGGCTCTTATACAGGCTCGGACTGGCCCACAGGAGAACAGGAGAATCCACCAGTAGGCCCCTTAGAAGGAGTACTAATGCGTAGTACTATTACACTGGATTTACAATTTTCAGAAAAAGGTATATTCTAAGGTATAATCTAAGGTATAATCATTCATTAAACAGGCTAACCAAGTAAATAATACAAAAAAGCAAAGGTAAATTTGTGTACTAGGGTCACATTATTTTGGATGTAACTGAACAGAGGGCCCAAAGAATCATTGTTACTGGTGAGCCTTTGCCAATACAGTCCTACACTGCTTTTGCATGCAGCAGTGTATTTAGTCCCTATAAAACTGATGATTTTTAATTTTTTTATGTTTCTGTTTTGCCTTCCCTCCCTTCCAACATCCATAACTTTTTCCATTTTTCTGTTGACAATGCCGTCTATTTTTTGTTAATTTGATGGATGAGTTGCAGTTTTGAAGGACATCATTAATTTCTTTATCGCTTCATTTGGGGGACACAGGTAACCATGGGTGTATGCTGCTGTCGCTAGAAGGCTGACACTATGCAAAAAAAGGAAAATTAGCTCCTCCTCAGTAGCATATACCCACAGACAGGCACCAAGTACCTCAGTTTAAGCTTAGTGTCTGTAGGAGGCGGACCTGGATCTGATGCCAGATCCGCAGTTTTTCCTTTTCAGGTCACCTGTTGTGTTTTATTATTCTTTTCCTTTTCAGGTCACCTGTTGTGTTTTATTATTCTTTTCCCTTTCTTTTTCAGACTCTTTATCTTCAGGGCGACAAGGTGTAATATCTCACCCTGTTTTCCCGTAGGTATTCGACAAAGAGAGCAGTGTGGTGTCGCCCACATCGCCCACGCTTGGACCCAGAGGCAGGATTTTCTCCTGTCACCTTTACGGGTGTTTCAGAGCGATTCCCGGTGGCCAGTCCTTGCCTTTTCCGCACCTCACCCCTCTCCTCAGAGAGGGCTGAGAGGAAGACGATGGTCACCAGCGGTGTCCTCCCCTCTTCTTGCAAGGGGTTTATGCAGTCTTCTGCACCGTCAGGAGACGGTGCGGGAAGGAGGATCCCGGATTCCAGTGACCCTCTCCCACACGAGGGCTCCTGATGTGATCCTCATCGCTGCAGAGGGATCGGGACTCACCGCAGGTATGCATCGTAGCGGGACTCACCGCAGGTATGTCTCCCTCCTCTCCCTCTGCAGCGGCAGGCGTCATCCTGGAGTTCACTTTCCCTTCAGGAGCAGGGCGGCGTTAGTGATAGGGATCTCCCGGCAGTCGTGGCCATTTTTCCTATGCCCGGGCTCAGCACTCACTCCCCCTCCCTCTGCTGGCTGCACCCCTTCCATGTCCTCCTATAGCCAGCCATCGTCGGCGCTTCTTGCTCCTCTTCATTTGATTCTGACCACGCCCCCGCAGCACGCATTCTTTTGACGCGTTTTTTCTCCCTCCTATCACGGAACCTCTCCTCCCTGGCTGTTCACAACTCTCTGCCCGTTGCACTCCCCCGGTGGCACAGCCAATAGCAGGGACCCATTCTCCCTGATACCGGCCGGCACGCATCAGTGCGGCCAGTTTTTTCATACCCGGGCTAGGGTTGTCATCAACGGTCCTGTCACTGATTGCACAGAGACGTCTTGGCTATCGCCGGGTTCTTCTGTTAATCTAGCCCCCGACTTTGGGCCTTCTCCCAGACTTCTGTGTAGCCATAGCCACTTACCGGCCCCCAGCCAATCAGTGTGTGCCTTGTGCTTTGCCACACCCCCTTATCAATCCCTTGGCCAATCAGTGTGCACCTTGTGCTTAGCCACGCCCCTTATCGGACACTCGGTCAATCAGTGTGCGCGCCTTGTGCTTAGCCACACCCCCTTCCGATGAGCGTGTTTGTTTTTGCCTTAGGAGAGAGTGTGTTTCTCTTTCCCGCTCTCCTGGGACACGCCCCCTGCATGGTGCGCCTCTGTAAAGCCTGTGAAGAATCGTGCACTTTGTCACCATCTACTTCCGGCTCCAAAGGGCACAGCGGACAACCATCACTATTCTGCACCGGATCTGGAGGGCACTGCATCCTGAGCAGCAACAGCGCCGTCTCTGTCATCAGGTAGGACCAGCCCAGAATGGTTATTTTCTCTATTCTCAGGGTCTTGGCTCTCCCCAACAGTAGCCCTAGTCCCTCACTTATTCCACATTCTCAGAGATGACCATTTGGTCCCTAAAATCCGATGCCTGTGCCATCTGTAAAAAGAAGTGGTCTTTAGGCCAGTCTTAGCTTTTTCTGCCTGCCCTACAGCCCCCTCCACCACGTTTGCCTCACAGGAGCCCTTTAACACCCGGAACGAGAGCACACCCATCCCTCCGGAGTGGGCTGTTGCCATGTCACAGTCGGTCTCAGACCTGACAGAAGTTTCATAGTCCCTGATCCAGGTCCGGGAGCAACTTCCACATTTGTCTACTGCCACCAGTGCTCCGAACTCCTTTTTCGGTGATTCGCAGGCACCTGACTGCGACATTCACAGGGATAAATCGAGTACAGAGCAAAGGAAGCGAGCCCGGGTCCCTCTGCATCCTCTTGGATGCATTCCTCACCCCATGCCCCTTCTCGGAGGCGGGTTTTGGGTTGGATGTGGATTCCCAGTCTGAGTCTGATACAGCCCAGACCTCAATATGAAAGACATGGTTGATAGGAACACCCTGAAAAGTGCTTCCCAGGAAGAAAGCAGCTGCACATTCTCTGTCTCTTTAGCCCAAACCTCGTTGATATTTGGGCAGAATCCCCTAAAGTTGATCCGCTGGTTTTCTTCATCTGTCCTCCTGGATAGTCTTCATCTCCTAAGGAGTTTAAGGACAGACAAATTGAATTTTTGGCTAGGTCAGCCTTTAAAGCAGCTGGAGTCTCCTTCTGCTCCATTTTTGCCTCCACCTGGGTGGCAAAGTCCATATCTGTCTGGGCAAGAATGCTTCATCAGGGTATTCACCCGCAGCGCCTCCAGTGGAGATGGCAGATTTGTCAGGTCAAATTGTCCATGCCGTCAAAGTCTGAGCGTCCTTTTTTATATGAAGAGGTCATTTCAATTTCATTCTTCTCGGTCTTTCTCTGCTTCAGGAACTTCCGCCCAGTCTTCAGGGTCCCTTGCCGACAGGTTCTCCTTGGTGTAACGGGTCACCCCCACCCTGGAATTTCTCCTCTTCCACGAAGTATGGTTCGATGACGCCCGGGTCAGAGAGACAGTCGCTTTCCGTTACAAAAGAGACTTTTTCTCCCCCACCCCCAAGGAAGACATTTTTTTCAGTCGCGCCCTTCGAAACATCCGTCTCAGGCCTTCCCTGTTACACACAGGAATAATTGTACCTGTTCCCCGGAACAAACGGGTGTCAGAGTCCTACTCCAATTTTTTTCTTATTCCCGAAGAAAGTTGAATCGTTCTGTTTGTTTTTGGACATCAAGCGATTCAACGGTCACGTTCGGATCTGTCTTTTCAGGATGGAGTCCCTACATTCGGTAATCACTTCCATGAAACCAGGAGAGTTTCTTTGTTATGTAGACGTTCAGAATTCTTATCTTCTCATTCCTGTTTGTGTCCAGCATCAAAGATTCTTAGGGTTTGCAATCCAGGAGGATCACTATCCATTCTCGGCTCTTCACTTCGACCTGGCCTCCGACACCAGAGTATTTTTGAAAGTCAAGCAGCGGTCATGGCCTTCCTTCGCTCTAAAGAATTCCTTACTTGGACGATCTTCTGATCTAAGGGCTGTCCTGCCGAGATTGCGACCAGAGTCTTCAGATTACCTCGGACACTCTGGTCTGCCTTGGTTGGATTGTCATCTGAGAGAAGTCCTCCCTGACCCCAGCTCAGCACCTAGTGTTTCTGGGCATAAGGTTCAACACGGCCCAAGCCCGAGTCTCCGTTCCAAAGGAGAATTTTTTTATCCCTCTCCCAAGGGTTTCGCACTCTAGTGTCCAGCTCATCTCCTCCTGAGATCCTGCATAGAGGTCTGGGGAAGGTGATTTCCGGCAGGGTGCCTTTTGACCAGTTCCATACCTGTCCTCTTCAGCTGGCCCTCTTGTCGGCTTGGGACAAGAGGACCTTCTCTATAGACCGATCTCTGCTTCTGCCTCTCAAGGCGAGGCAATCTTTACCTGGTGGCCACTATCAGCTTCAGTTCTACGAAGCAAGTCCTTCCTTCCCTCCGGTGGTAGATCATCATCTCTGACGCCAGTCTTCTCGGTTAGGGAGCGGTCTTTCTTCATCAGCGTAGAGTCACTGGAACGCCCGAGAAGCCGCTCTCCACATTAATCTCCTGGAGATCAGGACAATTTTCTTTGCCCTTGGCAGCTGGCAGACTCTCCTCGCAGGCCAGTCAGTCCTTATACAGTCAGACAACGTCACTGCGTGGTTTTCATGAACAGTCAAGGTGGGACTCGCAGCAACAGGTTATGGTACAGGTAACCGGGATTCTGCGACGGACGGAATGTCTCGTTTCCACCACATCATCCTCGCACATTCCCAGGGTGGAAAATTGAGCAACCGATTCTCTGAACTGTCAGGGTCCTGCATCGGGTGAGTGGTCATTCGGCCCCGTTTTTTCACCAGATATGCCAGAAATGGGCACACTGGATGTTGCCATGATGGCGTCCCGGATGAACCATAACGTTCCTCAGTATTTAACCTCGTCTCAGGATCTCTATCCATTGGTTGCGATGCTCTTGTACTACTGTGGTTACATTTCTAACTGCCTTTTATTTTTCTGTTCCTCCCCTTGACTCTGAGAATCGTTAAAAGTTATAGGCAGAAGGGTGACCAGTAGTTCTGATGGCTACAAACTGACCAAGACAGGCCTGGTACCCAGAGCTTGCCAACATGCTTATGGACGCTCCCTGGAGGTTTCCAGACCGTCCGGATCTTCTTCCGCAAGGCCCACTCTTCCACCACAGTTCACAGTCTTTTAAGTTTAATGGTATGGCCGTTGAGGCCTAGTTCTAGAGGGGCTGGTTTTTACCCATCAGGTCATTCTGACCATGTTTTGGCTGAGAAAACCTGCATCCTTGCGAATCTACCACAGATACTGGAAGTTGTGAGAACTATTTGGTTCTGTTTTCTCTTCTTAGGTGCTGTTAAAGCCATCAGGGGAGTTTCTGAGATGGTGGCATTATCCTGCCGTTCTCCGTTCCTTTTTATTTCACATTAATACAGACATTGTCCTTCCTTCTCTATGACCCTCTTGTCCCTCTCCGGTTCATTCCCTGGAGAACTCTTTCTTGGGCCGTTTGTCGCCAGGCCTCGGCTTTACAGATTGCAAAGCCGCAACCTAGTCATCTTCGCACATCCTTGCAAGGATTTACAGAGTTCATACTCATGTCTTGTTCGACGCAGGCTTAGGAAAGAAAGGTGCTGCAGGCGGCGGTTACGCACGGGCCGACCTCAGTCTGTTTTTTCTTTGCATTCTTTCTGATCCCACTCTTGGAGACTGCTTTAGGACGTCCCATGGTTACCTGTGTCCTCCAATGAAACGATAATGAAAGAAGGATTTTTGGTACTCACCGTAAAATCTCTTTCTTGGAGCCTTCATTGGGGGACACAGCACCCTCCCTAATTGTTTGTACCGTTTTGGGGCCTAAGTGCCTTTGTCATTGGGCCAGTACATATGAGTGGTTGGTTGCTTCTCCTACTGCTTTAACACTTAACTGACATACTTGGTGCCTGTCTGTGGGTGTATGCTATTGAGGAGGAGCTAATTTTCCATTTTTTGCATAGTGTCAGCCTCCTAGCGACAGCAGCATACAACCTTGGTTACCTGTATCCCCCAATGAAAGCTCCAAGAAAGAGATTTTACGTTGAGTACCAAAAATTCTTTTTGCAATTTTGCGTTTTGTTTCCGTTTGCTAAAAGTTGCCTGATGAGTCGTGACATAATTATCCATATCACTAAGATTACAGCGATACCAAAATTGTATAGGTTTATTTAACCCCTTCACGACCAGTGACACAGCGTATGCGTCATGAAAGTCTGTGCCATTATGACCAGTGACGCATACGCTGTGTCATGAGTTTAAAGCTCCCCTGCGGGTCGGGTGACCGGGGTCAATGAAAGGTCACCCGACCCGCAGATACAGAGGGCTTTGTACTTCACCACAGGGGGGTGGCTTCGCCCCCACGTGGCTAGGATCGCTCTGATTGGCTGTTAAAAGTGAAACAGCCAATCAGAGCGATAGTAATATTTCATCAATGAAATCTGATGAAATATTACTATCCAGCCATGGCCGATGCTGCAATAGCATCGGACATGGCTGGAGATCATGATCCGAACCCCATCCACCTGGCTGGCAGCGGCGATGTGCCGCCGCCACCTTCTGACGGCGACGATCGGCAGCCACCGCAATAATCTGCTCCCCCTCCGCTTCCCCCTGCCTTCCGATCGCCCCCTATAGCCCCCCCCGATACTTTATCAGTCCCCGTACCTCCCGGTGTCCCGCCGTCTTTTCTCCATGGGCGCCGCCATCTTACAAAATGGCGGGAGCATGCGCAGTGCGCCCACAAGTCTGCCAACCGGCGGATTCATACAGGTACACTTTGATCACTGTGATAAACTATCACAGTGATCAAAATACAAAAAAAGTAAATAAAGCCCCCCTTTATCACCCCCATAGCTAGTGACACATAATAAAATAAAGAAAACATATTTATTTTTATTTTTCCTTTAGGGTTAGAATTAGGGTTAGGGCTGGAATTAGGGTTAGGGCTGGAATTAGGGTTAGGGCTGGAATTAGGGTTAAGATTAGGGATAGGGGTGTGTTGGGGTTGGGATTAGGGTTAGGCTTGCGGTTAGGGTTATGGTTGGGATTAGGGTTAGGGGTGTGTTGGGGTTAGGCTTGGGATTAGGGGTGTGTTGGGGTTAGGGTTGAGTTAGAATTGAGAGGGTTTCCACTATTTAGGCACACCAGGGGGTCTCCAAACGTGACATGGCGCCACCATTGATTCCAGCCAATTTTGCGTCCAAAAAGTCAAACAGTGCTCCCTCACTTCCGAGCACCGACATGTATCCAAACAGTGGTTTACCGCCACATATGGGGTATCAGCGTACTCAGGAAAAATTGCACAACAACTTTGGGTGTCTAATTTCTCCTGATACCCTTGGTGGAATAAAAAATTGGGGGCTAAAAAAATGATATTTGTGGAAAAAAAATGATTTTTTATTTTCACGGCTCTGCGTTATAAACTTCTGTGAAGCACTTGGGGGTTCAAAGAGCTCACCACACACCTAGATAGGCTCCTTAGGGGGTCTAGTTTCCAAAATGGTGTCACTTGTGGAGGGGGTTTCCACTGTTTAGGCACATCAGTGGCTCTGCAAACGCAACATGGTGTCCGATCTTAATTCAAGTCAATTCTGCGTTGAAAAAGTCAAACTGCGCTCATTCCCTTCCGAGCGCTACCATGCACCCAAAGTGTTTTACCCCCACAAATGGGGTATCAGCATACTCAGGACAAATTGCACAATAACTTTTGGGGTCCAATTCCTCTTGCTACCCTTGGGAAAATAAAAAAATGGGGCAAAAAGGTCATTTTTGTGAAAAAAAATATGATTTTTTATTTTTACGGCTCTACGTTATAAACTTCTGTGAAGCACTTGGGGGTTCAAAGTGCTCACCACACATCTAGATAAGCTCCTTGGGGGGTCTAGCTTCCAAAATGGGGTCACATGTGGGGGGTTTCTACTGTTTAGGCACATCAGGGACTCTGCAAACGTAACATGACGCCCGCAGACCATTCCATCAATTCAAAACGTCACTACTTCCCTTCCGAGCCCCGACGTGTGCACAAACAGTGATTCCTTCGCACATATGGGGTACCAGCGTACACATGACAAACTGACAACAATTTTTACGGTCCAATTTTTCCTGTTACCCTTGTGAAAATAAAAAATTGTGGGCTAAAAAAATCATTTTTTGAGGAAAAAAATGATTTTTTATTTTCACGGCTCAGGGTCATAAACTTATGTGAAGCCCTTGGGGGTTCAAAGTGCTCACCACACATCTAGGTAAGTTCCTTGGGGGGGTCTATTTTCCAAAATGGGGTCACTTGTGGGGGTACTCCATTGTTTAGGCACACAGGGGCTCTCCAAACACGACATGGTGTCCACTAACGATTGGAGCTAATTTTCCATTCAAAAGTCAAATGGCGCTCCTTCCCTTCTGGGCCCTGCCGTGCGCCCAAACAGTGGTTTATGACCACATATGATGTATCGGTGTACTCAGAAGAAATTGCCCAACAAATTTTAGGGTCAATTTTATCCTGTTAGGCTGGTTTCACACTTGCGTTTTTTGCGCTGTTTTTTAGCGCAAAAAAGCATGCGTTTTTTCCCCTATATTTTACATGGGTGCGCATACACATGCGTTTGTATGCGCATGCGTTTTTTTTGTAGCGTGCGCTTGGGCGCACAAAATGCATCCTGTTGCATTTTTTGTGCGTCCGACTTGCCCCAAAAAAACGCATGTGCACGCAATGCGTTTTTTTACAGCAAAACACCCATTATGGTCTATGGGTGCGCATATGTGCGCATTGTAATGCCTTACCCATGTAAAAATGAAGAAATTGAGGCTAAAAGAAAATTTTTGTGAAAAAAAGTCCTTTTTTTTACGTATCAATTTGTGAAGCACCTGAAGGTTCAAAGTGCTAACTATGCATCTAGATAAGTTCCTTGGGGGGGGGGGGGGTCTAGTTTCTAAAATGGGGTCACTTGTGGGAGAGCTCCAATGTTGAGGCGCACAGGGGCTTTCCAAATGTGACATGGCAACCGCTAACGATTGGAGCTAATTTTCCATTCAAAAAGTCAAATGGTGGTCCTTCCCTTCCACGCCCTGCCGTGCGCCCAAACAGTGGTTTATGACCACATATGAGGTATCGGTGTACTCAGGAGAAATTGCCCAACAAATTTTAGGATCCATTTTATCCTGTTGCCCATGTGAAAATGAAAAAATTGATGCTAAAAAAAAAATTTTTGTTGGAAAAATTAAAATGTCCATTTTTTCCTTCCATGTTGCTTTAGTTCCTGTGAAGCACCTGAAGGGTTAATAATCTTCTTGAATGTAGTTTTGAGTAGCTTGAGGGGTGCAGTTTTTAGAATGGTGTCACTTTTGGGTATTTTCTGCCATATAGACCCCTCAAAGTGACTTCAAATGTGAGGTGGTCCCTATAAAAAATGGTTTTGTAAATTTTTTTGTAAAAATGAGAAATCGCTTGTCAACTTTTAACCCTTATAACTTCCTAACAAAAAAAAATTTTGTTTCCAAAATTGTGCTGGTGTAAAGTAGACATGTGGGAAATGTTATTTATTAACTATTTTGTGTCACCTAACACTCTGATTTAACAGAATAAAAATTCAAACTTTGAAAATTGAGAAATTTGCAAAATTTTCGCCAAATTTCCATTTTTTTCACAAAAAACGCAATAATTATCGACCTAAATTTACCACTATCATGAAGCCCAATATGTCACGAAAAACAGTCTCAGAATCGCTAGGATGCGTTGAAGTGTTCCTGAGTTATTACCTCATAAAGGGACACTGGTCAGAATTGCAAAAAATGGCCTTGTCATTAAGGTCAAATTAGGCTTGGTCATGAAGGGGTTAAGTAGTGACAGAAAAATTCTGAGACCAATAATTTTTTAAGTAGTGAATTTTTTTTTTTTCCAATGGAGCTGTGAGAGCAGCTTGTCTTTTTTGCGGCAATCTGTTATGTACCGTTTTGGGGTACATATAGTGTTTTCATCCATTCTCTTGGCAAATTTTTATGGGAGTTGCATTGACAAAAAAGCAATTTGGGCATTTAATTATTTTTACTTTACACTGTTTAACATAGGAGTTAAATGATTGGACTTTTTATTTTTTAAAACTTTGGGAAAAGGGAAGTGATTGGAATTTTTATATTTTATTTTAGATTATTAAAAACACTTTTAAAGGACTAAAAAAATTAATTTCTTATATAACATATCTCGATGAAGACCTCAGTCAGATTTTCTGGTTTTTTTTGGTTGTTTTTTTTTTTTTTTATGCCAGTTAGACAAATAAAACCTTCTAAGCCAGCACTGATGCAAAGTGCAACAACATACATCATTGGCAGTACAAGTCAAAATCCTTTGCCTTAATCCTATAATAGTGTAACTTTTTGGGGTCACTTTGGTTCTGGGAATTATTTTGTGCTTTTTGAGATTGGTGGTAGAATTTAGAAAAATGATCACAGGGCAGTGCTATAGAGACTATGTCGGTAGTCCATGGTTGCTGGACTAGCGCTCTGCAAACCTAGTATCTACCAGGATCCCTGTTGCTTTTTTCTCATTGGTAGGCACAGCACAAAGTACTAATGTAAAATGCTCTCTGTATACTGACTTGCGCTTGATTTGTGTCCCCCTGGAAATGTGCAAGCGAATTATATGTCTGGATGGAGAGAGCTTTTTGGGTTGGTACTTTATATTTATTGATTATCCCCCTTGGAGAAGCTCAAGTGAAATATAAATTGACATGTAAAGAGGCTTTTGGATTGATACATTAAATGCATTCCCCTGGAAGAAGCCCAAGTGAAATGTATGTCAGGATGAAGAAAGCCTTTTGGATCGGTACTTGGAAGAAGAGGAAGAGAAACATATGTTGGGAAGCAGAAAGCCTTTTGGATGGGTACTTTATAGATTATTCCCCTTGACGAAGTGCAAGTGAAACAGCTTTTATATTTATTGATATTTGCACTTATCACTTTGTTGTATGGTACTTTCTTGTCGCTCTATTTTATGCATTTGGCTATTGTTTTGGCTGTTACACGTGACCAAGGTAATACTCTAACATTTCTACACAATACAAACTATGTTCCGTTCAATCCGTCCCATCTCTCGGTTTTGAGTCAGTGAGTTTTCCCACCTTTACAAGTGTTATACGCGTTTCATACAATTTTTTATGACACTACACTGTGTGCAGAATTATTAGGCAAATGAGTATTTTGATCACATCATCCTTTTTATACATGTTGTCCTACTGAAAGCTGTATAGGCTTGAAAGCCAACTGCCAATTATGTAAATCAGGTGATTTGCATCTCTGTAATGAGGAGGGGTGTGGTCAAATGACATCAACACCCTATATAAGGTGTGCTTAATTATTAGGTAACTTCCTTTCCTTTGGCAAAATGGGTCAGAAAAAAGATTTGACGGACTCTGAAAAGTCAAAAATTGTGAGATGTCTTGCAAATGGATGCAGCAGTCTTGAAATTGCCAAACTTTTGAAGAGTGATCACCGAAAAATCAAGCGTTTCATGGCAAATAGCCAACAGGGTCGCAAGAAGCGTGTTGATAAAAAAGGCGCAAAATAACTGCCAATGAATTGAGGAAAATCAAGCGTGAAGCTGCCAAGATGCCATTTGCCACCAGTTTTGCCATATTTCAGAGCTGCAATGTTACAGGAGTATCAAAAAGCTCAAGGTGTGCCATACTCAGGGACATGGCCAAGGTAAGGAAGGCTGGAAAATGACCACCTTTGAACAAGAAACATAACACAAAACGTCAAGACTGGGCCAAGAAATATCTTAAGACAGATTTTTCTAAGGTTTTATGGACTGATGAAATGAGAGTGACTCTTGATGGGCCCGATGGATGGGCCCGAGGCTGGATCAGTAACGGGCAGAGAGCTCCACTGACTCAGATGCCAGCAAGGTGGAAGTGGGGTACCGGTATGGGCTGGTATCATCAAAGATGAACTTGTGGGACCTTTTCGGGTTGAGGATGGAGTGAAGCTCAACTCCCAGACCTAGTGCCAGTTTCTGGAAGACACCTTATTCAAGCAGTGGTACAGGAGGAAGTTGGTATCATTCAAGAAAAACATGATTTTCATGCAGGACAAGGCTCCATCACATGCATCCAAATGCTCCACAGCGTGGCTGCCCAGTAAAGGTCTAAAAGAAAAAAAATGACATGGCCCCTTTGTTCACCTGATCTGAACCCCATAGAGAACCTGTGGTCCCTCAGAAAATTTGAGATCTACAAGGAGGGAAAACATTATACACCTCTCGGAACATTGTCTGGGAGGCTGTGGTGGCTGCTGCACGCAATGTTGATCGTAAACAGATCAGGCAACTGACAGAATCTATGGATGGAAGGCTTTCGAGTGTCATCATAAAGAAAGGTGGCTATGTTGGTCACTGATTTTTTTTTTTGAAGTCAGAAATGTTTATTTCTAAATTTTGTGTTATGTTGGTTTACCTGGTGAAAATAAACAAGTGAGATGGGTATATATTTGGTTTTTATTAAGTTGCCTTATAATTCTGCACAGTAATAGTTACCTGAAAAAACAGATATCCTCCTAAGATAGTCAAATCTAAAAAATACCCACTCCAACTTCCAAAAATATTAAGCTTTAATATTTGAGTCTTTTTTTTTGATTGAGAACACAGTTGTTGTTCAATAATAAGAATCCTCTCAAATACAACTTGCCTAATAATTCTGCACGCAGTGTATAGTTAATAAAATTAATATATATTTATTTTTCCAGTGTAGCTATTTGAGATGTGGTTAGTGCTACATACCCATCCTGACTTACCCATTTTTTTCTTTTCTTGTAGATTTCCAAAAAATACGTGTAAAAAAAATGTATGAAATTCATCAAGTCACAAAAAGCATGAGTGTGAAAGAAGCCTGATATTGCCTCATCACTTACCTGAGGGAAGGGGCTGCTCCACACCTGGATGCTTTCATTCACGTGCAGATGCCGTAGAAGAGTGTTACTGATGGTGTTAATGAGGACAGGCAGAGAGTGCACCATGCTGCTATTAAATATGGCTTCGTATGTGAAGTACTAGAAGAAACACAAGGTCAGGGGGCAGTGACAAGCGTCAAGATGGAAGTTTGTACATACATACAGTATAGTACAAGGTGTATAGCTATATCTGACCTAGGGATATAAAATCTTATGTCCACAGCTCAACTCTGCTCAATTCTTACACTCTTATACCTTTCCTGATCTGGAGACATCAAGGGCCCCATTGTGTGGCGCAACAGAAATATAATCGCTTCCGTTCATCATATCCACTTTTATCTTCTGGCTCCTCAGGGCGTCTATTAAGTCATCTATATTGTCACCTATGGTGGAAATATATGGGTATAAACATATATGCTACAGTAACCAACACAATGTCAATGACCAATGTGGCAATGTTACAGCAATGAATCAGTCATAGTCAATCACACCATTAACCGATTAGTCAAACTAGTCTCATTTTACTTAACCTGTTATGAACTCTCTTGATCTGACTGATCGAGGCTCCCTCTGGTGGTTACAGCGGGTAGTGGAGCCGGTCTTATTGACAGAAGTCTATCACCTGAAGACGATGATTGGGAGTCAGGGGTTACTGATTGGGAGGATTTAAGTGAGCAAGCTTTCTTCAGTTGCTGCTGGTGATTTGTTTGTCTTCCTGTTCATTGCGAAGCCTGATTTTTCCCCTCCTTGGTCTTGCATCATTCAGATAAGTTATTTCTTTGCTGAAACTTTTGCATTTGATATAGTTGTTGCCTTTCTCTGCTGTCAGCTTTGCTGTGTGGGTTCAGCACTATTCCCTGCTGGGATTTGTGCTGGACCCCGCTCATATGTCAAAGCTTATGTCATTCTGTTCAGTATTGTTAATCCCCTGTTATATTAGTATCTTTTGCTTTGTTTCCAGTTCACACCAGAATGCTGATCTAGCGGGGGAGAGTTTGTGTGGCCTCAGTGTTTTTGTATATCAGACATGATTGATTTTTTAGGGTTTTTGCGTGATTGCAGACAGTATCTTTTCTGTCCTGTCCTATCTAGACAGTTTGGGGCCCATCATTTGCTCACTCTATTTTCTGCCTGCGTTTGTGCCTCATCTTGTCTCACTGACAATATATGTTTGGGGGCGATCTATTCCTTTGGGGTTCTACTCCGGGGCAGTTTAGCTTTCCCCTTTCTTGCTTTAGGCTTAGTTAACTCTCTGGCTGTGCGAAGGAGTCTAGGGCATTGTAGGCACGTCCCACGGCTAATGCTAGTTGTGTTGTTAGGTCTAGGGGTCTGCAATCCGCTAAGTTGTGCACTCAGCTATAGTGTGAGCTTTTTAACACTATTCCCAAAAAAACCCTCATGGGTCAAATGTTGCACACAGCCTAGAGAGTATCCCACATAAAGTCAAATAAACATAACCTTTAATGAACCATTAAAAGGACATAACACACAAAAACATTACAAAAAAGTGCTCATGTGAACCAGTGCTCAATAAAAAATGGTTTTGTCTCACCATTGGTATTAGATATAGCATTCCAGCATCAGGGCGTATCCTGCTGGAGAGACGATCCAGTGATGGGGAGCAGAGACATGGGAGAACCAATGTTAATGTAAAGTATTCCCCTACACTCCCTGTCGTGCCCCAGTGTTACTCCTGTCCTAACAAGGACAGGCCCCAAGTGGATCCTGTAGTGGACATCACCATTGATGAGGGGAAAAATAGACAGACGCTCCCTATGCGTTTCTTCCCCAATGGTGGGGATTCATCAGGGGAGTCAAACAGATATAAAGCAGTAGGAAAGGATATATAGAATTAGTGTTATCCGTTAAGTCCACAGGCCCTATAGTGGCGAGGTGCCTAAAAAACTAGTGTGACTGTCCCTGTCACTACCAATTGAAACTTTAATTGATTTTATGTGGGATACTCTCTAGGCTGTGTGCAAAATACGCTAAGTTGCCAACCTTTCTGGTTTCCTGGTTGCTTAGCTAATTCCCCGGTAAAGCTCCACGGTGACCAAATCATAACATTAACCCTTTAATGGGTATATTCAACTTAAAACGTAATGGTACAATTAATAGAAAATGCCATCCCTTTACTGTAAGCGGGGGTCCAAACTCAGGAAGCCTAAAGAACTTGAGAGGGTGCCAAGCTGATGTAGATTTGAATCCGCTTGTAGCTGTGCACTCACTTGCTAAGATACACCATTTCTTAAGGAAATCCCACTGATCCTGGGAATGCTGCAGCACTGCAACATTATACTGATCTCTCAGCCATATTACCAAGTCATTTTTATCACACAATGAATGACATAGAACTAAAACCCCCAAAATTATGACGGAATTGCATTTTGGCTTTTTTTTTTATAATTTCACAGAACTTGGATTCTTTTTTTCCGTTTCCCACTACATTTTATGGTAAAATTAATGGAGTCATACAAAACTACAACTGGTTCCCTCCCCAAAAAAGCCATTGGAAAAGTATAAAAACAAAGAAAAAGAAAAGTATGGTTCTTGGGTAAAAAAGGTAAAAAAGATACTACAAAAAGCACAATATTGAAAAACGACCCGACCATGAAGGAGTTAAGAAGAAGCAGTACTAAATTTGCATTACAACCCCTTTATTCTCAGGTTTCAGTGTTGGCCCCAGAGGATGGACTCCCAATGCCTAATCCTTTGTGCCTAATCCATTGAAGCACATGTCACGTGTATAAAATAGAACATAACAAACAATCATTATACTCACCTTTACACCTAATCCACCAATGCCCATGTCCCCTGGAAAAGAAGAAAAATAATAAAACAACCATATCCCTCACATGTCCGATGTGAAGATAATCCATTCTGTCCCACAACGATCTGGATGATTTGGATAGCGGTCACAACAGGGATGTGACCGCTATTCCCGCCAATCGGAACACACTGACAGGAGCGTAATCGATCCAGCAGGGTGTAGCGCTGAGCTGCCGTGAGAAAGTTCACCGGAGTTCAAAACTGATAAACCACGGTGACCTCACTTACAGCACCGCTTACTGTGTGTGAAAGTTCTCAAGAAGAGAGCAGTGCCATAGGTGAGATTACTGGGGTTCATCAACTTTAACTTCGGTGAACTTTCTCATGGCAGCTCAGTGCTAGACACTGCAGGAGCTGACGGGGAGAGCAATCACATCAAATCATCCAGAATGTCATGGGACAGCATGGATTATCTTCACACTGGACACATGAGGGATAGGGTTGTTTATCATTCTTTTTTTTCTACGGGACATTAGACTAAGGGACATGTGGAATAAGTGTAAAGGTGAGCATTATGGTTGTTTATTATTTTGTGTTTTTTTTACAGGTGGCTTTATTGGATTAGGCATAAAGGTTGAGTACACCTGTGAATTTATTTTAAATAAAGGAGTCTGTGTCATTATTTAAATTAAAGGATTTTATTCTGGCTGTGTCTTTTTTAAAATCTTACTATAGGGTTAGTAATGGGGACGTCTTATAGCCATGCAAAGCGATAGAACTGGCGTATCTAATAGATGCGCCTTTTTTGGGGCAGTTGTGGGTTGCTATTTTTAAGCTGGGGGGCAATATTCATAACCCCTTACCAGTCTGAGATTACCAGTTTGCCCTGACCTCTTTGCTTTAGCTTGGCTGGTTGTCAAAGATTTGGAGGACCCCAAGCTGTTTGTTTAAATTATTTCACTAATCACAAAAAACGGCGTGCGGCCTCTCTATTCTTGATAACTAGCCATGATAATGTTGACAGCCGATGGTTGCAGCTCACAGCTGTCAGTTTTGCCTGCGCTGGTTACCAAAAATTGAAGAGACCTCACGTCATTTAAAAAAAATGTATTTATTTACCGTGTTTTCCGGCATATAAGACGACTGGACGTATAAGACGACCCCAACTTTTCTATTTAAAATATAGAGTTTGGGATATACTCACCGTATAAGTCGGGGGTGATCTTATACATATGGTGCGGGGAGCGGTCCTGATGACGAGATACCTCATTGGGAAGGTGTAAGTGAATTAAGCCCGCCCTTGTATCCTATTACCTCCTTCTCTTTCACCCGTCTGGCCCGCCCTTCTCTGCCTCTCAAATCTCATGAGGGTGGAAGTGAAGGGGTGCAGGCGAAATCTGAGAGACAGAGAAGGGCGTGCCAGATGGGTGAAAGAGGAGCCGCTTCACTTCCATCCTCGTCATCGGGATCGCTCCTCGCATCATATGCGGCGACCGCAGAGCTCCGCACCAGCCGTATAAAACGACACATGGCGTATAAGACGACCCCCGACTTATAAGATTTTCAGGGGCTAAAAAGTCATCTTATACGCCGGAAAATACTGTATTTATTTATAGCACACAGACACCATGTGACAAATCTTCCTATCAGCAGTGCCTGCTCTTGCTGTTTTCAGCAATAGCAGACACAGACTGATGTATTACCCTCTCATCAGCTGATGCCTGTGATCCAATGTAACCTTTTTACTGCTGACCACAACTGCTGTCTCACGCTGTCATCTGACAGCATGGGAACCTCAGCTCTCTGACTGGCGGTAATGATGTTACCACCGAGCAGAGCGCGTGTTTGCTGCGCTGCCATGCAAATGACAGCATGGCAAACAATGGATGTTTGGGCCCCCCATTCATTTGAATGGGGTCTGGGTTCGGGTAATATTTTGGTACCTGAAACAAACTTTTTTATTTTAGATGTGCGGCCGAACCAGCCAGACCGGAACATCTACGGGTTTGCCCATCACTAGTTATAAAATTTTAAGGGCACTGAAGGTATTATTTACCTTATAAGGGGGCACTGAGGGCATTATTACATTATAAGGGGGCATTTGGTGCATTATTACATTGGGATCTGAGGGCATTATTACATCATAAGGGGGCACTTGCAGCAATAATATTTTATAAGGGGACATAGGGGCTATTACTTTTTGAGAGGGTATTCGCAACAAAATTACTTTATACGGGGGCACTGAGGGCATTACTACTTGACTACTTGATAAAGGGGGTACTGTACTTTATAAGATAGCACTTGCAGCATTATTACTTTAAAAGGGGCACATAGTGCTTTTAAGAAATATTTGCTGATTATCTCTTACAAATGAATGTGGCTGCTGAGATAAGAAAAGTAGGGGACCTCTGCTTTAAAATATGGGTTACCCGTTTAATTGTCATTTTTAAGGTTCAATGATAAAAATAGCAAGTCTTTTGATTCACTAGAAAAACAGAATTATTTCCTCCTAGACCCATCAAAAAATATCACTTTGGCTAAGGAATCTAGACATCATCCATTTCTACACCGCTGACAATGCTGTATCTTCAAGCTGTAAGTCCATTTCGTGCCACCATATGTTACCTGTGGAGCTCTGTACAAGCAGACTGGTGACATACTTATGGCTCTTCTGTCCTGGGCGCAGGAAATACAGATCAGGAGAGAGTCTGATCTCCAGGGAGGATTTGTGGTAGTACCAGTGTATGATATTGATCGCTGCCTGGACTGCTAAGAACAGAAAGAGAAAAAGCGACCTGAAAGAGAAGCAAATGTCATGTAAAAGATTATGCAGCCGTCTATCAAAAGCTGCAAGTTATGCCATTGTTTTTTGGTTTTTGTTTTTACATCGTTCACTATGCAGTGAAAATGACCTTGTGATATGATTCTACCATTCAGTACAAATACAGCGAGCTGTAGTTTTTAGTGGTACCATTTTATATATGACATTTTGATGCCTTTACATAGCATTTTTGGAGGAAGATCCATTGAGCAAAAAAAAAAAGAAAACCGGCAATTCTGTAATTATATATTTTTTTCTTCACAGTACAGGTTAATTAACTTTATATTTAAAAAATATAAACTCTTACAGATGCGGAGCTATAAAGTCATATTATCAATTTTTTTTCATTCTTCTATTTTTAAATTGCAAAATAAGGGCTTATGCAAACTTTCATATTTTTTAATTTATATATATACATATATATATATATATATATATACACACATACGCACACACGCGCACACATACATACACTAATTTCATTTTTCACAATTTTAACTTTTTAGCTTTGCTATTATGAGTCTTCTCTCATCCTATACAATGAAATACACTATATCAGAAACATAACAATCTTAGCCTGGGCGTCATGGGAGTACAAAGTGGGCAGGTGATCGGTGCTTTTAATAGGCTGCCAACTGCAAAGGCGACCCATCGACATTTCGCCAATTGCATCGGCACTTGCAATTGCGCATGGCAAGCACAACAATTTAATTGCCGCTGTCAAAGACAAAGCTCAGCTCTGGTTGCTGCTGATAGAAGCAGGTGCTGGCAGTATAAAACAGCCGACTGCCACCGTGTATGGAGGATGTGAAAGGTGGGTGGGTTTGCTTTCTCAGACTCAGCTACAGATGAGAAAAAACTAAATTAAACTTATGACAACATGGTAGAAAAGTGACCCAATAATGTAAAACACTATGCCAGTACTCACACGTATCGGACAGACTTGGTTTCTCGGCGCAGATTACGGCAGTGTAGCTTAGCTATGGTGGCGACCTGCTGTCTCCAAAGTGCCCTGCCGCTGACTGTGCACAGGTGAGATTCGGGCATGGTCAGCAAACCCTGATCAATCTCCTCGGTGGATTTCCATTTCCCGTCATCTTCTATTCTCTTTGTGAATATACTGTGATCTATGAGGAGTAATAACGAAAGTGAGCTGTAAATATTTAGACGAAACGACGCACTATGCAAGGCACACACCGTCAATTATTATAGTGGAGAGAAGTTGTCAGTTGCCATGAGATGACAAAGGCCTTCGGGCTAATACCTGGAAAAGGCTTGTGCCCCGAGCCAAATTATAAATAGTGCCTGGCTCTTAAGTAAAATTAAAAAGATACAACTAATCCCCTAATGTTTTTCAAATAGTTTTATTAGGGTTTTAAATATTTTAATTGGGTGGAAAGACAAGGGGAAGGGGGGGGGGAAGGGAGGGAGGGAAGGTTGAGATATGGGAAGAGGAAAACTTTTCAAAACAGAACTGTTGGTCAAAAGCAAATTACAACTACATATACAGTGGGGAAAAAAAGTATTTAGTCAGTCAGCAATAGTGCAAGTTCCACCACTTAAAAAGATGAGAGGCGTCTGTAATTTACATCATAGGTAGACCTCAACTATGGGAGACAAACTGAGAAAAAAAAATCCAGAAAACCACATTGTCTGTTTTTTTTTCATTTTATTTGCATATTATGGTGGAAAATAAGTATTTGGTCAGAAACAAAATTTCATCTCAATACTTTGTGATATATCCTTTGTTGGCAATGACAGAGGTCAAACGTTTTCTGTAAGTCTTCACAAGGTTGCCACACACTGTTGTTGGTATGTTGGCCCATTCCTCCATGCAGATCTCCTCTAGAGCAGTGATGTTTTTGGCTTTTCGCTTGGCAACACGGACTTTCAACTCCCTCCAAAGGTTTTCTATAGGGTTGAGATCTGGAGACTGGCTAGGCCACTCCAGGACCTTGAAATGCTTCTTACGAAGCCACTCCTTCGTTGCCCTGGCGGTGTGCTTTGGATCATTGTCATGTTGAAAGACCCAGCCACGTTTCATCTTCAATGCCCTTGCTGATGGAAGGAGGTTTGCACTCAAAATCTCACGATACATGGCCCCATTCATTCTTTCATGTACCCGGATCAGTCGTCCTGGCCCCTTTGCAGAGAAACAGCCCCAAAGCATGATGTTTCCACCACCATGCTTTACAGTAGGTATGGTGTTTGATGGATGCAACTCAGTATTCTTTTTCCTCCAAACACGACAAGTTGTGTTTCTACCAAACAGTTCCAGTTTGGTTTCATCAGACCATAGGACATTCTCCCAAAACTCCTCTGGATCATCCAAATGCTCTCTAGCAAACTTCAGACGGGCCCGGACATGTACAGGCTTAAGCAGTGGGACACGTCTGGCACTGCAGGGTCTGAGTCCATGGTGGCGTAGTGTGTTACTTATGGTAGGCCTTGTTACATTGGTCCCAGCTCTCTGCAGTTCATTCACTAGGTCCCCCCGCGTGGTTCTGGGATTTTTGCTCACCGTTCTTGTGATCATTCTGACCCCACGGGGTGGGATTTTGCGTGGAGCACCAGATCGAGGGAGATTATCAGTGGTCTTGTATGTCTTCCATTTTCTAATTATTGCTCCCACAGTTGATTTCTTCACTCCAAGCTGGTTGGCTATTGCAGATTCAGTCTTCCCAGCCTGGTGCAGGGCTACAATTTTGTTTCTGGTGTCCTTTGACAGCTCTTTGGTCTTCACCATAGTGGAGTTTGGAGTCAGACTGTTTGAGGGTGTGCACAGGTGTCTTTTTATACTGATAACAAGTTTAAACAGGTGCCATTACTACAGGTAATGAGTGGAGGAAAGAGGAGACTCTTAAAGAAGTTACAGGTCTGTGAGAGCCAGAAATCTTGATTGCTTGTTTCTGACCAAATACTTATTTTCCACCATAATATGCAAATAAAATGAAAAAAAAACCAGACAATGTGATTTTCTGGATTTTTTTTTCTCAGTTTGTCTCCCATAGTTGAGGTCTACCTATGATGTAAATTACAGACGCCTCTCATCTTTTTAAGTGGTGGAACTTGCACTATTGCTGACTGACTAAATACTTTTTTTCCCCACTGTAAGTTTTATACAAATATTTTTCATGTTGGGGAGAGCGATAACGTCCTTAGAAAGAAGTAATCGGTTTCAATTCTATTCTATTACTTTATCAAAAGATTTAGGAGGTTTAACCGGTTTGGAACTTCTCATTCCACACTTTCCACTTTTTAGAATATTTTTTTATTCCGTTATTGTTAACAGCAAATCTCCACTCTATGTTATTGTGGGTGTGGATTTTTTTCTAAGATGTCAGCAAACTTAGGTGAGGTTTGTTTTTTCCACCAAAAGGCAATCTCGTTTTTTATTACTAGAAAAATATGAATTATGATATGCCTTGTGGTGGGCGAAACATCCTCCATATCCAAGGAAAGCAGAGCTCTTTGTGGAGTGATAGCGAAATCTTTTTCAAATGTGTTGATGTGCTTTGTTGCCTCCAGCCAAAGGGCTTTTACCTTAGGGCAACTCCAGAACAGATGGTATAAATTACCCCTTTGACCACATTCCCTCCAACATAGCGGGGAGTGGTCTTTATTTATGTGAGCGAGTCTCGTAGGCGTGTAATACCATCTGCATAGTATTTTGAAATAAGACTCTTGCAAAGTGGCAGAAATAGTAGAATGATAAGTGTATTTTGTAGCGACGTCCCATTGTTCCACAGAGAGATTAAGATGTAATTCATTTTCCCACCTTCTCATATATTGATTTTTGAAGATAGGGTGGGGCGAACAAATTTTGGGTTTATGTATTATGTGTCTAAAGAAAGAATCTTTGGCATTACCCATGTAACCTTCTTAGTTCTCCAAGGCTACCCAAGCTGGAATATTACCCTCATAAAACCAGGATCTGCTCAACTTAATGAGTGAGGCATGATAGTAGGCTTGAAGATTGGGCAGACCCATTCCTCTATTAAGCTTGCGTTTACATAGAATGTCAGATGAGATTCTGGCCCTCTTATTGCACCAAACAAAAGAATTCATCAGTTTTTGCAATCTCTGTAACGTTTGGAAAGGGATGTTGATGGGAAGTGTCCTAAAGACATAAAGCAGTTTAGGTAAGATAAATGTTTTGATCGTCATCACTCTGCCAAACAGAGATAAATCAAATTTGGAGAAATAAGCAAGATCTGATTCGATTGTTTTTGAAATTTTGTCCAGATTAGTTCTGACGATTTTGTATAGATATGGTTCAATGATTATACCAAGGTATTCAATACAGTTGTCTTCAAAACCAAATTTGGACATTTGCTTCAATTTGGAGATTTCTGTCTCATTCATATTAATTGCCATGAATTTTGATTTTTCGGGGTTTATTTTGAAATAGGATATTTCGCAGAATCTGTCTAATTCTCTTATTAATGTTTTGAAGGAATTTTGGGGATCGGTTAGAGTAAATATCAGATCATCCGCATATAGGCCCACTTTATCAAACATGATCGCAGTGTACCGGGGGATTAGAGAAGCATCTGGCAGGGAGGGGGCTCCCTGCGTGCTTCTCTGAGACCCCCGAGCAGCGCGATGTGCTGCGCTGCTCCGAGAGCTTCCTTCCCTGCAGGCCCCTGGCTCAAAGATACCCAGGGGGCCTGCAGGGAGGCGTCTTTCTCAGTGCCTGCTGAGTGCAGGCTCTGAGAAAGCCTTCAGCGGCGCCTGTCAGATCGCTGATCTGACACAGCGCTGTGCAAAGTGTCAGATCAATGATCTGAACCCTAGACAGTGATGTCCCCAACCCCCCCCCCCCCCCGGGATAAGGAAATAAAGTAAAAAAAAAAAAAATCACAAAAAAAAAAAAATCCCTAATAAATTCATTTTTTGGAAATAAAACAATAAAAGTACACATATTTAGTATCACCGCGTCCGAAACGACCCGCCCTATAAAAATGCCCCACTAGTTAACCCCTTTAGTGAACCACTTAAAAAATAAAAAACAAAAGCAAAAAACAATGCTTTATCATCATACCGCCAAACAAAAAGTGCAATAACACGCGATCAAAAAGACGTATATAAACATGGTACCACTGAAAACGTCATCTTGTGCCACAAAAAACGAGCCGCAAAACAGCATCATCAGCGAAAAAATTATAAATAGTTATAGCTTGCAGAATAAAGCGATGCAAAAATAATTTTTTATATAAAATTGCTTTCATTGCATAAAAGCGCCAAAACATAAAAAGACATAAATGAGGTATCGCTGTAATCTTACTGACCAAAGAATAAAACTGCTTTATCAATTTTACCACACACGGAACGGTGTAGACGCACCCCCCCAAAAGAAACTCAAGAAATGCTGGTTTTTGTTCAATCTGCGTCGCAAAAATCGGAATAAAAAGCGATCAAAAAATGTCACGTGCCCGAAAATGGTACTAATACAAACGTCAACTCGTCCCGCAAAAAATAAGACCTCACATGACTTGGTGGGTCAAAATATGGAAAAATTATAGCTCTCAAAATGTGGTGATGCAAAAACTATTTTTACAATAAAAAGCGTCTTTTAGCATATGACGGCTGCCAAACATAAAAACCCACCATAAATAGTAAATCAAACCCCCCTTTATCACCCTCTTAGTTAGGGAAAGATAATTATTTTCATTTTCCCGTTAGGGCTGAGATTAGGGTTAGGGGTGTGTTGGGGTTAGGGCTGGAGGTAGAATTGGGGGGTTTCCACTGTTTAGGCACATCAGGGGCTCTCCAAACGCAACATGGCATCTGATCTCAATTCCAGCCAATTTTGTGTTGAAAAAGTCAAACGGTGCTCCTTTCCTTTCAAGCTCTGCCATGCGCCCAAACAGTGGTTCCCCCCACATATCAGGTATCATTGTACTCAGGATAAATTGCACAATAACTTTTGCAGTCCAATTTCTCCTGTTACCCTTGGTAAAATAAAAAAATTGGACCTGAAGTAATTTTTTTGTGAAAAAAAGTTAAATGTTCATTTTTTTAAACATTCAAAAAATTCCTGTGAAGCACCTGAAGGGTTAATATACTTCTTGAATGTGGTTTTGAGAACCTTGATGGGTGCAGTTTTTAGAATGGTGTCACTTTGGGTATTTTCTGTCTCATAGACCCCTCAAAGTGACTTCAAATGTGATGTGGTCCCTAAAAAAAAAATGGTGTTATAAAAGTGAGAAATCGTTGGTCAACTTTTAACCCTTATAATTTCCTAAATAAAAATTTTGGTTCCAAAATTGTGCTGATGTAAAGTAAACATGTGGGAAATGTTACTTATTAAGTTTTATTGTGTGCCATATCTCTGTGATTTCAAAATTTTCACCAAATTTCCATTTTTTTCACAAATAAATGCAAATTATATGAATGAAATTTTACCACTAACATGAAGTACAATATGTCACGATGTGAAGTACAGTATTCAGATGTATGGGACATCTTGTTCTCCAGACTCCATTTTTGTGCTTGCGACGTCATTTTGTTGTTTACGAGTTAAATTTTGTAACTTAACTAGATGAAAGTTCACGATTGTTATGAAACCAGACTGTTCCAGCTTGTACAAGATATGAGACCCTGAAGAATGTGCTATTGTTCTATTTTTTACGTCACGCAGATAGGGACATATTCCGATTTTCTTGCAATACTATTGGCTTATAAAGTAAATGTATTACGACGATGTTATTGGTAGCTATGTACTTTGCATAATTAAGCAAAATACTATAAAAAGAGGTGACAAAATAAATGGGGTTAGCGATCTCCTTTGATCCTCCCATACAGAGATACATCTCCGCCTGGTCATTTCAGTTGCTAGCAACGCCTTGTGAATTAATTTGAAAATCACCTGGTCAGCCGTGAAGGGTTAATTTAGCCCTCCCTCAACAGTTTGGCGCCCAACGTGTGGCCGCCCGAATAGGGACGCCTCTGCCCCCGGAGGACAACAAGACAAAGGACCCTCGGACCGGACACAGGCGCTGGAAAATTGGGACTGATCATCCCCCACGACAACCACGGTAAGTTGGCAGTTATACTGTTCAGACTGACAGTTGGTGTGGTTTTCCTGTGCTTGTTACTGCAAAGAGGAGCTGAGGTTTGTCCTTGATGGTGGGGTGATTCTTGGGTGGGATCATATAAAGGTGAAGTCCCGTTGGGGGCCCAGTGTTCGAACCGTATCGCATAAGGGACGGACACCCTGGATTGACCAGTGATTGTGACTCTCTTTATAGTCAAAATATCCTGAAATCCTGATCACTATTAGAGTCAGGCATGGTGAGGTGATCGCAGATTGGGTAGGATACTTAACTCAGGTATATATATATACCTATATATAATTGAGATTGAGACTAATGTGTCAGGCAAACAGTTAAAAATGATGATTTGAAACAAGAGGTCTCCCTGCTAGATGATAAGGTCCCTTCCCCAGGAAATCAAGCCTCTCCTCCCGATTGTAAGCTCTGTGCCCCCTTAACCCCAGGGCACCAATATATCCTGGAATACCAAAACTCAGTACGCCCCCACCCTATGATCCTGCCGGGTGGATTTGTGCCGTATGCGGAGTTACTAATCCTCAGTGGAGAGAAGTCTGTTGCAATTGTGGAGCAAGGAGACCCGGAGTCGCAGCCCCACCTTTCCCTTGTTAAACGCTGACGGTACCTATTATCAGCCACCGCCGCCAGCCTCAGTCCCTGCTATGCCTACTATTGCTAGTGGTTATGAGTATCCACTCCCTCCTACTTTAGTCACTCGGTCAGAGACAGGATACACAGAGGAGACAGAAGATTTCCAGGAAATATATTCCGATGTTATTCCTGGACCCCACCTTCATGATGTGCTCTTTAGGATAGGGACAGGGGATCTCACGAAGCAGCATGTTGGGGCCATAGTAAATGCCGCGAATAATCAACTCCGCCATGATGGAGGACTGGCCGCAAAAATTTCACAGAAAGGCGGACCCATGATACAGGAAGAATCTGATTCGTATATACAAACGTATGGCAAGGTAGAAACAGGACAGGTCGCAGCAACCAGAGCAGGACAGCTGCCGTGTCAATATGTAATACATGCAGTGGTACCATGATATAACCCTACCAACTTTCCTAGGTCCCAACAATTGCTTACTGAGGCTGTTCAGAACGCAATCCTGTATGCCTCCTCTGTCCCCCCCGGTACGATGCCTCAACGTACAGTGGCCATACCATTAATCTCTGCCGGTAACTTTCAATATTCCAGGAAGGGTGCCGCCATGGTTATAGTATCAGCAATAGAGCAGTGTATACAGGAAAACCCCATAAAATTGGAGGAGGTCCGATTTGTCCTCGACAGCCGCCTAACGGCCCATCAGGCAATACAATCTCTAACTGTAACAGAGCCTCCTGCCCCGCTTCCGCAGCAGATGCCTCTTGTGCCCGTACTGCCGCCACCCTCCACCTGCCCCCGAGTCAGTGATATCCGAATTTAAAGAAGATGATGTGGAAACTACTCCTGACAGGCCAAAGTATACTCCCTTCACCCCATCCCAAATAGACACTCTTTGCAATCAATTACCCGATCCAGAGACTTCCCCCATGGCCTTCTACAGGCAAATGGCAGCAAATCGAGAGATTTATTCCACTCCCTGCAGAGATCTATTACACATACTTCGAGTAAAAGCTGGGGAGGGGTATTTTCCAATTATTGAGGGTGGCGTAATGTGAACCTGGATGGGGGAACCTATGAGAGTGGTGTTGATTTCTGCAATGCTTTAATGGTTTGGGCACAAGATAGATTGGCGGACTAAGCTACCTCTCTCACAGATGTCACACAGGACAAGGGGGAGACTGCCGAGAAGTTCTATGGGCGTCTTATGGTAGTATTTAAAGATCTGGGATTCTCACTGTATAATAAAGCCCATACACACCTTTTTGTGGCAGCTTTGATGTCCGGCCTTAAACCCTAATTGCAAGATGCGATAATGTCTGATAGACCTGACGTCAAGAATTCCACTCAGATGATGCATTAAAAGTAGTAAAAAGTTTTCAGAAGAATCTAGCTCGCTCTGCATCAGCAGGGAAACCGAAAAACAAGCCAGCAGCCGCAGCTGTCCCAGCCCCCACCATATCCCCCACCGCCCCCACTGCAACTGCAACCACACAGCTGGTTCCTTATCAGTGGAGCACACAGCAAACCCCAGCTCCCCCTCAAACTTCAGCTCCCTACTCCAATATCTCTCCTAATCCTATGACTGGGAACCTTACTCCCCAGATCCGCCGTGCCAATTCTCTTCTGCAATGCTGGTGCTGTGGCCGACTCGGTCACTTTCAGAGAGATTGTCATACCCCCGTTGAGAGATGCTATCCTCAAGTTTCCTCTTCGAATCGTAACCTCAGTTACGGACAGCCCCAAAATCCTGATAATTGTCCATACTGAAGGGGTGGCCAACCAGAGTCTGCTATCACAATGTCCTCCACCAAACCTGGGGCATGCTCATCCACTGAGCCACCGTGCTGCCTATATATACTGTATATATTCCATTATTGCGGCATCAGCGCAGGCCCCCCAGTGAGCGCCGCAATAATGGAAGAGAGTGCGTCACATGACACTCCCTCTCCCATCATTACCCTCTTCCTCTGACACACATCGGGTGCGCGATGACATCACTTCATCGCGTCCCTGCTGTGTGCCGGTCTGACTGCAGCACAGCTAACATCAGAGCAGAGCCGCCACCGAAATCTGCGTGGGAGCGAGAAGAGGCGAGTATGGTTTTTTTTTTATTTATATAGTGAGTCCTGGTTGCATGGTTATGATACCCCGTATGGGGGGGCGGCAGCATGATACCCCGTATGAGGGGGCAGCGTGATATACCCCGCATGAGAAGGGGGCAGCATGATACCCCGTATGAGGGGGGAAGCATGATACCCCGTATGAGGGGGGGAAGCATGATACCCCGTATGAGGGGGGGAAAGCATGATACCCCATATACGAGAGGGAACCATGATACCCCATGAGGGGGCAGCATGATACCCTACGAGGGGGGCTGCATTATATTCTGAAGGAGCTACATTATATTCTTTGGGGGGGCTGTATTATACCATATGAAGGGGGCTACATTATAGAGAAAGAAAGAACAGAGAGAGAGAAAGAGAGGAAAGAAAGAACAGAGAGAGAGAAAGAAAGAACAGAGAAAGAAATAATAGAGAGAGAAAGAAAACAGAGAGAAAGAAAGAACAGAGAGAGAGAACAGAGAGAGAAAAAGATTAGAGAGAAAAAGAAAGATTAGAGAGAAAGAAAGAGGGGACAGAAAGAACAGAGCGAAAGAAAGAACAGAGAGAGAGAAAGGAAGAGGGGAAAGAAAGAAAGAACAGAGAGAAAGAAGAGAGAGAAAGAACAGAGAGATAGAAAGAAAAAAAAGATTAGAGAGGAAGAACAGAGAGAGAAAGAAAGAACAGAGAGAGAGAAACAGAGAGAGAAAGAAAGATTCTATAAAGATACTATAGCAGAATTCACACATTAGAGGAGCATCCAGCCCTACATAGACCATGACAAAAATAGCATATAAAACTATTCCTTTTATTAGTCATCACATAAAACCACAATAAACATAGTAATGATAGATGAAGTGGTCGGTGTTGAGAGACAAACAGAAATCCTGTAGATACTCACAACCAGGGTACTACAATATGCACCATACAGAAAAAATCTCCAGAAGGGAGAGTAGAATGATAAGTAAAACACAAGATCTGACTATACTACAATTTCAGACTCATAACATCACCCTGCCAATAGTAATATGTCTCCAAAATCCCATGTAACCAGGGAAGGAAAGTCCAATGCAGGGTGACAGGACTATAAGGGAATGGTACATGTGATTCACTCCGTAGACCTCGTACACATGCGGCTCTGCTCCGTACACCTTGTACACACGCGGCTACGCTCTGTACACACATGGCTCCACTCCATAAACCTTGTACACATGCGGCTTTGCTCCATACACCTCGTACACATGCAGTTCCACTCTGTACACCTCGCACACACGCGGCTCCGATCCGCACACCTCGTAAACACGTGGCTCCGCTCTGTACAATTGCGGCTCCGCTCCGTCCACCTCGTACCCACGTGGCTCCGCTCCGTCCACCTCGTACCCACGCGGCTCCACTCCGTACACCTTGTACCGACGCGGCTCCGCTCCGTACACCTCATACCCACGCGGCTCTGCTACATGCACCCTGTAAACCCCTGCTTACCCCACACAAACTTCTCATCCAGCGCACCATGACATCCAGCACACTAGCACAGCAGAGTCCTGCATAGTGCATACAGTCAGTGAGGCCCCCTGATCATGTGACCTCGACTCATCCCCTCCTGTGACCTCATCACAGGTCCTGTGGCTGAGAAGAGAACATAGAGGCAGAGAGCAGGGAGATGATCGATTCTCCCTGCTCTGCCGCAGATACAGTTTACAGTAGTGTAAATACGGGTGGGCCCCCTCAGAGCGCAGGGCCCGGGCCACCGCCCCCTCTGCCCCCCCGGTAGCTACGTTACTGGCTGGGTATATAACCTCTGAGCAGCCAACCACTCAATCCTATTGCCGTTAGTTTGATTAGATATGTATGCAGCCTCTGAATCTTTCAAACGTCGCTCCATCTCATCATCCTCCCTCGAGGTTACCCGCTTGATATAAGAAATCGTGGAGGATAAGCAACCCCTCAGATATGCCTTAAGGGCATCCCAAAATAAATTGATATCCTGTGGTTCTGGGTGGGATGAGATGAAACAACGCAACTGATCGATCGTTCTATTGGGAGATTCTACCAATTTCAGCCAGAAAGGGTTCAGTTTCCAAACCATCCTATTATTTAGTTGCCCATATTTAAGTTTAAGAATGACCGGGCTATGGTCTGAGATCCCTCTACTGCCATGCTCTATATTATCTACCCACATCGCCAGACCACTGGATCCGAATATATAAACTATGCGCGATAGACAGCGTTTAGTGGATGAGTGACAGGTATACTTTCTTGTCTCAGGGTGACGCACCCTCCACAAATCCAACCACCCGCTACCCTCCATGAATAATGACAGCTGGAATGCAGCTGGTGGAGGGATCCCCCCTGGTATTCCATCACCCAATCTCAGTCTACCAAGGCAGTTGTTCATGACCATATTGAAGTCTCCCATGCAGATAACATCCACGTCTGGATAATTTAGGGCAAAACTCATCGCCTTCTGAAGAATGGACATATTAGCCGGGGGGGGGATTATAAACACATAGAATTACGTATTTCCTGGTATTTATCAGTGCATATACGAAGACAAAACGAGCCTCAGGATGCCTCCTGGTCTCCCTGGCTTCCCATGTAACGTCTCTATGTATCAACAGTGAAGCCCCTCTCGAGTAGCTAGTATGAAATGTGTGAACAGACCATTGCACCCATGGTTTCCGTACGCACCGAGCTGTATCATCAGGGATACAGGTGCGTCTCCACCAAGGCCACAATGTGAGGGTGATAGTGTCTAATCTGGGAAAAAACTTTGATCTTCTTCCGAGGGGTTTTTATGCCTCTCACGTTCCAAGTCATACATATTATTTCAGACCCAATGTTTTCTCCACTGGATATGGCGTACATCATTACCCGAGTAAAATATAGAGACATCACACAGATTGAGATTGCTGTTGGCTGCGACTTCTACCTAAAGAACAAATAAAACCACTATAAAGAAAAACAGGGTAAAAAAAACAAACAATATAGGAGCAAAGTCCTGTGCCTCCATCATGAAACAAACAAGGGGATACCATCTCTGAGCTCAGTGTCCGGTATTGTTGGCAATCTGGACACCTGCGGAAAAAGCTCCAATCAAACCATTAATAAGGAATTCTGATTAACAGTAGATACATTAGGATTCCTTTGCAGCAGACCCCTTGTGGGACCGCAGCCACTCAGCCGCTTCTGCTGGATCTGTAAAAAACATAGAAGAACCCTCGTGGACCACCCGGAGCCGAGCCGGATAGATCATTGAGTATAAAACATTCTTCTCTCGGAGCCGCTTCTTGATTTCCATGAACTGTGCCCATTGCTTCTGAAGTTCCATAGAAAAATCCAGGAAAATCGAGATTGTGGCATTGTTGTACTTAAAGGAACTTTTTTGCCGTGCTAAACGCAGAATCGCATCCCTGTCCCTGCAGTTGAGGAGACGTGCCATGAAAGGTCTAGGTGGGGCTCCAGGAGGAAGAGGCCTTGTAGGGGACCCTGTGAGCCCTTTCTACGGCAAATGTTTGGGAGAATTCATCCCCAGAGAAGCTTTAAACCAATCTTCTAGAAATTGCTTCGGATGTTGACCTTCCAAGCGTTCCAGCAGACCAGTAACTCGGATATTATTCCGACGCATTCTATTCTCCAGGTCATCTGCTTTTTGCCTCCATGCGTTCATAGAGCCCGCCACTTTCGTTATCTTGGCCTCCATGGGTGTGATGGTATCCTCTACCTGGGACACCCTTGTCTCCACCTCCGTAATGCGCCCCCTCATGGCCTGCATGTATTGCCGAAGACGCCCCGCCTCAGTGTACACGTCCTCTATTTTCCCAGTCAGGGACGTCCTGGTTAAGGAGATGACCTGCATCAACTGTTCGGATGCCTGTTTGAGGGTTAATTCTGCCTGCTCGCTCTCCTCTTCACCCCCAGAGGGACGATTTTTACGCTGAGCTTGTGAGGGGTCATTTCAGAGGGACTGTGTCATATCAGAGTGATCAGTTCTTGCAAACTCTAATTTTTCAGCTGCTCCTGACCCCCTGGGGCGATTCATTTTCAATAGCAATATGGCACCACATAACATTTTTTGATCCCCTTCTATTACAATTTTTGGAAGACAGAAAAAACAGAAACCAGCAATTCAGAATTATTTTTATTTATTTATTTATTTTTTTTCTTTGGGGGGGGGGGGGGGGTTTATGCCGTTCCGTGCGTGGTAAAATTGATAAGGGCGTTTTATGCTTTCGGTCACTACAATTAGAGCGATACCCCACATATACCGTTTTCGCCCTTTTACACAATAAAACTATTTCAGAGCCAAAATAATTATTTTTTTAATTGCTTTATTCTGAGAGCTATAACTTTATTTTTTCACTCAAGGAGCTGTATGGCGGCTTGTTTTTTGCGGAACAAGATGAAGTTTTCAGCGGTCCCCTGTTTCTTTATACCCGTCTTTTTTATGGCGTTTTATTTCTCTTTTTGTTCAGAGGTATGATGATAAAGCATTGTTTTTTGCCTTGTTTTTCTATTTTATGGTGTTCACTAAAGGGGTTAACTAGTGGGACAATTTTATAGGTCAGGTCGTTGAGGACGTGGCAAAACCAAGTATGTGTACTTTTATTGCTTATATTTTTTATAGAAAAACAGCAGTGTTCCAGCTACTTGAATAAAATTCAAATCCTTTATTGGAAAAATTATTTAAAACATGAATGCACCAGGAAGGATCGGATGACAGAAGATGACAAGTGACGTGTTTCGATCACATCCGTGACCGAAAGGCTTTGCTTGTCATCCTCTGTCTTCCGATCCTTCCCGGAGCATTCATGTTTTACATAATTTTCTCAATTAAGGATTTGCATTTCAATCAAGGAGCTGAAACACTGCTGTTTTTCTATTGGATTATCTACGTCTGACCAGGACGGAGTTCGGTGCACATGCTTTGAATCACCGCTGAGCTGGCTTTTCTCTTGTTTTCATTTTTTAATTTAAATATTTATAGATACAGTGTTAGGGGCTGGCGGAACGCACCAAATAATAAAGACGGTATAAGGTGCGTTTGCCGCCCGGGGTCCACCGTGCAGAGATGGAAAACTGCTGCTCAGTAATGGCAGAGACCAGATGGTGTTGTACTAACTAGACACCGGCGGGTTAACAGCTGACCCGGTGTACAAAAGCGGGCTCTGTTACCTCACAGAGCCGCACTACCGGTAAACATAAATGCCTTAGCCTGTTCAAGCTCACAGAGCTCGGCAATGAGGAGCGCTCCGCAAATAGTCACAGAATTCAGCCCCAAGGACACGGGGTAAGAGTCCCTCTAGAGCTGCAAAGCGCGCGGCGCTGCAAATGCAAAGCCAGCAGTAGATACACTACTGATATAGCGCTCAAGTGTGCGCAGCACCGCTCTGGCAGACGCCAGTAATCGCCCTGGGTTGGGCTAAGATAGCGCCCGACTTGCGCACGGCGCTGCACAGGCGGTTGCTGTTGCTAGGCGCGGTACGAAAGTGCCCTGTACGGGTAGGAACAATCAGACGCTAGTGGGTGCGGACACTAGGAGCACGGCGGTGTAAGTATTGCCACCCATTGGCGCTGACTCCAACTCTAATTCCCTAACACAAGCACAACCAGAGGGAGGGAGTTTATAATGAGCCAGTCAAAAGTCTTATGCATCCATCATCATACACACAACTACCAACAAAAGTCTATACTAGCACACGGCCGTGCGATCCTTTTATAGACGCAGCCTTCCGGGACCTTCCAGATGGTCCAATGCGAGCTGCAACAGGACCTGAGCATGTGACCCCCCCGGCCTCCAATGAGAGGACAACCCGCAGGCATGCTCAGTAGCCCGAAAGAAGGACTTAGTCCCAGGAGCTGCTTGCTGCTGACCAGTGCAGGCTGCTATAGCTGACCCTGAGATGGCAGAAGCCACTGAACCGACAGCACTGGCCTGATCAAGACGCCAGGAATGACATCTTTGCTGAGCAACCTCCTCTGTGTCCAGGACTGAAGGGAAGCCGCAGAAGGCAAGGCTCGGGATTCCTCTTGTGCAGAGGCAGGAACCCGACGCCTAACGTACAGTATCTTTATATTTTATTATTTTTGATTTTTTTACTATTTTTATAATTATTTAAAATAAAAATTTTACTTTATTATAATTTTTTTTTACTTAGTCCCACTATGGGACTATCATTTTTTGCATGTGTGTGTAGTATAACGTGGCACAACTGTGTTGGAGCTCAAATAGGTTCCCACACCAAGAATAAAATTTGGCACTCAACTTATGTTGCAGTCAAAATAAATGTTTCGTCCTGACTAGACCTTTATCAATACACTGCAAAGAGTAATATATGAGATAACAAGTTAAGTCCATATAATGAACAAAAAAAAATCACATATGTATATATGAATAAAGAAACTTAAACAAAATTTTTTCAGTGCACTGTAACATAGGGAGAAAGGGTAGGGTAAGGGATAGGAAGGGAAGGAACATACCCAAATGCTCTTGTGATATTCGTCTTTGAATAAGCCTATAACAGTATGATATATTATGGACAATAAGAGAATCAGTCTGTATAGTACATGGATATATACTAGGTGTATCTAACAGAAGGAGCCACTTACGGAAAATGGGAGTCCTTAATATTGCATTTGCTATTGTTTATGTAGCCGGTTCTGATCCGGAAAAGGTCCTATATAGTAGAAAACGCAACTGTAGTCACAACTAGGTTAACAGGAGCAAAACAAGTAAATAACGTGTTGCTGACCTGTGTCTTAAAGAGTTGGTATAAGACCAAAAACAATGAAATAGGAATGTTAATCATCTTTATTTTAATCATCTTTATTTTTATATAGCGCTAACATATTCCGCAGTGCTTTACAGTTTGCACACATTTTTTTCATCACTGTCCCCGATGGGGCTCACAATCTATATATGTTAGGTCTACCTCTTGTAACAATGTGACACATGTACCAGTGAATGTTGATTATGTGTCAACATTTTATCTCCATGTACTATACAGACTAATTCTCCTATTGTCCATAATATATCATACTGTTATAGGCTTATTCAAAGACGGATATCACAAGAGCAGTTGGGTATGTTCCTTCCCTTCCTATCCTTACCCTACCCTTTCTCCCTATGTCAGAGTGCACTGAAAAAAATTTGTTTAAGTTTTTTTATTCAAACGTTTACTTTGACTGCAATAAAAATACTTTCATCATATCTACATAAGTTGAGTGCCAAATTTTATTTACTATTGGAATGGTAACCTACAGTTGTGGCCAAAAGTATTGACACCCCTGCAGTTTTGTCAGATAATACTCAGTTTCTTCCTGAAAATGATTGGAACCACAAATTCTTTGGTATTATTATCTTCATTTAATTTGTCATAAATGAAAAAAACACAAAGAATTGTCCTAAAACCAAATTGGAAATAATTTCACACCAAACATAAAAAAGAGGGTGGACAAAAGTATTGGCACTGTTCGAAAAATCATGTGATGCTTCTCTAATTTGTGTAATTAACAGCACCTATAACTTACCTGTGGCACCTAACAGGTGTTGGCAATAACTAAATCACACATGCAGCCAGTTGACATGGATTAAAGTTGACTCAACCTCTGTCCTGTGTCCTTGTGTGTACCACATTAAGCATGGAGAAAAGAAAGAAGACCAAAGAACTGTCTGAGGACATGAGAAACCAAATTGTGAGGAAGCATGAGCAATTTCAAGGCTACAAGTCCATCTCCAAAGACCTGAATGTTCCTGTGTCTACCGTGCGCAGTGTCATCAAGAAGTTTAAAGCCCATGGCACTGTGGCTAACCTCCCTAGATGTGGACGGAAAAGAAAAATTGACAAGAAATTTCAACGCAAGATTGTGCGGATGTTGGATAAAGAACCTCGACTAACATTCAAACAAGTTCAAGCTGCCCTGCAGTCCGAGGGTACAACAGTGTCAACCCGTACTATCCGTCGGCGTCTGAATGAAAAGGGACTGTATGGTAGGAGACCCAGGGAGACCCCACTTCTTACCCCGAGACATAAAAAAGCCAGGCTGGAGTTTGCCAAAACTTACCTGAAAAAGCCTAAAACGTTTTGGAAGAATGTTCTCTGGTCAGATGAGACAAAAGTAGAGCTTTTTGGGCAAAGGCATCAACATAGAGTTTGCAGGAGAAAAAAAGAGGCATTCAAAGAAAAGAACACGGTCCCTAGAGTCAAACATGGGGGAGGTTCCCTGATGTTTTGGGGTTGCTTTGCTGCCTCTGGCACTGGACTGCTTGACCGTGTGCATGGCATTATGAAGTCTGAAGACTACCAACAAATTTTGCAGCATAATGTAGGGCCCAGTTTGAGAAAGCTGGGTCTCCCTCAGAGGTCATGGGTCTTCCAGCAGGACAATGACCCAAAATACACTTAAAAAAGCACTAGAAAATGGTTTGAGAGAAAGCACTGGAGACTTCTAAGGTGGCCAGCAATGAGTCCAGACCTGAATCCCATAGAACACCTGTGGAGAGATCTAAAAATGGCAGTTTGGAGAAGGCACCCTTCAAACATCAAGGACCTGGAGCAGTTTGCCAAAGAAGAATGGTCTAAAATTCCAGAAGAGCGTTGTAAGAAACTCATTGATGGTTACCGGAAGCGGTTGGTCGCAGTTATTTTGGCTAAAGGTTGTGCAACCAAGTATTAGGTTGAGGGTGCCAATACTTTTGTCTGGCCCATTTTTGGAGTTTTGTGTGAAATGATCAATGTTTTGCTTTTTGCTTCATTCTCTTTTGTGTTTTTTCATTTAGGACAAATAATAATAATAATACCAAAGAATTTGTGTTTGCAATCATTTTCAGGAAGAAACTGAGTATTATCTGACAGAATTGCAGGGGTGTCAATACTTTTGGCCACAACTGTTTTTGAGCACCAACACGGTTGTGCCACGTTATACTACACACTGATTCACCCTTACGTGTGCATGCTGTCCACTATGTCATCTCAGACCTTCTCTTATAATCCTGAAGAAACTAATAACATAATTTCCAAGTTGAATCTTTCTAGTGAATTTGTAAAAGTCCCCCAAAGGGAAACAAGAGGGAGGGACTTGGAGCGTGAACTGCGACACCAGATCAATCTTGAACTCCATTGTGCCACCTTGACGGAGTATGTTCGTGTCCACAGAATCCCAAGGGTTCTCAGAATCCCACTACGACCCACACAATTTAGTGACTCTTCTGAATTCTGCCAGAAATTTGAAAAAATTTGAAACAAGTGCTCATTTGACTTAATGAATTTGACAGTGGAGCACTTACAAGGTGCTATTGCAACTACCAGTGACACTATCAAGAACACTGAATCACAACTCGCTTCTTCTTGCCCATCAGAAGAATTGAGTGCTGTCAAAGTCAAAATCAAGTCTGTCACTGACTAGCACAAGCGTTATACTGAACACAGAAAGAGAATTAAATTTCAGAGAGACACTGAGGATTATGACAATAATTGGGTGTATCATTGGCGTAATAGAGCCATTTCTCGTTCTGATACTTCTAAGTTTGATTATCGTTCCTCTAATGACTCTTCTACCTCAGGTTCGGAATCAGAAGAGACACTCGTGTTATGAACGGGTCACCGAGGAGGAAAAAAAAACAACAAGCTAAGTCTCAGAAAACCAGAGAGGTTGGTAACTATGCAGATTGCAGATCCCTGATCTTAACCACACAACTAGCAGCAGTCGTGGAGCGTTCCTACGATGGTCCTAGACGCCTCGTCACAACCGGAGAGCTACATAAGCCTAAAGCAGGAAAAGAGGAAAACTAACTGCCCCAGAGCAGACCCCAAAGGAAAGACAGCCCCCCACATGTATTGACGGTGAAGCAAGATGAAAACACAAACAAAGGCAGGAAAATAGGCTGAGCAAACGACTAACTAGAAAGGACAGGAAAGGAAAGCCACTGTCTGCAATCTGCCAAAAAACCCTACAAAAATAATGTCCAACACGTCTGATAGCAAAATTAACCCAAAATTAACCCTGAAGTCACTAGACTTCTCCCACTATATCAGCACTCTGAAATATTCTGAAACAGAGCAAAAAGAGGCCAATCTAATAAGGGACAAAAAGGCAAATTGGCAAATACAGATAAATAGGAGTGGAAGTTCAGCATAGCCCCAGCAGGGGCAAGCTGTCCACACAAGAAACTGAATTGACCAACAAGCGCAAGTGTGAACATTAGCAAAAAACAAACTTGACTGGAAGAGAGCTGAAGTTCAAGACCTGATAAGCAGACATAATCACCAGCACCAGGATAGGGCTGTCTTATATCCAGTCTGATACTCCAGAGATCCAATCGTTATCCTCCTCATCAGGTGGCAGATCACTACCACTTAAACCAACCTCACTACCTCCTGTCACCACCAGAAGGAGAACGGAAGGAGAACTCTCAACTGGTGGAGCAGAAAATGAGCTCATAACACACTCGCACAGGATTGGCCCCTTTTTTTAGACCAACAAAGACATCGTCCATGAAGAAGAGGACCCACCGCAGTCAATGACGGAAGAAGCACAGATTTTTACAGAATGACACGATTCCAGGTATTTGCCCGTTAGTCATTAATATTTCATCCAGGACTCTGGAGTATCGCCGAAAGCAACCTTCTACAGAAAGATTTACCCTTCTGTCCTTCTTTTAAGTTTAGTACTTTTGATATGGACGTGGACTTACACCGCTTTTTTCGCCATATAAGGTTGTTGATGCATTTTGCAACCCCCCGGCGAGCAACGAGCCCACATACCTTCCACAAGTTATAATCAGTGATTTGGGTCTCCGCACCAAGAGCTCCTATAGACCCCCTCTGGGCTCTCATGCCGTTTAAACATTTATCGGTTTCATTGAAAAAGCGTTCCTTAAATTTCACCACAATATGAAAAGTGATCAATTACACTGTCTTCCTAACTTGAGCACCCTAGACTTTCAGGCCTTACAATCACTTCGCAATGATAAGGACACTATCATTAAACGCGCCGATAAAAGCAGAGCTATTGCAGTGATGAACACAGCAGATTACATTAGTGAGGCTACTCGACAAGTGAATGACAATTCATTTTATACTAAACTACCACATGATCCCACAGGAGAGGTAAAAGGGACATCATTGACACTATTCTTACTGGTATATATTACCGAAAGTGCATAAAAGTCTTGAACGTCCTCCAGGCCGACCCATAGCCGCTTCCATGGACTCTATTCTATCGCCACTATCAATCTTCCTAGAGAAGATACTGACCCCACTTATACACAAGTCTCCATCCTTCTTACTAGATAGGGGTGATTTTTTTTAAGAATAATTCAACAATTGGGTGTTATACCCAAAGACTCCATTTTAGTCTCTTTTTACATCAAGGACATATATGTCAATTCCACATCAACATGGTATCATGTGTGTCAGACAACTCCTCACAAACTCCGAGATGGACCCTAACTTAACTGATCTATGCCTAGAACTATAGACAAAAAATAAAAAACTGGAGTCTGAACTGAGAAAGTAAATTAATGTGTATGCACAATGTAAGTGCATATTTACACGTGACCATTAACCAGAGAAAACAAAAAGCACAAATATCCTGAAATAAAAAGTAAAAAATAAACAGCAAATAATGCAAAAAGGTAATAATAATAAGGGTATTTCGATAACATAATTTTGATCAAAATAATGTACAAGCCATCCCGCCATGTCAACCCTTGTGGGACAGTCCTACTCTAGTATTTAACCCCTTAAGCCCCAAGGGTGGTTTGCACGTTCATGACGGGCCAATTTTTACAATTCTGACCACTGTCCCTTTATGAGGTAATAACTCTGAAACGCTTCCATGGATCCTGGGGATTCTGACATTGTTTTCTCGTGACATATTGTACTTCATGTTAGTGGTAAAATTTCATTCAAATAACTTGCGTTTATTTGTAACCAAATTTTTTTTTGTTAGGAAGTTATAAGGGTTAAAAGTTGACCAGCGATTTCTCATTTTTACAACACCATTTTATTTTCAGGGACCACATCACATTTTAAGCCACTTTGAGGGGTCTATATGATAGAAAATACCCAAAAGTGACACCATTCTAAAAACTGCACCCCCCAAGGTGCTCAAAACGACATTCAAGACGTTTATTAACCCTTCAGGTGCTTCACAGGAATTTTTTGAATATTTAAAAAAAAAAATTAACATTTAATTTTTTTTCACAAAAAAAGTACTTCAGGTTAAATTTTTTTTATTTTACCAAGGGTAAAATTAGAAATTGGACTGGAAAAGTTATTGTGCAATTTGTCCAGAGTACGCTGGTACCTGATATATGGGGGGGGGGGGGAACCACTGTTTCGGCGCATGGCAGCGCTCAGAATGGAAGGAGCGCCGTTTGACTTTTTCAATGCAAAATTGGCTGGAATTCAGATCGGACGCCACGTCATGTTTGGAGAGCCCCTGATGTACCTAAATAGTGGAAACCCCCCACAAGTGACCCCATTTTGGAAACTAGACCGCCCAAGGAATGTATCTAGATATGTGGTGAGAAATTTGAACCCACAAGGGCTTCACAGAAGTTTGCAACGTACAGCAGTACAATTAAAAAATCATACTTTTTCCACAAAAATGATCTTTTCACCACCAATTTTTATTTTCCCAAGGGTAACAGGACCCTAAAAGTTATTGTGCAATTTGTCTTGAGTAAGCTGATGCCCCATATGTGGGTGTAAATGACTATTTGGGCGCATGGCAGAGCTCGGAAGGGAAGCAGCGCCATTTGACGTTTTTGGATGGAATTGAGATCGGACACCATGTCGCGTTTGGAAAACCTCTGATGTACCTAAACAGTGGAATCCCCCCACAAATGACCCCATTTTGGAAACTAGACCCCCTAAGTAACTTATCTAGATGTGTGGTGAGCACTTTGAACCCCCAAGGGCTTCACAGAAGTTTATAACGCCCGGGCGTGAAAATAAAAAAAATCGTATTTTTTCCACAAACATGATCATTTAGTCTCCAATTTTTTTATTTTCCCAAGGGTACCAGGATAAATGGACCCCAAAAGTTGTTGTCCAATTTGTCCTGAGTACACTGATACCCCATATGTGGGAGAAAACTACTGTATGGGCACACGTCAGGGCTCGGAAGCGAAGTAGTGACGTTTTGGAATGCAGACTTTGATAGAATGGTCTGCGGGTGTCATGTGCATTTGGAGAGCCTCTGATGTGCCTAAACTATTGAAACTCCCCACAAGTGACCCCATTTTGGAAACTAGACCCCCCACAGAACTTATCTAGATGTGTGGTGAGCACTTTGAACCCCCAAATGCTTCACAGAAGTTTGTAACGTCCAGGCGTGAAAATAAAAAATCATTTTTTTTCCACAAAAATGATATTTTTGCCCCCAATTTTGTATTTTCCTAAGGCAACAGGAGAAATAGGACCCCAAAAGCTGTTTTGCAATTTGTCCTGAGTAGGCTGATACCCCATATCTCGCGAGCATGACGTCATCTCAGGTCCTTCGCACAAAGCATTACTGGGACGGGAAAATGCCGGGAGCGCCGCAGAGCAGATCGGGGGCCGTCGGAAGGTGAGAATAATAATATATATTTTTTTTAATTATTTTAACATCCTACCTATCACATTGCAAGCGATGCCAATCGCGTGGAATGTGCAAGCATTCCGCAAGCAAAAAACGCATGCAAATTCGCATGCGTTTTACCGGCGGCGGGAGTGCGGAAATGTTGCAGAAATTTCCACAGCATTTCTTCAACGTGGGTACATAGCCTTAGTGATCAAACCGCAGACTGAACCCTTAAATTGCCAGACCCTAGAGCAGTGCCCATTATGGATCCCAGACCACCTCACTCATCTTCACTTCTAGATTTTGCTTTGCTGAAGCCCATGACACTAATAGAGCCCAAGTCCCCAGTCGTGAGGCCTGAACACCCTGGCAGCTTTAATCACTATTGTTTACTGACCTGTATGATCTCCATCAGTGTCCGCTTCCAGTTTGAAGAAGACGTCTTCCAGCGTGGTGATAGAAACGCCGTACGTCATCACTCCTAAGCTGCAATCATTGTCTAGAGCAGAAAACAATCCTGAAATACAAAATCATTGTTATTGGCTACTGTAGGACCCCTACCTCCTTTGTCATTTATCTGAGCTTCTCTCACTACTTACACAGAGCCCACATCAGACACAATGAAGAGAAGCTGCTACATGCTTTACCTCTGTAGCTGTTTGTTTTATCCTCCTTTTCCAGATGCTTCATAATACACAGGAATCTTACATAGCTTTATATCTCCCATCTGTTTACAGTCTCCCTCAAAATCGTGGTATTTCCCAGCTCAGAAGTCTCACACAGCTGTCCAAATACTGAGAGAGTGGAGAGCCATTTCCTGCCTCCTTCTTTTAAAGGGACAGAGCTGTTATTACTAAATTATGAGCAATTTTTTTTTTTGCTTTTCCAAATTATATATATTTCAGAAATGTTTATTATTTTTGTCTTCTTTTAACTCATGGAGTTTCCCAGGATATGATGAGTCTCATTTAAAGTATTATCTCTTTCCCCCAGGTATTCTCCCCTATCTATACAGTATCATCTGGCCCTTAAGTATATTCTCCTATAGTATTAATAACGCCATACCATCTCCCCTCTTTCCTCCCCTTTAGTATTGTTTCTCCCACTTCTCAAGTATCATCTCCCCCACCTTAATTACCATCCTCTATTCATTATCATCTCCTCATCCCATATGCCCCCCTCCTGAATAATCCCCCCTCAAGTAACACCTTCCCCATTCCAGTACCATCTCACCACCCAAAGTAATCGCCATAGATTTCTCCACAGGATTATCCTCCACTCCAGTCTAATCTCCCCAGCCGATATCTCTCACCATTCACTAGTATGAGCTCCCAATTCAATATCCCACCTCCTGTATAATCCCCTTTAAGTATATCACGCATGATCTAAGACTAGCATCCTCCATAATCTGAACCTCCCACGCCCGTCTCCAAGACTATTCTCCTGCTGCACCAATTTCCTGAAATACACTACCTCAAACAAACTGGTTAGTCATAATCATCTGGTTAATCATGTTCCCCAGTGTACCTGGGAATATGTCCACATCTTTCAGTGGCAGGGCGTAAATGAGGGAATTCTCCGTTTGCAGCATTAACGTCGCCCTCGGGATATGCTGTGAGATCAGGGATGAAATTGCTTCTATGTTACTAGACGGTTTTATGTCCATGCTGAGGAGACAGAGATTGGCTTATTGTATGAGACAAAATAAAACAAAATCACAAAAAAAAATTCAAAAGTGAAATTACCTTAAACGGTAGCCAACACCCCATTTACTCTTTAAGAAGAGGGAGGATCCCACGCATTTCAGGGCTCCTTGTGATATCACGGCCTTTCGGTCTGAAATAAAAGAAGTTGGGAGCGTTACATAATCAAAACCTAGAATAAAAACAATAAAGAGGTACTCTGCAGTAAATAAAGAATATTAGTAGTACCTATAAAAAACATAAGGTACTTAGCTGACACTACTTTGATAAAAAAAAAACCCATTAAAGATATCCCACTGCACATACTGCTTTTATACCAAACAAGTCCACCTCAAATATTCAAATAATATAAGGCGGTTATATATGGGGATGCAGCTTAGTTCAAAATCCATGGGAACAAGGGCGAACCTTTCCTTAGACGCCACCAGGCATTTGACAGCGTCGATTGGAACTGTTGGTGGGCTGTTTTAAAGGGCATGAGATTCGGTGATAAATTTATTTCAACGATCAAGTTATTATATAATTCTCCCAAGACAAAACTCTGGGTTAATGGTCATATATCGGGATTGTTTGATCTGGGAAGGGGTTAAAGGCAGGGTTGTCTCCTGTTACCCCTTTTTTTTGCAATAGCCATAGAGTCACTTGCCTGTTTGATACAAAATAATCCTGCAATCTCAGGCTTTCGGTGTGGGTCAATAGAGATGAAAATCTCTATATAGGCAGATTATATGCTTATTTTATGGGGGGACCTAGGCATTCTATAGGACCAGTAATAGACATAATTAAAACATAAGGAAAATGGTCTGGCCTTTTAATTAACTGGAGCAAATCGGCACTTACCGGCAAAAACGCTTACAAAACGCTACAAGAAGCATCCCATTGATTTTAATGAATTCTGCACTTTTGAAAATGATCCTTATGCCACAACTCCTTTATTTTCTTCATAATACTCCGATTTGGATTCCTATGTCTTTCTTTCATAACATACATGGGCTGTTTCGTGAAGTCATTTGGAAAAAACAGCAACCCACAATTAAATGTGAAACCCTGCAAAAGGGAAAGGATAAAGGGGGCCTAGCATTTCCAAACACTTGGTTATACTTCATAGCCTCACAGCTACAGCAGATTCAGGGTTGGGGTACAACTGACCACTGTGGAGCTTCGGGTCTGCTAATAAAGAGGGCACTAAATGGGAGATACTACTAGGGGCAAGGGACATTCTCCGTATCAAGGGATTCACAAACTATTCCCCTCTGTGGCACATTTCCAAACTAAGAGAAATAGCTAAACTAGAGGGCTTCGGCGAATGGGAACACAGAGGGATTTTGCTATTGTCCCAAATAATACGCGACTGATCAATCCAAAGTTTTGATCAGATTCGCTCTGGGTTTGACACTCCACATAGAGCCTTCTATCAGTATTTGCAGCTTAGTCATGCCTTCCAGACACAAATTAAGACTACTACGGTAGATATCACTAAATCTTAGATTTAATCGCTACAACATCTAATACAAAGGGCATTATTTCCTCCATTTACAGGATATTATTACTCTTCTATCTATAGAAGCATCCCATGATGGTCAGATCAAAGTGGGAAAAAGATGTTGACCCATATCTGAAGAACAATGGAATGAAATACTAGAAACAACACATATAAATATCTCTATCTGAGTCCCAAAGAATGTCCGAAATTTTCCTTATCCACAGGGTATATAAGACTCCTAATATATTGTTTAACTCCTTTGTGACATTCGATGTACTATACCGTCCATGTGCCCTGGGCCCTAATGCCCATGGACGTTACACTACGTCATGTGCGATCAGCCACGCTCACGGGGGAAGCGCAGTTGATCGCGGCCGGGTGTCAGCTGATTCTCACAGCTGACACCTGGCACTAAGTGCCAGGAGCGGTCACGGACCGCTCCCGGCACTTTAACCCCCGGAACACTGCGAAAAAACATGATCACAGCGTTCCGGAGCCGGCAGAGGGGTTGACAGCCCCTCTGCCTTCGGATCAGAGACTCCGCATCATGACGCGGGGTCCCGATCGCTGCCATGAAGACGCGATGTCGTCATGACGACATCCGGGTCTCCAGCTCTGAGAAACTTCCTGTCATGCGCCGTGCATGTCAGGAAGTCTCTCAGGTTAGTGTTATAGAAGCTGCAGTGCTGACAGCTTCTATAGCATGCAGATCTGCATGCTATAGAAGCGATCAGCATGCACAAAATGAGTGTCCCATAGTGGGACACAGTATAAAAAGTAAGAATTAAATAAAAAAAATTTTAAAATAATTGTAAAAATACTTTTTAAAAAATAATAAAAAAATCAATATTTATTCCATCAATATTTAAATAAAAAAATCTAAACATTAAAAGTACACATATTTAGTATTGCCGCGTCTATAACGACCCGTCCTATAAAACTGCCCCACTTGTTAACCCCTTTAGTGAACACCATTAAAAATAAAAAAAAAAAAACAAGGCAAAAACACAAATGCTTTATCATCATGCCACCAAACAAAGAGTGGACTACCACGCGATCAAAAAGATACATAAACGTGGTACCGCTGAAAATGTCATCTTGTCCTGCAAAAAACAAGCCACCATATAGAATCATGACTATAAAAATAAAAAAGTTACAGCTCTTAGAACAAAGGGATGCAAGAATAATTATTTTTTCTATAAAATAGTTTTTATTGTATAAAAGCGCTAAAACATAAAAAAAAGATATAAATGAGGTATCGCTGCAATCGTACTGACCCGAACAATAAAATTGCTTTATCATTTTTACCACACGCGGAATGGTGTAACCACCCCCCCCCCGCAAAAGAAATTCATGAATTGCTGGTTTTTGTTCATTCTGACTCCCTAAAATCGGAATAAAAAGCGATCAAAAAATATCATGTAAAATAACTAATAATATTAGTGTGCGCTTGGAACACTCAAAGAAGAGGGAAATCTAAATTGGGTGGTTATAGAAAAAAAAAAAAACCTCTTATAAGTGCTCTTTATGTAGCTGGATAATAGCGAGAAAATAGCAATTAGTAATAGTCAATTGTAAGACCTCAGAAGAAGTGCTTAAGGGAAAAAGAATATATATAGATGCTGGTGGCAATCTTAGTTCCAACCTGAACAATCACAAACTAAAAAGGCATGAGTGAGGGTAAAAACCTGAAATCACTGAACAGGTTATATACTGCAGGGTAATTCTCCCTGATAGTAGCTTAAAAAAAAAAAAAAAAAAAAAAAAAGTCAAAGTCAAATTGCAGCCTGTGAACGGCTGTGCAGAGTAGCCGCAATAGTAAATACACAAGTCAGAGAGCGGTACCTGTAAAGATAATGCGATGCGAAGTCCTCACTCCAGTAAGCGGTGCAAGTTAAAATAGCGCTTTTTGCTCCAGCGCTTGGAAAAGGAGGGGGGGGTTTGTACACTGGGGTATAGACGAGTTACAGGGGCTGCCCCAGCCGTTGGCAGCCTCCTGTCAGTGTACCTCCAGCTGTGGAGCAGACGTGAGCGGCCTCTCGTGCTCCCGGCGTCTGTGAGCTGCTCCAGGTATACAGGACCTTCATGATGTGAGTCAACACATGACCACGTCAGTTTCACTTGCTGGTGATTGCGACGGGGACCAATGGACTTTCCAACATGTTTCAAAGACTAACTGTCTTCTTCCTCAGGGATGGTCCCCCCAACCACAGGAGGATTATTTAAGCAGTCCCGCAGCTTAGGCAAGTTTAACCCAATTAACTTAATAGAAGCCAAAAAGTTCAATTTCACTATTTAACCCCTTCGGTATTAGGGTGTCCAATGCAAATATCCAGCGGCTCACAGCGCGCGACATTAGCTTTATATGGTTGCCTTTACGCACTTGTGGCTTAACATGTTCAATTCCTGTGAAGATAAGGTTATTCACAGAGCCTCCATGACATTCTGAAAAATGTTTAGAGAGGGGATGACCCAGAAATTTTTTCTTTATATTTCTTATATGTTCCTTAATCCTTATCTGCAGGGATCTTTTCGTGCGTCCTACATATACCTTCTGGCATGGACATTTGATGGTATATATGACACTCTCCATTTTACAAGTAATAAAATCTGATATTTCCAATTTATTAGAATTATTGCTCCCCATAGCCCATTGTTGTTTAGGGCTCCTAGTTTGTTGGCAAGCCCTGCATTTTTTGCAGGGAAAAAAACCTTTCAAATTGCCTATAAAAGATGGAGTAGGTGCATTAACATGGTTATTTAATACAGTGGTGGCAATCATACTACCAATATTACGGGCTTTTCTGTAAACGAACTTTGGACCTGGTGGAATTGAGCATCCTATAATTTTATCCTCTTTCAAAATGTCCCAATGTTTTTTGACAATTCTAGTCAAAATATGACAGTTTGAGTTGTATTCGGTTATAATAGGGATAAAATCATCAAAGGGAGTATTTTTCTTATTTATATTGTTTATCCTTCTCAGAGTAGCACTAGGTTTATTTCTAGCTGTTATATTTGCTTCCTCCAGAAGTGAGTTGTTGTAGCCTTTCTCCAGAAATTGATGAGTTAGCGCAGATGCTTTGGAATCATAATCCTGAATTTTAGAGCAATTCCTGCGAATTCTGATGTACTGACTCTTAGGTACATTTAATAGCCAATTAGGTAAATGGCAGCTGTCTATTGGGATGTAGCTGTTTGCATCTGTAGGCTTATGGAAGACACAGGTTTGAATGGAGTCATCCTCAATAAAAATACTTAGATCTAAAAAATTAATACTGCTGGTACTGTAGGTGGTAGAGGTAAAGTTTAAAAAATATTCATTTTTATTAATATCCGCTAAAAACAAATCTAATGATTCTCGGCCACCAGACCAAATAAAAACAACGTCGTCAATGAAACGTTTCCAAAGTACCAGGTCCGCACGTAGCTCCCCGGAAGGGTAAATTGTGTCCTCCTCCCATTTTCCCACATACAAATTGGCGTAACTTGGCGCAAACCTGGTACCCATCGCGGTCCCCCATTGCTGGGTGTAGTAGTCCGCCAAATATTTAAAATAGTTGTGGGTTAAAATAAATTGCATACATTCATGTAAAAATTCAGCCTGTATGTCTGGAACTATTCCATGTTTCTTTAAAAAATAGGTGGCGGCATAACAGCCTTTTTCATTTTGGATCACCGTATACAGAGAAGTGATGTCTAATGAACCTAAAATATAATGATCCTGCCATCCTACCTCCCCCAGCAGTTGCAATACATGGGTGCTATCCCTAACTCGTCTATACCCCAGTGTACAAACCCCCCCTCCTTTTCCAAGCGCTGGAGCAAAAAGCGCTATTTTAACTTGCACCGCTTACTGGAGTGAGGACTTCGCATCGCATTATCTTTACAGGTACCGCTCTCTGACTTGTGCATTTACTATTGCGGCTACTCTGCACAGCCGTTCACAGGCTGCAATTTGACTTTGACTTTTTTTTTTTTTTTTTTAAGCTACTATCAGGGAGAATTACCCTGCAGTATATAACCTGTTCAGTGATTTCAGGTTTTTACCCTCACTCATGCCTTTTTAGTTTGTGATTATTCAGGTTGGAACTAAGATTGCCACCAGCATCTATATATATTCTTTTTCCCTTAAGCACTTCTTCTGAGGTCTTACAATTGACTATTGCTAATTGCTATTATCTCGCTATTATCCAGCTACATAAAGAGCACTTATAAGAGGTTTTTTTTTTCTATAACCACCCAATTTAGATTTCCCTCTTCTTTGAGTGTTCCAAGAGCACACTAATATTATTAGTTATTTTACCTTATTTCTTTGACACCCTTGTGACAGGTGTCTTAGTGTTTGCTGCTGGAATTACACTCATACACAAGCGCCACTGAATCTCCATTTGTAAAAAATATGTGCCCAAAAATGGTACCAATAAAAACGTCAACTTGTCCCGCAAAAAAAAGACCTCACATGACTCTGTGGGACAAAATATGGAAAAATTATAGCTCTCAAAATGTGGTGATGTAAAAAATATTTTTTTGCAATAAAAGGAGTCTTTTATTGTGTGACAGATGCCAAACATAAAAACCAGCTATAAATAGTAAATAACCCCCCCCTTTATCACCCCCTTAGTTAGGGAAAAATAATAAAATTAAAAAAATGTATTTATTTATATCTTCCCATGACGGTTAGGGCTAGGGTTAGGGATATGGTTAGGGTTGGGGCTAAAGTTAGGGTTGGGGCTAAATTTAGGGTTGGGGTTACTGTTGGGATTAGGGTTAGGGTTGGATTAGGGGTGTGTTAGGGTTATGGTTGTGATTAGGGTTAGGTGTGTGTTGGGGCTAGGGTTGGAGTTACAATTGGGGGGGTTTCCACTGTTTAGGCACATCAGGGGCTCTCCAAACGCGACATGGCGTCCGATCTCAATTCCAGCCAATTTTGCGTTAAAAAGTCAAACGGCGCTCCTTCCCTTCCAAGCTCTGTCATGCGCATAAACAGTGGTTTACCCCCACATATAGGGTATCAGCCTACTCCGGACAAATTGCACAACAACTTTTGGGGTCCAATTTCTCCGGTTACCCTTGGGAAAATAAAAAGTTGGGGACGAAAAGATCATTTTTGTGAAAAAATATGATTTTTTATGTTTACGGCTGTACATTATAAACTTCAGTGAAGCACTTGGGGGTTCAAAGTGCTCACCACACATCTAGATAAGTTCCTTAGGGGGTCTTCTTTCCAAAATGTTGTCACTTGTGGGGGGTTTCCACTGTTTAGACACATCAGGGGCTCTCCAAAAACGACATGGTGTCCAGTCTCAATTCCAGCCAATTTTGCATTAAAAAGTCGAACGGCGCTTCTTCCCTTCCGAGCTCTGCCATGCACCCAAACAGTGGTTTACCTGCATATATGGGGTATCAGCGTACTCAGGACAAATTGTACAACAACTTTCGGGGTCCAATTTCTCCTGTTAACCTTGGTAAATTTTTGGTGAAAAAAAGTTAAATGTTCATTTTTTTTTTTAAACATTCCAAAAATTCCTGTGAAACACCTGAAGAGTTAATAAACGTCTTGAATGTGGTTTTGAGCACCTTGAGGGGTGCAGTTTTTAGAATAGTGTCAGTTTTGGGTATTTTCTCTCATATAGACTCCTCAAAGTGACTTCAAATGTGATGTGGTCCCTAAAAAAATGGTTTTGGAAATTTTGTTGTAAAAATTAGAAATCGCTGGTCAACTTTTAACCCTTATAATAACTTCCTAACTAAAAAAAACTTTTGGTTCCAAAATTGTGCTGATGTATAGTAGACATGTGGAAAATGTTACTAATTAAGTATTTTGTGTGACATATCTCTGTGATTTAAGGGCATGAAAATTCAAAGTAGAAAAATTGCGAAATGATCAACATTTTCGACAAATTTCCATTTTTTTTTCACAAATAAACGCAAGTCATATCAAAGAAATTTTACCCCTATCATGAAGTACAATTTGTCACGAGAAAGCAATGTCAGAATCACCAGGATCCATGGAAGCATTCCAGAGTAATTACCTCATAAATGGACAGTTGTCAGAATTGTAAAAATTGGCCTGGTCGTTAACATGCAAACCACCCTTGGGGGTAAAGGGGTTAAAACTGAGGCTTTGACTGAAGACTCATGTCCAAGATGCGGTATGAATGCGGCCCATCTGAGGCATATGCTATGGGAATGTGTTGATATAGGCCACTACTGATTGGGGTGACTTCCCTGATTAAACAAGTATTTGAGATACACATACAACTTGATCCTAGGGTGTGCATACTGCGCCTTCTGGGGGGTGGGGGTAGATTTAAGTTCTCCTGTAACTACAGCCATTCTGAGAACATCGGTTCTGGACAGGAAATTGTTAACATTGCACTGGTTAGACCGTAATCCCCCAACATTGGAAGAATTGAAAGTTAAAATTAATAATACCCTATGCCTGAAGAGAGGTACTTACATTAAAAGGAACTCATTAAAAAAGTTTATAAATGTATGGGAACGGTGGCTGGTCACCCCTGGGTGGCATCTTTGGACCTACTCAGAATAACTGTACTAGAACGTTTGGCTATTTTGGCTTTTTAAATATTGTATGATGAGGAAATATAGATAACAATTATTTTCTGTTTGTAAGCATGTTGTTAGAGAACATACAACCAATACTAATGTATAATGTATGCAATTGTTTATAAAATCAATTAATCAACAAAAATGATCTGATTGAAAAAAAAAACTACAAGCTGAATCCCAATCAGGGTGGTCCCTAACTCTAGTAACCCACCTCGCTATGTGCCAGCAGACCTCAAAATAGACGGGGGCAGAGCAAGTCCTGGGTCTGACTGTATTTTGCACCCTCTGTGGAAAGTTACATAGACACCTTGCCAAGGTGGAATGGCTTTTGCGCTCTTCTTATGCTAGGCTTTTGCACCCACACACAGGGCTGCCATCCAGGCATTACTGCCCTAACTGGCGTACGGGGCCCGATGAGCAGAGGGCGCCCGACGCACGATCAGTTATAATCTGTTGCCGTGCAGGAGATTCCTCCCACACAGTAACAGTTAACAGCCACCAGCCAATCACAGACCAGCAGCTGACATCAGCACGCACGTCTCCTACGTATGATGTCACTGTCATACACCAGAACAACGCTGCGCGCCTCAGCTGAATCGGTGAGGAGGACACACCACAGGAGCTCGGCCAGGTAAAGAAAATACTTTTTTTTGTAAAACCACAGTATGGGGCATATTATACCAGTATGGGGTTGGGGTGCATTATATCCCTATGGGGCTGCTGCATTATACTATGGGGTGCATTATACTATGGGGCTGCTGCATTATACTATGGGTGCAATATACTATGGGGCTGCTGCATTATACTATGGGTGCATTATACTATGGGGCTGCTGCATTATATTATGGTAGCATTATACTATGGGGCTGCTGCATTATACTATGAAGCTGCTGCATTATACTCCTATGGGGGTGCATTATACTGGTATTGGGGTGAGCACGGTGGCTCAGTGGTTAGCGCTGCAGCCTTGCAGCGCTGGAGTCTTGGGTTTGAATCCCACCAAGGACAACATCAGCAAGGAGTTTGTATGTTCTCCACGTGTTTGCGTGGGTTTCCTCCGGGCACTCCGGTATCCGCCCACACTATAAAGACATACTGATAGGGAATTTAGATTGTGAGCCCCATCAGGGACAGTGATGAAAATGTGTGCAAACTGTAAAGCGCTGAGGAATATGTTAGCGCTATATAAAAATAAAGATTATTATTATTATTATAGTACTATATGGTGTATTATACTGCTAAGGACAACATCTGCAAGGAGTTTGTATGTTCTCCCCGTGTTTGCGTGGGTTTCCTCCGGGCACTCCGGTTTCCTCCCACATTCTAAAGACATACTATAATAGGGAATTTAGATTGTGAGCCCCATCGGGGACAGTGATGATGATGTGTGCAAAAATGTAAAGCGCTGCGGAATATGTTAGCGCTATATAAAAATAAAGATTATTTATTATTATTTATGTGGTGTATTATAGTACTATAGGGTGCATTACACTGCTATGGGGGTCCAGTAACCTGCAATGGGGGTGCATTATAGTACTATAGGGTGCATTATAGTACAATAAGATGCATTTTATACTGCTATGGGGGTGCATTATACTAGTATGTGGGTGCATTATACTATATATGACTATGGGGTACATTATACTACTATAAGTGTGCATTATACTGTTATATATGACTATGGGGTACATTATACTATTATGGATGACTATGGGGGCAATATGGAGAGACATGGGGGGGAAGTATGGAGAGACATGAGGCAGAATGGGAGGACACATGGATCCAGAATGTGGGATATTATTATTGTAGGGGCTAATTAAAGGATATTATTTTTGCGTACACTGTTTTCAGTGTTGGGGAGGAGATGTCCTGTTACTTTGCAGGGCAACACGGTTGCTTATTTTCTTTATCTGGTGTAGTGTAGAGGTTGGTGAAAAAATGGGGAATATGCTCTAGATAATTGTGTTATTTTCTACAGAAACGAATCCTGGCTTGAAGAAGTGATGGTGGTATGCACTGGATGAAGATGAAAAGCGAAGATGAAGGACTTCAACTAGAGATGTCACCGGTGAGTCAGTGTGTTACCTGTACACAGACACTATATACAGAGTTACTATGTATAATGTCACCGGTGATCACTATTACCTGTACACTGACACTATATACAGAGCTCCTGTGTATAATGTCACCGGTGATCACTGTAGTACTTGTACACTATATACAGAGCTACTGTGTATAATGTCACCGGTGATCACTGTATTACCTGTACACGGACACTGTATACGAAGTACAGATCTCCTGCGTATAATGGCACTTATGTTGATATTAGTACTGTTTTTTTTTATTGATGATCAGTATTGTAGTATTCAGTCACTATGTTGTGGTAATATGTGATCTGGTCATGGTGTGGCTGTATTTGTTCCTTGGATGTGCTATTACTTGGTCACTATGTGGTGGTAATACGTGATCCGGTCACGGCGTGGCGGCATTTGTTCCTTGTATTTGCTATTATTCGGTCACTATGGTGATAATATGTGATCTAGTCAGGGTGTGGCGCTATTTCTTCCTTGTATGTAGCATTTTTCTGTCACCATGTGGTGGTAATATGGTGTCTGGTCATGGTGTGGCGGTATTTGTTCCTTGTTTTTGAAACTATTGGTCATTTTAAAAATTGAAAAATAAATAATAATATACCTAAATTGCATTGAATATTTTAACAAATGTTTAGTAAGTTAGAGTAGAGCACGGCCAAAAGAGTCTACATTGTCAAAGTGACGGATTAAAAAATCTTTTGGCCAAAACAAAAGCTGCTGGTTATATATGTGGTGATGGGAACTGTAAATGTGTGATTAGTGAGGATATGGTGCAGAAGTGGAGTTTTTCCAAGAGAGGGCGGTGGGACTGCGGATGGGTCGAGGGGTGGAGGTAGGTAGGAGTGGGGCGGAGCCTGGGTGGACTCTGAAGGGGGGCCCGAAAATTTTGCTAGTATGGGGCCCGAAATTCCTAGTGGCAGCCCTGCACACATTGCACTTATACCAACAAGTATGCCGGCCCAGGTTTTCAGTTCTGTGTTACATAGTCAGTTTGTTATAAAAACCAAGAAACTTTTTTTTCGTGGCTACAATTTTCGTTTTTACAAATTGTATTTTTTTTTTCAGGGTGGTTTCGGGGTACAGGTTTTCTTTTTTATTTACGGAATTTTTGTTATTTTAAGTTTGTAGTTTATACAGAATCTCCTCTTAAATTCTTACAGTTATTACATGTAAGTGAGTTTCTTGTGGACTTTTTTTTATTTTTAATTTTTTTACATTTTATTTTAAAATTATATTGATAATATGAGAAATATAAGATTTGCAGGGCTCTGGTCCAGCAGTCACGTCAGTAGTCTGTGGCTACTGGACCAGAGCCATGCAAACCTCCTCTTACCTGTCGGTATCCCCGACGTCTCTTGTGATTTGCTGGCTAATTAAAAAAGGAGCCAAGAATTCCGACAGGAAGGCGGAGGCTCGCAGGGCTCTGGTCCTTTGGTCACCATACACATAACATAGATGGCTTGTCTCACCAGGATCAAGTTCAGACTCTAATGTGTATGGAGGACCCTAATGTGCCATAAAAGCAGTGTACTGACAACTCTGGGGTACTTTCTATGTTCTCACAGCTGAGGGCACAAGGAAGGACACCCTGAACTTGTCCATGACACAAATCAAAGGAAGTAGGCCACCTTTGATCAATCAGTGGTACCTATTGACCAAAGGTGATCAAATAGTTAAATAGAGCAGATCACAGGATACTATTCATGGACAAGGAGCTAAAAAGGGCCTCTGTAATATCCACATTGGTAGAATTAAGAGGTTAAACCTCACCTAGAGAACGGAAAAGTCAAGTTACATATATGGTTTTTTTCCATTGATATATCCGTTTTAGGTCTTGGTTTTTTTGTAGGACTTGTGCTTTTAAGCGCCATAGTACATCTTAAATCAATGAAAAACTTGTAAAAGTTGGTTGTCAGAATGAAAAAAATGTGCCTTACTTTTTGAATTTCGTTTTTTGGCATCCATTGTGCATTAAACACCTTTTTTTAGTTTAAAGTTAGTTGCCTAGGAGACCGACCACTGCTGCTGACGATCCTGATGAGCTGCAGAACAGAATCTAAAAGAACTTTTAAATGCTGTGTATGTTCTACTGTCCAGCAGCGGTGGTCGGTATACAAATCATCAAACTGTAAACAAAAGAAAAGTGCTAATATCTCAGGCAAGGCTGATAATTTTAAGAAGCAGTAAACTGCAGACTTGCTTGTATTTACAAGTTCTAACCGACAAAATCAGTAATTCAACAGTCTGTAAGATGTGCAGAAATTCTATAGCGGTATAGATGCATATTCATTCATCCACCAGCCTCTATGATGAGGAAATGACATGTTTTCTCTAATTACAGTTATATGAATTACTGGAAGCAGGTAACAACGGGGGTCTACGTGGGAGTAATGTAATATAATGATACACGAGTCAGGGTATAATTCTAGGGAAGTGGCGATAATTGTAAGGCGCAGTTGTGCTGATACTAATAACAGGCGGATAGATGTGGGAAGCGTGTGAAACAGTAATTTATAAGATTATCGAAATGTTTAACATATCACAAATGATACCCAACACATAAGGCAATGATATTATGGTTTCATTATACCCATGGTTGTTCCTTTATTTATTCCTGTACAGATTTTCATGTAGTGAGACCCGACTGATAACTGCGGAAAACAGCTGTAAAAAAGGTGACCTTTTATTAATTTTTCGGGTTTTAACAATGTTTTTCGAAAAGTTTGAAAACACACTTTCATTATTTCAGCTTTTATTTTTTTTTCACTTTCGTTTTTTTGACTTGTACTAGTCATTGAAATTTTTATGCGTTAAATTCTTCAAAACGGGGCTTGTGATTAACCCATTTCCTACATTAAACGTACTATTCCATCCATGTGACCTGGGACCTAAGTCCCAAGGACGGAATAGTACGTCTAGCGCGGTCAGCGGCGCTGATGGCGGCCGAGTGTTAACTGATTATCACAGCTGACACCCGGCACTATGTGTCAGGGGCGGTCACGGAGAAGAAGCCACATAGAGAGTGGTGATACGCGTGGGGTTTTGCTCCCCCCACTCTTTTACCCCACAGGCTATCTCTAGCATTCATTTGGCACTCTATCCCTTTGTATGCTGAAATACCTTCTGTTCTTTTGTGTACTTGCCAGTCCAGAGGTTATCAGACCTCTACTCTCACAGTCAGGTATTTGACATTTTGGGCTATTGTGTACACTCCATTTTGGAATTTGTAATTGAGAGGCTCATTTATAGATTCTTTTGCCTCCTTTTTTTGCCTATATGGTGCTGTAAATTGCGTTTTTTTCCTTGCATATCAAGGCCTCCTCTTCTATTTATGGTCACTTTATCTCATGCGTTTTGCCTACTATAACTAATGCATTAGAGGTGGTCTGTTTGATACTCATTTACATATTTATACTGGAATATGGGGTCTATGTTGTGGGAGAGTCACTAGATCAGTATTTCATGATTGTGACATGATTGCATTTTTTGCCTTTTAAATGTTTTTAATTTCTTTTTTGCTGTTTCGTGTACATGTCATGAACTAATAAATAAATTTGTATTTTGTCATATACTTTGGAGGTCCCATATTTGGATGTACTACTTTCCCTTCGTTTCTCAGGTGTGCCACTGTTGTCATATTGTCATAGACTCTGATATGATGACCCTGGACCAGGTGTCTTGCAGCCAGGAGAGCTTCTTCCACTGCTTTCATCTCCCTGAAATTGGAAGATCTCGTACTCACTTCTTGACTCCATAACCCCTGGAATGGCAGCTGGGATACCATGGCTCCCCAGCCTTTTTTTGCTGGCATCTGATCTTACTGTGACCAAGGGGACATTGGACCAGCTGACGCCTCTGCGCAGATTTTTGTGGTCCATCTACCAAGCCAGTGAGGCTTTTACCTTTCCTGAGGTCAGGACTCTCCTGTGTAGGCAATTGTGATCTCTGTTTAATTTCCCAAGATATGGGACTGGAGGATTTTGGAATGGGCCTGCGCCCTGAGCACTGACTGGATGCAGGACGTCCTCAACCCTAGTACTGACATAGCTGACTGGAGGGTCGGGGACCTCTGCTTTCTGAAGCTCGAGATCTTTGATATTATAGTCACTTGATGATCTTCCAGAAGGAAGGACATCTGTTTTCTTGAGTCTAAGAGGACTCCCAAAAACCTTATTTCCTGAGAGGGTTGGATCTGTGATTTTTTATATTCGGGATCCACCCCAGAGATCGGAGAATATGCAGAGTTTGAGCTACCTGGTTTTCCAGAGTCTGGTAGGAGATTCCTATTATCAATAGGTCGTTCTGCTGAGGTACAATGCATAAACCCTGGCCTCGGATGTGGGACACAGCTTCCGCCCTAATTTTTGAAAATACCCGTGGGGCAGAGGATATCCCAAAGGGAAGCACTTTTCTCTGGACCCCGACGGACCACCAACCTTAGATATTTTCTGTGAGCAGGATGTATAGGAATGTGAAAGTAGGCATCATTCAGGACTATGGTTGCCCTGAAGGAATGAGGGCCTATCAAGGGAATGGCAGCCTTTACTCCTTTAAGTTAATTATTATCCTCTCCTGTGGGCTTCTTTACTATTAATAGCCTGGAATAATGACCCTTTCATGCTCTCCCACAGGGGACTGAGATATGGCGCTTGATTGCAGGAGGAGTTGAATGCCGGACTTTAGCGTTGCCAAAGCCTCCCGAGATGGTAGGGAGGTGACTCTCAGACTCCTCAGGGAGGAAGATTCGAATTCCAGAAGAAGGCCGTCCTTGATTACTCTGAGGACTCAGGGGCTGTTGGAGATTAACTGCCAAGAGTGGAAAAATTTTGAAAGCCTTCCCCCCCACCGGGTCCGAGTCATTGTTTCTCCTGCTGCTGCTGGGGGACTAGGATATTACTGCCTCTCCCCTTAGTATAGCTCCATCCCTTCCCTTTTGGCTGGGATGACTGGTTCTGGGGGGCTCGAAAAAAACGCTTCCTTGGGGTCTTTTGCTCAGGAAGCACTTTCTTTTTAACTGTGGCCTTTTCAAGGATTTCATCCAGAGCTGGGCCAAAGACGTGTACACCACTGAAGGGGATGGAAATAGAGCTTAACCCTGAAGGTAACATCCCCGCTCCATGTTTTAAGCCAGAGGGCTTGCCTGGCAGAATTAGATTGCACTAAAGATCTGGCAGAGGTACGGATTATCTCCATAGATGCTTCCGCCAGGAAGCCTGTAGCCCTCTGTAATATGGGAAGGGAGTCAAGAAGCTCACCCCTTCAGGTCCCCTGAGAAATATGATTTTCTAGCTCCTCTATCCACTGGAAGAGGGATCTAGAAACGCACGTGGAAGCAATTCCCGATTTTAAAGCAGAGGTCTCCCAGACTTTTCTGATAAGGCTATTTTACGGTCCCTCGGACCTTAAGCTGGGATGCATCGTCAAATGGAAGAACTGTCTTTTTTACGACTCCTGCCACCTGAACATCCACTTTCGGAATCGATTGCGGGCTGGTCCCTCAAGCTGCTTAGCAGCCGCCATCTGGCAAATGCAGTCACGCTCCGCCTAGAATGGCAGGCGGCACCCCATTTGAATGCATCACCCTCCAGTGGGAACCTATGTTTAAGTTCTGATGGAGCGGAATAGTTTACGGGTACTCCCATTCCTGGGAGATCATGTCCACTATGGACCTATGTCTGTTTGGCTCCCTCCAACACATTTATGTCACAGGACCAGGGATTCCTAGCCAGTCCTCTAGTCCCATGGTGCACGAACTGCACTAACCAGCTCCTCCACCTACTCCGAATAAAAAAGATATCTTCTGGCTTCAGAGGTTCTAGGGGCTCTCGGCTCCTCTCATCTCTCAGATCATGAGTCGTCTGAAAACATTTTTTTTTTTTTTCGAGGGAGGTGAGCCCGCAGACGAAGGAGGTGGAGGAGGGAAGAACCTTGGAGGATAGGTGGCAGCCCACCTGAGCACAGGGAGAACACTTGCAGATGTCATCCACCAGTGCTTTGCGCCCTGACCACTAGGTCTGTGCATGCCTGACAATTTCCCCCCCCCCATGTTGTGGGGAGTTTTATGCTACATACGGCGCATTTAACAGACTTTTTTGTGGTATTGGTGCCTTTATTGGAGGACTTGTCTCCCTACAAGACAGGAGAGAAGTATTTTGAGAACTTAGACCCCTATACCCAGGACAGCACCACTAGGACCCACCCCAATAGGCACTCACTGTGGCAGCGCTGAGCTCTGCAGATGCAGGGCAGGAAGAACTATCCATGCTGACAGGGGATTCGTCTTACCTGTCGGCATCTTCCGGCGGGTTTGTAAAAGGGTCAAACCCGCCCTCAGCGCTTCTTTCATTTTTCCCCCTCCTCCTCCCAAGGTCCGAGCAGGCACAGTCATTTCTGGCGTGCTCTGCACGCTGTCAGCTATCCGGGGGCTCGCCATAAGCCGGACCGGAAGTCACCTGCGCTTCAAGGTGGAACGGAAACCTCGGAAGTGTGCCACTTCCAGGACGCCGACAGCCGTGCATGTAGGAGGAGGAGAGACCAGAGAGCTACGGGAGGCCTCCGGTCGGGGATCACTGGCCCGCTTTACCCCCAGGGAGCACAAGTAGGCCAGGAAGGTCCCGAATTCAAAGGAAGACAGGAGCAGTACGGAGGAGGGAAGGCAGAGCCACCAACCACCACTGTCCGGCTATTGGAATCCATCAGGTACACTGCAGCAGCCGGCCACGCAGCATACCTAAACCTCTCCATGCCCCATGGAGGACAGGAAAGATGCTGGTGAGAGGGAGGTAGGAGGGGCCTTTTAACCTCTTTGTACTTCCTGTCCCCTATTAGGGCATGGAGACAACCTCCTATACTGTCGTGGAAGGTTGCTAGAGAAAATGTATTTATTTCCATTTTCCCGTTAGGGCTAGAATTGGGGGGTTTCCACTGTTTTAGCACATCACGGGCTTTCCAAACGCGACATGGCGTCCGATCTCAATTCCAGCCAAAAAAGTCAAAAGGCGCTGCTTCCCTTCCGAGCTCTGCCATGATCCTAAATAGTGGTTTACCCCCACATATGGGGTATCAGCGTACTCAGGACAAATTGCACAATAACTTTTGGGGTCCTGTTACTCTTGGGAAAATAAAAATTGGGGGTGAAAAGATCATTTTTGTGGAAAAAAATATGATTTTTTAATTGTACGGCTTTACATTATAAACTTCTGTGAAGCCCTTGGGGGTTCAAAGTGCTCACCACATATCTAGATAAGTTCCTTGGGGGGTCTAGTTTCCAAAATGGGGTCACTTGTGGGGGTTTTCCACTGTTTAGGCACATCAGGCGCTCTCCAAACTTGACATGGCATCCGATCTGAATTCCAGGCAATTTTGCAGTGAAAAAGTCAAACGGCGCTCCTTCCCTTCCGAGCTCTGCCATGCTACCAAACAGTGGTTCCCCCCAAATATCAGGTATCGGCGTACTCAGGACAAATTGCACAATAACGTTTCCAGTCCAATTTCTCCTGTTACCCTTGGTAAAATAAAAAAATTGAACCTGAAGTCATTTTTTTTGTGAAAAAAAGTTAAATGCTCATTTTTTAGTAAACATTCAAAAAATTCCTGTGAAGCACCTGAAGGGTTAATAAACTTCTTGAATGTGGTTTTGAGCACCTTGAGGGGTTCAGTTTTTAGAATGGAGTCACTTTTGGGCATTTTCTATCATGTAGACCTCTCAAAGTGACTTCAAATGTGATGTGGTCCCTAAAAATAAGATGGTGTTGTAAAAATAAGAAATCGCTGGTCAACTTTTAACCATTATAACTTCCTAACAAAAAAAAATGTTGGTTCCCAAATTGTGCTGATGTAAAGTAAACATGTGGGAAATGTTACTATTAAGTTTTTTGAGTGCCATATCTCTGTGATTTAAGAGCAAAAAATTCAAAGTTGGAAAATTGCGAAATTTTCAACATTTTCGCCAAAATTCCGTTTTTTTTTCACAAATAAACGCAAGTTATATGAATGAAATTTTACCACTAACATGAAGTACAATATGTCACGAGAAAACAATGTCAGAATCAGTGGGATCCATGGAAGCGTTCCAGAGTTATTACCTCATAAAGGGACAGTGGTCAGAATTGTAAAAATTGGCCCGGGCATTAACATGCAAACCACCCTTTGGAGTAAAGGGGTTAACGAATTTTGAGCAAATTAAAAAATGGTCCTTATTTTTACCTTTAAATGGAATCTTTCAAAAAGGTTTTTACTATGTAATCGGAGAGCGGCATGATGTAGGGGCAGAGACCCTGGTTCCAGCAATGTGTTACTTACTAGACTGTGTGTTCCTGTATCAATACAATCAGTGTTTTATCAGCAGGAGATTATCACTACAGGACAAGGTGTCTCGTGCCTCCTAGTACTCCTGTAGAACCGCCCCCAGCACTTTGCAGCTCTCTGTCAATGTACAGTATACAGAGACAGCTGCCAATCAGTGGTGGGGAAGGGGTTATACACAGATCAAAATTCCGAGATCTGTAAGATCTGCAACAGAGAAAACTGTGATTGTAATAAAATGACAGCAGACCAGCAAGTGATACATCTATGGAATCAGGCTGTCAGTCCCTTTAATAAATTTTGCAATTTATAAGCACAAAAAGTTAACTGCCCCGCTAAAATGCTGCAAAATTTATGCAAAAATGTCAGACTGGGAGAGGAAAAGAGCAGGACTGGAGCAAAAAATGTTGCGACTTTTTAAAAAGTGGCATTTGAGGAGCTGGTCAAATATTTGAACACACCAAACCCTGCTTACAATGGAAAACAGAAAAAAAAAACAGGCGAACCCATGAAATTTATTTTAAGACAGGCACAAATTAAAAAAGAATAAGGTGCAAATGAAAAATGAGAAAATCACAAAAACGCTCAAATGCAATAATGACGCTCAGAGATACCTGTGAATATCAGGGCTGAGGTTTCTTACAACTTTATGCATTCTGGGTATAGCTACCTCCACAATCATATGTGACCGTAGACTGACACATTTAGTTATTTACTAGCTGAAGAGCCCGGCGCTGCCCGGGCATAGTAACAAACTACGGTTATATATATATATATATATATATATATATATATATATATATAGCTGAGTGTATAGCCCCGCCCATTCCGCATAGCCACATTCACTATAATATCCCACATCATCCCATCAGCCACAGCCACCGGACTACTACCACTAATATCTCACATCATCCCATCAGCCAGAGCTACCGGACTACTACCCCTAATATACACATCATCCCATCAGCCAGAGCCACCAGACAACTACCACTAATATCCCACATCATCCCGTCAGCCAGAGCCACCGGACCACTACCACTAATATCCCACATCATCCCGTCAGCCAGAGCTACCGGACTACTACCACTAATTATCCCACATCATCTCGTCAGCCAGAGCCACCAGACAACTACCCCTAATATCACACATCATCCCGTCAGCCAGAGCTACCGGACTACTACCACTAATATCCCACATCATCCCGTCAGCCAGAGCTACCGGACTACTACCACTAATTATCCCACATCATCTCGTCAGCCAGAGCCACCGGACTACTCCCCCTAATATCCCACATCTTTCGGTCAAAGCCACAGGACTACTACCCCTAATATCCCACATCATCCCGTCAGCCAGTCACCAGACTACTACCCCTAATATCCCACATCATCCCGTCAGAGACGCCGGACTACTACCCCTAATATCCCACATCATCCCATCAGCCAGAGCCACCGGACTACTACCCCTAATATCCCACATCATCCCGTCAGCCAGAGCCACCGGACTACTACCCCTAATATCCCACATGATCCCATCAGCCAGAGCCACCGGACTACTACCCCTAATATCCCACATCATCCCATCAGCCTGGGGTCAGAACCAGAGCGCTGAGTGGAAAGGCCCTAACTTCCATACCAGGGATCCCTTTAAGAGAGGCCTGGCGTCAGAAAAAGAGCGCTGAGTGGATTTGCCCTGACTTCCATACCAATGATCCATTTAATAGAAGCCTGGGGTGAGAATCAGAGCGCTAAGGGATTTACCCTAACTTCCATACCGGAGATCCCTTTAAGAGCGGCCTGGGGTCAGTACCAAATTTGCCCCGACTTGCATACCAATGATCCCTTTAATAGAATCCTGGGGTCAGAACCACAGCACTGAGTGGAACAGTCCTAAATTCCAAACCGGGAATCCCTCTAAGAGAGCCTAGGGTCAGTACCAAAGAATTTGAAGGCAATTGCCCTGACTTCCATACCGGCGATCCCATTAATAGAAGCCAGGGGTCAGAATCGGAGCACTGAGGGATTTGCCCTATCTTCCATACCGGGGATCCCTCTAAGAGAGCCTGGGGTCAGTACCAAAGGATTTGAAGGCAATTGCCCTGACTTCCATACCGGCGATCCCTTTAATAGAAGCCAGGGGTCAGAATCAGAGCACTGAGGGATTTTCCCTATCTTCCATAGCGGGGATCCCTTTAAGAGACCCTGGGGTCTGAACCACAGCGCTGAGTGGAACGATCCTAATTTCATTCCGGGGATCCCTTTAAGAGAGGCCTGGGGTCACTATCAGAGCGCTGAGGGATTTGCCCTGACTTCCATACCAGAGATCCCTTTAAGAGGGAAGATGTGCCTATGGGATGGAGGATGTGTGACGAGGATATGGGCACGGGAGGGGGTGAATCATTTCTGTCATGTGCTCTCTGCTCCTTTCTGGGGGACAGACAATGGCTGGGAGCTTATGTTCCCAGGGATGCTAGATTTCTCCCACCATGTCAGTGTCTGCTGAGGTGTTGTGGAGCCGGAAAACTGTTGCTCATAGCAACCAATCACAGCTCAGATTCTTTTAAACAGCTGTTTAAGCTGTTCAATTTTATATATATAGATTTAGTTATTTATTATGGTTTGCATAGTCGACAGCGCTTTACAGACATTATCATCACTGTCCACAATGGGGCCCACAATCTAACTTCTCTATCAGTATGTCTTTGGAGTGTGGGAGGAAACCCATGCAAACACGGGGAGAACATACAAACTCCTGCAGATGTTGTTCTTGGTGGTATTTGAATCCAGGACCCCAGCGCTAGAAGGCTGCAGTGCTAACCACTGAGCCACCATGCTCCATTGTATCTGTACTAATACTGAATTACATACAGTAGATACAACTGTAGCAAACCCTCATCTGTGAAAAGTATGAGGTCTGAGATAGTTTTCAGTCTAAGTTTCCCATTAAGTATGCAAACACTTGATAATCAGATTGAAAGGACGCTCTGTGCGATTCTCGAGCGCAGATCAGACCCCCTAATGTGCAGCCTTAACTTACTAGACATAGTAGAAAAGAGAGAGCTGGCTGAAGATGCAGCGTGACAGGTAAGAGCCCCGTCACACATAGCGACTTACCAGCGATCCCGACAACGATGTGAACTTGTCAGGATCACTGGTGTGTCGCTACATGATCGCTGGTGAGCTGCCAAACAGGCAGCTTCACCAGCAATCAGGACAGCGACATGCGGGTAACAAGCGACGCACGTCGCTTAGTTACCCAATGTGTACCTTAGTTACCAGCGCGCTGGTGCAGGGAGCTGGTAACCAAGGTACACATCGGGTTTCTAAGCAGGGTGCGGCACTTAGAAACCCGATGTGTACCTTGGTTACCAGCTCCCTGCACCAGCACGCTGGTAACTAAGGTACACATCGAGTTTATAAGCGCAGCGCTTAGAAACCCAATGTTTACCTTGGTTACCAGCTCCAGCTCGCTGATGGCTTTTCTCCCGCCTGCCACACGCAGCGATGCGTGCTGGCCAGCGGGAGACCAGCGATCAAAAAAATGTCCTGGCCATTCCAGGACGATCAGTGATACCCGGCAGGGGGGCTGGTCGCTGATAAGTGTCACACACAGCGATCTCGCTGGTGAGATCGCTGTTGCGTCTCAAAACTTGTGACGGGGGCTTAAGTGATACTAATGACCTGTAATCGGAGACTGATGGAGATGTAGTGAGGATGTACCTGATGGCTTTCATACCCACTAGTAATTGTAGATGCCGATAGCATGATGAACGCAGAGACTGCTGATGACCACAGTGCTGAGCTAATAATAATAATAATCTTTATTTTTATATAGCGCTAACATATTCCGTAGCGCTTTACAGTTTTTGCACATATTTTCATCACTACCCAGGACCCCAGCACTGCAAGGCTGCAGCGCTAACCACTGAGCCACCGTGCCGCTCTTCCACAAACCAAGGATTTACCCGGGGAGTGGGTAAACATACACCATCCTCCTACTATTAGAATATATCTGAAAAGTCTGTAATTGTCATGCGAGAAATGTAAGCCAGAGAATGGATTAACAAAATTGGGAACATTTAAATCACATGAGCCTGTTGACTTCTATGGATAAAAATCGACACCGAAAGACGACGATCCCTGTGGTATAAAAGTTAGTGCAGCCTGATTAATGACTGGTGTCCACCAGCATAAAGCACTTCCGTTTTCTTTTTAAAGGTTGTGAAAGAAGTGCAACTCAGAGTATATTCACTGCAGCTGATTGATGGGGGGTGCAGGTAATCACACTCCCACTGATAAGATACTGATAATGTATCCCTGGATGAATATCACAAAGCCTGGACTCCTCCTGTAATGTCTTCTTTCATGGTACTATGGACCATTTGCCTACCTGCCAGGATGTCTGCCTCCTCCATACAATGGGTGCTGAACACGATCACGCTGTTTGTTTTCCTCTTTTTCAGTACGTTCCAGACAGTATAACGTGAGCACGAGTCCATGCCGGCAGTGGGCTCATCCAGAAGAAGCACCTGCAGGAAGCAAAAAAGGTCTAAAGCACAAAGTACAAGAAGAGAGAGCGACTGCTGCCAGCTCTGTCATTCGTGATCATTCCAAAATACAATAGGCTGTGGTTTATACACCTTATCCTAAGATACCTCCTGTATTATACTACAGAGCTGCACTCACTATACTGCTGGTGGAGTCACTGTGTACATACATTACATTACTTATCCTATACTGATCCTGAGTTACATCCTGTATTATACTCCAGAGCCGCACTCACTATTCTGCTGGTGCAGTCACTGTGTACATACATTACTTATCCTGTACTGATCCTGAGTTACATCCTGTATTATACTCCAGAGCTGCACTCACTATTCTGCTGGTGCAGTCACGGTGTACATACACATTACTTATCCAGTACTGATCCTGAATTACATTCTGTAGATGTTTTATTATAAAAATGAAAAGCATAACAATAACAGAAACAAAACAAAAATATCAGCCAGAAAAATAAATCAGTATAATGAACACTGGTCCAGCCGCTCATTCTCTCCTCTCACACATATTATACATATAAACAGAATAATAACTAATATTAAGTACTTACACCTTCTGGTCCGGACACCTAACAAACTAATAACAAACAAAAAAATAAACAATAGCAAACAAAAACTATATATACTGCTCAAAAAAATAAAAGGATCAATATTCCATTTGCAACAGGCTGTTTGTGTTCCCTTTATTTCTTTGAGCAGTATACATACATTTTTTTTTAGTTTTTTAATAATTTATTTTTATAACTTTAAATAAAATAACCACAAACTATACAAATATACACAATACTAAGCTAATCACCACCCCACACAAGCCCACCATTCCCAATCCCCACACTGACCTGAGAGCTGATCCTGCGTCTCATGCCTCAGTCCATGTCCAACATCCATAGGCCAGATCAGGCAGTGACAGTTTTTCCCCCAAACACCCCAGTGTCCCATAGTCCCACAAGATAAACCCACCTCCTCCCTATTCCCACCACCCAACCTAACACCTACACCCAAATCTATATCCCTATGTACAATATATACAGCAGTACACACTACAATAACCACAAATCCCAAGTTCGGCGCCTACAGCCCTACATCACTGTATACCAATCAAACAAAACAAAAATCTACAGTGTCAGGAGCAGCCCACCACCAGGAAAGGAGATGACCAGACTAGGGCACACTAAAAGAAAAGTCCCTCCAGAGGAGAGCGGCCCTAAGTGTGCCCAGTCTCCCATAATCCAGAGAGCGCACCTTCACCAGGTCACCAAGTCTGGTCCTAAACACATCGTCCACTGGGAGGATTTTCCGTTGCGTTGATACTAAGCACCGTGCGTTCCACGTGTGATACCTAACCACTGAGCTAACTAGAAATAAGGTGCAGCGGTTCCGACCAACAATGTTTCCGAATGCTACATAGGCCCATTCCGCATAGGAGAAACCGGCCAGCCGAGACCAGCCAATGGAGGTGCCCACCCTGTTGTACACATCTTTGTTGAAGGGACAACGAAGCAGGAAGTGGTCCATGCTTTCCAGCACAGTACCACAATGCTCCCGAGGACAGTTCCTGTCCTCAGAGCTCCTACACTTCAGATTGTCCCTCACACACAGTTTCCCATGGAAACAGCGCCAAGCCAAGTCCCAAAATTTCGAGGGGATCCTGACAGAATTCAGAAGATGCAAACCCACCCCAATATCCCAACGAGTAATCCTTGAGCACCAGGGGCCTCTGGAAATGGGTCAACAGAACCCTATTGTCAAGGAGTTTCCTTGGCAGAATCGCGACCTCCCAAATTCCCAGACCCCACCAGCAAATTACCTTCAGAACCAAGGTAGCGTAAGCCGTAAGATGTCCATGCGGTGTGCGAAGATCCTTCACTTGCCCTCCTGTCTCCCATTCCTGGAAGAAAGGCTGAAACCATCCCCTACAGAATACCCACGGAGGAGCTCTCTGTTTCCAGAGGTTTGCAATATTGATCTTAATGAAGGTATCCACAAGGAATACCACAAGGTTGACCATACCCAACCCTCCTAGTCTCCTCGTATGGTAAGTCACCTCCCTCTTGACCAGGTTCAGTCTATTCCCCCATAAGAGTTGGAAGAACAAACTGTAGACCCGAGTCCAGAGAGACTCCGGCAAGATGCACACACTGCCCAGATAAATCAGTAAAGGGAGCAGGTAAGTTTTGATCAGGTTTACCCTATCCCTGAGGGTCAAAGACAAACCCTTCCATTGGTTCACTTTCTGAGAGGTGATCTCTAGCCTGCTGTCTCAATTTTGTTTGGGGTAATCTCACAGGCCAAATTCGATGCCAAAGACTTTTGCAGAGACATTGGGTCCTGGGTGTCCGAGAGATCAAAACCAGGATCTCCTCCTCCCAGCCAGAGACTCTCACACTTATCCCCGTTTTGATCTTGGACCCAGATGCCTCCGAGTAGCGATCTACCTCTGACATCATCCACCCTGCCTCTTCGTGAGAGGAAACAAAAACAGTGACATCGTCGGCATACGCCACCACCCTCAGAGTGGCTTCCGGTGCTGCCCGGTCCATCCCAATCCCGGCCAACGGTCCACGCTCCATTCTCCTAAGAAGTGAGTCAATTGCAAACACGTACAGCAGAAGGCTCAAGGGACAACCCTGGCGAACACCAGATCCAACCTCAAAAGAGCTGCCAATCCAACCGTTCACAAGTGGGAAACTCTCTGTCCCACCGTACAAGGTCTTAAGCCAATCAACAAATTCCCCTGGCAGGCCATATCTCAGAAGGACAAACCAGATGTACTCTTGATTAACCCGATCAAACGCTTTTGCCTGGTCCAGTGACAGCATGTACCCCTTCCAGTGATCAGCCCTACTCTGCTCCTCTGCCTCTTGGACACAGAGAACAGCACTAAATGTGCTGTGCCTGGAACAGAGCAATGCTGGGCCTCTGAAAGGAGTCGGGGTGCAAATTTCACCAGCTGATTGAACAGCACCTTTGCCAGAACCTTCCTGTCTGCATTGAGAAGCACTATGGGATGCCAATTCTCAATGCAAGATGGGTCCTTACCCTTTGACAAGATGATCAGGGCAGACCTCCTCATTGACTTTGGCAGAGTGCCCGAGGAAAGACACTCATTGAATACCTCAGTCAAGAGGGGAACCAACGCATCCTTAAAGGTCTTATAAAATTGAGATGTTAAGCCATCTGGACAGGGCGATTTTTTTTTTTTGCAAGCCCTTCAATCGCCAACTTAATTTCCTCTTCCCTGATCATTTCTGTCAAAACATCGAATGAGGGGTCTACCCCTGGTTTGGGGACGGTTTCAGCCAGGAAAGACATCTCATCCCAATTAAGATCCCTCTTTCCCAAGAGGTGCGAGTAGAAGGATCTGACAACCTCCAAGATCCCTGATCTGGATCGCCTCAGGGACCCCGTAGTGTCGACCAGTCTTGTAACCACTTTACTATTCACTGACATCTTGCAGTTTCTGTAAGGGTCGGGCGAGCAGTACTTCCCGTAATCCCTCTCAAAAACCAAAGATGCGTGTCTATCATACTGACACCTCATAAGCAAAGATTTCACTTTGGGGATCTCCTCGCGGCTACCTCCAGTTGAGATAAGATGCTCGAGTTTCCTCCTCAGATCCTGAAACAGGCGTTACCTGCTCAGACTCCTGAGACTCGAGAGCTGGCGGAAGAATCTCGCCACCCTTTTCTTGAATATCACCCACCACTCTGACTTACTACTTCAAAGATTCAGTAAGGGTACCTGGCTCTGAAGAAAATCCTCAGAGGACTGTCTTATCTCCGCTTCTTCCAAGAGAGATGAATTTAGCCTCCAAAAACCTCTTCCCATCCGGAGGGTGTCTGTAACATTCAGAGAAAACTAAATTAAACAGTGGTCGGAGATCTCCACCTCAACAACAGACAATGCTTCCTCCTTTAAATGATACCTATCTATTCAGGACCTACAGTTACCTCTATGATAGGTGAACCCCTCGTGGCCTGGGGTGTGGCGATTGTGGACCTCTACCAGGCGAGCCTCACTAGCTATACTACTAAGGGAGACGCTATCATAAGTCAGACATTGCTCACTCCTCCCTCCAGCCTCCCAAGCATGAAGTTTTAATGTGGATTGCTAAATAAAGCGGACTTTTTCACCTGGATCGGTGAGTGCTATGCTATTCCTTCCTCTTATTAGATCCATACATTGTTTTCTGCACTAGCACCCGAGAGCTTGGGGTTTAGCCTCCACGAGCAGTATGGACATGACAGTCTCACATCGGCAGTAGTATTGGCAGTGCCGACTTGCTTTTTCTTTACACGTTATCATAAGTCAGCTTGTCTCTGGAACCCACTCTATCTCGGGGCCTCGTGACAGTATTGAAGTCCCCTCCAAAGACAACCTGCCGACTTGTAAAAAGGTAGGGCTTGATCCTCAAAGAGACACTTCCTGTCTCACTTAGATTGGGGACCATAGATGTTCATAAGCCGGCGATCTTGTCCCTTCATGAGGACATCTAAGATCAGGCACCTCCCCATTTCTAACCAATAACCCGTCGGCATTCCGCTGGTGCGGTAAAAAGGACCGCCACTCCGCTATACGGCTCGGCCGCAAGAGACCAATAGGAGGGCCCGAGTCTCCACTTCCTCTTGGCTTTAAACACATCTGCCATGTTTGGCAGCCTGGTCTGCTGCAAAAAGAAAATGTCAGCTTCACCACGACTGAGAAAATCAAAGGCCGCAAAACTAGCTGTATTTGACTTTATGCTGGTGATATTAATAGACACCAGCATTAACGGAGTGGGTACCACCATCATTGGTGATCGAGTTAGATGGCTTTCTTCTTCCCACTCCGCTTATTCTCTGCCTCAGAGGAGGAATCCTTCCCCCTCTTTAATGACACAGAGCTTTTTTTTTTTATCGTCCTCGTCTTCAGACTCTGGGCCAGTCCCTTCCTCCAAGAACCTTACATTCCAAGAAGACCCGGCACCCCCTGTAAACCCCGCCGAAGCCGGATACTCACTCAGCTTCCTCCTCAGAGGAAGAGATGTCCTCAAGGGCTTGGAACAGGTTAGAAAGACCAACCAGAGGGGAGTCAGTTTTTCCTTCCTTAGGTACCTTGATCAGAGCGGGAGAAGATGCTTTATCTCCCTTCTTTTTCTTCTTTCTGGTGCCGAACTTACACTTGTCCTCTAGCCCCTGCCTATTATCCTCATCCATACTTTCATAATGGGAGGATTCGGCGGCAGTGGCACTTTCCTCCCTGTGGATCCTCCTGACCTCCTCATCCAACTCATTATCCCTCGGGGCCTCAGGAGCAAGACTGGCGTCCAGGACAGGGGCCACCTCAGTAGCCCGGGGATCGCCCTCTCCTGTCTGCGCCCGTCTAGAGGTCTCAGCTGGGCAGGCGTCTTTTTATTACTTTTCTTCCTAGGCCCCTCAGCTCCCTCAACCCTGCTAGTCCTTTCCCCAGCAGAAACAGCCTCACGGCTTTCTCCCACCGGGGTCACAACTGCATTAGCGAATTAGCGAAGGAGCGAGGACAACGGCTGAATGGGTGACCTAAGTCACCACACAGGTGGCACCTAATCTCCACATACGATGCAGCAAGATGGCCGACATCCCCACACAGTGCACATTTCTGCACAGTGCAGTTTGCACTGAAGTGTGTGGGGTCGCCGGACCTGTGACAGAGCTTTGGTTGCCCCTGGTAGAAGACCTGGATACGATCCCTACCCAGGTAGGCAGATGATAGAATGTGGGCAACCGTACCAACTGAATGCTTAAGTTTTACCACAAACGTCCAGGCCCCTGACCAGATACCAAACTCGTCACAGTTCTTCTTTGGCATCTCAACCACCTCTCCATATCGGCCAAGCCACGTCATGTCATAACAAGAAAGTGACTCGTTACAAGTCATCACGGTCACTTTCTTGACTTGGTTTTGGCGATACACCACATGAATGGCAAAGTCTCGCCAGCTGGGCTCATTTTTTGTCAATTCATAATTCGACCAGAAGAGCTTAAGCCCCTCTGGTCGAACAAAGCTGACATCAAACTCAGGCGTGGAACAGGGATGTATCAAGGCATAGATGTCAATCACATTGAAGCCCATCCTCAGCAGGAGCTCGACAACCTTAGACCATGGAGGATGCGCATCACTGTCACTCCATCGAAGACGGACCACATTCCTACGCACACTACCCGGCCCGGCTGTTGGGAGGGACCAAACTGTATCCCCACCGTTTTTCTCTCGGAAGGTCCCAAGGCCATACCTATCTATCCAGAAGGATAGATCAATATCTCGACCCTCTACCATTAGTGATCTCTCCCCCTTCCTTAGCGCCTCCAGGAGATGCCACTGCAACATGCCGTCCCCAGAGCCCGGAGACGAGCAGGACGCCCTATTTTCCCCGGAGGTGACAGCGGCATAACTACTAACGGGTGCTGCCTCCACCGGGGGGGGCGGGGGCAATCGGACCAGTGACCACATCAATACCAACAGTACCATTATTACCCATCTCCATAACCCCCTCACCCTCCACCAAACCAGCAACCACACCACTAGAGAAAGAATTTTCCTCATTCATACCCCCCCCACCACATTCACTCCTGCTGGACCAGTGACAACAGGGGGTGACATTTTGACCTCCGCATCATCAGGCTCAAGGAGGTCAGTCTCCTCCACAGAACTGGAGGTGACCTCACCCCTGGTCTTACGTGTGTGCTCCGCATGATCAGCTGGTAAGTTCCGCTGTTTAACAGTTGATATCAGATGCCGCTGATCTATTGCTGCTGTGGGGCGCCGCTGATCCTTTATATCAGTATCTTGTTGACCAGCGGCGCCAACACAGAATAAGACTTTGGGAGGATCGGAACACCCAGTCCCGACAACCCCCTCACACTGCCGCCGCTTCTCAACTAAGTGATCAGCGGCAACAGCATTCAGGCGCACTGAGGCTACCGGAGCTGCCCCCGACACTGGGCCGCTCCCCCCTCCCACTGAGGAGCGCACCATAGTATTGTGGCCTGACCATACACCCGCCGCCGGGCCGCCCTCACTGTCCAGCCTCTCGGCTGATGCACCTCCTGCTACGTCCCTGCTACTAGAAGCAGTGATGGAGCTCTGCACCTCCCTACTGTGCTGTGTACTCTCCCAGCGCCTTTGCACCGGATCCACAGCAGAACCTGAGCTTGGCTGGGCAACGGGACTTATACAGCAATCTGACCCTGCAACTGACTCAGGGGATACAATAAAGAGAAAAATGGAGTACTAGATCCACCAAAGAGGATTATAATCAAAAAACTTTATTAATCTCATATGTATGAGATACCAAAACAACAATTAAGACAATTTCATGCCATTATAGAGTAATTTGTACAAGGTTAAGGTGCAGCAGAAAAAGTGCAGCAATGCAGAAAAATCCCAATCGGGATGATAATAAAGATACAGCTTTTAAGTGACAGCGCGTTTCGCGTAAGCTTCGTCAGGGGGCTGAGATGGCATTATCTGTCCCTTCTACCCTTTTAAACCCTGATGGCAGCTGTGGAGTGTTGCGATAATTGGCGCATGTTGCCAGTAAGCAGGACTCGGAAGCCGCGTCACCTCTAGGCGCCAAGATTTAATTAATTAAAACACAATTGCAATCCCTCTGATCTTTTGATTTCGGGTATTGATCGTGTTCGCTTGGGAATTAGAGGTGGTGATGAGGTACGCCTTTTGACACAGAGAGAGTGTCGATGGATTACGGAGTTGGACACATTAGCACTGGCGGGTCAAAATGAGCAACTTCGTTTCTCCTCATTTTTATAATTTATTTATTTCATGGATTTATTTTAATATGTGTTTTGTCTCTTTATATTTTAGTTTTGTTCTACATTGTATGAGTATTTTTGAACAATTTCCTTTTGGACCCCTGATGTGCTTCTTTATTGGACTGAGAAGAAAATATTCTATCGAAATGGCCCAGCAACTGGAACCCCCTTTTTATATACATGGTCCATGTTGTTGTTTTTTTGCACATTTTTGTATTATTGCACTATGCACTTTATCTGATGCTCTTTGTGATATTTTATATATGTGATTTTGCAACCCTTATGTTTGTGGTTGCCCTAATTGTTTGATTATATGATTATTGTATGCAATTTTTCACTTTATTATCGTTATACTGCTTTGAAGATTCATTACCCTTTCTCTTAATATTGTAATTATTGCACTTTCTGTATCACCATTTATTATTATTAATATCGCACGTTAGTGGGTTACATTTTCGATAGAACAAGCAGTGAACGGGTATAGTTCATTTCCGAACATAGTGAGGCACTGGAGGTTGTTTGGAAAAGAATGTAAGGGCGCACTGCAAATACTCAATGAAATAATTAATGTGGGGGGTACAAATGGTCACATGAAGAGTTAATGCAACAAGAAAGGAAAGAAAGACCACATAAAAATGCACACCACCGATATATATAATAATAACAAGAAAAGCTTTATTGACAACAAAATAAATTTAAAAACATGTAAAAACAAAAAGGGAATACAATCCCCCTGTTAGTCCTGATCAATACAATAATGAATTGTGTCTCATGCATATATCATCAGCATAAATAAAGGAACAAAAAAAGGAAAAACATCCACAATAAGGTGTATCCATATGATAGATGTAAATATATAATTACACCAAAGAGCACCTAATGGCGCACAATCCTGATCAAATCGCCCTAATGCTGGAGACTCAAACAATAAAATAGCCTTCACGTGGAAAAATACCATGGATCACATGTCAATCACAGCTGAAGTACCACATAGTCTGGTAGAATATATAGCATCCACCGTACTTGAGATGAAGGTCCAGAAAAAATATATGTAGACCAGCGCACAACATGTGCAAAAAATGGTTCAATCCCATAAAGATGAATAAATAACCGCACTGAATGCTGAGCTGCGCACATAAAACCACTTAAATGAGTGGTAATAAAATATCAAACATGCAGATATTATTCAAAAAGCCATGATAATACCAAATGAAAACCACACTAATGTGGATCTGCATGAAAGACGCCAGATAAATAAGTGGCAATAAGATATCAGGTAAACAACAGCCAAGTATGCCCAGTGAATGGCAGCCCTCTCACGGTTAGAAGCAACAGCTCACTTGTGAAACAGGTATAATGAAATGCATGAAAGATCCATACCAAGGCAACAGTACAGACAGGATGGCAGAAGGGAGGAAACCCAACGCGTGTCGCCGTATCAAGACGGCTTCATCAGGGGAAGTATGCATGACATTGCTGCTAAAGCCTTTAAATACCTGTATATGAAGAGCTCAGTCCAGCCACCTGTGAAGGAACATGTCAGACCCAAACCAGAAATAACGAGGAAAGCTGAAAACCTGGCAGACATCTCTGCTCAAGGTGTCAGCTGCACGCGCGCTGTGATTACAGCGCGGTGCAGATGACATGAAATAAAGCATAAAGTGCGCATGCGCGGCTCCCGGGAGTCTCAATAGCAAGCAGACAGGGGGAAGAAAAAAAGGGGTTGTATATTGCACTGTGTGAATGACCAGTCAGGTAATGAAAAAACACCTAACACAGGAATTAAACAGCCGTGATATGGCACAGATAATTCATGGCCAAACGTTGAACAACGACTATAAATGCTAAATATAGAGGTTTTATTAAGTATCAGATAGATCAATATAAATGGTACTTGCATAAATCCTCAATAAGATTTACATATGGGAAGCAACAGCAACCAGATATAGATGGTACACGTTAGAGGATAAGGATATAATAAAGAGATAATAATCTCAGTTCATAATGTAAGAACAATAGGAAAGATCCATAAAATGAACCATTCTCCAAAAGGAAGAGATTATACATGATCATTAATGAAATGAGAAAAGATTACAGGGGAGACTGCACCACACTGAATACCTCCGTCTAGTAGCCAAGAGAAGCGGACAAGGAAGAAGGATGTGTATCGCACAATGTAAATGACCAGTCTGGTTAGGAAAAAGGAGGGGGGGGGGGAGGGGGAACGGGGGAGGGGCACAGAGTAAAAGTCATAAGGTGAAAAGGGTAATTCATAACCAACTTAACACAAGGACTATAGATAACAAATAGTTATTTTTTTTAAGGTCAGATAGATCAATATAAATGATGCTCACCCATGTCCTCAATAAGTTTTATATATGAAGAGCCACAGTAACCAGATATGGATAATACACATTAAAGGATATTAAAGGATAAGAAGGTGCTAAAAAATATTATCCTCTGTTCATAATATTAGGACAAGAAAAAGGCTACCATTGTATACACCTCCAGCCTTTTTCAGGATAGGGTACAACATTGGTCCAGGTTCATAGATGATGTGTTCTTTATTTGGTCAGGCACTGCAGACGAATGTTTATCCTTTCTAAATATCTTGAATGATAAGTCATTCAATATCCATCTGACCCACACTATCTCATCCTCTACAGTGAATTTCCTGGATCTTACTATTACCTGTCGTGACGGTGCCTTGTCCACTTGTCTTTATCGGAAGCCCACCGCTACTAACAGCTTACTTGAATATGGAAGTTTTCATCCTCTGCATACCAGGAACGGAGTCCCGGTGGGGCAATTTTTGAGGGTCAGGAGAAACTGTACAAATGATCTGGACTTCCGCAGGGAAGCACGTGAGCTAACAGAAAGACTCAAGAGGAGGAATTATCCAAAGAAGTCTATATCTCGGGCCTTTCAGAGGGCCTTATTGAGGACATGGGTAAGCATCATTTATATTGATCTATCTGACCTTAAATAAAATAACTATTTGTTATCTATAGTCCTTGTTTTAAGTTGGTTATGAATTACCCTTTTCACCTTATGACTTTTACTCTGTGCCCCTCCCCCCCCTCCTTTTTCCTAACCAGACTGGTCATTTACATTGTGCGATACACATCCTTCTTCCTTGTCCGCTTCTCTTGGCTACTAGATTGAGGTATTCAGTGTGGTGAAGCCTCCCCTGTAATCTTTTCTTAGTTCATTAATGATCATGTATAATCTCTTCCTTTTGGAGAATGGTTCATTTTATGGATCATTCCTATTGTTCTTACATTATGAACTGAGAATATTATCTCTTTATTATATCCTTATCCTCTAACGTGTACCATCTATATCTGGTTGCTGTTGCTTCCCATATGTAAATCTTATTGAGGATTTTTGCAAGTACCATTTATATTGATCTGATACTTAATAAAACCTCTATATTTAGCATTTATAGTTGTTGTTCAACGTTTGGCCATGAATTATCTGTGCCATATCACGGCTGTGTAATTCCTGTGTTAGGTGTTTTTTCATTACCTGACTGGTCATTCACACAGTGCAATATACAACCCTTTTTTTTTTCCCCCCTGTCTGTTTGCTATTGAGACTCCCGGGAGCTGTGCATGCACACTTTATGCTTTATTTCATGTCATCTGCACCGCGCTGTAATCACAGCGCGCGTGCAGCTGACACCTTGAGCAGAGATGTCTGCCAGGTTTTCAGCTTTCCTCGTTATTTCTGGTTTGGGTCCGACATGTTCCTTCACAGGTGGCTGGACTGAGCTCTTCATATACAGGTATTTAAAGGCTTTAGCAGCAATGTCATGCATACTTCCCTGATGAAGCCGTCTTGATACGGCGACACGCGTTGGGTTTCCTCCCTTCTGCCGTCCTGTCTGTACTGTTGCCTTGGTATGGATCTTTCATGCATTTCATTATACCTGTTTCACAAGTGAGCTGTTGCTTCTAACCGTGAGAGGGCTGCCATTCACTGGGCATACTTGGCTGTTTTTCAACAGCGTTGTTTGCCTGATATCTTATTGCCACTTATTTATCTGGCGTCTTTCATGCAGATCCACATTAGTGTGATTTTCATTTGGTATTATCATGGCTTTTTGAATAATATCTGCATGTTTGATATTTTATTACCACTCATTTAAGTGGTTTTATGTGAGCAGCTCAGCATTCAGTGCGGTTATTTATTCATCTTTATGGGATTGAACCATTTTTTGCACATGTTGTGCGCTGGTCTACATATATTTTTTCTGGACCTTCATCTCAAGTACGGTGGATGCTATATATTCTATTAGACTATGTGGCACTTCAGCTGTGATTGACATGAGATCCATGGTATTTTTCCACGTGAAGGCTATTTTATTGTTTGAGTCTCCAGCATTAGGGCGATTTGATCAGGATTGTGCGCCATTAGGTGCTCTTTGGTGTAATTATATATTTACATCTATCATATGGATACACCTTATTGTGGATGTTTTTCCTTTTTTGTTCCTTTATTTATGCTAATGATATATGCATGAGACTCAATTCATTATTGTATTGATCAGGACTAACAGGGGGATTGTATTCCCTTTTTGTTTTTACATGTTTTTAAATATATATTGTTGTCAATAAAGCTTTTCTTGTTATTACTATATATATAGATGGTGTGTATTTTTATGTGGTCTTTCTTTCCTTTCTTGTTGCATTAACTGGAGGTTGTTTGTGCGCATCGCATGTCACAGATACTGAGACAGCCGGCGCGTCACTTCCGGCTACAGCTGATGACGTGTGCGGTTTAGTGACATCACCAGGTACACCCGGGTGAACCGCGCAGCCATCTTGGCGCCTAGAGGTGACGCGACTTCCGGGTCCTGCTTTCTGGCAACATGCGCCAATTACCGCACCACTCCACAGCTGCCAGCGGGGTTTAAAAAGGAAGAACGGACAGATCACGCCATCTCAGCCCACCGACGAAGCCTACGCGAAATGCGCGTAGGGGCTAGCTGTGTGGTGTGCAGAGCATCCATGGGTAAGATACTGTACTTTGAACTCTGGGACCTTTGTGTGTGGTCACTGTGGGGTCACTATTGCTACTATGCTAAGATGACTGACTTTTTGTGCCTCAATTGCTGATTACACGGGTGACCAGTTTTCTTGTTATGTATGATTTTATATATAATAAGTTAAAGCACTGTCACTTTATTAAAAGCTGTATCTTTATTATTATCATCCCAATTGGGTTTCTCTGCTGCACCTTAACCTTGTATAAATTACTCTATAATGGCATGAAATTGTCTTAATTGTTATTTTGGTATCTCATACATATGAGATTAATAAAGTTTTTTGATTATAATCCTCTTTGGTGGATCTAGTACTTTATTTTTCTCTTTTTTGTATTCAGTGTTATGGGGAGTAATTCCATGGCTAGTGCATGTGGTGGTTTGGGTACTATGGCCTGAGGCTGCCTTGTAATATGTGTACTGTTACAAAGATCTTGTTTGCTAACTGACTCCGGGGGTACAGGGAGGGGGGGCATATAGATAGCTTACCGCTTCCTGCAGCTTTGGCTTGGTCTTTGCCTTTTTCTTCTGGCCCCCAGGTACCTCCTCTGGTAAATCGTCACCAAGATGGAAATTCTGAAGGCACACTGAGGACTCCAGGAGCTTGATCTCCACCATCACTGCCCCTCCCTGGCCACTGTTATCACTGTCCTTCCCAGAGCCAGCAGAACTGCGACCAGATGTCAATGTCGCCTGTCCTGCAGGGAGCTCGCTGCACGTGGCCTGCGGATGACTGTGTAGGCTGCCAGGTGGGGCTTTCTGCTGGTCTTCATCATCATCATCACTGTTACCACGGCTGGTCGGGTGAGGATAATCTCCAGGAGTGGACCCTCTGGATCGTGGCACCGAGGGGCCCCGGGCAAGCTGCCAGGTGGAGCTGACCCCTATACAAGGATCGTTAGGAGCAGCCCAGGGGTTCGGGTACCACAATAGCCAGTACCGAGAGGGGCGGCTCAGAATGGACTGGAGTAGGAGCACGAGACTGTAGGAGATAGGACCAGAGTGGGGTTGCGGGACTGGAGTATAGACAGCAGGACGGAGCAGGATAACTGGAGACAGGACCGGAGTAGAACTGCGGGACTGGAGCCTAGACAGCAGGACGGAGCAGGAACACGGGAGGCAGGACCGGAGTAGGGCTGCAGGGCTGGAGCTTAGATAGCAGGACAGAGCAGGAACACGGGAGGCAGGACTGGAGTAGGACTGCAGGGCTGGAGCATAGATAGCAGGACGAAGCAGGAACACCGGAGGCAGGACTGCAGTAGGTAGGCACCACAGAGTACAGGACTGAGAGACTGCGGCAGGAACACGAGGAAGCAGGACCTAGTGAGCTAGCAAACACAACGATCAGGCACCTCCCTCAAAGGAGGACGGCCTGATATGCCCGTCTGAACTGCCATTGGTCCGGTGTTGCTTCTGGGTCAGGACATTGCAGGAGCATAAGTGACAGGAGGGTGGCGTGGCCTATGGCGCATGCGCATTGCATGCAGAGACGCTGTCGGCTGCGGACCTGTCATAAGGGACCGCCGTGGATGTCGGACGTCGGAGGGCTGCGGCGCGGGAGCGGTGGCTGGGTGAGTATACAGTGGCGGCGTGATCCGCCTCCTCCTCCTCCACTACTATCTGTCTTTGCTCTCTGCTGTCAGCCATTTCTCTAAATCTGTCCTCATTCATTAGTTTTTCCTTGAATGGACCACTCTTCTCTCTTATGAAGGCTTTTCTGACTTCCAGTTCATTACAGGCAAATGTCTTAATGTCATAGGATCAATTAAAAAGCATAGAGACTCAGCACAATTGAAGGGGAACAAGAGGCGGCAGATATAACGAAATATAGTGAATGCAGAGACCCTGTCGGCCGCGGACCTGTCAGAAGGGACCGCCGTGGATGTCAGACGGCGGAGGGCTGCGGCGCGGGAGCGGATGCTGGGTGAGTATACAGTGGCGGCGTGATCCGCCTCCTCCACTACTATCTGTCTTTGCTCTCTGCTGTCAGCCATTTCTCTAAATCTGTCCTCATTCATTAGTTTTTCCTTGAATGGACCACTCTTCTCTCTTATAAAGGCTTTTCTGACTTCCAGTTCATTACAGGCAAATGTCTTAATGTCATAGGATCAATTAAAAAGCATAGAGACTCAGCACAATTGAAGGGGAACAAGAGGCGGCAGATATAACGAAATATAGTGAAATTGAGCTCATACCCCTTTTGAAATACTGAAGAAAGAAATGACTGATGGATGCGAGGCGTCTGTCAGAGGGGGAAAGACCTGCCCCCCTGTCAAAATTCAGGTATTTTTGAACAATTTTAAAAACGATTATTTCTGCGGTGGAAGGGACGCTAAGTAAAAGAGCCACCTTGACAGAAAGCAGCATTAGTGCTGCACATGGTGGCTCTTTTACTTAAAAATGCCTGGTGGGGTGACAGGTTCCCATTAAGCTCATGCTTGAGCCTCCTTACCACCGCCTGGAGTTGAGTGTTCCTCGGTTTGGAGGCACCTGCAGCTTTGGAGCTTTCGCAGCGCAGCTCCTCCCGGAACCTCCTGACTGTCTTATTTGCTTCTTCATACTCACGGAGGTGGCTCATGACCCGGGAGCCATAGGTGGACAGACTCCTTGGGTCTTTTCAGCCCCCAATCTTCCTCAGTGAGGTCAGCCTCACCTCCGTAAGCATTCAGCTTTCCTCTGGAAGGACCGCCATCTTGCACGCTGCTAGCAGGCTTCTCCTCCATGTTGGAAGCCTTGCGGCTTCTCTGGGTCTCTGCAGACTTGGGGGGAGTAGGAGCCACATTGCTGCGACTCCTGATGGAGCATATCACCCCCTAGTCCTCTGATGTGCAGGCGGGTTGCTAGTTTCTTCTGCCCCCTGCCAGCCTGGACTAGGAAACAGAATCCTGGGACTTGGCTCCTTCACTCATCCCAGGAAGCACACTCCCTCCCTGGGTAGGAAAGAGAGCAGGTCCCTGGGTGGAGAGGTGGTTGTTCTCTGGAGCTCAGGAGCACACAACAGGATCAGTGGCGAACAAACCCACAATTACCAGAAAGAGCAACAGCTGAACAGAGCTGCACTCATTATTCTGCTGGTGCAGTCACTATGTACATACATTACATTAATTATCCTGTACTGATCCTGAGTTACATCCTGCATTATACTCCAGAGCTGCACTCACTATTCTGTTAGTGCAGTGACTGTGTACATACATTAGTTATCCTCTACTGATCCTGGGTTACATCTCATGTACTGCATAGTAGGGTGATGACTATTTTAAAAATTTTGCAAAAAGAAAATGAAACCCCTTACATTGGTGGAACAATTCCATACAAATGACATTAGTATCATCAAATTTGTAAAATATTCAAAAAAGTTCCCCCTCTTTTTCATTTCAAAATTTTCAAAAAAAAGATTTCTCGTGTTTTAATTTAAATCTATAAAGAAAATATCTTTCTAAGTTGTAACAAAAAGTGGTATTTTATTCACATCTAGAACATTCTGGAATATTTTAAAATATTTTGTAATTTAGTATTATCTTTTCATTTTCAGTGCAAAGCTTCAAGTTTTACAATCAAGAAGTGCAGGACAGGTCATTCAGAAAATGTCTTCTAGAAATTCCAGCAACAGTGTAAAGGCAAACAGGTCTATCTGGACGAGGAATCTGCCCTCCTATTCTCAACATAAAAGGGATCCAAGTATTCCATATGTTGAAAAGCTCTCCAATCTCATGCGGATGCCAACGAACTGCCAAATTCTTGGAAACTTCAGTTTTCTGATCAACAGCGAGAAACGGCGAAGGCAGAAGAAGGCAATTAAGTGTTTGAAGGCGCACTGGTTGGTCGAGGAGTCATTAATTGACATTCCCAGATCTAACCAAAATGCTGAATGTGCTGTAAAACTGATGGAGGAACTACATGTGAAATCGAAACAAATTGAATTTTTGAATCTAAAATTCATAGGAAAAAATAATTTTTAAACACTTCTTTTGTACATATTGTACTTATAATTAACTGTTTTATACCGTATTTGTTAAAAAACGAATAATAAAAGTTGCTTAGTTATTACTATTATCGTTTCAATAATGCAAAATTGCATGTCCTTTTTTGGGGGGAAAACAATTTTTGCCTTATTTCATTTGAATGAAAGGGGGAACTTTTTTTTAAAAACAAAAAAAAGCAATACTTATTCTTATATAACCCATAAAAGTTCCTCCATTGCACATGGTTTCATAAAAAAAATTTTTTTGTCATTACACTACTGCATAGTTATATTTTTACCTATGCAGACTATATACCGTATTTTTCGCTTTATAAGACGCACCTGATTATAAGACGCACCCCCAAATGTGGTGAAGGAATAGAGAATTTTTTAATAAATGGGGTCCGTCTTATAATGCCAGTGTCCGTCTAACAAATCATATAGGGTATATGTCCCTCATAGCCCCCCCACCCTAAAATTAGCCCCCTTAATCTGGATATGGCCACCTTATATTGAATATAGCCCCCTTGTGCTGGCACACGGGCCCCCTGTGGCTGGCACACATCACCCTGTGGCTGGCACACTGGCCCCTGTGGCTGGCACACATCACCCTGTGGCTGGCACACTGGCCCCCTGTGGCTGGCACACATCACCCTGTGGCTGGCACATTGGCCCCCCTGTGGCTGGCACACATCACCCTGTGGCTGGCACACGGCCCCCAGTGGCTGGCACACATCACCCTGTGGCAGGCACACTGGCCCCCCGGTGGCTGGCACACATCACCCTGTGGCTGGCACACTGGCCCCCCTGTGGCTGGCACACTGACCCCCCTGTGGCTGGCACACATCACCCTGTGGCTGGCACACATCACCCTGTGGCTGGCACACGGCCCCCAGTGGCTGGCACACATCACCCTGTGGCTGGCACACTGGCCCCCCTGTGGCTGGCACACATCACCCTGTGGCTGGCACACTGGCCCCCTGTGGCTGGCACACTGGCCCCCCTGTGGCTGGCACACTGGCCCCCCTGTGGCTGGCACACATCACCCTGTGGCTGGCACACTGGCCCCCTGTGGCTGGCACACTGGCCCCCCTGTGGCTGGCACACATCACCCTGTGGCTGGCACACGGCCCCCAGTGGCTGGCACACATCACCCTGTGGCTGGCACACTGGCCCCCCTGTGGCTGGCACACATCACCCTGTGGCTGGCACACTGGCCCCCCTGTGGCTGGCACACTGGCCCCCCTGTGGCTGGCACACATCACCCTGTGGCTGGCACACTGGCCCCTGTGGCTGGCACACATCACCCTGTGGCTGGCACACTGGCCCCCTGTGGCTGGCACACATCACCCTGTGGCTGGCACACTGGCCCCCCTGTGGCTGGCACACTGGCCCCCCTGTGGCTGGCACACTGGCCCCCCTGTGGCTGGCACACATCACCCTGTGTTAGATATCGCCTCCATGCTGCTGCTTTTATTAAAATAAACTCTTTCCTTACCTTCTCAGCGCTGTCCCTCCTCGTGTCTCCCTCAGTGTGGTTGAGCTCCTCCTCCACTTCCTGGTTCTCAGAGCCGGTCATGTGATCAGCACAGCAGAGTGCTGATGACAGCAGCAGCAGAGACACCGGGAGATCAGCGCTGGAGGAGGTAAGGAAAGAGTTTTTTATTTTACTATGGGCAGCAGCATGGGGGCGATATCTAACACAGGGGATCATGTGCGATCAAAGGAGGGCGCAGGCAGCTATAATATGCACCGCTCCCCCAGCCAGTCACCGTGGTGCGGTTTCAGCACCATGGTGATGGACAGCGGCAGTGCATATTATATGAGCGGGAGCAGGAGATCAAAGGCTCCCTTCGGCAGCTTTTACCAGCTCACAGCACCGCTCCAAAGCTGCCCCCACCTCCCCTGGACCCTGCAGTACATATATATATATACACCCCCTCCCCCGTATATTCGGATTATAAGACGCACCCCCTACTTTCCCCCAAAATTTGGGGGAACAAAAGTGCGTCTTATAAAGCGAAAAATACGGTAGCTGAAATCTGCCAGGATTTCCAGCTTGTTCAGTGTCTGCAGTATGTCCTGCATCATGCCTGTGGTTCCTTTTCTTTTCAGGATGACTCTTCTTGTAATACCTCTGCGTCAGTCTGCCCTTGTGGCAGCTCTATATTTAGAGGCATTGATGAAATAATGTGAGGTGCAGAATGAAGCAGTTCAATTTCCCTATAACCAGTGATGAAATATTAATGGATGTCTGCACATTACCTTGGGGTTACCCAAAATAGCAATGGCCACGGCCAGCTTCCTCCTCTGCCCTGCGCTGAGTCTCTTCACTTGGTTGTGCTTCACTGCCTCCATATCCAGATCATGAAGAACCTTATTAATCTAAAATGTAAAATTTCAGCTGTCAGTGTCATTAGTACAGTAATATTCCTTTAATCCCTTCTCAACACAGGACATACATGTACGTCCTATGTCGTGTGCACACAGTGGGCTCAGTTACTGAGTAACTACTGTATAAAGTGGGTGCCGGTTGTCTTATACAGCCAGCACCTGTCACTGTAGCAGCAGGGTTTGCAGATAGCTAAGATTGCTACAGATTGACCACTTAAGTGCTGCTGTGTGGTGTTAACAGTGGTGCGATCTTAGGCTGGGCTTCATATAAAATTATTAATTTCGCTATACATGGCAGTACTAATGTATTGAGGTGTATAGTACTCTAGCGGTTTTATTAAAAAAACATAAAAGTATGCATCACTCCCTCCTCGTTGCCAAAAAAAAGAATGTCTGCAAAAGTCCCATCTACAAAAACAAAAAAAAATAATTTGTGAGGAATTATGTTACCATGATAACAAAAAATACAAAAATAGCACAATTGCAATTTTTTCTTTCACCATCTCATCTCACTTTTTCTGTCTTTCAATACCTTATATAGCATAATTAAATAAGTAATTCAAAACTACAACTCGTCCCGCAAAAAAAAAAAAAACAAACAAACACAATCTCCCCTCTCCATATAGCTATGTAGGGGACAAAAGAGGGATTTTTGGTACCCACTGTAAAATCTCTTTCTTTATCGCTTCATTGGGGGACACAGGTAACCATGGCATTAGAGGTCGGGTGTATGCTGCTGTCGCTAGGAGGCTGACACTAGGCAAAAAAAAAGAAAAATAGCTCCTCTCCAGCAGTATACACCCACGTACAGGTACAAAGTACCTCAGTTTACGCTTAGTGTCTGAAGGAGGCAGACCTGGATCTGATCCCAGATCCGCAGTCTTTTCCTTTTCAGGTCACCCGTTGTGTTTTATTAATCTTTACCTTTTGTTTCTCAGGTTCTTCAGGGTAACAGGGTGTAATTTCTCACCCTGTTTTCCCATACTGATGCGACAGAGAGAGCAGTGTGGTGTCACCCACATCGCTCACTCTCGCACCCGCAGACAGGACCTAATCCTCTGTCACCCTTAGAGGTTATTCAGGGTGATTCCTGGTGGCCGATCCTTAGCCTTTTCCCCTCCTCATCCCTCTCCTCGGAGAGGGCTGAGAGGAAGACGGTGGTCACCGGCGGTGGCCTCCCCTGTTGTGAGTTCATTTTCCCCTTCACTGTTGATGTCTGATGAACTCCCTCTTCTGGTGAAGGAAGGTAGTGAGGCTGATTACCAAACACCTGATCTGGTAGATGATGACTGGGTAACAGGAAATTCTGACTGGATATAAGCCAGCCGACACCCTTCTGAGTCGCTGGTGATTTCTCTGCTGGATTCTTGGAGACCAGTTTGATTCCTGCTTCCCAAAGATAAGTTTTTGCTCTGCTATTGAACTTATTAGTTTTGTTTACCTTGTTTTTTGGAGTTCTGCCATCCCCGGACGGGGGTGTGCTGAGTTCCATTTTTGTCTCTGATCAGTTTGTCTCTTTGCTCTGTCTTCAGAATTTACCTGAGTGCTGATATAGTCTTTTTGAAGTCCTAGCAACTTCAGGGCCTGTTTTTCCTATCAGACGGTTGGGACATTTTTGGTAGGGTTTTTTTCAGATTGCAGACAGCAGCTTTTCTATCCTGTCCTTTTTAGTTAGCTTGGGCCCCATCGTTTGCTCAACCTATCTTTCTATCTGTGTTAGTGTTTTCATCTTGCGTCACCGTCATTATTTGTTGGGGGCTGCCTATTGCTTTGGGGTCTGCTCTGGGGCAGTTTAGATTTCCCCTTTCTTTCTTTAGGCCTATTTAGTTCTCCGGCTGTGATCGAGGGGTCTAGGGCATCGTAGGAACCCCCCACGGCTACTGTTAGTTGTTGTGGATAGGATCAGGGGTCTGCAATCCGATAGCTACCAACCTCTCCGGTTTTCTGGACTTAGCTTGTATTTTTGTTTTTTCCTCCTTAGGTGACTCATTCATAACAGAATCACCAGCCATACCGCAGATCCTAAAGTACTCAATAGCAGGAAAGAAATGTGTATATTTTTTCCTCTATGTCTCTGAGGCCGTAGGGGGAATATTTTTTTCTTTCTCAATGGAGATGAAGCAATTGTCTGATCATGTGGAGCAGCTCACTGCTGAAGTGCGGGGAATTTCCGCCTATCTTGCTCATTCACATGCTGCTGAACCAAAGATCCCTACTCCTGATGTGTTTTTTGGGGATCGGTCTAAATTTTTGAATTTTAAGAATAATTGTAATTTATTTTTTGCCTTGAAGCCTAACTCGTCGGGGAGATCCGCGCAGCAGGTTAAAATTGTCATCTCTTTGCTGTGTGGCGATCCCCAGGATTGGGCGTTTTCTTTGAAACCTGATGATCCTATTCTTACTAATGTGAACGCATTTTTTTCAAGCCTTGGGGTTGTTGTATGATGAACCTAATGCTATTGATCAGGCTGAAAAGGCCCTGTTGGCATTGAGCCAGGGTCGGGATTCTGCAGAGTTGTACTGTCAAAAATTCAAAAAGTGGGCGGTCCTTACTACCTGGAATGATGGTGCCTTGGCAGCTGTCTTTCGGAAGAGTTTGTCAGAAACCGTAAAAGATGCTATGGTGGGATTTCCTGTTCCCTCTGGTCTTGACGATTCTATGTCATTAGCCATTCAGGTTGATCGGCATTTGCGTGAACGCAAAACCGCATGAGAGGTGTTGCCATCTGTTGAACAAATGTCTGAACCTATGCAATGTGATAGAGTTTTGTCTAGGGCGCAACATCAGGAGTTCATAAGGCGTAATAAGCTGTGTTTCTTCTGTGGTGATGCCTCGCATATTATTTCTGTCTGCCCTAAACGAGAGAAACGTTTTGCACACACATTTGCTGTGGGTGGTGTTCAACCTAAGTTTCTTCTGGCAATTACTCTGATCTGCTCCCTGTCCACATTTTCCGCTAAGGCTTTTGTGGATTCGGGAGCAGCTCTGAACCTGATGGACTTGGATTTTGCTAAACGTTGTGGATTTCCTATGACACCTCTGCGGACGCCTATCCCTTTGAGGGGTATTGATGCTACTCCTTTGGCGAAGAATAAACCTCAGTTTTGGACCCAGGTGGTAATGCGGGTCGCCCCAGACCATCAAGAGAATTGCAGATTTTTGTTGTTGCATAATTTGCATGATACCATTGTTCTGGGGTTTCCCTGGTTGCAAATCCATAATCCAGTTTTGGATTAGAAATCTGTGTCTGTGGTGAGTTGGGGTTGTCGGTGTGCCCTTAGTGATGCTCCTGTTTTCTCCACCTCTCCCCAGTCACAAGATGTTCCTGACTATTTGGCTGATTATTATGATGTATTTAGTGAGAATGAGTCTGCATCTTTGCCTCATCATAGGAGTTATGACTGTGCAATTGAGCTGAGCCCTGGGTGTAAATTTCCCAAGGGTCAACTTTTCAATTTATCTGTACCCGAGCACGAGGCTATGCGATCCTATATTAAGGAGTCGTTGGAGAAGGGTCATATTAGACCATCCTCTTCACCCTTAGGTGCTGGGTTTTTTTTCGTGGCTAAGAAAGATGGGTCATTAAGGCCTTGTATTGACTATCGTTCCCTCAACAAAATTACTGTTAAATATCAGTATCCGTTACCCCTGATTTCTGATCTATTCTCCAGAGTTAAAGGTGCTTGCTGGTTTACAAAGCTTGACCTCAGGGGGGCGTATAATCTTATTCGCATTAAGCATGGGGATGAATGGAAGACGGCGTTTAATACTCCGGAGGGACATTTTGAGTACCTGGTGATGCCTTTTGGGCTCACTAATGCCCCTTCTGTCTTCCAGTGCTTCATGAATGATATTTTCCGAGACTTGGTGGATAAATTTTTGATCATCTATCTGGATGATATTTTGATCTTTTCCAAGGATTGGGACTCTCATGTGGAACATGTTCGGACTGTGTTCCGGATTTTGAGGGAGAATTCCCTGTATGTCAAGGGATCGAAATGCCTTTTTAGGGTACAGAGGATTTCATTTTTGGGATTTATTTTGTCTCCGTCAACTATTGAAATGGACCCGGCCAAGGTACAGGCCATTTATGATTGGGTTCAGCCCACTTCTTTGAAGGCCCTCCAGAAATTTTTGGGTTTTGCTAATTTTTATCGTAAATTTATAGCTAATTTTTCTGGTATTGCCAAACCATTGACTGATTTGACTAAGAAGGGTGCTGATGTGCTGAATTGGTCTCCGGAGGCTGTTTCTTCCTTTCAGGAGCTGAAGCGAAGGTTCACTTCTGCTCCGGTTTTGCGGCAACCTGATGTCTCACTCCCGTTTCAGGTAGAGGTGGATGCTTCTGAGATTGGTGCAGGAGCTGTTTTGTCCCAAAAAGATCCTGTAACATCTAAAATGAATCCCTGTGCTTTCTTTTCCCGAAAGTTCTCCCCATCCGAACGTAACTATGATGTGGGGAATCGGGAACTGTTAGCCATGAAATGGGCATTTGAAGAGTGGAGACATTGGTTGGTGGGAGCTAAACATCATGTCGTGGTCCTTACTGACCACAAGAATTTGATTTACCTGGAGTCGGCCAAACGCTTGAATCCTAGACAGGCTAGGTGGGCCTTGTTTTTCACACGTTTTGATTTTGTGATCTCTTTTCTTCCGGGCACTAAGAATGTCAAGGCAGACGCCCTCTCTAGGAGTTTCTTTGCTGATTCTCCTGTTGTGACCAAGCCTGCTACCATCTTAGGTGAGGGGGTAGTTCTTTCTGCCATCTCGCCCGATTTGAGACGTGCTCTAGAAGAGTTTCAGGAGGACAAACCTGAGCGTTGTCCCATTGGAAAATTGTATGTTCCTGACCAGTGGAGGAAGAGAGTGATGTCTGAAGTTCATTGCTCTGCATTGGCTGGTCATCCAGGTATTTTTGGTACTAGAGATTTGGTGAGTCGGTCTTTTTGGTGGCCTGCCTTGTCTTGTGATGTCAGGAATTTTGTGCAGTCCTGTGGGACTTGCTCTCGGTCTAAACCTTGTTCTCGCTCTAGTGGGTTGTTGATGCCTTTGCCGGTGCCCAGGAGGCCATGGACCCATATTTCAATGGATTTTATCTCTGATATTCCTATCTCTCAGAGAATGACTGTTATTTGGGTGATTTGTGATAGATTCTCTAAGATGGTCCATCTTGTACCACTCCCTAAGTTGCCATCCTCCTCAGAGTTGGTGCCCTTGTTTTAATAACAGGTGGTTCGCTTGCACGGGATTCCTGAGAACATTGTATCTGACAGAGGAGTTCAGTTTGTGTCTAGATTTTGGAGGACTTTCTGTTCCAAGCTGGGAATTCAGTTGTCCTTCTCTGCGTTTCACCCTCAGACCAATGGGCAGACGGAGAGAACAAACCAGACTTTGGAGTCGTATTTGAGATGTTTTATTTCTGCTGATCAGGATGATTGGGTTTCATTTTTGCCCTTGGCCGAATTTGCTTTAAATAATAGAGCTAGTTCTGCCACTTTGATGTCACTTTTTTTTTGTAACTTTGAGTTTCATCCTCGATTCTCTTCAGGGCAGGTGGAGCCTCCTGCCTGCCCAGGTGTTGACACTGTGGTGGAGAGACTGCCCCAGATCTGGGACCAAGTGGTGGATAAGTTGTCTCTCTCCCAGGAAAAGGCCCAGCGGTTTTCCAACCGGCATAGGACCATTGGTCCCCAGTTTAAGGTGGGTGATATGGTTTGGTTGTCATCAAAGAATATCGCTATGAAGGTGGCTTCTCCAAAGTTTAAACCTAGATTTATTGGACCTTACAAGATTTTGGAGATTCTTAATCCAGTCTCTTTTCGATTGGCTCTTCCTGGTACATTTAAGATCCATAACGTGTTTCATAAGTCTCTGTTAAAGAGGTTTGTTGAGCCAGTGGTTCTTGTGGTGGCACCTCCTGACCCGGTATTGGTTGAAGGTAATGTGGAATATGAGGTTGAGAAGATACTGGATTCTCGCCTGGCTAGACGGAGACTCCAGTATTTGGTTAAATGGAAGGGTTATGGCCAGGAGGATAATTCTTGGGTCCCTGCATCCGATATTCATGCCGAAAGATTGGTTCGTGCCTTTCATCGGGCCCATCCTGATCGCCCTGGTGGCTTGGATGAGGGTTCGGTGACCCCTCCTCAAGGGGGAGGTACTGTTGTGAGTTCATTTTCCCCTTCACCATCGATGTCTGATGAACTCCCTCTTCTGGTGAAGGAAGGTAGTGAGGCTGATTACCAAACACCTGATCTGGTAGATGATGACTGGGTAACAGGAAATTCTGACTGAATATAAGCCAGCCGACGCCCTTCTGAGTCGCTGGTGATTTCTCTGCTGGATTCTTGGAGACCAGTCTGATTCCTGCTTCCCAAAGATAAGTTTTTGCTCTGCTATTGAACTTATTAGTTATGTTTTGTTTACCTTGCTTTTTGGAGTTCTGCCATCCCCGGACGGGGGTGTGCTGAGTTCCATTTTTGTCTCTGATCAGTTTGTCTCTTTGCTCTGTCTTCAGAATTTACCTGAGTGCTGATATAGTCTTTTTGAAGTCCTAGCGACTTCAGGGCCTGTTTTTCCTATCAGACGGTTGGGACATTTTTTGGTAGGGTTTTTTACGGATTGCAGACAGCAGCTTTTCTATCCTGTCCTTTTTAGTTAGCTTGGGCCCCATCGTTTGCTCAACCTATCTTTCTATCTGTGTTAGTGTTTTCATCTTGCTTCACCGTCATTATTTGTTGGGGGCTGCCTATTGCTTTGGGGTCTGCTCTGGGGCAGTTTAGATTTCCCCTTTCTTTCTTTAGGCCTATTTAGTTCTCCGGCTGTGATCGAGGGGTCTAGGGCATCGTAGGAACCCCCCCTGGCTACTGTTAGTTGTTGTGGATAGGATCAGGGGTCGGCAATCTGATAGCTACCAACCTCTCCGGTTTTCTGGACTTAGCTTGTATTTTTGTTTTTTCCTCCTTCGGTGACTCATTCATAACACTCCCCCCTTCTTGCGTGCGTCTTTTCGGCGCTTCTTTTCACTCCCCGCCTCTCTACCAATCAGGGGAGCGCTTTCGTTTTTGCTGGTCGGCAGATCAGCGGCCGGCCACATACAGGCACTAAGTACCTCAGTTGGTGTAAACGCAGTAGGAGAAGCAACAAGAACTCAACATATGTACCAACCCAACAACTGGGCACGTAGGCCCAAATAACGGTATGAACAATTAGGGAGGGTGCTGTGCCCCCAATGAATGCTCCAAGAAGTGATTTTACGGCGAGTACCAAAAATCTCTCTTTATCGCTTCATTTGGGAACACAGGTAACCATGGGACGTCCAAAAGCAGTCCCGAGGGTGAGAACAGAAAGGAACTGGACTTAGGTCGGCCGGTGCGCAACCGACGCCTGCAGCACCTTCCTACTGAAGCCTGCATCGGACGAGGCATAAGTATGAACCCTGTAAAACCTCGCAAAGGTGTGTAAGGACAACCAGGTCGTGGCCTTGCAAACTTGTAAGGCCGAAGCCTGGTGGCAAACAACCCAGGAAGCCCCCACGGCCCGGGTGGAGTGAGCCGTCACTCCCGGAAAAAGCTGTTTGTTCTGAACGCAGTAAGCCTCCAGTATCGCCGAAGTGATAGTGGACCCAGAAGCTGGGAGCCCCTTTCGATAACCTTCAGAGATGACAAACAGGGAATCGGATTGACGAAAGGGAGCAGTCCTGGAAAGATAGACTTGAATGGCTCTGACCAAATCCAGCTTGTGGCGGGACTTCTCCAGGGGATGAACCGGGGAAGGACATAAAGAAGGAAGGACAATGTCCTCATTGATGTGAAAAGAAGAGACCACCTTGGGCAGAAAGGACGGAATGGGTCTGAGGACTACCTTGCCCTGATGTAGAATCAGGAACGGGGAATGACAAGATAATGCTGCTAATTCGGAAACACTTCTAATAGACGTGATGGCTATTAGGAAGGCCATCTTCCAGGATAGAAAAGAAAACAAAATATCCTGAATGGGTTCGAAGGGCGAATGTTGGAGGGCACCGAGAATGAGACTAAGATCCCATGGATCTATAAGAGGATGGTAAGGTGGTTCACCTGAGAAAGAGAAGCCAGATCCCTCTGGAAAAGAATAGACAGAGCGGAAACCTGACCCTCAAGGGTACTGAGACATAGACCTGAGTCGAGGCCCGCTTGAAGAAAGCCCAGGATAGAAGGCAGGGAAAAAGACATTGGTAACAAGCTGTTCTCCTCGCACCACCGGAAGAAGCCTTCCAATACCTATGGTAAATGTGCGAGAATGCTGTTTTTTTCACCTTAATCATGGTCTGAATGACCTGGTGAGAAAAAACAGCCTCCTTCAGAACTGCGGCCTCAACGGCCATGCCGTTAAACTCAGAGACTGAGAACTCTGGTGGAAGAGGGGGCCCTGCGAGATTAGATCTGGACGGTCTGGAAGCCTCCAGGGGATGTCCGAAAGCATGTTTACCAGCACCGCATACCAAGGATATCTTGACCGGTTTGGAGCTATCAGGATTACGGGAATCCCTTGTCTTTATCTTTTTCACGACCCTCGGAATCAAGGGGAGAGGCGGAAACAGATAAGGCAGCTGAAAATGGGACCACGGAATTACCAGGGCATCGCAACCGATGGCCAGCGGATCCCGTGATCTGGCTACAAACAGAGAAACCTTGTGGTTCATGCGAGACACCATGAGGTCAACATCCAGAGTGCCCCATCTCTGACATATTTGGTCGAAGACTGTGGGATTGAGAGACCACTCGCCTGATGCGAGACCCTGACGACTCAGGAAATCAGCTGCCCAATTTTCTACCCCCGGAATATGAACGGTTGATATGTCAGGGATGTGACGTTCCGCCCATTGCAGAATCCTTGTCACCTCTCCACGACCTGTTTGCTGTGAGTCCCACCTTGGTGGTTTATGTAAGCCACGGCCGTGGCATTGCCCTATTGAATGCGGACCGGCTTGCCTGCTGGTAGAAACTGGTGGAGAAGTGCAAGGAAGATTTCCCTGATCTCCTGAAGATTGATGGGGAGAAGGGCTTCCTTGAGCGTTCCAGTGGCCCTTTCCTGTGTGATGAAGGAAGACCGCTCCCCACCCGAAGAGACTGGCGTCGGTGGTGATGACCTGCCACCGAAGGGGAAGAAAGGACCTCCCGTGCAGGACTGAGGCAGATAGAGTCCACCAGGTCAGGGACTTTCTCACCTTGAGAGGCAGAAGCACAAGTCGGTCTAGGGAGACCGTTCTCTTGTACCAGGCAGACAGGAGAGCAAGCTGAAGTGGACGGGTGTGGAACTGGGCGAAAGGCACAGCTTCCATGATGGCAACCCTAGAACTCTCATGCAGAACCGAAGGGGTAGAGGAACTGGATGCTTTAGGGATCTGATTACCTGGCAGAGAGATGAAAACTTGTTCTTTGGAAGGAAGACACGACCCCGGGTGGTGTCGAACTCCATGTCCAGGAACACCAGGTGCCGAGTTGGAATCAGGGAGGATTTCTCTCTGTTGACTATCCAGCCGAAACGGGCCAGAGTGTCCAGAGTGCCCTGAAGACTCTGATCGTAGTCTCGGCGGGATGGCCCTTTGATCAGTAGATCGTCCAGGTAAGAGATTATGAGAATCCACTTGGAACGAAGGGTGGCCATGACCGCTGCCATGACCTTCGTGAAGACCCTGGGGGCAGACTCCAGGCTGAAAGGAAGGGCCCCGAACTGATAATGATCCTGCTGGATCGCAAACCGAAGGAATCTCTGATGATGCACACAAACAGGAATGTGGAGATAAGCATCCTGAATGTCTACAGAGCAAAGAAATTCTCCTGGTTCCAAGGCGATCACCGAGCATATGGACTCCATCCTGAAGTGGCGGATCCCAATGTGACGATTCAACTGTTTGAGGTCCAAGATCGGGCAGAGAGAACAGTCTTTTTTTGGGACTACAAAAAGGTCGGAGTAGAACCCAGAAAACCACTCGTTCCAAGGAACGGGTACGATTACTCCTGTGTTTAGAAGGGAAGAGACGGCATGGAGAACCCCCGGGGCTTGAGATGGCTGCTTTGTTGGAGGAGACAAAAGGAAACGTCTCCCTGAGGGGGGGGAAGAAAAGTCGAACTTGTAGCCGGACGTAAGGATCTCTCTGACCCAGGCGTCGTCGACCAGCAACAACCACGCATCCCTGAAGAGAAGATGCCGGCCTCCCACCCTGGAAAGACTTCCAGGTGGGGGGTGACCTGTCACTTGGAGGAGAACCTGTGATTGCGGGACCCAGAGGGCTTGGAGGAGCGGCCCTTTGGCCTCCAGTGAGGAGCTGGTTTGAAGGATGGTTTCCTTCTTTCCCCTGAGGAGGAAGAACGGTCCTGCTGGAAGAGGTTCCTGACGAAAAAGGTGGAAAGGGAACGAAAAGGCAGCAACCTCTTTCTGTTGGAGGGGAGTCTTGTCCTGGACTGGGGCAGGGAGGTGCTCTTTCCCCCGGTAGCGTCCGAAATGGTCTGGTCCAGCCTGGACCCAAAGAGCCTAGAACTCTGGAAGGCCAGGTTGGTGAGTGACTTCTTAGAGGTCGGGTCCACATTCCACACCTTCTACCAAAGGATGCGGGGTATGGCAATGATGTTGCTGCTTGCTCTGGCGGAACAGGCGGCCGCATCCAGAGAGGCAGTCAGAAGATACTTGCCAGCGTGCGCAATCTGGTCTGCCAAATCTGCCAGCTCATCCAGAGAAGCTGCCACTAAGATGCCCTGGCGAAGCATTTTTGCCCAGGGAGATATAGATTTCACCACCCAGGTGGAGGCAAAGCTGGGGCAGAGGGAGGCACTGGTCGCCTCAAAGGCCGATTTGGTCAAGGACTCAATCTGCCTGTCTGTAGCATCCTTAAGAGACGCGCCATCAGGTAAAGACAGAACTGTTTTGTAGGACAGCCGAGAGACCGGCGGATGCACCTTAGGGGACTCTGCCCATTTGGTGACAACATCTGGACTGAAGGGATATAGAATGTCTAGCTGTTTCCTTCCCAGAAAACGCTTTCCAGGTGCTCCCAGTGTTTGTCCATACTAGCCTCAAACTTCTTGTGATTTGGATAAGTCCGGGAGGGACATTTAACCTTTTTGAATGAGACGGCATCGTCCTGCGTGTGCGCCTCGTCCTCTTTTAGTTTAAGAGTATGAATAATAGCCGAGACAAGGCTATCCACCATGTACTGCGTCCTGGAATACGGTTCTGCATCTGAGTCAGACCCGGACTGAGAATCTACATCTGACCCAAAGTCCGACTCGAGGCCAGGGAATGGCGAGAGAGGAGCATCCTGGATGCAGCTGAGGAGCCCGGTGAACTGGATGGGGAGTTAGGCTGGTTTCACACTAGCGTGCTATCGGGCGCACGCGCAATGTCCCCGTATCTTTAACATGGTGATCGCAGGGTCTTGCGAATGTACGTGCTCTTCAGCGTTTAGCGTGCGCTGCGCATTTTACAGGTGTGCGCCCAGACGCGCCGTACGCTACATGTTGCATTTTTTCCGGCGGCATCGTTAAAAAAATCGCGCACGCACGTGTGCGCACAAAAATAGTAAAACAGTCTATGTGGTCGCTGACAAGCGCTTGGCACCGCGCATGTCAGCGCCTTGTGCGCACACGCGATTTGAGTAAACAATGTCTAGACACTTGTCTAGAACTCCCCCTAAACAAGCAACATTGTTTTGGAGGAGTGTACATAAAAGAAGGTGTCTTCAGGGTCAGACAATTACTCTACATACAGCCTTGCAGAGACCAGACAAGCATTCTACAAGAGCCTTCTAACTGTGGATTCAAGCTTCAGGAGCCAAAATGTGAATATTCTTAAGAATAATGTCTGTGTGTCCTGTACAATGTATTATGTACTAATGTATTTTTTGTTTTCTTTTCAGCATGTCTTCTTCCGGATCGGTCTATTCGCCATCTCGGCAAGAACTGGCCCAAGCTGATCGTGAGGTGAGAATCTTGCTGCCTTTTGGTAAGTATAGCTTCCTCTAGAAATGTGTTTTAATTTTTCATTCTTTACAGACATCGGACATGGGCAGTGAAGATGGAGTGCGGGAGCGGTCTGAGCGGGAGCCGTCTGAGGATTCTGAGCGGGAGCAGCGTAGTCAAGTTGTGGCGAGGAGACGCAATGTGAGTATATATATATATATTTTTTTTTTTTTTTTCTGTCTTTCTTTCTTTTGCTTCTTTTCTGTTTCTTTCTGTATCTTTTCCATACTTCTAAACATTCTATATATTTTTTTCTAGGTTCCACAGCGGGATAACGAAGTCTACATCGACAACGAGCACCTCAACCACCTCGTTGAGGAGCGCATCCCGTTGTGGGACAGCCGTGAGCAGCAGTACAAAGACACAGTGGTGACCCGGCAGCTCTGGAATGAGGTGGCCGCAGCGCTGATGGATGACTGGGACAGCGCCTCTGCAGCTTCAAAAAGGGCGTTCAGTAAGTATAAAGATGCTCTGTGATACAGCATTTATTTTTGGACCTGATGGTGCTGAGGTGTTTTTTGCAAGATATATTCTTGCATTAAACACACCAATGCCTGGTGGAAAACTGTGATTGATTTGTGTCTTCAACTGCTGCATTGTTTTGTGGACCTGACGGTGCTGATGTGTTTTTTGCAAGATATATTCTTGCATTAAACACACCAATGCCTGGTGGAAAACTGATTGATTTGTGTCTTCAACTGCTGCATTGTTTTGTGGACCTGACGGTGCTGATGTGTTTTTTGCACGATATATTCTTGCATTAAACACACCAATGCCTGGTGGAAAACTGTGATTGATTTGTGTCTTCAACTGCTGCATTGTTTTGTGGACCTGACGGTGCTGATGTGTTTTTTGCAAGATATATTCTTGCATTAAACACACCAATGCCTGGTGGAAAACTGTGATTGATTTGTGTCTTCAACTGCTGCATTGTTTTGTGGACCTGATGGTGCTGATGTGTTTTTTGCAAGATATATTCTTGCATTAAACACACCAATGCCTGGTGGAAAACTGTGATTGATTTGTGTCTTCAACTGCTGCATTGTTTTGTGGACCTGACGGTGGTGGTGTTTTATTGGTGCTGCAGCAGTGACTGTTTTCAAAGTTCAATCAGGTGTGTGTGGTGAGAATGACATTAAAGTAGTGCATTTTTAATTTTTTTTCTTTTTTTGTACCAACAGTGCAAAAAATCCGCACACGTTGGCGCTCGATGAAGGACCGCTTCAACACTGATGTTCATGCTGACGGACAGGTTCAGAGTGGTTCTGCGGCAAGGCGCAGAAGAAAGTACCGCTACCATCGAGAGTTGGCTTTCCTGAGACTGGTCCTTGCCAGCAGAGCGTGTTTTTTTTGGGGGGTTTGTTATTACTATGTGCTTTTCTATTCCACAGGTGATGCTTCTTGTACATTCATGATACTCATGTTTTCCCTTTCTTTCCACAGCACTTGGAGCAGCACCCTGCAACCTGACCCTGTCCCGGGAGCAGTTCTTCATCGATCGACCTCGGACCCGTGCCAGCCATCCGACAGCCAGGAAGCATCTTGCAGGTCAGCAACACAGGAAGCTGGTCCATCAGGTGTTCCCCTGTCCCAGGTCTCTGTCACAGGTTATGCGGGCACTACCCGCCAGCGGCAGAGGGCCTTGGACAGGAATGTCATGCCCTTGAGCGAGGCCTTTAAAGCCAGCCTCAAGGCGCTGGCCGCCAGAACGGAAAGCGGTTTTTCCCTGATGGAGCGTGGTTTTAACCACATGGAACACCGCTTCCACTCTGTTGACCAGCGCCTTGACCGTCTGGAGGCCGACCTCCACAGACCAGCGCACCATTTTTTCAGTAAAATTGAACAGGGCATGGCGGAACACCTTAGTCCTGAGCAACAGCTGAGTGTGTTACAGGCCTGCAACACTGCTTACTTGCAGGCTATGCAGCAGAATCGGTATGTTCAGCAGTCAGTGGTGTCATTTCCAACAGTTCCACCGCTGACTCGCTTAACCACACTACCGACTTCTGCTGCATACCACTGCACGGCCACCTGCATTCCCAGCGAAGCCGGACATCACTACACCACCTCAAGTCTGAATGCTGCTGGACACTCCTCCGCCACCACCACTATGGCAAGCGCTGCTCCTGTATGGAGCACCACCACTGCCACAGCACCAACAGCTTGGAGCCAAACCACCACAGAACCTGCTTGGGCCACCGACACCACCAGTCAACACCAAAGGAGCACCGCCAGCACTCTGCAGCAACAGAGCACGCCAGCACTCCGCAGCAACAGAGCACCGCCAGCAGTCATCAGCAAAGGAGCACCGCCAGCACTCCTCAGCAACTGAGCACCGCCAGCACTCCTCAGCAAAGGAGCACCGCCAGCACTCCTCAGCAAAGGAGCACCGCCAGCACTCCTCAGCAAAGGAGCACCGCCAGCACTCATCAGCAAAGGAGCACCTCCAGCACTCCGCAGCAAAGGAGCACCACCACCACTCATCAGCAAAGGAGCACCGCCAGCACTCCTCATGTCAACATAACCGCCACAATTCTCCTCCTCTGAGTCTCCCAAGAACTTTTGATGAGATCCCAGACAGGCAGCCTCCTGCTCAGAGCACCGACCCAAATTTCTCTCCTTCTAGGAGCATCGCCACTTCAAGCAGCACCGCCACCACAGAGCAGCAAAGGGGTGATCCGCATTCCCTATTTTACAGGTCAACGCCACAGTCCACCGTCACCAGGTTGTCAACAAAAGTAAGGCGGTCACAGGCTGCAAGTCGGTCCGGGCAGGATATTCCTGCGCCAAAGAAGAAGAAGAAAAAAAAAAAAAAAAACTTTGTTTGTCCATCCACCGTCTCCTCCTAATGTGTCTCAAGCTGGCTCAATGTCCATTCCAGAGCTCCCTTCCCCAGTACTTTTGTTGCCCCTTCTCCTAGAACCCCTTCCTCTACCTCCAGTCGTTCCTCGTCTCTCCATACACCCAAAGTCTCCCATTCTTCCCCCAAACGTCATTCCTAATAAAGTTTTTTTTGGTTCTTTTTTGTTACAAAATAAATGTGCACTTGTGCTTTCAAAAAATTTTGAATAGTTACTGTGTCTATCGCTGACTACACACACTGCGCCGTATACTTAGCGTTTTTGCAACAACATACATCTCCATTACTGTTTCTTGTGTGAGACATGTTTATTGTCAGTCTTGGAGATATGTGTGATGTAAACAAACCAAATCTACATGACTTGTCTTTTCAACAACAGTCTCTACATTCTAGAAATATTGCACATACTCTATCCAGCAGGGTTCCCCAACTCCAGGCCTCAAGGTCCAACAAAAGATCATGTAGTATGGAATCCTCTGTTTGAAAAATTTTTAGCAACTATGGATTTCATTACAACATGATCAGTTGTTGAACCTTGTGGAGTGGAGTTGGGGAACCCTGGTGGATCCAGTCTGTTCAATATTACTAGAATGTAGAGACTGCTGTGGAAAAGACAAGTCATATAGGTATAATCTACATGACTTTCCTTTTCCAGAACAATCTCTACATTGTAGGAATATTGCACAGAGTGCATCCAGCAGGGTTCCCCAACTCCAGGCCTCAAGGTCCAACAAAAGATCATGTTGTATGGAATCCTCTGTTTGAAAAATTTTTAGCAACTATGGATTTCATTACAACATGATCAGCTGTTGAACCTTGTGGAGTTGGTGAAGATGTAGATTGGTTTCGTTGACAAAACATATCTCCAAGACTGACACAAGAAACGTCAGTAATCGAGATATCTGGTGTATTGCAAACTGAATAGAGTTGGTTTCCCTAACTACAGTGTTCAAACCAAACCAACATAGCATGTTTTTAGTAATTACACTGGAGTTCAAAAAAAAATTTAAACATGATATGTTGGTTAACATTAGGAGTAAAGTTTTAAAACCCTTGCTATAGAGGATGGTGTTGAGTGCAAGGTATATCTATTGTTCTCATTTAAAAAATGCAAGGAACTATAGATATACCTTGTAAATAACCACATAATCTATATAGTCACCTACTCTGGAGTATTAGTGAAATCATGATGCACAAAACACAGCATCATAAATTCACTGATACAACTGGCTACTTGCTAATGGTATTGGGAGTGTAAAAACAGAGAATGCAGTCAGTACAGGTATCAAAACCGTTTTTTTTTAATTAATATACAAACAACATGCACGACAAATTTTTTAAACCATTTGCTCTTGCCATTCCACCCGTCCTACATCTGAGTTGAAGTATGCCGCAAATTGGTCCCTCATTTGGCCAACTTCAACAGATGACCTGAGAGGGTGCTGTGTAAATTCAGGCAATGGATTAGGATCAACATCATACCCGTTCTACATCTGAGTTGAAGTATGCCGCAAATTGGTCCCTCATTTGGCCAACTTCAACAGATGACCTGAGAGGGTGCTGTGTAAATTCAGGCAATGGATTAGGATCAACATCATCAAGATCAAAGTTCGGATGCTCTCGAGAAAGTACAAAGTTATGTAGAACAACACAGGCCTTGACCACCTCATCCACTGTTTCCAGTTTCAGATTTATAGCTGTGCCAAGAATGAGCCATCTAGATACAAGTATACCGAAGACACACTCTACTGTTCTCCTGGCCCTGGTCAGCCTGTAATTGAAAATTCTTTTTTGTAGGTCCAAGTCCCGGCTGGAGTAGGGTTTGAGGAGGTGTTGGCACATTTGGAATGCTTCATCACCAACCATTACAAATGGCTGTGGCGGACCTTCGGTGTTGGGAAGAGGCCGTGGCATGGGGAAATTGAAGTTGTTGCCATACAACCTCCTGCCCATGTCTGATGTCTTAAAAGCCTGGGAGTCATTCCCACGGCCAAATGCCCCAATGTCCACTGCAATAAACATACAGTCTGCATCCGCAATGGCCATCAGTACAGTTGAAAAGTACTTTTTGTAGTTAAAGAACTCAGAGCCTGTTCTTTTGGGATTCATAATCCTGATGTGTTTCCCATCCACCGCTACCAAACAGTTAGGGAAATTGCAGACAGTCCAGAATCTTTCAGCGATGTCCAACCACTTTTCTGCGGTTGGCATGGGCATGAATTCGGGACAGAGAACGTTCCAGAGAGCCCGGCAGGTGTCCACTACAATTTCAGACAACGTGGAGATTCCAATCCAGTACTGGAAGTGCAGTGAGGAGAGGGTCTCTCCAGTAGCCAGGAATCTGTGACAGAAAGAAAACAACAAAAATTAATATTTGTGTTTATGTAATCTTTTTACATACGTTACATTAAAACAAACAAAAAAAAATTCGGCAGCATTTGGTTCAATACATGGCATCCAAAAATTAACGCAGCTTGTAGTTACCGACATGGCAGAACTGTAATTCTGCCAGATTTTGAAGAGTACATGTCACAAGCAAGAAAATTCAGCAGGCATTGGTTTAGCAAAACTACGTACCTTAATGTGCGCCGTTCCTCAGGAGTAATCGCACGCCGGAGCTGCGTGTCCTGTCTCCGGATGACTTCTTTTACCCGAACAAGCAAATAGTTAAATGTTTCTTGGGTCATCCGGGTATAATCCGTAAATTTCTCCGGGTTTGCCTGTAGCTCGCTGTAGAGGGTGTGGTACGCTCCACGGCTCTCCCGGAGTTCCATAATGGGATGTATCCACGTACGCCGCTGCTGACGTCTTCGCTGCCTCTCTCTCTCCCCCTCTGTTCATGGCAAGCAACGGCATAAACCTGAGCCGTCCTAATGTCCAGATCCAAGTCAAAGTAAAAGCTCTTCCAGCGCAGATCCATGTTTCTCAAGTCAAATGCAAGCAAATGTGAAGAATTCAGGTGTAAACAGGGTCTATATAAAGAATTTCCATAGACACACCCACTGGTGTCCCATTGGTGGAGTGTGTTGCAAGAATTTTTCAAGGATTTTTTCTCCAGTTAATTGCGCATAAAAAATGCAAACGCATAAAAACGCGGCGATTTTTTGTAATGCGCACAATAATACTATAAAATAACGCAGCGTTTACCAGCGTTTGCATGCGCTTTTGACATGCGTTTCATGTGCGCTCCAAACGCAGCGCAAAAAAACGCTAGTGTGAAAGTAGCCTAAGACAGAGCCTGCTTCCTAGACTTTTTACCCGATCTGTCACTGTGAAGGGAGTGGTCAGATGCGTGCGAATCACTGTCAGAGGCGTTCGGAGCACTGGTGGCGGCAGATAGATGTGGAAGACCTTCTAGGACCTGGGCCAGGGACGGACACTTTAGTGAGGTCGGAGACTGACTGAGACATAGCAACAGCCCACTCTGGGGGAAGGGGTGTGCTCTCATCCTGGGCATTAGAGTGCTCCTGTGGGGCAGACATGGTGGACGGGCTGCATGCCAGGCAGAAAGGGGACGGCTGACCTGAAGGCCACTTTCTTTTACATCGGGCGCAGGCGTAATTAGTGTCAGTGGGCTTATAGGAAGGACCAGAAGCCCCTGCAGAGTTGGGCATAAGTCAAGCCTAGAAGATAATGCTGAGGAGTGACTAAAAAGGGAGACAGGCACGAGAGAGAGAGAGAGAGAGAGAGAGAGAGAGAGAGCTGAGCCTACCTGATTCCAGCGATAGACAGCAGATGACCGAAGGTTAGCTGTATCCCTAGTTGTGAAGATGGGGCAGAAGCAGCGTCTCTGAAGCCAAGGAAAGCGAAGGAATCCAAAATGTCCCCAGCAGTGTAGAAACAGCAGCACGCTGCAGAGCGGGAGGCATGGTTAAGGAGGAGCCATAGAATAGAGGGGGAAGAATCCGGTTGGCTGAATGGTAAGAGGGGGCATGGCCAGATGGCAAATGAGGCGCCGAAAAGTCGCACGAAATGCGGGGGGCGTGGCCTAATGAGACTGGAGGCTCTGAGCCAGCAAGGCCCCCTATAGTACAAGAAAAGAGCGTGAAGTTCAAGCGCTCAAGCGAGAATGCAGGGGAGAGATGCGGTATGATCCGGCGAGGCCCCCTGGAGAAAATGGCTGCGGTTCATAGGAGTCCCTAGCGAGGTAATGGGACTGTCCAAAAAAGAATGAGTCCCACTGCGCAGCTTGCCTGGGGGATGTGCCCTGTCCCTGATAATGACACGTAACATTGAGGTACTGGCCTGCTTTGTTGGGGGGGGGGTATGGCTACCTGCACAATGAGGTCTCCGGCTCCTCTTCACAGATGAGGATCACAACAGGAGCCCTCGGGTGAGAGAGTCGCTGGCATCAGGGATCCTCCTTCCTGCACTGTCTCTGGACAGTATCACCCCTTACAAGAAGGGGGAGGCCACCGCCGGTGACCACCGTCTTCCTCTCAGCCCTCTCCGAGGAGAGGGGTGAGGAGGGGAAAAGGCAAAGGACCGGCCACCAGGAATCACCCTGAAGCACCTCTAAGGGTGACAGAGGATTAGGTCCTGCCTGCGGGTCCGAGAGTGGGCGATGTGGTTGACACCACACGGCTCTCTCGGTTGCATCAGTATGGGAAAACAGGGTGAGAAATTACACCCTGTTACACTGAAGCTTAAGAACCTGAAAAACAAAAGGAAAAGATTAATAAAACACAATAGGTGACCTGAAAAGGAAAAGACTGCGGATCTGGGATCAGATCAGGTCCGTCTCCTAGAGACACCATGCTTAAACTGAGGTACTTGGTGCCTGTACGTGGGTGTATACTGCAGGGGAGGAGCTATTTTTCCTTTTTATGCCTAGTGTCAGCCTCCTAGCGAAGCAGTATACACCCGACCTCTAACGTCATGGTTACCTGTGTCCCCCAATGAAGCGATAAAGAAAAAAAAAAAACAAACTCATGGTTCTTGGAAAAAGGGAAGGCAAGCGAAAAAACGCAAAAAAAAAAAAAAAAACTTACAGTATAAGCCCTTAGTTACCTCCTGCTCCTTGGTGGTGTGGCTTATTCCCTTCAGAGAGGAGAAGATGGACAGATTCTCCTCCACCGTGAGAACATCAAAATGGATATCGCACTGCTGGCAGACCCCGATCACCTTCCTGATGTCCAGTATTTCATCCATGTCGGTAACTCTGTGCCCATAAATGGAAGCTATGCCTAAAAGGGGGAGACACTGGGATCATTACAGTCTGAGTAGATTCATTTTTCTTAGTCGCTTCATTGAAGGACACAGCAGACAACTGGTGTATACCTGCGTAACCCAATGAAGCGACCGGAAAAAGAATTTTTGGTACTTTCCGTAAAATCCCTTTCTTGTAACCTTCATTGGGGTACACTGGAAACTATGGGTGCATGCTGCTTCCATGCCTTCCTCTGTCTCACAGTGAAGCGACAGAGAAAAGAGGATTTTTGGCACTCACTGTTAAATTCCTTTCTCGTAGCTTTCATTGGGGTACACAGAAACCCATAGGTGCATCTCCTGCTATAGTTTCCAGTGTCCCCAATGAAGTGACTAAGGCTGGTTTCACATTAGCGTTTTTTAGCGCAACGCATCGTGCGCATTCATGAGCTTGCGCCCCTATGTTTAACATGGGGGTGCATGGTCTAGCGTTTGCACACGTTTGTATGCGTTTTCGTGCGCATGCGTTTTTTTGCAGTGTGCGCCTAGGAAGCCAGGATGGATGAACACAGAACTTAAGCACATGCTAAAAAGGAAGAAAAAAATGTTTATAAAATGGAAAGAGGGAGGCATATCTAAAGAAGAATATAATGCTGTCTGCAGAACCTGCAGGGCACAAATCAGATTATCTAAAGCTGACAATGAATTGAGGCTTGCAAGAGATGTCAAAAGCAATAATAAAGGATTTTGGGGATATGTCAAAAGAAAAAGAAAAGTCAAAGATGCTATAGGATTTTTACAGGAAGAAAATGATGAAATGGTAAGACAGGATGTTGAGAAGGCTGAACTTTTAAATTCCTATTTTGCATCTGTTTTCTCTCAGAAAGGAAATGTAACATCAACTGTTCTTCACTGTCCTATTAAGGGAATAGAAGAATCCAGGATATCTATAAACAGAAAGATAGTGAGGAAACACTTAGCTAACCTAAATGAATTCAAGTCTCCAGGTCCAGATGAATTACACCCCAGAGTGCTGAAGGAGATAGCAGAAGAAATTTTTGAACCCCTCTCCATAATCTTTGAAACTTCTTGGAGAACAGGAGAAGTCCCAGAAGACTGGAGAAGAGCAAATGTTCCTATCTTCAAAAAGGGGAAGAAGGTGGACCCAGGCAACTATAGGCCGGTGAGTCTGACTTCTATACCAGGAAAGATCTTTGAACAAATTATTAAACAACATGTATGTCAGTACCTGGATAAGAATGAAGTGATTAAACAGAGTCAGCATGGGTTTGTAACTAATAAGTCATGTCAGACTAACTTAATTTCCTTATATGACGGAATCACTGATTGGGTGGATCAAGGAAATGCTGTAGATATAGTATATCTTGACTTCAGCAAAGCATTTGACAAAGTATCTCATACAATCCTTATTGAAAAAATGACTAAGTATGGAATGGAAAAGGCAACTGTTAGGTGGATTCAAAACTGGCTTAGTGATCGGACCCAAAGAGTGGTCGTAAATGGCTGCACATCCAGCTGGAAGAATGTCTCAAGTGGGGTACCACAGGGCTCTGTCCTGGGCCCTGTATTGTTCAACATCTTTATCAACGATTTAGATGAAGGAATTGAGGGTAAACTGATTAAATTTGCTGATGACACAAAGCTAGGAGGGATAGCTAATACTAAAGAAGAGAGAGAGGATTCAAAAAGATATAAATAAACTGGAGAAGTGGGCAGCAACTAAGAGAATGGTTTTTAACAGGGAAAAATGCAAAGTTCTACATCTGGGCAATAAAAATGAAAAAAGCATATACAGAATGGGAGGAATAGGCCTAAGCAACAGCACATGTGAAAAAGACTTTGGTATACTAATAGATCACAGACTGAATATGAGTCAACAGTGTGATGCAGCAGCAAAAAAAGCAAATGCAATTCTGGGATGTATTAACAGAAGCATACAGTCTAGATCACGTGAAGTCATTATTTCCCTCTACTCCTATTTGGTCAGACCTCATCTGGAATATTGTGTCCAGTTTTGGGCACCACATTTTAAAAAAGACATCAACAAACTGGAGCAAGTTCAGAAAAGAGCAACCAGAATGGTGACCGGTCTGCAAACTCTGTCTTATGAGGAAAGGTTGCAGGATTTGGGATTGTTTAGTTTGCAAAAGAGAAGACTGAGATGAGACTTAATAGCTGTCTACAAATATCTAAAGGGCTGTCACATTGTAGAAGGATCAACTTTATTCTCATTTGCACAAGGAAAGACTAGAAGCAATGGGATGAAACTGAATGGGAGGAGACACAGATTAGATATTAGAAAAAACTTTTTGACAGTTAGAGTGATCAATGAGTGGAACAGGCTGCCACGAGAAGTGGTGAGTTCTCCTTCAATGGAAGTCTTCAAACAGAGGCTGGACAGACATCTGACTGGGATGATTTAGCGAATCCTGCTTTGAGCAGGGGGTTGGACCAGATGGCCCAGGAGGTCCCTTCCAACTCTACGATTCTGATTCTATGGTCCGTCAAACCGGTGTAAAAAAAAACGCATGCGCACAGAATGCGCCAAAATAACACATTACAGTCTATGGGAACGCAGGTGCACGCATGAACATGCGCACGCCTGCATTTAAAATCGCATGCGTTTTAAGAGTTAACATGGCTAGAAACGCATGCGCCTAAAAAAATCAAACGCATGCAAAACACATGATGCTTTTTTTGCATGCGTTTCTATTGCGCACAAAGCGCAGCGCTAAAAAACGCTAATGTGAAAATAGTCTAAGAACAAAGGATTTTTGTTACTGTAAAATCCATTTCCATAAGCCTTCTTTGGGGTACACAGGAAGGCATGGGTGTGTGCTACTGCTATACATTCCTGTGTACCCCAATGAAAAGACTGAGAAAAGAGGATTTTTGGTACCTGCTTTTATATACCTTTCTCTTATCTTTCATTGGGGTATATGAAAAAGGGATTTTTTTACGGTAAGTACCAAAAATTCTCTTTTAATGATCACTTCATTGTCGGACACAGGAAACCATTGCAGCAGCATACACCTATGGTTTCTTATATCTTCCAATGAAGGCTATGAAAGGAATTTCTCCCAATTACCGAGGCTAAAGTGTCTGTCCAGCACACATCACGCTACTGAATGGAATAGTGCTGTCGACTTCACTATTTCATACAGGAGCTTAATGCACAAAAAAAACCCAGAAAGCTCATGGTATACTTTTGTGTGGTATATGTTTATGTCTGGTATGAATAGTCACTATCGTGTTGACATAAAACAAAAAGTAAGATTCTGTGGGTTTTTTAAAAGAAAGCAAATGTAGATCACTGTAGACTTGCAGAGAAGACGAGCAGATGTCAGGTTGAACACAGACGCTCTCCTCCTACATTGCGAGAGCGATACTGCGCCATGCTGCAGTGATCCTGAAAGAGCTGAACATCTCACCTTCTGATGGAGGGCAGAGTCCGCATAAAATATTCATCACTGTTGTCTTCCCGGTGCCGCTGTGGCCGAGCAGAGCGGTGATCTGTCCTTCGTATATATCCAAGGTTAACCCTAGCGTAAGAAATCGGTATTAGTGGAGTGTCCCTAAATGGTGCACTGTCCCCTCAGTACAACAGTTCATTATTAGTATGCACTAGTGTGCAGAAAAGCTATGAACAATTGCATAAGGCAATACGTCTGCAAATATTTGCTCTTTGTCACTTTTAAATCGTTCTGCTTGCTGTCAGTGAACGGAAATGCCAACTGTTTCCACTGCGTCCAAAGGGTGGGATGAATTTCTTGAAGACGGGTGCGTAGTCAACATTACAGAGCTGACATGTCTCACCTTGTAAAGCTTCCACCTGCTGATTTTCTTTCTTAAAAGATTTATGAATATTTTTAAGTCTAGAGGTAAAAAAAAAAAAGAAATTTAAAAAAAATAAATAATTTCTAAATTGAAGCAGTACAAAGTTTCAGAAAAAAAGGATTTTTGGTACTCACCGTAAAATCTCTTTCTTGGTGCCTTCATTGGGGGACACAGGTTACCATCGGTGTATGCTGCTGCTGCTGGGAGGCTGACACTATGCAAATTAAGAAACGTAGCTCCTCCCTCAGCAGTATACACCCACCGACAGGCACCAAGTACCACAGTTGGTGAAAAAAGCAGTAGGAGAAGTAACATGAACTCATAAAATATGTACCAACCCAACAAGAGGCTCATAGGCCCAGCATGGTACAACTTAAACAGGGAGGGTGCTGTGCCCCCCAATGAAGGCTCCAAGAAAGAGATTTTACGGTGAGTTCCAAAAATCCTTCTTTCTTTATCACTTCATTGGGGGACACAGGTTACCATGGGACGTCCCCAAGCAGTCCCAAGGGTGGGAAAATGAACATAGGCAACGTGAAGAAAGGACTTAGGTCGGTCGGTGGATTCCGACGCCTGCGGTACCTTTCTACTTAAACTTGCATCGGACGAGGCCTGGGTATGAACCCTGTAGAACCTCGCTAGGACGACCAGGTCGCGGCCCTGTAGATCTGTAAAGTCGAAGCTTGGTGACAGACAGCCCAAGAAGCACCTACAGCTCGAGTGGAGTGGCTCTCACTCCTGAAGGGGGCCATTTGTCCTGAGCACGTTATGCTTCCAGTATCGCAGAACGAATCCAATGAGCGATTGTGGAATTGGAAGCTGGGAGCTCCTTCCGGCGACCATCAGAGAAGAGAAGCCGGAAGTCGAATTGCCGAAGAGAGACTTGTTCTAGAAAGCTAGACTCAAATGGCTCTGACCACATCCAGCTTGTGGAGAGACTTCCCCAATGGGTGAGCAGGATAAGGACAAAAAGGAGGAAAGGAAGATGTCCTCGTTGATGTGGAAAGAAGAGACTACCTTAGGAAGGAAAGACAGAATAAGGCCACAAGGTCAGAAACTCTCCTAATGGACATAATGGCCTAGGAGGGTCAATTTCCATGAAAGGAGGGAAAGTGGAAAGTTCTGAATGGGCTCAAAAGGCGGGCTTTGGGGAACGCTAAGGACGAGGTTAAGATGCCACGGATCCATCGGAGGAGGGTGAGGAGGGGCCAAACGGACAACTCCCTGGAGAAAGGCTTTAACCTGTGGCATAGATGCCAGATCCCCCTGGGAAAGAATTGACAAAGCTGAGACCTGGCCCTGTAGGGTACTAAAGGGCCGGCCTGAGTGTAGACCAGATTGAAGAAAGCCAAGGATGGATGGAAGGGAGAGAGATATTGGGAAAACTTTGTTGACGTCACACCATCAGAAAAATTCTTTCCAGTACCTATGGTAAATGCGGGTGGAGGCTGGTTTACTAGCTCTGATCATGGTCTAAATGACGTGGTGAGTAAAAAACGATTCCCTCAGAACTGCGGCCTCAACTGTCGTGCTGTTAAACTCAGAGACTGAGAACTCTGGTGGCAGAGGGGGCCTTGCGAAATGAGATCTGGACAGTCTGGGAGCTTCCAGGAGATGTCCGAGAGCATGCTTACCAGCTCCGCATACCAAGGTCTTCTTGGTCAGTCTGGTGCTATCAGAATGTCTTGAATGCCTTCTTATTTATTTAATCACTCTGGAGTTCCAGACAGATGAAAATAGGTAAGGGAGTCGAATGTGGGAGCAAGGAATCACCAGTGCATCGCAACCGACAGCCAGAGGTTCCCTGGACCTGGCTACAAATCGAGGAACCTTGTGGTTCATTCGAGACGCCGTGAGGACGACATCCGGAGTACTCCGACTATGACAGATCGGGCTGAAGATTGTGGGGTGGAAAGACCACTCGGCTGATGCTAGGCTCTGGCGGCTTAGGAAGTTGGCCGCCCATTTTTCCACCCCCGGGATAGAACGGCTGAGATGGCCGGGACATAACGTTCTGACGAACGTAGGATCCTTGCCATTTCTGTCATTACCCTTTGCTGCGAGTTCCGCCTAGTGGGTTATATACACCACAGCTGTGGTGTTATCTGAATGAATGCGGATTGGTTTGCCCGCAAGAAGGGCTTGCCCACGGAGGACGGCAAGAAAGATTGTGTGTTTTTGCCCGGTTTCGAACCGGGGAACTTTCTCGTGAGAGGGAAACGTGATAACCATTACAACACGGAAACTTCCATCTTCGATTGCCAGAAGAGCCTCTTGAGGGATTCAGCACCCTTGCGCTGTTTTTGATGGAAAAACGCACCTCACCCGAAAAGACTGGCGTCTGTGCTGATGACCTGCCATGAAGAGGGAGAAAGAATCTCCCGTGCAGGACTGACGAAGGCAACGTCCCCCATGGCCTCACCATGAGAGGCTGGAGTATGATTTGGTCCAGAGACTGAAGACTTGTCCCAGGCAGAGAGAAGGGACAGGAGAAAAGGACGGGTGTTGAACTGGGCAAAGGGGACGGCTACCATGGTGGCTATCATCTACCCTAGGATCCTCATGCAGGACCGAAAGGGAATGATTGGGCGCTTCAGGGATCGGAAAACTTGTCCCTCATAAGGAACACCCGGGCAGATTCATATTGAACTCCATGCCCAGGGAAAACTAGTCTCTGAGTAGGGTACAGAGTGGACATCTCCCTGATGATTATCCAGCCGAGGCGGGACAGAGTGCCCAGAGTAATCTGCAGATTCTGAACGCATTCTAGGCGGGACGGCCTTTGATTAACAGATCGTCCAGGTAAGGAAATATTAGAATCCCCCTGGAGGAAAGGACAGCTATGATAGCTGCCATGACCTCTGTGAGGACCCTGAGGCCGAAGGAAAAAGCCGTGAATTGATAGTGATACACCTGGATTGCCAATCAAAGGAACCCTTGGTACTGTAAACAAATAGGGATGTGGAGATACGCCTCTCGAATTGGATAGGAGGGAAGAGACAGCATGGAGGAAAACTGGTGTCTGAGATGGCTGTTTTGGTAGGCGAGACAGAAAGAAATGTCTCACTGGGAGTGAAGAAATTATATCTTGTAACCGGAAGTGATGATTTCCCTTACCCAGGCGCCGTCGACCACGGACAGCCACTCATCCCTGAAGGAAAGAGGTCTGCCTCCCACCCTGGAAAGACCTCCAGGTGGGGGTGATCCGACACTTGGAAGAGAATCTGCTGGAGCGGAAATCTGAGGGCTTGGGGGTCCTGATCTTTGGTCTCCAGTGGGGCGAGGGTTTGAATGATGGTCTCCTCCTCTCTCTGGAAGTAGAAGGATGGTCCTGCTGTGAGAATCTTTTCAAAGAATGGAAAGGTCGAGAGAACCTAAACGACCAGGGAGCCTTCCTGCTAGAAAGGAAACTTCGAAGAGATGGTGTCCACATTCCATGTTTTCAACCAAAGGATGTATCGCCACGATGTTAATGTTTGCTCTTGCGGAAGACCTGGCTGCATCACTGAGGCAGCTAGAAGGCATTTGGCGGCATGATCAATGTCGTCCACTAATTCAGCTAGCTCATCTTGAGGAGCTGACGCAAAGATACCCTTACAAAGTATCTTTGCTCAGGCTGAGATGGCTTTCGCCACCCAAGTTGAGGCGAAGTTGGGACAGAGACAGGACGCCAGTGGCCTCAAAAAAATAAATTTGGACAGTGATTCGATCTGTCGAATCTTTCAGTGACGCACCGTCTGGTTGCAATAAAACTGTCTTGGAAGACAGGCGAGAAAACCGGCGGTGGAGCACGTCTAGATGATTTCGTTGCTTTTCTCGATGTTCCCATTGTTTGCTCAATTTAGCCTTGAACTCTTACTGATTTGGAAAGGTTCAGGTGGAAGGATCTCATCCTCCTTTAGCTTGTGTGAGGTAGCGCTGTCATTCAGCTAGGGGATCCTCGCTAGGCAGTGAATAAAACACATCCGGCACCGGGTTTTTATCAACCATAACATAGTCCATGCGGTTTATTCCTCCATCATAAACCCACAGCAGCAATATAAACTTCACATTAAAGCATAGCGTCCATTATAAAGCTTCACTCTGGTTATCCTGTACTCACACAGGTTATGTAAATGTCCATTGCACAGGCTCTTCAGCCTCAGCGTTATCTCACCCAGTCAGGGTCAGCTCACGGTTCCTTCACCATGCGGCAGACGTCCATTCCCTCCAGGGAATTCCCAGGCACGTGCAGCCATTCAACACAGTGTTCCCTGCTGTCAGGAAGACGCCCACATCTCTCTCTCAGACAGGGCTTTCCACACTGGACCAACCAGGTCCCAGCATTCACCACATGTGACCTACCCTGGCCACATTAAATGGTCCATAGCCACGCCCACCAGGTCACATGACTATGACCTCAGCACAGGTCCTTCAACCACACTCACTCTTTACAACAGTGTTCTTTAAACACACCCCCTGGGTGGGTTTGTAGGTAACTAGGCTGCCCGTCTCCCTAGTTACCTGGAGACTTCTCCATGAGACATTGAAACAACACCTCAGCAATGTGCTTGCTGATCCACACACATACATAAGTCTCCATCTCAAGGCCACCCACCTTGAGATACACAACGGTCCTTCCATATTCTGCCACTCATCCTCTCTCTTGGGACATCCACACAGCGTCCCCTAGCGGACACAGTGGTCATTACACCACACTTGAGTGTTTGGATAATAGCCGATATAAGGCTATCTACCATGTACGTGAGGGCTGTACCTGATTCATACCCAGACCGTGAATCTATATCTGACCCAAGGTCCTCCTCAGAGAGGGGATGTTGCGGAGGTCTTGGTGAGCTGGAAGAAAAGCCAGACAGAGCTCTTCCTTCCACTCCTACCCGGTCTGTCCCTTTGGAGGACGCGGACAGGTGCTGGCGACTCGCTGTGAGAGGCGGTCGGAGCACTGGTGGCTGTATATAGCTGGAGAAGAGTCATACCTGGTCCGTGAAACTATATCTGACCCAAGATCCTCCTCCGAGGAAGGGAGCTGGGATGAAAAAGACAGCCTGGATGTTGCGGAGGGTCCTGGTGAGCTGGAAGAAGAGCCAGACAGAGCCCGCTTCCTTGAACTCCAACCCAGGCTGTCCCTTTTGAGGTTGCGGTCAAGTGCTGGTGGCTCGCCGTGAGAGACGGCCAGAGCACTGGTGGCTGTAGACGGCTGTGGAAGTTGTTCTAAGACCTGGACCAGGGACTGGGATACCACTTTAGTCAGGTCTGCGACCGACAGACATTGCAACGGCTCACTCCGGTGGAGGGGGAGTGCTCTCATCCCGGGAGTCAGTGTGCTCCCGTGGGGCAGGCATGGTGGAGGTACTGCTGGACGGGCAGAGAGGAGCCGACCGACCTGACATCCACTTTTTTTTTTTCTACAGCATGCACAGGCGTAATGAGATACGGTGGGCCTAGCAAGGGGAGCCCTTGTGGAATTGGACATATGTAGAGAGTTACATTCTCTAGTGAGGTAAAGATACTGCAGGGGAGCGAGTAACACTCTCTCGTGAGGTAAAAGTACTGCAAGGGACCGCTAAAAAGTGGCCCAGGGAGAAGGACAGAACCTACCCGTTACCAGCGATACGAAGCAAGCAGGAGCGCGACTGCGGCCCCCGAACAGTAAGCCCGTGGGCTGCCAGGGTAGTGCACGAAGTGCTGAGTAGCATTATGACGCTGGAGCAGTGAAGGACCTTAGCGGTGGGCGTGGCTAGTGTCTGACTGGTGTGATAGGTCTGGGCTGAGGGGGGGGGGGCGTGCATCATGCAGGCTTCAGGCCTGACTATGAGGAAAAATAAGCGCCAAAAAAGCGCGCACTGAACAGGGAAAGCCCCTGTGAAAATGAAAGTGAAGCCGCCTATGCCGGCGCCTGACAGGAACAGTGCTATGTACTAGGGTGAAGCCGATACCCCGGGGAGAGGAGGGGGGGTCGGTGATAGCAGTGGGGACACCGCAGGGCCTGGGCGCTGAGTGAACTATGAAGCTGCTATCAATAAAGTGCGCGGCCATGAGGGGTTGTGGTACCGTAGACTTCTATGTGGAGCGTCCATCTTCTTTTCCGGCTTGGTATATAATGAGGAGGCATACCGCAGGGGCTCCTGGATGGAGAGGGTCGCTGGGAGACAATATTCTCCTTCCTGCACTGTTGCTACAGTGCAGAAGATGGCATCAACCCCTTCAGCGAAGGGGGTGGGGTCACCGCCGGTGACCACCGTCTTCCTCTCAGCCCTCTCCGGAGAAAGAGGGGTGAGGAGGGGAATCGGCAAGGACTAGCCACCGGTTATCGCCCAGAAGCACCCATGAGGGTGGAAGGGGATAGAGTCCTGCCTGCGGCCTGAGGGATGCTATGTGGGCGACACCACATTGCTAGCTCAGCCGCACAATATGGGAAGGCAGGGTGAGTAATTACACCCTGTTTCCCCGAAGATGTATCTGAAAAAGAAATGGAAAAACATTAATAAAAAACAACAAAACCTGAAAGGAAAAAGGTTAGTTGCAGATCTGGGGAGATCGAGGTCCACCTCCTACAGACACTAAGCACAAACTGAGGTACTTGGTGGCTGTAAGTGGGTGTATACTGTCGAGGGAGGAGCTACGTTTCTTAATTTGCATAGTGTCAGCCTCCTAGCAGCATACACCCATAGTAACTTGTGTGCCGCAATGAAGCGATAAAGAAAAAAAAACTTTTCTAGGGTTTTCTAGAAATTTTGCAGGGGTTCTGTGCCAGTTTCTCTTTACTCTCTGCAACCAATTGATAGCCTCTCCGGTCACATGCTGTACATGCCACCATAACTGCTAAGGTCAGAACCAGCAGGGACCATCGATGCAGCACCACTGGATGGGGACCACCGAGGCAGTACTGCTGGATGGGAACCGAGGACACACAGCTAGATGGGGACCACCAAGGCAGTTCTGCTGGATGGGAACCACCGAGGACACACAACTGGATGGAGACCACCGACACAGCACCTTTTGATGGGGACCACTGACCCAGCACCCCTGGATGGGGACCAATGAGGCAGCTCAGTTAGATGGGAACCACCAAAGCCGCACCTCTGGATAGGGCCACGGAGGCAGCTCAGCTAGATGGGTACCATCAAGGCAGCACCGCTGGATAGGGACCAGTAAGGCAGCTTAGTTAGATGGGGTCCACCGAGGCAGCACTGCAGGATGGGAACCAATGAGGCCGCCCCGCTCAATGGGGACCACCGAGGCCTCACCACTGGATGGGGACCACGGAGGCCACACCACTGGATGGAGACCACAGAGGTAGCTCAGCTAGATAGCGACCACCGTGGCAGAAACGCTGGATGGGGACCACCGAGGCAGCAATAAAAAAAAATTGCTGCCTCCTAAGATCTTTACACTGTAGAGAAATGCAATCCAAGTATCTTAAAGGCTTTCTTTCTAAAACGGCGCCACACTCATCCACAGGTGGTATAGGTTACAGCAGCTCAGCCTCATTCACTTCAGCTGTAATACCAGACACAACCAAACGACTAGTGTGGTGCTGTTTTTAGAGGAAAGCAATCATGTTATTGTTGCTTTTTTTTATTATTATTATTATTATTATTATTATTATTATTATTATTATTATTTTTGGACAACACATTTTAAGATGCAGAGAAAGTGAAATATGACATGTAGAATAGCTTGAATGCAGGTCTGGAGAATACAGAGACAAGTGCTCACTATATGTTAATCGTCAGGATTGGTGGTGGACCCAGAGATCGAACCGCCAGTCAGGAACCATCTCCACAGTAATTTACCTGATGGCTTCTTTCCCTTGTAACCCTAAGGCTACAGGTTCTACGATATCACTCAGGTCTGTATTTGTGCTGAAGAAGCTCTCGCTTAGAACGCCATAGTTTCTCCTCTTCTTTGACCAATAAGATGGCTTCAGGAAGAAAAGAGGCTTCCTCTTCAGTCCGTACTCGCCTGTATATAGAGTATAAGGCTCCATGTTACTTCTGGGATTTACAGAAACTGCTCAATAACTGGAATTAAACAGAACTCACAAGCATTCGAAATAAATGAAAACTGTTAATTCCTCAATTCTGCTGCGGAGGCACTGCAGAAAATTCAAACACTTACAGGCAGGCTTACCCACAGACTATATGTGATCAGTGGAGGTCAAAGCGTATCGTTTAGAAGACTCTAAATCTACTAAAATATTAGGCTGAAGCTGCACATGCATTTTGACACCCACGCATCAAATATAGAACTATGTTTCTGCTAAGTGATAGGGTAATATTGAGTGCTGAGGTCGTACTGAGACCAGGATCAGTACAGGATAAGTAATGTATGTACACTAGGGTGACCGGATCTCATATGGGGGGGAAAAAATGTCAGAATCTTGTTCGTCTGGACCCGACAAAACGATTCCCCTTTCCAGATATTGAGAGAGCCAAAATTTGAGCTCGATCAAACGACGTTAACCCGTGCCGCTCGTCGCTCAAAGTTTGAAAAAATCCAAATTGAGGTATTTTAAGATTTAGGTATTTTGCATAGTCTGTTAGACTATAAAGAATGTGACAACAACATTGCAGAAATAGCCCTGACCAAATTTTCGAACCGTTTGTGGTATTCGAATGCAGAGTTGGTGGGATTATCGTTTTTTGATCCCACCATTACAGACAATGAAAAGTTGTTAATGGCTAATAAATTGCTCAGTAGCACAGATGAACCATCAGAGCACGCTAACCTACATGAGTTGATAATTTTACATAGTTATCTAATCTATTCTAGAGCTTTTGTTAAAGTAGTTTTTGAAACGTCAGAATATAATGCTCGGCATTTGCTTACAACTTGCAGGACATATTGCTTTTGTTCTTCATCTTTTGTCAGAAGGTCGTTAAAGTCGGTTACTTCCTACCTCTTTTAATTTTTCTTTCCTAACTTTTGGATTTACAACCCTAGCGTGCTCTGATGGTTCATCTGTGCTACTGAGCAATTTATTAGCCATTAACAACTTTTCATGGTCTGTAATGGTGGGATCAAAAAACGATAATCCCACCAACTCTGCATTCAAATACCACAAATGGTTCGAAAATTTGGTCAGGGCTATTTCTGCAATGTTGTTGTCACATTCTTTATAGTCTAACAGACTATGCAAAATACCTAAATCTTAAAATACCTCAATTTGGATTTTTTCAAACTTTGAGCGACGAGCGGCACGGGTTAACGTCGTTTGATCGAGCTCAAATTTTGGCTATCTCAATATCTGGAAAGGGGAATCGTTTTGTGGGGTCCAGACGGACAAAATTCCGGCATCGATTTTTTGCGGTCACCCTAATGTACACAGTGACTCCACCAGCAGAATAGTGAATGCAGCTCTGGGGTATAATACAGGAGGTAACTCAGGATCAGTACAGGATAAGTAATGTAATGTATGTACACAGTGACTCCACCAGCAGAATAGTGAGTGCAGCTCTGGGGTATAAGACAGGAGGTAACTCAGGATCAGTACAGGATAAGTAAAGTAATGTATGTGCACAGTGACTGCACCAGTAGAATAGTGAGTGCAGCTCTGGCGTATAATACAGGATGTAACTCAGGATCAGTACATGATAAGTAATATAATATATGCACAACTGTACCAGCAGAATAGTGAGTGCAGCTCTGGAGTATAATACAGGATGTAACTCAGGATCAGTACAGGATCAGTAATGTAATGTATGTACACGGCGACTGCACCAGCAGAATAGTGAGTGCAGCTCTGGGGTATAACACAGGATGTGACTCAGGATCAGTACAGGATAAGTAATGTAATGTATGTACACACTGACTGCACCAGCAGAATAGTGAGTGCCGCTCTGGAGTATAATAAAGGATGTAACTCAGGATCAGTACAGGATAAGTAATTTAAGTGCTAGATTTATCCTGTTTCACAGCCTGTAAGCTCTTCTAGGCAGGGTGTCTTTCAATGAATTACTCTTCTTTGGGGCTTACTGAGATGTAAACCACCACCATTAATAATGTATTGATGTTTTCTGGCTTTGGACATATGCTGACACGTGCTGGATTATTTATTACATCCCTTTGATTCTTGCTTCTGCGAAAGTGATAATCATACATATATATTTGTGAGATTTTTTGGGCAAGGTTGATGTACTTAGACACCATCCAGCTTATTGGGATGGTAATTTTCTTAATAAATATAATTCTGTGCTTTTGTTTACACTAGTTTACACTAGTTATATAAATATACACTAATTAACAAAGAATAGAATAAGGGAATAAAACAGGATTTCTGGTTGCTTATCGCAAAATCTGTTTCTCGGAGCCTTCATTGGGGGACACAGGAACCATGGGTGTATGCTGCTGTCACTAGGAGGCTGACACTATGCACATAAAAAAGTTAGCTCCTCCTCTGCAGTATACACCCCACCGACCGGAACTAAGTAAATCAGTTAGTGAGAAAGCAGTAGGAGAAGCAACAGAATAGAAAGAACAGACAGACAACTCAATTGTATCAAATAACACACAGAAGAAAGAACAGGAGTTGTAAAACATGGGAGGGTGCTGTGTCCCCCAGTGAAGGCTCTGAGAAACAGATTTTACGGTAAGCAACCAAAAACTTGTTTTCTCTATCGCTTCATTGGGGGACACAGGAATCATGGGATGTCCCAAAGCAGTCCCTGGAGAGGGAAACAGCAGAAAAAAACTCCATTCAGGTCGGAGAACTCACCAATGCCCCCTGCAAGATCCATCTGCCTAGGCTGGCGTTCGTCGAAGCATAGGTAAAATTTGGCAAACATGTGGATGGAGGACCAGGTTGCCACTTTGCAAAGTTGTAGGGCGGATGCCCCATGGTGTACCGCCCAGGAGGTGCCCACTGCCCAGGTAGAGTGAGTTTTAATCCCCAAGGGAAGGCACTCTGTTCTTAACCCAGTCAGCCTCCAAAGTTTCAGTTCTGATCCAGTGAGCAATCGTGGCCCTGGAGACCGGCAGGCCTCTTCGCGCACCATCTGGAATAACGAATAGGAGATCGGTCTTCCTAAAGGAAGCGGTCCTAGCCAGATAGATCCTTACTGCCCTGACCAGATCTAGCCTGTTCAGTGAACGCTCCAGAGAATGTATCGGAGTCGGACAGAAGGGAGGACAATATCCTCATTCAAGTGAAAAATGGTTACTACCTTCGGAAGGAAAGAAGGCGGGGGTCGCAACACCACCTTATCCTGGTGAAGACGCAAGAAAGGGGGTCGACAGGAAAGAGCTGCCAACTCTGAGACGCGTCTAATGGAGGTGATAGCCACAAGAAACCCCACCTTCCTGGAAAGGACGGAACGGGAAACTTCTCTGAGAGGTTCAAAGGGAGAACTCCTCATGACCTCCAAAACAAGATTGAGGTCCCAGGAGTTCACAGGATTCCGATACGGGGGGAGCTGCAGGTGCCATTCCTTGAAGGAAAGTTTTGACTTGAGAGCAGGCAGCTAAGGACTTCTGAAAGACGATGGGGAGGGCCGATACCTGACCCTTTAGAGAACTAAGGGCAAGGCCAGCATTAAGTCCCGCTTTGAGAAAAGCCAAAATGGAAGGAAGCGACAAGGTCATCGGCTGAATGTCATTGGACTCACACCAGCGGAATGTCATTGGACTCACACCAGCGGAAATAGGCTTTCCAAATCCGATAATAGACCATGGAAGACGACGGCTTCCTAGCCTGGATCATGGAGCGTATCACCTGATCGGGGAAACCGGATGCTCTGAGAACCGCGGTTTCAACAGCCACGCCGTCAAATTGAGTGACCGAGAACTCTGGTGGCAGATTGGTCCTTGTGACAGAAGATCTGGCCTGTCTGGGAGCCTCCAAGGGGCGTCCGCCAGAAGATTGACGATCTCTGAGAAGCAAGACCTTCTGGGCCAATCCGGTGCGATCAGAATGACCGGCACCCCTCCGCTTTGATCTTCTTCAACAGCCTGGGAAGAAGGGGAAGGGGAGGGAAACAGGTAGCGAAGCACGAACTGCAACCAAGGAATGGCCAGGGCATTGGCGCCCAACGCAAGAGGGTCGCGGGACCTGGAGACGAACTGTGGAACTTTCCTGTTCAGCCGGAACGCCATGAGGTCCACATGTGGAGTTCCCCATCGAAGGCAAATCTGACGAAAGACCTCCTGATGCAGGGACCACTCGACTGCCGCGAGACCCTCGCGGCTGAGAAAATCGGCAGCCCAGTTGTCCACGCCAGGAATATGCACTGCAGATATTGCCAGAACCGTCGCCTCTGCCCAGAGAAGGATCCAGGACACCTCGGCCATCGCCACGGAACTCTGGGTCCCTCCCTGGTGATTGACGTATGCCACCGCTGTGGCATTGTCTGTCTGAACCCTGATTAGTAGACCCGTGAGAAGGCTTTCCCAGTGACGGAGGGACAGGAAGATGGCCCTTATCCCAAGGATGTTGATCGGTAGAGAGGAATCCTGCGCTGACCAACGACCCTGAATGGTTAAATGGCGAAAAACCACCCCCCAGCCGAGAAGGCTGGCGTCCATCATCACCACTTGCCAATAGATGGGAAGGAAGGAACAGCCCTGGAGGATGAGAGGAGATGACAGCCACCAGTCGAGGGACCGCTTGACTTGGGGATAGAAGCGAAGCGGATGATCCAGCGACAGGACAGACCTGTTCCACTGCCAAAGAATGGCCCGCTGAAGTGGTCTCAAGTGGAATTGTGTAAAGGGGATTGCTTCCAAGGCTGCCACCATCCTGCCCAGGACCTTCATTGCTGAACGGAAGGAAGCCGCAGGCCTTGAAGAGAGCGAACTCCCCCTGCTGGAGGATTGCTTTTTTCTCTTCAGGGAGAAAAACCCTCGCCTGTCGGGTATCGAACAGGATGCCTAGGAAGACCAGGCGCTGAGTCGGAACAAGGCAGGCCTTTTTTCTGTTGATTAGCCACCTGAACTGGGCCAGGGAGTCGAGAACGATGGTCAGACTCTCCTGGGCCTGAGAGAGAGAGAAGGGGCCTTGAAGAGGATGTCATCGAGGTACGGAATGAGCACTAGACCCCTGATCCTCAAGATGGCTATCAAAGCTGCCATGATATTCGTGAAGACCCTGGGAGCTGTTGCGAGGCCGAACGGCAGGGTGACAAACTGGATATGATTCCCCTGTACCACGAAACGCAGGAACCTCTGATGAGCATGAAAGATCGGAATGTGGAGGTAGGCGTCTTGAATGTCGATGGAGCAGAGGAATTCCTGCGCCTCCATGGAAGCAATTACTGAGCGGAGGGACTCCATCCTGAAATGTCGCAGGCGGACTCTTCTGTTCAGTAACTTCAGATACAGAATGGGCCAGACCGCACCGTCCTTCTTTGGCACTAGAAACAGGTTTGAATAGAAACCTGTGACGCGCTCTTATTCTGGGACGGGGACGATAACCCCCGACCTGAGAATGGAGGCAATGGACGCAAAGAAACCCGGAACCAGAACAGGATCTTTTGGACGACGGGATTCGAAGAAACGATCCCGGGGACGCGAAGCGAACTCTATTTTGAACCCTGACGTTACTACCTCCAGCGAGGCGAGTCAAACGTCCCTGAAAAACAAGAGCCGTCCACCCAGCTTGGGAGGTACGCTGGGTCTTTGTTCCAAGTCATGCCGAGGAAGATCTGCCAGGTCTGGGCCTAGTGGATCTACCATGGGAGCTTTGAGGACGCCATGAAGGAGTGGACTTGAAGGAAGCCTTTTTACTGACTTGGCGAGTCTGCGGCCAACGCTGACCGGAAGAATTCTCCGTCGCTGCAAAACGACGAAAAGATCAAAAGGGGCGGAATTGCCGCTTCCCGGAAGGTCAACGAGTTCTGGACTGGGGGTGAAGACAGCTCGTGCCACCCGTGGCCACTTTAATAATCTGGTCCAACATGGGCCCAAACAGGGTGTCCCCCTGGAAGGGGAGGCTGGTGAGCGACTTCTTTGACGATAGGTCCGCCTGCCATGCTTTGAGCCAAATATTCCTACGGATGTCCACAATATTGCTGGACGCCTGCGCAGTGCAGAGAGGCAGAAACCAAATATTTCCCTGCATAGGAAATCTGGTCTGCCAGGTCGGCTAGCTCCCTCGGAGGAGCTCCCACAAGGATGCCTTTACGAAGGTGTTTGGCCCATCTGGCTATGGCCTTTGAGACCCAGGTAGAGGCAAAGGCCGGGCATAATGCCGAAGCAGCTGCTTCAAAGGCTGACTTTGCCAGAGATTCAATAATCCTGTCGTTGGGAGTCCTTGAGGGATGCTACGTTAGAAAGCGGGAGGACTGTGCTGGTTGACAGTCTGGAAACACATCCAGTTAGCGGTCAGCTCAGGGGAGAAGGGATATAGGATGCCGAGGCGCTTCCCTCTTTGAAAGCGTCTGGTAGGATTCTCACTTTCCTTCTTGAGTATCTCCACAAACTCACTGTGTGGGCAAAGACCTTGGAAGGTGGTTTTGACCGTCTGTATTGCTGCAAAGCCCGAGCTAAAACCGGAAGATAAGGGGGGTGGGGCTAAGCACCGGGCATTGGAGCAGCAAGATGGTGCTAGCTCCGGAGGGAGATGAGGAGGAGGGGCGGAGCTAGCCGCAGGCCAGCAAAGACAGGCAGAAGAATAAACTCTGGAAAGGCAGGGAGGAGAGGGGGCGGAGCCAAGCACTGGGTCCTGGAGCAAAGATGGAGCTGGCTCCGGCGGGGAGAAGGGGCGGGGAGAAGGGGCCGAGGGGGGCGGGACTAGCCGCAGACCGGAAGGAAGCAGCTGAATTGATGGGCGGGAGAAAGGTGCACCTGAAGAATGAGGAAAAGGGAGCGGAGCCAACGCCGCAGCTAGGCCCGGCCGAAACCGGGACCTAGATTAGCGCTGGAGATTGCTGGAGCATGGGGGAGCAGCGTGGAGGCCAGAAAAACACCGCTCCAAATGCGCAGCCGCAGGCACAAGAGGCACGAGACGTGCCCTGCACCGAACGGCCGCTGCTCAGCCAGCCTGGCGGAACAATCTGTGCCTGACACAAAGAGAAGACAGACAACTCGAGCCACAGAGTAAGACACCCATGCCCCGCTAGATCAAGGCCAGAGACCAAGCACTGCGACTGGAAAAGGGGGACCAAAGGGGAACACCCCAAATGAAACAAGGCAAGGGCATCCCCCCTTTTTTCCTTTCCTATTTTTCTTCATAATCTCCCAAATCTTGTATGTTCTTCTTTTGCTCCGGGTCCACTCCATGGAAATCGGACGTCCTAAGATCCGACTTTGCGGGACGTCCACGTCACCTCAAACTGACAGGCTCTGGTGGGTGAGTGGGTAGGGGGACGAAGGCAGGACAGGGTCCGGATCACCTGAACACTCTTTTGTGTTAGGGGCTGTGGTCCTGCCTGCTAGACATATGAGGATACGGGGTGGCAGTACACGCCTTACTCATAGTCTCTGCGTGGTGTTACAGTAGTGACTATTCACACTGTATCCCTCCGGGTACCTGAAAAGAAACGACGCATACTTAGGTAGATATGGGTCTAATGAAAGACCCTTGTCCACTTCCTACTGACACTAAGCTAAAACTGATTAACTTCGTGCCAGTCAGTGGGGTGTATACTGCAGAGGAGGAGTTAACTTTTTTTATGTGCAGCGGCATACACCCATGGTTCCTGTGTCCCCCAATGAAGTGATAGAGAAATACCAATTCCGAACATTAATGTTCTCATGTGCTTTAGAATTGTAATTGTAATGGGATTTGCCCACACTCTATAATAAAAAGTGGCCAGATATGAGATGGTCTCCGCAAGCAAGAAAGTGCAACTGCGCAGGAGCGAAATCGTTCTCATCCTTTACCATATTAAAAATTACGTCCGTGAACTGCAGTCTGAAACCGCACATACGCAGGTATACTTTGACCCCATTGCATTCCTATTGGTTGTGCAACATTGACCCGCACTGAGATGTGCTGTAATGTTACATGGATTCCATTAACGCACTGTACCTATCTATATATCTATCTACCGTATCTATCTACTGTATCTGTCTATACCATACAAATCCTTCCAATCTTGCGGACTACTGACAGAATTGTAACACTTGGTGATATGTAGTAAATGTATGACCCGTCTTACTTGGAAGGATCTGATCGAGGTAGGAGGCCAGGAGCAGATACATGACACTGTCCACCACCAGGAAGATAAAGGTAATGATAAGGGGGTACGGCCCGTCCTTCAGGTTAGATAGCTGGGCACCTTTCCCATGGGCCTCTAGAAACATGACCTGTAAAACACAAAGTGTATTAATGCGACTGAGTGATAGGAGTATTGATGGCTTCCTTGCCGAGAAAACTGATCATTCCTGGTTGGTGGTAAAATGAAAAAAAAAAAACCAACTCAGATGCCGAACTGGCAACGCTCCTATGTCTTTTGACTTCCTCTGCAAAAGCATCAGGCGACCGCTGCAGCTAATCAGTGGCCACTGACTGCCTGCAGAATATGAGAGTTGTTGGCTGGGATATCGGCCTTCTAAAAGATCTAAGGTCAGAGATTCTCGGGGAGCGCCTCGCTGGCGTAGGGGATGCTACTGTTATTTCAACATACAGCAGTAGAGACACTGTTCTCCTTCATTGTGAGGAGCCATTTTGTGTAGATATTTTTTCTATACATATTTGTTTTTACTTACATTTTTGCATGTCCCCTTCTTGTCTAAATGCTTCAATTGCTCTCAGCTGATGCATCTAAGGGGTTAACCTGCTGCAATTGGAGCTATCTCCACCTAGGGCAGTACCAGACAGGTGCTAGCTGTATTGGGCTATGTTCACATGTTGCGCTTTTACAGCCTTTTTTCATTCAAATTAAAAGTTGATTTTTATTGTACCAGCAAAAGCAATGAGATTCCAAAACGCTTGTGCTTTTTTTCCTAACTGAATTGGAAAATTGCAGTATTTTTTATATCTGCTATATCTGCAGTATGTCAACTCTTTCAGTGTTTTTTTCCCCATAGAAAGCAATCAGAAAGCGAAAAAAAAGAAAAGCTTAAAAAAACTGGAACTATTTTTTAAGCATTTTTTGTGACTATAACTAACGCAATTAAATGTGTACTGTAGACAAAACACACAAGTAATCTGCACCCAAAAAATTAGGCAAAAATTAATTTGATGCATGTGAACATAGCCCGAGAGACCTAATGCTCTGGAGAGCGTAAGATAAGGTCCTCTGCCCGCCTTGTAAAAAGAACATTGGTTTTTGTCTTTTTTGTGGGAAGTGGTTACGACAAATATACCATTTGCTACAGTGTATCAATGCAGGTAAAATGTATCAGCCTAAAATCTATAGAATTACTTAGACAGCGAATAACTATATTCATGCATCAGGACAAGGGCTATAGGGGTCACTGGGCGCATACAAGACTGTTCCCATTCACTGACAGCAAGCAAAAATCTGACAACATTTCAAGAACGAGGGCAACTGAGCCGCCTGCGGTGGAGGCAGAGATAATCCTGGCAGATCTGAATAACAGATGCCATCTGATGAAATGTCATGTGGTGAATCTGTCGAGGCTTCGTGTTCATACTGCGCAGTCGGACCCCTGCTGATCAGAAGGTGATGGAATATACAAGCACTTTATAAGAAGGAAATACTAAAATGGGAATACCTCTTTTACTGGGTAAGTGATGATATATCTCTATATTCCCTTAAGAATTGCTGGTGTCCAACCTATGTGACCTCTGAAAATGAAGGGGCTACTTTACTCCTGCTTCCTCCTCAATGTTTCTTTCTCTACACTGTGAAGTTCGGCTCCATGCAGAAAAAAGAGGCCTAGTATTACATGGTACATGGTGCAGAAAGAAAAAAGGGGTTCTCTGACCTCCACACAAAATAAACAAAGGGAAGGCATGGTTTCAAATAGCGGGGCATTTTCGCTTCTTCTCCCGGATGCTGGATCCAAGGGAATTAAAGGGAGTGAGTTTGAGGCATCATCACCCCACGGATGTGGTTCTCAGGTAATTGAAGATAGTTTTCATCTGTGTGCAGCCCCCTAGAGCAAATCGTGCTGGATTCTTGTGGGTTAGAACAGTTTTGGAAAAAGAGCAGTTCAGGGCCAAAGTGTCAATCAGGAGTATGCCTCATTTTATTAGTGTAGCGGCTGCAAGCTGTTAAGTGCGGCTCTGGATCTGTCCAGATAGCTGGATCTACCCATCTGTAGAGCTGCTGCAGAGGCAAAGCTGCCATACTACTGGCCCAAACTGTCAATCTTCAGGGGTATGCTTCATTTTATGAGTGTGGCACCTGCAAGCTATTTGCCATACAGCTTGTAAGTGCAGCTCTGGAGCTGTCCATCTATAGTGCCCCTACACTCTTCTGATGCTGTAGAGAAAAAGCTGCCATACTACTGGCCCAAACTGCCAATCTTCAGGGGCATGCTTCATTTTATGAGTGCGGCGCCTGCAAGCTATTTGCAATACAGCTTGTAAGTGCAGCTCTGGAACTGTCCATCTATAGTTCCCCTGCGCTCCTCCAATGCTGTAGAAGCAAAGCTGCTATGCTACCATCCCAAAACTGTCAATCATCGGGAGCACATCAACCTCTGGCAAACAAGAACCTGGGAGGCCAGGGAGAGATGTGCTTCTGAAGATAGGAACATGAGTCAACCCCTTTAATAGGGACCAATGTGAGAGATGATATCTGTACAACGCTGTTGAATATGCTGATGCTATATGAATACACATGGGCAAATCTTCTACTGTTACTCCTATACAGGAACATGGGAATGATCTGTTTCTTCACTATTGTTGCGACACTCACCTGGGCTATCCCAATCATGAAAGTGCACTGACAGAATGGACTGAAGAACCAGACAAAGGATTTGGGGAAGTCGCTTTTCATCACAATGAAGATGCCAAGAGCGCCGAGGACCAGAGTGGCCAGGAAGGCGATACCCCCAGCCTGTTTGGCTTTTTTAAAAAGAGGAGTAAGCATCAAAGCAAAAAGGATCTGGAGAGAGAAAACAAAAGTAATAAAGTTGTTAGACGATTTGGCACATAATTTACTGCTGACACTACAACTCCCAGCAATCCTCAGAATGATCAATTGCTAGAGAAGTATGACCCTTCTTTAATGGGTTATTCTCACCTTCATAGATGGATATTGTCAGAGTGCTTGAAACAACAAGCCCTTTTGCAGTGCACTGCTTCTGTCCCCATCTATATTGATAACACATATTGAGGTGAACTACAAGAGTTATGCCGGGGTCACACTAGCGTATGGCATCCGATGCGATATATATATATAGCATAGCACTGGTCCGTATTCTACACTAGTGTGACCTTGGCCTTAGGGTCCGTCCCGATTGGGTACACCTTGTCACGGTGCAATGGATTTTATGCTTTTTTAATTAAAACAATGTCAACTATGTACCCTATGTTATATGCATATACTATTACTAGTTATTTATTTAGTTATTGCAGGATATTTGCTCATTTTGCTTTTATCTTTTGATTTGTCTGTTAAATGACCACAGCATGATGCAGAGGACTGAAATAGCCCAGCCAGCTCCAAAACGAGGAAGAGGGATTAACCCCCGCATGACCAGTCCAGACAAAAGATAGCAGAAAGCAAACTGGATCATGACTGCTCGAAAGGGAAGGAGTGCCGTTTGACTTTTTCAAGGTTTGGAGACCCCCTGATGTACCTAAACAGTGGAGACCCCCCAATTCTAACTCCAACCCCAACACACCCATAACCCTAATCCCAACCCTAACCCTAGTCCCAACCCTAACTTTAGCACAACTCTAACCCTAATGGGAAAATGGAATATTTTTTTTTTATTTTATTATTTTTCCCTAACTAAGGGGATGATAAAGGGGGGTTTGAATTACTATTTTCTTACTTTGATCACTGTGATAGGGTCTACCACAGTGATCAAAATGAACCAATAGGAAAAAATCTTCTATTGTAACCGGGTGCCGGCCGGCAGATCTCGGCAGGCGCACTGCGCATGCGCACACCATTTTCTCCCAGAAGAAGAAGCAGGCGAACTTCAGGGAGGCCTGCAGGGACAACTGAAGTACCAGGGGGTGATCGGGGGACCCCATTTCTCTCTCCTCTGATGAGCGATCACATCAGAGGGGAGAGGAATTAGATGGAAAATTGGACTTTTTTTTGCGGTCACCATTATACCGTTAAATAACGGCGATCACAACACCGGGCTTGGTAAAAACCAACCTGAATCATGTTCTCTGGGGTCTTGGCTACCCCCGGCAGCCGAGACCCCAGAGAAATTCCAAAGCTGGGGGGCGCTATAACCTTAAACCTCATCACCATTAAAAAGCGGGGGACCGGTGGGGACCCTATTTCTCTCTCCTCTGATGAAAGAAATTAAATGGAAAATCAACTTTTTTTTGCGGTTGCCGTTATACCGTTAATAACAGCAATCGCAACACCAGGGTTGGTAAAATCGACCCGAATCATGTTTTCTAGAGTCTTGGCTATTCCGGGCAGCTGAGACCCCAGAGAAATTCTGACGCTGGGGGGCACTATAACCTTGAACCTTAGCGCTGATAAAAAGCAGCACTGTGGTTTAAGTACCCTTAACAGGCGTATCAGCGGTCGTTAAGGAAGTGGGGGCGCATCTCTGTATTTCTTCAAGAAGAGGGGGTGGGTCTCTGCATTTCTACAAGAAGAGGGTGGGTCTTTGTCTACAGGAAGTGGGGGTGGGTCTTTGACCTTGTACATGAGGGGGGGTGGGTCTTTGTCCTTGTACTTGAAGAGGGTGTGGGTCTTTGTTCTTATACATGAAGGGGGCGGGTCTTTGTCCTTGCACATGAAGAGGGGGCGGGTTTTTGTCTTTGTACAGGAAGTGGCTGTGGGCCTTTGACTCTCTACAGGAAATGGGGGTGGGTCCTTGCTTTAAAAAGGAAGTGGGAGCCGTTTTTGTCCCTCTAAAGTGTTTTTTTTTCTTTCTATAAGAAGTTTGGAATTAGTAATTTCTCTCTACAGGAAGTGGAGTTGGGTCTTTTCTCTTTACATGAAGTTCCTTTTTTTCTCTGCGCCTCCTCTCCTATCCAACTTAACACAAGTATAACACGCAGCTATCACCTCAGTACAAGCCAGTGGGTACTGAAAGGCAGGCTGCATGCTGGGAAAGAAGGAAAAGAAAGTTCCAGCACCTGTAGTATTGGTACTAGTACCAGTGGAATTGGGAGAATTCCTGGACATATCAGGAAGTGCACCAAAAGCATGTCCGCTACTCACCAATGAGATCCCATATAGTGCATACAGCAGAAAGATCAAGAACCAGCTGCTGTGCTTGAATGGGGTGAAGACCGTGGTTATAAAGGCCATGAGCAAAGATATCAGTACAATGATAATGATGTACAACAGGACCCAGGGCAGCCTGTAAGAAAGACATAGAAAAGGGCAGAATCATGAGTGCAACTCAGGATGAATGCAGGATAAATATTGTGATGTATGTACACAGTGAATGCACCAGCACAATAGTGAGCGCAGCTCTGGAGCATAATACAGGATGTAACTCAGGATCAGTACTAGATAAGTTATATAATGTTTGTACACAGTGACTGTACCAGCAGAATGGGGAGTGCAGCTTTGGGGTACAATACAGGTATAACTCGTGATCAGTACAGGATACATAATGTAATGTACTGTATGTACACAGTGACTGCACTAGCAGAATCATGAGTGCAACTCAGGATCAGTGTAGGATAAGTAATGTAATGTGTGACTGCACCAGCAGAATAGTGAGTGCAGCTCTGGAGTATAATACAGGATATAACTCAGGATCAGTGCAGGATAAGTAATGTAATGTATGTACACAGTGACTGCACCAGCAGAATAGTGAGTGCAGCTCTGGAGTATAACACAGGATGTAACTCAGGATCACTACAGGGATAGTAATGCAATGTAATAAAGTTAACATGCTAGTATGGATCGACACAATTAAAGTGAACACAAAACCTGTCCGTACCAGAAGGCAGTGTCATGTAGCCCCAATATTTTCATGAATTCTTTTAGTTTCTTCTCTTTTTCAGCCACAATATAAGCTGCCGGAGAACATCCAAATGGTGAGAAAGCCATGACCAGACATATGGACATGAGAGCGTGGTAGAAACCGTCCACTTCAACAACAGGCTTCTTCTCCATAACCACGACTTTTGTTCTCATCAGATCCTCCCAGGCCGAATAGTTGGTTTTTAGCTGAAGAGAAAGCAACCTGTGAATAATACGATGTTGCTCCAGTCTCGAAGTTTTACTAAATAGTCAGTGCACCCCTAGACCTTACTATTGCCGCATATAGCTGGTAGTCTCTCTGCACTAGTTAACCCCATAAGGACGCAGACTAGCTTGGTACTTCATGACATAGCACCTATCCATTTTTTTATCTCAATATTTAAAAAAGTCATAACTGTAATGTATTCTTGAACTTTCATGTGGTAGAAATGACATTGACTTTGAACTTTATTTTGTGGGTTGTTACTGTTACAACAAGAGGAATTTGTAGTTTGTTTTTCTACTTTTGCATAATACAACCACTTTTCACAGGTAGGACCTACATTATATGCATCCATTTATTTTTAGGCACCTCTCTGCTATAGCAGCATTGTGCTGCTAACTGCTTAGATGCAGCTGTCAGCATTGACTGCACAACCTAAGGGGTTAAGAGTCCGACTCGGCGTTATCTCTTATCCCAGTCATTAGTACAAAATGCTAGCAATATCCAGTTCCTAATCCTGTGTCATCCCAGTACAGGTGATTGCAATAACTAATATGTCCCAGGAATAAAAGTAGTTGCAAACTTTTATGTAATTTGATATCCTTTTTGAAAAGCGTTTCCCTTTAACCTTTGCGTTGAAGACCTTACCTTTATAATGGCAGAATCTATACAAGCTTGCATCCGTGTGAATCCTGAATAGTGATACTGTACGGAGTCACACTTGGAAGAATAACAGTCTGGTAGAAAAATAAAAATTAGATCTACAAATAAGATGCACATTTTAGGCAGACATCAAGGACTTGATAGCCTTAGTAAGAAAATTATCCAGCCCATTATATATATATTTTTTTTACTGTGTGCCTCTGTATAATAAAGCGCTTTCCTATACAGTAAATATACTCCCAACCTATGCCAAAACGGTGTTCATCTGGCTCAGAGGCCTGTCGATATGACATTTACCTAGCTCAGAAATACTGGAGTCTCTAACCATACTCCCCTTGGTCCCAACAATCAGACTAGTGATAAAAAAAAAGGGAAAAAGTGAAGATTAACACATTAGGAATACATACTATCCCCTCTTACCTTGTATGTACGGTGCAGGCTTTGGAAAGTAGAAGGGGAAGAACATAAGCTTGTAGGACATGGAGTCTTCAAATTTGACACCGACGAAATGTATATAGGAGGCGCTGGCAGCTCGTAACTCGTCTTCGTTACGATAACGGATGATATCTAAATCTGAAAATCGGAGAATATGAGAAAAATCAAAAACAACTCTCTGTGCTGTATTGAAGGGAAAAAATGTACGGTCAATATCTACAGGGTAGAAAACTACATGCCAGTAGGGCATCATACAGTTGCTAGCGTACCTGTCATTTCAGTAAACTTTTCGGAATTGGCTATCTTGGGTCTGAATGAGGAATAACACTATTTCTAATCATTATTTAAATTGTATCCTGCATTTTTCACCATTTACCCTTCTGCTAATTCTATTTTTCAGTTGTCTCAGAGCTGGTGGGTGAAGGTTAGCCGTTATGAGGTCCCCAACATACTCCACACAAAGACATAAGGCATTCCTGTTCTCCTGTTTCTATGTAGTACGTGTTCAAAAGGAGCACAATGTAGCACAATATACAGAAGTACTGAGAAGTGTAGCAGTAAATCCAGCACCGGGGTGAGATAAAACACGTACTAGAAAGCATCAGCATGAATGACATTATACAGTAGTTCTAAGCTGTGAATCAAGCACCGGAGGAACATAAAACACTTAGTAGAAAATGGGATCATAGAAGACATTTTACAGCAGTACTGAACAGTTTAGCTGGGAATCCAGCTCTGGGGTGAAAACTAATGTCTAGCATTGCTGTTGTTTCAGTAAACATTTCAGAATTAGTTGTTGTGCATCAAAAGGAGGAATAACACTATTTCTGATCATTATATAACTTGTACTTTTCACTGTTATGAATGGGTCAACGAGGAGGATATCAGGCCAGGCTAAGCCACAGAAAACCAGAGAGGTTGGTAACTAAGCGGATGCAGACCCCTTATCCTGTCCACACAACTAGCAGTAGCCGTGGAGCGTACCTACGATGATCCTAGACGCCTCGGCACAGCCGGAGAGCCAGCTAAGCCTAAACCAGGAAAGGGGAAATTTAAACTGCACCGGAGAAGAACCCAAAGGAATAGACAGCCCCCAAACATATATTGTCGGTGAGACAAGATGAAATCACAAACACAGGCAGAAAAATAGACTGAGCAAACGATGGGGCCCACACTGACTAGACAGGGCAGGAAAGGAAAGACACTGTCTGCAATCACACAAAAACCCTGCAAAAAGTCCAACACGTCTGATGCACAAAAACACTGAAGTCGCACGACTTCGTCCCCCACTATATCAGCACTCTGGCATATTCTGAAAGCAAAGTAAAAAGACCAATATAAAAGGAGACAAAACAAACTGGCACATGCAGTAACATATGGGCGATGATTCAGCACAGCCTCAGCCGGAGCTAGCTGACCCGCACAAAGCAGAGATAAACAAAACCAGATCAAATCCAAACAGAATAGCAAATGAACCACTTAGCTGAACATGCGGGGAAAGAGCAGGAGACATCAGACCTCAGGAGGCACAGGAAGAAAATCACCAGCAGGGATAGAGGAAGTCAGCTGTCTTAAATCCCAATCAGAAACCCCAGATCTCCAATTCCTCATTATCAGGTGGCAAGCCTCTGTCAATCAGATCAGCTCCACTACCTCCAGTAACCACCAGAGGGAGCACAGAAAGAGAACTCTCAATCTGACCAGCTCCACTATCTTCAGTAATCACCAGAGGGAAGCCAGAGAGAGAATTCACAACATTTCACCATTTCCGTGCACTAACTCTAATTTTCAATTGTCTCTGAGATTATGGGTGGAGATTAGCTGCTATAAGGTCCCCAATACACTACACACAAAAACATAATGGATTCTTGTTCTCCTGTTTCCATGTAGTACATATTCAGAAGCTACAGCACACAGGACAAAAAAACAGCAGTACTGAGAGATGTAGCAATAAGATAAAACACTTACTAGAAAGCATCAGCATGAATTATATTATACACTAGTACTAAGCTTGGAAACAAGCACTGGGGTGAGACAAAACACGTATTAGAAAATGGGATCATACAGACATTTGACAGCAGTACTGAGCAGTGTCGCTGTGAATCCAGCTCTGGTGGAGATAAAACACTTACTACAAAGCATCAGCATGGATGATATTATACAGCAGTACTGAGTAGTTTAGCTGTGAATCCAGCTCTATGGTGAGAAACACTTACTACAAAAGCATCAGTTTAGCTTGTGAATCCAGCTCTATGATGAGATAAAACACCCTCCATGCTGATGCTTCCTAGTTTTATACAGCAGTACTAATCAGTGTAGCTGTGAATGCAGCTCTATGGTAAGATGAAAAACTTTGTAAGCATGCCGGACTTTCCTTTGTGCCTGTTCGCCCTTATCCAACATGGAGTTTTGTATCTCGCCTTGTCATGGAACTTCCTGTCCTGATTATTTAAGTCCGGGACATGTGTTCCTCTTTAACTGAGTATTTTGTTGCTGTTGGCTCCTGAGCTCCTGCCTGTTGGACTCCCTGCTGCTGCTTGTTACTCAGTGCTCTGCCTCTCCATGTTATGCTGTCTTCAGTCCTCTGTGCGTCTCCCTGATGCTGTCTGTGCTTAACTATTGTCTGGACTTCTAGTGTGTAACTATTCGCCTCTGGATCTGCTGTGGCCTGTAAAGAATCCTAACATCACCATCTCATCTGTTGCAGGAAGTGCTCTGTTAATTTTGCTTTACTTGCATCATTCTATATTGTGTTGTGTTTTCATTACTATTGTAGGAAGTGATCTTATAGTTTTGGTTTCACTTGCATTATTCCATACTGTGCTGTGTTTTCGTTACTATTGCAGGAAGTGATCTGTTTTGTTTCTCTTGTTAATATACTTATTTGCATCAGCTTTGGTGTCAGTGTAGTAATTAAACCTTTAAACAGAGGGTAACTAAGCGCGGCGCTTAGTTACCCGCTATTTACTCAGGATACCAGCTCCCACCAAACTGGTGATGTTGCAACGATATTGTTCACCATATCGTTGCGTGTAACAGGGCCTTTAGGATACTTGGTTGATATTTTTTTCTGTTAAGGGCACTTAGCATAGAATAGCCTGTAGCCTTGGGTTAACTGATAATTCTTTCAGTAAAGAGCACTTCACATATACAACATTGCAGCTTGTAGCCTTGGGTTACCGAGTTAATATGTGTTTTAGAAAAGGGCACTTGGCAAGCAAAAGCTTGCAGCCTTAGGGTCTTTAGTTGCTATTTCTTTCAGTAAAGGACACTTCACATAAACAACCTTGTAACAACCTGCAGACTTAGGGAAATTATTTAATATTTCTTTCAGTAAAGGGAACTTACCTTGGGACCACTGCACTCCAGTTAATGCAACCTCTGGAAAATCTATTCTATTATTTCTAAACACTGTTTTTCGGTGATTCCTTTGTATCCCCGTTCATAGTGCACCCACACACACACGATACACCATTTGAAAGGTAAACTTGCCCCCTTCAGCAAGAAAACAGCCAAACAAACCACACATCGACGATTTGATCACAAAATACAGTTTAAACATTACTTTTCATAAACCTGCAGTAAGGAAAAATGACCTGCAGGTGGCACCACAGTAACCCAAAGCACACTACCAATACATTTATAAACATGCACTGCTTTTTCGCTCATTACTTCACCCCACACACACACACGATACACCATTTGAAAGGTAAACTTGCTCCCTTCAGCAAGAAAACAGCCAAACAAACCACACATCCACGATTTTATCACTAAATACAGTTTAAACATTCATTTTCATAAACCTGCAGAAAGACACAATGACCTGCAGGTGGCACCTCAACCAGAAGACATTTTTTGGCCTCTACTTATCAAAACAATTTATTGTATTACCAATCTACATATATAAATACATGTCTGTGTTCATCATCTCATGAAATACATTTAAATTTGACCAGCTTGCTTTTGCTGAAGTTGCCTGCGCCCCCGATGACCAATGTGCGAAAATTTTGCATGGGCCAAGCTAGTCCATCCATATTTGTGAAAAGCACATATAAATCCCCAGGGCTACTCATGATTTTGATATACAGATATATACCTGAGCCAAGACCATCGATACAGTGCAAAGATGCTAACGTCATGATATTGTCTGTCACATTGGTTGCCGGTGTGTATCCAACAGTGAAGACCTGGATAACGTTCAACTCATTAAGAATATCATTTGGTGTTGCTTCATAATGCTTGTTTGGCATGACCAAGACTAAAAGCAGCCATATCAGTGACCAGATGACAGGATAGAAGATTTCCTGTATTGAAAGAAGAATTAGGTCAGTAATAAATTAGCACATCAAAGAAGAAAAAAAAATTCACACAAATAAAATGGGGTAAATAAGGCTGGTCATGAGGGAGACTTCAACTCTATAGTCTGTAGAATACTAAATGCAGCTCTGGAGTATAATACAGGATGTATCTCGGGATCAGAACAGGATACAGTGAAGGAAACAATTATTTGATCCCTTGCTAATTTCGTGTTTGCTTGCTCACTGACAAAGACATAAACTGTCTATAATATTAAGGGTAGGTTAATTTTAACATTGGGCAAAAGATTAATAAAAAAATAAAATCCAGAAAATCACATTGTATAAATTATATAAATTTAATTGCATTTTGCAGTGAGAAATAAGTATTTGATCCCTCTGGCAAACAAGACTTAATACTTGGTGGCAAAACCCTTGTTGACAAGCACAGCAGTCAGATGTTTTTTGTAGCTGATGATGAGGTTTGCACACATGTCAGGAGGAATTTTGGTCCACTCCTCTTTGCAGATCATCTCTTAACCCCTTCCTGACATGAGACGTACTATCACGTCCATGGGACCCCGGCCCCTATGCCCATGGACGGGATAGTACGTCTACCGCGATCAGCGGCGCCCACGTGGTGAGCGCCGCTGATCGCGGCAGGGTGTCAGCTGATTATCACAGCTGACACCCGGCACAATGTGTCAGGGGCGGTCACGGACCGCCCCCGACACGTTAACCCCTTGCACACCGCGATCAAACATGATCGCGGTGTACCGGGGGTTAAAGGGAAGCATCGGCAGGGAGGGGGCTCCCTCCGTGCTTCCCTGAGCCCCCCACGGCAGCGCAATGTGCAGCGCTGCTGCCGGGGGCTCCTTTCCTGCAGGCCCCCGAATCCAAGATGGCGACGGGGGCCTTCGGGGGCCTGCAGGAAGCTGGCTTCCTCAGTGCCTGCAAAGCGCAGGCATGAGGAAGCCTTCTGCACTGCCTGTGACAGATTGCTGATCTGTCACAGTGATGTGACAGATCAGCAATCTGCCACAGGACAGTGATGTCCCACCTGGGACTATTTAATAAAGTTAAAAAAAAAATAAAAAAAAGTGTTAAAGTAAATTTAAAAAAAAATCGCCAAATAAATTAGAAAAAAAAAAAATATTCCCCCAAATAAATCCATTTTTTAGAAATAAAAAAAAACAATAAAAGTGCACATATTAGGTATCGCCGCGTCCGTAACGACCCGCCCTATAAAATTGTCCCATTAGTTAACCCCTTTAGCGAACCCCTTAAAAAATAAAAATAAAAAACGAAGCAAAAAATAATGATTTATTATACCGTCAAACAAAAAGTGTAATAACGCGCGATCAAAAAGACGCATATAAATATCCATGGTACCGCTGAAAACGTCATCTTGTCCCGCAAAAAACGAGCTGCCACACAGCATCATCCGCAAAAAAATAAAAAACTTATAGCAGAATAAAGCGATGCAAAAATAATTATTTTTTATATAAAATAGTTTTCATTGCATAAAACCGACAAAACATAAAAAAACGACCTAAATAAGGTATCTCTGTAAGCGTACTGACCCGAAGAATAAAACCGCTTTATCAATTTTATCGCACGCGGAACAGTGTAAACGCACCCCCCCCCAAAAGAAATTCATGAAACGCTGGTTTTTGTTCATTCTGCGTCCCAAAAATCGGAATAAAAAGCGATCAAAAAATGTCACGTGCCCGAAAATGGTACCAATAAAAACGTCAACTCGTCCCGCAAAAAATAAGACCTCAAATGACTCGGTGGGTCAAAATACGGAAAAATTAGAGCTCTCAATATGTGGTGATGCAAAAACTATTTTTACAATAAAAAGCGTCTTTTAGCGTGTGACAGCCGCCAAACATAAAAACCGCCATAAATAGTAAATCAAACCCCCCGTTATCACCCCCTTAGTTAGGGAAAAATAATAAAATTAAAAAAATGTATTTATTTCCATTTTTCCATTAGGGTTAGGGTTAGGGCTGAGATTAGGGTTAGGGGTGTGTTGGGGTTCGGGTTGGAGTTAGAATTGGGGGTTTCCACTGTTTGGGCACATCAGGGGCTCTCCAAATGCTACATGGCGTCCGATCTCAATTCCAGCCAATTCTGAGTTGAAAAAGTCAAATGGTGCTCCTTCCCTTCCAAGCTCTGCCATGCGCCCAAACAGTGTTTTACCCCCACATGTAGGGTATCAGCCTACTCAGGTCAAATTGCAAAACAATTTTTGGGGTCCAATTTCTCCTGTTACCCTTAGGAAAATAAAAAATTGGGGGCAAAAATATCATTTTTGTGGAAAAAAATGATTTTTTTATTTTCACGCCCGAGCGTTATAAACTTCTGTGAAGCACTTGGGGGTTCAAAGTGCTCACCACACATCTAGATAAGTTCCGTGGGGGGCCTAGTGTCGAAAATGGGGTCACTTGTGGGAAGTTTCAATAGTTTAGGTACATCAGGGGCTCTCCAAACGCACATGACACCCGCAGACCATTCCATCAAAGTCTGCATTCCAAAATGTCACTGCTTCCCTTCCGAGCCCCGACGTGTGTCCATACAGTAGTTTTCTCCCACATATGGGGTGTCAGCGTACTCAAGACAAATTGGACAACAACTTTTGGGGTCCAATTTCTCCTGTTACCCTTGGGAAAATAAAAAAATTGGGGACTAATTGATCATATTTGTGGAAAAAATACGATTTTTTTATTTTCATGCCTGGGCATTATAAACTTCTGTGAAGCCCTTGGGGGTTCAAAGTGCTCACCACACATCTAGATAAGTTCCTTAGCGGGTCTCGTTTCCAAAATGGGGTCATTTGTGGGGGGTTTCCACTGTTTAGGTACATTAGGGGCTCTCCAAAGGTAACATGACACCCGCAGACCATTCCATCAAAGTCTGCATTCCAAAACGTCACTGCTTCCCTTCCGAGCCCCGACGTGTGCCCATACAGTAGTTTTATCCCACATATGGGGTATCAGCATACTCAGGACAAATTGGACAACAACTTTTGGGGTCCAATTTCTCCTGGTACCCTTGGGAAAATAAAAAAATGGTGACTAAAAGATCATGTTTGTGGAAAAAATACGAATTTTTTATTTTCACGCCCGGGCGTTATAAACTTCTGTGAAGCACTGGGGGGTTCAAAGTGCTCACCACACATCTAGATAAGTTCCTTGGGGGGTCTAGTTTACAAAATGCTGTCATTTGTGGGGGGCTTCCACTGTTTATGTACATCAGGGGTTTTCCAATCGCGACATGGTGTCCGATCTCAATTCCAGCCAAAAACATCAAATGGCACTGCTTCCCTTCCGAGCTCTGCCATGCGCCCAAATAGTGGTTTACCCCCACATGTGGGGTATCAGCTTACTCAGGACAAATTGCACAATAACTTTTAGGGTCCTGTTACCCTTGGAAAAATAAGAATTAAGGGTGAAAAGATCATTTTCGTGAAAAAATATGATTTTTTAATTGTACGGCTTTATGTTATAAACTTCTGTGAAGCCCTTGGGGGTTCAAAGTTCTCACCACACATCTAGATAAGTTCCTTAGGGGGTCTAGTTTCCAAAATGGTGTCATTTGTGGGGGGTTTCCACTGTTTTGGTACATCAGGGGTTTTCCAATCGCGACATGGTGTCCGATCTCAATTCCAGCCAAAAACGTCAAATGGCGCTGCTTCCCTTCCGAGCTCTGCCATGCGCCCAAATAGTGGTTTACCCCCACATGTGGGGTATCAGCGTACTCTGGACAAATTGCACAATAACTTTTAGGGTCCTGTTACCCTTGGGAAAATAAAAATTGGGGTGAAAAGATCATTTTTGTGGAAAAAATATGATTTTTTAATTGTACCGCTGTACGTTATAAACTTCTGTAAAGCCCTTGTGGGTTCAAAGTTATCACCACATATCTAGATAAGTTCCTTGGGGGGTCTAGTTTCCAAAATGGGGTCACTTGTAGGGGGTTTCCACTGTTTAGGTACATCAGGGACTCTCCAAACGTGACATGGCGTCCGATCTGAATTCCAGCCAATTTTGCATTGAAAAAGTCAAACGACGCTCCTTCCATTCTGAGCTCTGCCATGCGCCGAAACAGTCGTTCCCCCCCACATATCAGGTATCAGCGTACTCAGGACAAATTGCACAATAACTTTTGCAGTCCAATTTCTCCTGTTACCCTTGGTAAAATAAAAAAAATTGAACCTGAAGTATTTGTTTTGTGAAAAAAAGTTAGATGTTCATTTTTTTTAAATATTCAAAAAAATTGAACGCACCTAAAGGGTTAATAAACTTCTTGAATGTGGTTTTGAGCACCTTAAGGGGTGCAGTTTTTAGAATGGTGTCACTTTGGGGTATTTTCTATCATATAGACCCCTCAAAGTGACCTCAAATGTGATGTGGTCCTAAAAATAAAATGGTGTTGTAAAAATGAGAAATCGCTGGTCAACTTTTAACCCTTATAACTTCCTAACAAAAAAAAAATTTTGGTTCCAAAATTGTGCTGATGTAAAGTAAACATGTGGGAAATGTTAGTTATCAAGTTTTTTGTGTGCTGTATCTCTGTGATTTAAGGGCATAAAAATTCAAAGTTGGAAAATTGCGAAATTTTCAAAATTTTCGCCAAATTTCCGTTTTTCTCACAAATAAACGCAAGTTATTTGAATGAAATTTTACCACTAACATGAAGTACAATATGTCACGAGAAAACATTGTCAGAATCACCGGGATCCATGGAAGCGTTCCAGAGTTATGACCTCATAAAGGTACAGTGGTCAGAATTGTAAAAATTGGCCCGGTCATGAACGTGCAAACCACCCTTGGGGGTGAAGGGGTTAATCATTAAGATTTTGAGGTTGTCACTTGGCAACTCGAAGCTTCAACTCCTTCCATAAGTTTTCTATGGGATTAAGGTCTGGAGACTGGCTCGGCCACTCCATGACCTTAATGAGCTTCTCTTTGAGCCACTCCTTTGTTGTCTTGGCTGTATGATTTTGGGTCATTTTCTTGCCGGAAGACCCAGCTATGACCCATTTTTAATGTCCTGACGGAGGGAAAGGGTTGTCACAAAGGATTTTACGTTACATGGCTCCATCCATTCTCCCATTGATGCAGTGCAGTAGTCCTGTGAACTTAGAAGAGAAACACCCCCAAAAATAGGTATTAGACCTCCCGGTAATGATGTTTCCAGGAGTCCATCCTGACAGCACCATGGAGGACGTCCTCCTCCTCCTTACAGGGACAGGAAAGCACACGAGAGGTTAAAAGGCCCCGTCCCACCCCTTTCCCTCAGTGACTTAACAAGAACCACAGCGTGGATAATGCTATAACTCTTTTAATGGTATCATCATATTACATCATATGACATAACTTAACAAAACAAAACATAACAGGGAGGGAACTACCCGTGCTGTCAGGATGGACTCCTGGAAGCATCATTACCGGTAGGTCTAATGCCTATTTTCCAGGACGTCCACCTGACAGCACCATGGAGAGTACCAAAGCACCTCCTCAGGGTGGGATCACCGCCTGGAGAACTTTTCTCAAAAAAAGGGGGTTTGTTGGCCTGATAGCACGTCAAGTTTGTAGTGCTTGCAAAATGTATTCAGGCTGGCCCAGGTTGCCGCTCTACAAATCTGCTCGACTGAGGCGCCTGCGCGCTCGGCCCAGGAGGCTGAAACTGCCCTAGTAGAGTGGGCCCTTAAGGTATCTGGTGGGTTGGCGCCTTCCGACTGGTAGGCATCTGAAATTACTGATGTGATCCATCTTGCGATGGACGTCTTAGAGGATTTTCTCCCCCTATTTTTACCCCCGAAGAGGATGAACAAGTTTGAGTCAATACGCCAGTCATTGGTGGCCTCTAGATAGCTTATAACTGCCCGTCTTACATCTAGGGAGTGGAGACGCTGTTCTTTCTCATTGCGGGGATTGCTGCAGAAGGATGGTAGCACTATCTCCTGATTTATATTCTGGTAAGAGGCTACCTTGGGGATAAAAGCCGGATCTAATCTTAAGGTTATATGATCGTCTCTGATCTGGAGATATGGATCCTTGGTGGACAGGGCCTGGATCTCCCCTATTCTTTTGGCCGTGGTGATGGCTACGAGGAAAGCCGTCTTTCGAGAGAGAGTCGAAATGGACTATCACTAGGCATGTATGGGTCCCTACATAAAGATCTGAGTACCAGGCCGAGGTCCCAGGGCGGGGTGAGCTGCCTAATTGTGGGGCGAAGACGCTGCGTGGCCTTTTTGAATCTTACCACCCAAGGATGGGAGGCTAAAGGGTAGTCGAAGAAGGCGCTCAACGCCGAGATCTGGACCTTTAACGTGCTGGGTTTAAGCCCCTTATTATATCCCGACTGCAGAAAGTCTAGGACACTAGGGAGGTCAGGGGTACGTGCCGAGAGGTCGGACCTGCCACTTTCCAGGCAGAATCTCTTCCATATTTTTCTGTAGATTGCGGATGTTACCGGTTTCCTGCTGGCCAGTAGAGTGGATATGACCTGCTCAGATAAGCCCTTTGCTCTCAGTATGTCCCTTTCAGGATCCATGCCGAGAGGCGTAGCCTTGCTGGGTCTGGATGGCGAATCGGCCCCTGGTGGATAACATCTCCCTTCAGGGGTAGCTCGACTGGGTTTCCTACTGCCATGGCTCCTAGCAGCGGAAACCAGCTTCTCTTTGGCCAGTATGGCACTATTAATATCACCGACGCGCGGTCCTCGCAGATCTTCCTGAGTACCGCCGGTATCAGCGCCAGTGGCGGGAATGCATACAAGAGGGGTTCCGTCCAGGCCTGGCTCAGGGCATCTACTCCGTCCGGGTTATCTGCTGGGTTCAAGGAGTAGAATCTGGCGACCTTTGAGTTCTTCCGGTTTGCAAACAGGTCTATACTGGGGGTTCCCCGACGCTGACAAAGCTGATGGAAGATTTCTTCGTTTAGCTCCCACTCTGTCGGGCTGACCCGCTGTCTGCTTAGATAGTCTGCTACTACGTTCTGAGAACCCTCTAGGTGGATTGCCGTTATGGAGAGGACCACCTCTTCTGCCCAGGCGAATATTCGACCTGCGAGTGCCTGGAGTGGTCGATGTCTCGGACCTCCCTGGTGTTTCAGGAATGAGACTGCCGTTGTGTTGTCGGACAATATCCGGACATGTCGATTTCTCACTACCGACCGGTTCTGACGCAGGGTTTCCCAGACCGCATAGAGCTCCCTGAAGTTGGAGGATCTGCTTCTGATGCTGACCGGCCATCTTCCTTGAAAAATTCTCCCTTCTACGTGGGCTCCCCATCCCCACGTACTGGCGTCTGTGGTGATTATCACGTACGGCGAGGTTGTCCATAGCACGCCCACCTGTAAGTTCTGGGGCTGTATCCACCACCGCAGGGATCTTCTTACCGTGTCTGGTAAGGATATGGGCACGTCGAGAGAATCCTGACGCCTGTTCCATCCTGCGAGGATTTCCTTTTGCAGGGGCCTCGAATGGGACTGGGCCCATCTGATGCATGGAATGCAAGCCGTCATCAGACCCAGAACTTCCATTGCACCTCTTATGGAGGAGCGGTGTCTCAGTAGTCCCTTAACTCTGTCTTGAATTGTCTGCTGCTTTTTTCTCGGTAGCCGGGATATTCTGTCTCTTGAATCCAGAAGGACTCCCAGGAAGATCTTCCTGCTTTCTGGTTTTAGGTCTGACGTCTGGTCGTTGATCAGCCAGCCGAGATACTCCAGTGTTCTGATCGTTCGGCTTCTGTCCTGGATGAGCCTTTCTTCTGATCCTGCGACTAGGAGAAAGTCATCTAGATACGGTATTATAATGACTCCCTGCTTTCTCAAGTAGGCTACCACCTCCGCTACCAGCTTTGTAAATATTCGGGGGGCCGAAGCCAGCCCGAACGGAAGGCACTGGAACTGGAAGTGGCAGGTCCGGGATGGTAGACTGATTGCGAATCTTAATAGGCTTTGAGATGCGGAATGGATGGGGACCTGATAGTATGCACTCTTCAGGTCCAGAGTACACATGACAGCATCCCTGTCTATAAGTTGAATCGCTGAGCGTATTGATTCCATTCGAAACCTTTTGTATACCACCCAGGCATTTAGGGGTTTTAAGTTTATAATTGTTCTGGCCTCGCCAGATGGTTTTGTAATGGAGAATAGGGAAGAGTAATGACCTTTTCCCCTCTCCTGCTGCGGAACTGGCACTATGACCTCTGCCCACATGGTAGAGTCTTCCGGGACTACGGTGGGGGCGATGTATCTGTCGGGGGGAGGGGAATAACATTCTATGCTGTACCCTTCTGTGATGGTTCTGAGGACCCACCGGTTCTGGGTTACCTGGCGCCACCTTGCTGCGAATCGTCGCAGTCTTCCCCCGACACCTATGGCGTCATTGCCTTCTAGACCTGGAGGATGACGCGAAAAGAGGGGCCTTGCTTCTCCCCACTTGGCTCTGAGTGTTTCTAAAGGAGCCCCTGTTGGATCTACCCTGGCTCCTAAAATCGGTCTGTCTCCTGAAAAAGGACCCTCTACGAAAAGACTGGGGACGCTTGGGTTTTTCTTCTGGAAACCCCTTGTTTTTGTCAGACACCTGCTCTAGGATGCTATCTAGAGCTGGCCCGAACACCCTTGAGCCTGAAAAGGGGATGGAGCAAAGCTTTGCCTTTGAAGCGTTATCCCCAGACCAAGACTTCAGCCAAACCGCTCGCCTAGCTGCGTTGGAAAGGGAGCTGTTTCTGGCTGCGAATCTTACTGATTCGACCGATGTATCTGAAAGGAACGCAGTGGCTGATTTCATCAGAGGGAGGGAAGCTAGGATCTCAGATCTAGGGGTCTTGTTGGATAAATGCTCTTCCAACTGCCCCACCCATAAGAACATGGACCTGGCCACTGAGGTGGCTGCTATGTTAACCTTAGTAAGGGCAGCTGCCGATTCCCATGTTCTCTTTAACAGAATATCCGCCTTCCGGTCCATCGGGTCACCCTAGCTACAGGAACATCGATTTTAGGAATTTCCTCGGTGTCCTCTAACTTAAACAGGTATTTCCTGCCTTGGTCCCTCCTGTCAATCGGGATCTCCCCCTCCTCGGGATCCGAGTCCCGGGGGTCTGACCCTTCAGGCGAACTTGTCTCCGAGGCTAGCTCCATCTCCCACCTCGGCCGCTTCCGGCTTGGCCCCGGACTAGGGGACTGCTGCCGTGAGAGACTGGATCTGGAGGCCTGTACTTCCTCCCGAATCAAGGATTGCATCTCGGCCAGGAGGGACGGCTGCTCGTCTCTTACGACCCTTGAAGTGCAGGGTCCGCAGAGAGTCTTGGAATAGTTGTCTGGCAGCTTTACCCGGGCATCTGACAGACTTAGATGTGGCCTTTACCGAGTCCTTAACCTCTGTCGGGGGGGCTGGGGTACCCTTCTCCTGTACGATACAGAACAGGGATAGTCGGGTCAGTTATCCTGGGCTGCGGGGAAGGCTGTGTGGGGGTTGGATTGCGCCAGGCGCACTTACCCCTCTGTTGGCTGGCGCCTCTGGGTCCATACCAGTGAAGCAGCTGTTGCCTGCGGTGAGCTGCTAGCGTGCGGAGATCTCCTGGTCTGCGGTGAGCTGCTGGCGTGCGGTGAGAGCTGCTGATGCGGCGAGCTGCTGGCGTGCCCAGGCTGCTGGCGCGCTGTTTTCAAATCGGCGCGTGACGTCATTGCCGCGCGCCGGCCACTTCCGCTTCCTGTTCTGAAGCCCCGCCCACCGAGCGTCTTGCAATGGCGGCGCCCATTGCGGGGACCCGGCTCCAGCTGCCCCGGGATCTCTCTCACCGGCGCCCACACCGCCGGCTGCGTGCGGGGCAAGCGCTTCCAGCCGCAACCGCCGCGCGGTCTGTATGTCGCGCCGGCATCGCTCGCTGCCTGCGGGGACCCGGGCGACTGCCGCGCGGCCTGGAGCCGAGAGCCTCCCACCGGGAGGAGCGGCTTTCTCCAGGAGCGACGTCCTGCTCCTGGCTTTGGGGCAGAGGGACTCCCCACCGGGAAGTGTCGGCCCTGGGCATCCTGACAGGGGGAAGGATTGGACCGGCCGCCCGATCCCCCTGCGCCCTCAGGTAATCTTCCTGCTCCTCTCGTATGTCCCTCCGTGAAGGGACAGGAAAGACACTGAGGGAAAGGGGTGGGACGGGGCCTTTTAACCTCTCGTGTGCTTTCCTGTCCCTGTAAGGAGGAGGACGTCCTCCATGGTGCTGTCAGGTGGACGTCCTGGAAACATAATGTTTCCACCTCCATGCTTGACAGTGAGGATGGTGTTCTTTGGGTCAAAGGCAGCATTTCTTTTCCTCCAAACACAGCGAGTTGGGATAATGCCAAAGGCCTCAATCTTTGCCTCATCTGGCCACAGCACCTTCTCCCAATCACTCACAGAATCATCCAGGGGTTCACTGGCAAACTTCAGACGGGCCTGCACATGTGCCTTCTTGCACAGGGGGACCTTGCGGGCACTGCAGGATTTTAAACCTTTATGGCGCAATGTGTTACCAATGGTTCTCTTGGTGACTGTGGTTCCAGCTGTCTTGAGATGATTAACTAGTTCCCCCCGTGTAGTTTTAGGCTGATCTCTCACCTTCCTCATGATCAAGGATACCTCACAAGGTGAGATTTAGCATGGTGCCCCAGGTCAGTGTCGATTGACATCATTTTGTATTTCTTCCATTTCTTACTATTGCACCAACAGTTGTGTCCTTCTCACCCAGTGTCTTACGTTTGTAAGCCCATTCCAGCTTTGTGCAGGTCTATGATCTTGTCCCTGACATCCTTAAAAAGGTCTTTGGTCTTGCCCATCTGATTGAGTCTGTGCAAAGGAGTCTTTTATAAAGGTGACTATGTAAGACAGCTGTCTTTAATGCAGGTAACGAGTTGATTAGGAGCATCTAACTGGTCTGTAGGAGCCAGAACTCTTAATGGTTGGTAGGGGATCAAATACTTATTTCTCACTGCAAAATGCAAATAAATTTATACAATGTGATTTTCTTTTGATATTCTCTCTCTCAATGTTAAAATTAACTTACCCTTATGGTGAGTGCAGCTCTGGAGTATAATACAGGATGTAACTCAGGGTCAGAACAGATAAGTAATGTAATGTATGTATACAGTGACTGCACCAGCAGAATAGTGAGTGCAGCTCTGGAGTATAAGGGTATGTGCACAAGCTGCGGATTCTGCTACGGATCCGCAGTGGATTTGGCCCTGCGGATCCGCAGCAGATTCTGCTGCATTGTACAGAACCTTTATTTCCTATAGAAATAAAAAAACGCAGTGCACATGTTGCGGATTTTTCCGCGCGGTTTTACTGCGGGTTACAATCCGCAGCATGTCAATTCTTTGTGCGGATTTCGCTGCGGTTTCACACCTATCCATTATGAGGTGTGAAACTGCATGGCAAAACCGCAGGCTAATCCGCAGGACTTTTGTCCTGCGGATTTTTCATCAAAATCCGCACAACCTAAAAACTACGTGTGCACTTACCCTAATACAGGATGTAACTCAGAATCAGTACAGGATAAGTAATGTATGTACACAGTGACTGCACCAGCAGAATAGTGAGTGAAGCTCTGGAGTATAATACAGGATGTAACTCAGGATCAGTACAGGATAAGTAATGTAATGTATGTACACAGTGACTGCACCAGCAGAATAGTGAGTGCAGCTCTAGAGTATAATACAGGATGTAACTCAGGATCAGTACAGGATAAGTAATGTAATGTGTGTACACAGTGACTGCACCAGCAGAACAGTGAGTGCAGCTCTGGGGTATAATACAGGATGTAACTCAGGAAAAGTACAGGATAATCATAGAATCATAGAATCGTAGAGTTGGAAGGGACCTCCTGGGCCATCTGGTCCAACCCCCTGCTCAATGCCTGTCCAGCCTCTGTTTGAAGACTTCCATTGAAGGAGAACTCACAACTTCTCCTGGCAGCCTGTTCCACTCATTGATCACTCTAACTGTCAAAAAGTTTTTTCTAATATCTAATCTGTGTCTCCTCCCATTCAGTTTCATCCCATTGCTTCTAGTCTTTCCTTGTGCAAATGAGAATAAAGTTGATCCTTCTACAATGTGACAGCCCTTTAGATATTTGTAGACAGCTATTAAGTCTCCTCTCAGTCTTCTCTTTTGCAAACTAAACAATCCCAAATCCTGCAACCTTTCCTCATAAGACAGGGTTTGCAGTCCGGTCACCATTCTGGTTGCTCTTTTCTGAACTTGCTCCAGTTTGTTAATGTCTTTTTTAAAATGTGGTGCCCAAAACTGGACACAATATTCCAGATGAGGTCTGACCAAAGAGGAGTAGAGGGAAATAATGACTTCACGTGATCTAGACTGTATGCTTCTGTTAATACATCCTAGAATTGCATTTGCCTTTTTTGCTGCTGCATCACATTGTTGACTCAAATTCAGTCTGTGATCTATTAGTATACCAAAGTCTTTTTCACATGTGCTGTCACTAAGCCCTATTCCTCCCATTCTGTATATGCTTTTTTCATTTTTATTGCCCAGATGTAGTACTTTGCATTTCTCCCTGTTAAAAAACATTCTGTTAGTTGCTGCCCACTTCTCCAGTTTATTTAAATCTTTTTGAATCCTCTCTCTCTCTTCTCTAGTATTAGCTATCCCTCCTAGCTTTGTGTCATCAGCAAATTTAATCAGTTTACCCTCAATTCCTTCATTTAAATCGTTGATAAAGATGTTGAACAATATAGGGCCCAGGACAGAGCCCTGTGGTACCCCACTTGAGACATTCTTCCAACTGGATGTGCAGCCATTTACGACCACTCTTTGGGTCAGATCACTAAGCCAGTTATGAATCCACCTAACAGTTGCCTTGTCCATTCCATACTTAGTCATTTTTTCAATAAGGATTGTATGAGAGACTTTGTCAAATGCTTTGCTGAAGTCAAGATATACTATATCTACAGCATTTCCTTGATCCACCCAATCAGTGATACCGTCATAGAAGGAAATTAAGTTAGTCTGACATGACTTATTAGTTACAAACCCATGCTGACTCTGTTTAATCACTTCATTCTTATCCAGGTATTGACATACATGTTGTTTAATAATTTGTTCAAAGATCTTTCCTGGTATAGAAGTCAGACTCACCGGCCTATAGTTGCCTGGGTCCACCTTCTTCCCCTTTTTGAAGATAGGAACAACATTTGCTCTTCTCCAGTCTTCTGGCACTTCTCCTGTTCTCCAAGAATTTTCAAAGATTATGGAGAGGGGTTCAAAAATTTCTTCTGCTATCTCCTTCAGTACTCTGGGGTGTAATTCATCTGGACCTGGAGACTTGAATTCATTTAGGTTAGCTAAGTGTTTCCTCACTATCTTTCTGTTTATAGATATCCTGGATTCTTCTATTCCCTTAATAGGACAATGAAGAACAGTTGATGTTACATTTCCTTTCTGAGAGAAAACAGATGCAAAATAGGAATTTAAAAGTTCAGCCTTCTCAACATCCTGTCTTACCATTTCATCATTTTCATCCTGTAAAAATCCTATAGCATCTTTGACTTTTCTTTTACATTTGACATATCCCCAAAATCCTTTATTATTGCTTTTGACATCTCTTGCAAGCCTCAATACATTTTCAGCTTTAGATAATCTAATTTGTGCCCTGCAGGTTCTGCAGACAGCATTATATTCTTCTTTAGATATGCCTCCCTCTTTCCATTTTATAAACATTTTTTTCTTCCTTTTTAGCATGTGCTTAAGTTCTGTGTTCATCCATCCTGGTTTCCTTAAATGCTTCCTATTCTTCCCTCTTTTCGGAATTGTTAACAACTGTGCTTTGAGAATTTCATTTTTCAAGATTTCCCATCCTTCCTGGACATTTTTGTCTTTAAGGATATCCAGCCATTGGATCCCTCCAATTCTCTTTCTGAATCCCTTAAAATCTGCCTTTCTGAAATCTAACCTTGACGTCTGAGTCTTCACAGGTCTTCCGCCTCTAGTTATCCAAAATTCTAAAATAGCATGGTCGCTACCTCCTAGGGTCCCAGCCACTTTTACCTCCTCAACCATTTCCTCCCTGTTTATAAGGATTAGATCCAAGGTAGCAGTTCCCCTTGTTTTCTCCCCTACCTTTTGGAAGATAAAGTTGTCAGCAAGAGAGGATAAGAATTTCCTTGACCTGTTAGTTTTGCCTAAGACAGATTCCCAACAAATGTCTGGATAGTTGAAATCTCCCATGACAACTATGTCATATTTTTTGGAGAACTTGGCCATTTGATGCATAAAGAGTTCATCCATATCTTCAGCTTGCACAGGCGGCCTGTAGTAAATGCCTACAATGGTGTCCTTTCCATTGTTCTGTCCTTGTATTCTTACCCAAACAGTTTCCACAGAACTTCCAGTCTCTGAAGCTTCAATCTCTATGCAGATATTCGCGTTTCTAACATACAGTGCAACACCCCCGCCTCGTTTATCAAGTCTGTTTCTTGCAAATAAGTTGTATCCTTCTAGTCTTGTATTCCAATCATGTGTATTGTCCCACCAAGTTTCAGTGATTCCAATGACATCATATTTCTTTTCCTGTGTTAGTAGTTCCAATTCTCCTTGTTTGTTGCCCATGCTTTGTGCATTAGTATAGAAACATTTTAGTTTGTGATTGGTTTCTCTTTCTCCAATATTTCTCCAATATTTTTATTAATTAGATAATTAGATTAATTAATTAATTAGATTAGATAAGTAATGTAATATATGTACACAGTGACTGCACCAGCAGAATAGTGAGTGCAGCTCTGGAGTATAATGCAGGATGTAACTCAGGATAAGTAATGTATGTACACAGTGACTGCACCAGCAGAATAGTGAGTGCAGCTCTGGAGTATAACAGGATGTAACTTCAAATTTGCACTAAATTAGTGATATACGCACACACTGTTCTACATTTTTACTCTCCGCTAAATGCAAATGTATGTTGTTTTAGGTGGACATTTCTTTGTTTTGCCAAGTAATACAGTGTTTTTTAGATAAAATCATGTGAGACACTTTGTGTGATTTATCCTAAAGATGAGGCATGGAAGTGGGAACAAACGCGGCAACTGGCAATAACACTGACATGACTCTACCTGGAAATGTGCCAGAGCCAAAAGCTCATCTGCGACATCCCAAAGGCACAGCTTACATGACGAGCCTCTCTGCATACAGCAATTACTGTGACTGATGCTGGGGACTTCTACTTGTGTCAATGAAAAAGGTATAATATGCAGAGAAGAAAGCAAAACATTCATTAGCCCAGAAGAGTTCATAAAAGAATACTGGGATTGTAGAACTGGCACTATGCTGGTACTATGACTACAATGGTAACCTTACTGGTGCTGCAATGTGCCCTTACTGGTGCTGCAGGGTGTCGTTGCATGGTACTGCGCGGTGCCACTGCAAGGTACTGCGAGGTACTGCCTGATGCCGTTGCTGCAATGTGCCGTTATTAGTGATGCTCGGTGCCACTGCTGTTGCTGGAATGTGTGGTTGCTGGTGCTGCAATGTGCTGTTACTAGTGCAGCATGGTGCCATTGGTGAATGGTGCTCTTGCAGCGTGGTGCAGTTGATGGTGCTGCAATGTGCCATTACTGGTGCAGCATGGTGCCATTGGTGAATGGTGCTCTTGCAGCATGGTGCAGTTGATGGTGCTGCAATGTGCTGTTACTGGTGCTGCATGGTGCCATTGGTGAATGGTGCTCTTGCAGCATGGTGCAGTTGATGGTGCTGCAATGTGATGCTACTGGTGCTGCATGGTGCCATTGGCGAATGGTGCTCTTGCAGCATGGTGCAGTTGATGGTGCTGCAATGTGCTGTTACTGGTGCTGCATGGTGCCATTGGTGAATGGTGCTCTTGCAGCACGGTGCAGTTGATGGTGCTGCAATGTGATGCTACTGGTGCTGCATGGTGCCATTGGTGAATGGTGCTCTTGCAGCATGGTGCAGTTGATGGTGCTGCAATGTGCTGTTACTGGTGCTGCATGGTGCCATTGATGAATGGTGCTCTTGCAGCATGGTGCAGTTGATGGTGCTGCAATGTGCTGTTACTGGTGCTGCATGGTACCATTGGTGAATGGTGCTCTTGCAGCACGGTGCAGTTGATGGTGCTGCAATGTGCTGTTACTGGTGCTGCATGGTGCCATTGGTGAATGGTGCTCTTGCAGCATGGTGCAGTTGATGGTGCTGCAATGTGCTGTTACTGGTGCTGCATGGTACCACTGGTGAATGGTGCTCTTGCAGCACGGTGCAGTTGATGGTGCTGCAATGTGCAGTTACTGGTGCTGCATGGTGCCATTGATGAATGGTGCTCTTGCAGCATGGTGCAGTTGATGGTGCTGCAATGTGCTGTTACTGGTGCTGCATGGTGCCATTGGTGAATGGTGCTCTTGCAGCATGGTGCAGTTGATGGTGCTGCAATGTGCTGCTACTGGTGCTGCATGGTTCCATTGCTGAATGGTGCTCTTGATGGTGCTGCAATGTGCTGTTACTGGTGCTGCATGGTGCCATTGGTGAATGGTGCTCTTGCAGCATGGTGCAGTTGATGGTGCTGCAATGTGCTGCATGGTGCTGTTATTGGTAACGCACTAGAACACTATGTCTCTACAGAGCTCATGTAAACAGAAAACCTCAACCTGCCTGCAACTAAAGTAACCCGAACTTGCTTTTGGCTTATCACTCAGTTACTGTGAGAGAGACAACTGATACTAGAAGAGGGGGCTGGACGATGTAAAGCTAAAAATGTCCACTGTGCAAATGGATTATCCAGCTGAGTGTCTTGGGAGGGGCTCCGCTCACCAAAAGTAACTGTGAATAGCTGGGGTGGGGGGAAGAAGAGTTCAGCAATTTGATTATGGCTTTCCTAATGCTATCATTATGGAGCAGAACTGTAAATATAAAAGCGGCTGCTAATCCCCTTGGCCTTTGGTGGTAGATTAGGGGCCATCGTAGACAGCTGGAGTGGGTCAGATGTGACTACTGGATTGCTCGGATACTCAACTGGACCATCATTGAGAAAAAAAAAGCATTATACGATGCCTGGCGACAATGAGAGGTTTGTCTCATTCTTGCAGTTCAAGAGAGAACCACTCCCCAGCCTCACAGCTTTCTAATCCTGGGGGGACGATGTGATCCTGACAATTGACGGTTCGGACTGGAGGCATGGACGCACCGATGGCCTGAACTTTGCTTCTGCAGTATGGGAGGACAGCAGGATCTGGACAGCACTTGCAAGAGCACACTGCTTGCCTAAGAAACTGGCCACCTCCGATAAATTGCAGAAGTGGACGGTAACCTAAGCATCAAACAGTAAATTATTGAATTAAAAATCTCTCAGGACTTTAAATAAAAGTTGCTGTTTTTTACAAGCAATTTGCAATGTCATGTACTTTCGAAGATGAAACAACTCCTTTAATGGTGAAGTCAGAACAGACCAGCGAAAGTACGATCCTTCTGACAACTATAGCCAGTCTTCAGGTAAGTCCACAAAGGACAAAGAGATTGCATATTTTACCTTCAGATCAGCAATGGTTTTAACAAATTTCATTCACATTTACAGAATTTCACCTTATGGAAATTGCAAGTCAAGAGTGCAGATTTGTGGTGGTTTAGAAAAGCAAAAAAATCTGCAATCAAAGTTTTCAAAATTCGCACTGGAATACCTGAAGATCTGCACCAAAATCCACAAGGTTTAGTGAGGACTTATTTAGCGGATTTTCCTACGGATTCTTGGTTGATACCTTTAAGCTTGTAAGAAATGTGATTTTTTTTCTTCCTGCTATTATTACACAGCATTTTCCATCTATGGCAACAAGCCCACATTCCCCTGTGTTTCCCAGAGATCGTGAAATAGATGCAGAGCTGAGCTGCGGATAAAATCTCTCCGACGTACCTGCAACGTGTCCTTCTTTGTCCTACATTTCACTAGGTAATTCTTGTACAGGAGAGTTCTGGTCTGCGCCCATATGCCCACATCTTTCATGTCGGAGGGCATCTTATAAAAACCTGCAGACAGAAAAAGGACACGTTCTCAACACACATTATATGGACAGAAGTATTATGCCCCCTCCACAATGCACCTACAGAAGCTTTTATCACCTTACATTCCACATCCATAGATATTAAAGGGGTTGCCAGGCTTGGGGTTCAAGTTTGCACTCTGTGACAGCAGACTTGTGAATCCTCACAGCACGCAGTGTGTGCGGCCGTCAGGATTTTCCAGTGGTGGCCCAGAGAGCAGACGGGCGTGTGACCACAAGTATGCAATTTTACATGCAGTCACGTGCCAACTAGACATGGGCACACACGTGAGCGCACATCTAGTCGGATTCTGGCTGGCAGTATGAAATTTGCATACCTGCAGTCGGTCACATGACAGCTCGCTCACGGCAACGGAGAATCCTGACAGCGCGTACGGTGAGGATTCACAAGTCTGCGATCATGTAATGTTACGGGGTCTCTAATGGCTGAGCTGCTGCACTTCCTTACACGTCTCAATAATATCACTCACAGGTGATAAGGGAAGATTTAGGAGAAGGAGAAAAAAATGTCATGAACGGATTTGTTACACCAGTGGCTCCTATTGCAGGACTACGCTGGTATTACCTCCTTTTCCACTGGCCATTCTGCCACACGTTACTAAAGGCAGACGGCATGGAGGGTGGCTGAATATTCTAAACCGGGGGACTATTGGGCCGGATGTTATACACTGGGTGGTGAGGGGCTAGATGTTGCACACCTGATAGCGAGGGGTCGGATGTACTATAGCGAGGGCAATGGGGTTGGATGTTACACAGCGAGGGCAACGGGATGAACTACAAACCAGAATTCAATTATTAAGACGTTGGACTTCTTAGAGACCTCTTCTATTACGGACTTCTGACTACATAGGATACGGCTAGTAATAATAACATAAATGGTATAATTTCATTAAAACTTCTAGCTTCTATATATGGTTTAGATATAACATAACTTCAAATAAAATAATAAAACTGTCTACAAATTAGTATCACGGAGCATTCTGCACAACCAACAATAATACATAAATAACAGCTGCGGATGTTTCTTTGGGTACAGTCGGGGGGGGGGGGGTTAGCTCTGTCCAAATTTGGCGCTTCTGGCAGTATATTTCCCTGGCAGAAGAGGATGCTGTTTATCTCAGTTTCATCGTGTTTATATACAGCGTCTTCTTTCCTTACTACAGTCAGGCAGAAAACAAGAATACAAAATGAATGCCAGTTCCATGCGCTATGTTTAACCACATGAAGGCGAAGAACCATGAGATCCCTATAGCTTCACACATTCACCGCATCTATAAAGCACCAGCACATCCATCTCCTAATGTCACATTTAGGGTTATACCGCAAGTCATAGAGGAGGCTGAGCTGACGGCAAATGTTGAAATACAGCCCCCAAAGGGAAGGGTGCGATATCCCCACAGTACATGAGAACAACACTCTCTTTCTTGGGTCACTTGATGCTACTTCCACAAGACGGCCTAGTTTGATTAGCTACATGAGGATGGCCAGCTGCGTCACTTACCTGGGGTCTTCCAGATGGCTCTGGGATGTACTATAGTGAGAAGACAAGCCAGCGGATGTCGTGTGATGGCTCAATGTTGTGTTGGAAACCTTGTGTTCTCGCATCATGTGCATGTGACACATGCCACCTACCTAACCTTGAAGAATACCACTGTTCATGACTGCTGGATTCACCTAATAGCTACCAATGGTTGGTTCAGGAATTATGTAAGGAACATGCCAGATGATCAAGATGATAAGATGTGTCAAAATTTCCAGATCTCAATTTGGGGAATATGTTGGAAAAACAGGTCTTATCAACGGAGGCCCAACCGAGCAAATGATCAAAACGGAAAGGATCTACTGCCAAGATACCGCAGGACTTCTGGGCTCCGGGATTCAACGAGCTGGAGAACAAGGGGAACCTACACAATAACAGTCAGGTAGTTTTATTTTTATGGTTGATCAAATAATGGGGAAGGTACAATAGCTCCGTGTGATCCTCTGAGATAATATCACACCTGACAGACACTTGAAAGGTCAAAGTGGGAACTTTTGCATCCCCCTTCAAAAGGGGCTAAAAGGTTGCATGTGATAAATCCAAATAACACCTAACCATCTCTTGATCAAAAACAGATGAACTGAAAATTTTAAACAAAATTATCAAATACAAATCTCTACATTTAATTACGGTATCCAGCCACGAGTATCGTAGCTCAATATTTTCTTCCCGACCACAGTTCCATTCATTCTCTATGGGGCTGCAGAAAAAAAATAGAACAGCTCTCGAGAGCCCCATAGGAAATGAATAGAGCAGCGGTTGAGAATGTGCGCCGTTCTGTCTATTGGTGCAGGTCCCAGCGGTCGGAACCCATCAATCAGTAAGGTATATCTTTACTGCAAAAAGGGAGATTCACTGGCAGGTGGTGAAGAAGAGGTAAATGTCCTCCAACTACTACACCCTCTCCACGGCCATAGAGATAGAAGTGACAGTCAATGCTAATTCACTAGGATAGATTTATATTCATCTGATTTTTTTAACTCAGCCTAATAAAACCATGCATGTGCAAAACTTTTAAATAGGTTGTAAGTTTGTAAAGTAATTCGTTCCATGCATCTCAAATCTTCTACCTTTTGAACCCAAAGATTAAGAGAAGGCAGCTCGGTTCACTCCATAGCACCAGTTTGCTGGAAAACTTGGTTATGACTTTAAACTCTGTTGTATGTATTACACTTGCCATGTTCCACCCCCTTGGTTCCCCTGATCATCTCTTGTTGTTACGTTTATTATATTTACACATATGGCGTGAACAAGGGATGCTCTAATAAGCCCAAAACGCATTATATGATTGGGGTTATTTTTGGACATGTTTATGATGCTTGCCAATATGAAGATTTGAGTAAAGTTACAAAAAATTTTAATCCCCAAGTGCTGGACTATTATTTGTTTCTGCAGTATCTTCAAAAGCTTATATCAAGATCTGACATCTAACGGAATTTAGGAAATGCCTTTTAGCAGCAACTTTATCATCTTCAATGAAAGTTATCTGGGTTTCTAAAGATGTGAATTTTAGCTGAATGATATTAGAAAAGCTTAATTAGTCTTACCAGTAAAATCACAACATCATTCTGCATCACTTACTCTTCCATCACTTCCAGAACATGACAAGCCCTCAAAGAAGTTCTGCAACAGCCTTTGGCCATGTGTCCCTATTGAAATGTAACATCTGTCTTCATAGTGACTAGATCTAATAATGATGGATAGTAATCCAAGGCCGATAATGATCCAAAAACGATAGTCATGCAAGACCAATAGTGAACCAAGGCCGAAAGTCGTCCAAGGGCGATACTGGTCCAAGAGAGATAGTGGTCCCAGGTCAACAGGGATCAAAGGCAGATAATGATGCAAGGGCAATAGCTGCCGAAGGGCAAAGGCACAGAATCCATCAGATCTCTGAAGGAGTCTTATGAAATTTGTCACCAAGATATAGCAGCAGATCTTTAATATCCTGTGTGTTGCTTGGTGTAGCCTCCATTGATCGGATTTGTTTTCCAGCACAAGCCAAATGATCAATAGGATTGAGATCTGGGACATTTGGAGACAAGTCATCACTTTTAATCTCTTTATTATGTTTCAGAGTTCATTCCTGCCAACCAATATCCTGCTGAAATATGCACTGCCATTAGTTAATCCCGCTGTAAAAAGGGTAGTACGTGGTCTGTATAACAGTTAGGAAGGCAATATGTGTCACATCCACATAATAATAATAATAATAATAAATTTTATTTTTACAGCGCCGACATATTCCGCAGCACTTTACATTTCAGAGGGGATTTGTACAGACAATAGACATTACAGCATAACAATAATCATATACAGTAGATTATAACAAATACCAAGAGGAAAGAGGGTCCTGCTCGCAAGCTTACAGTCTATGAGGAAAGAGGTAGACACGAAAGGTAGGTGGTAACAGTTGCCCTGATTGTATGGACCAGCCATAATGTTAAGTGTGTAACAGTACAAACACAGAGGGCTAATGGATGCATAAAGCATGTGGGAACATGATGCGGGAAATCTGGTTATGGTAAGACTTTTGGCTGTGCCACACAGGGATAGATTAGGTTAATGTGTTGAGGCGATAGGCCAGTCTGAATAAATGCGTTTTCAGGGCACGCTTAAAATTGTGGGGATTGGGGACTAATCGTATTGACCTGGGAAGTGCATTCCAAAGAATTGGCGCGGCACGTGTAAAGTCTTGGAGACGGGAGTGGGAGGTTCTGACTATTGAGGATGCCCACCTCAGGTCATCAGCAGAACGGAGGGCGCGGGTAGGGTGGTATACTGAAACAAGGGAGGAGATGTAGGGTGGTGCTGAGCTATGGAGGGCTTTGTGGGTGAGGGTAATAAGTTTATACTGAATTCTGGAGTGGATGGGTAGCCAGTGTAATGACTGGCACAAGGTAGAGGCATCGGTGTAACGATTGGTGAGGAATATGATCCTGGCTGCAGCATTCAAGACAGATTGGAGAGGGGAGAGTTTGGTAAGAGGGAGACCGATTAGAAGAGAGTTACAATAGTCGAGACGAGAATGAATAAGAGAAACAGTAAGAGTTTTTGCAGAGTCAAAAGTAAGAAAAGGTCGAATTCTAGAAATGTTTTTGAGGTGCAGATGACAAGAGCGAGCCAGTGATCGAATGTGAGGGGCAAAGGAAAGCTCGGAATCAAGTATGACCCCAAGACAGCGGGCCTGTTGCTGGGGAGTAATAGTGGAACCACACACAGAAATGGCAATGTCGGGTATAGGTACATTAGTAGAGGGAGGAAAGACCAGGAGTTCAGTCTTTGACAGGTTCAGTTTCAGATATAGTGAGGACATGATATTAGACACAGCGTTTAGACAATCGTCGGTGTTTTCTAGAAAGGCTGGCGTGATGTCAGGAGAAGAAGCGTTTAATTGGGTGTCATCAGCATAGAGATGGTACTGGAAACCAAATCTACTGATTGTTTGACCAATAGGGGCAGTGTACAAGGAGAAGAGGAGGGGGCCTAGAACCGATCCTTGAGGGACCCCAACAGTAAGGGGAAGGTGAGAGGAGGAGGAACCGGCAAAAGATATAGTAAAGGAGCGGTCGGAGAGATAGGAGGAGAACCAGGAGAGAACGGTGTCCTTGAGGCCAATGGAACGGAGCATAGTGAGGAGGAGCTGATGATCCACTGTGTCGAATGCTGCAGAGAGATCCAAGAGAATTAGCATGGAGTAATGGCCATTTGATTTAGCTGTTAGCAGATCATTAGAGACTTTAGTGAGGGCAGTTTCAGTGGAGTGTAAAGAGCGGAAACCGGATTGGAGAGGGTCGAGAACAGAGTTTTCTGAGAGATAGCGGATAAGACGGGAGTGGACCAGGCGTTCCAGGAGTTTAGAGATGAAGGGAAGATTAGAAAACAGGTCTATAGTTAGCGGCACAGTTTTGGTCGAGGGATGGTTTTTTAAGTAGTGGATGTATGATGGCATGCTTAAATGAGGAGGGAAAATTACCAGAAGAGAGAGAGAGAGGTTAAATATTTTAGTTAGGTGAGGGGTCACAGCAGGGGAAAGGGACTGGAGGAGATGTGACGGAAATAGGTCACTGGTGCAAGTAGTTGGGCGAGAAGATGCAAGGAGCCTGCTTACTTCTTCTTCTGTGACTGGTTCAAAATCAGAGAGTGAGCTAGATGCAGTGGGGGAGGGAGGACAGTGCATGGTATGAGGTGATTGGGAGACAATTTCCTGTCGAATCTGGTCAATTTTTTCTTTGAAGTAATTCGCCAGATCGTCAGCTCGGCGCTCCGTGGTTGGGGCCTGTACTCTTGGATTGAGTAGAGAATGAAAAGTGTCAAAGAGACGTTTCGGGTTATTGGACAGTGAGGTGATGAGGGTGTTGAAATAGGCTTGTTTGGAGAGGTGAAGGGCAATGTTGTATGTTCTAAGCATAAACTTAAAATGGATGATATCTTCGTGCAGATTGGATTTTCTCCACAGACGTTCGGCGCACCTGGAGCACCGCTGCAGGAAACGTGTTTGCACCGTGTGCCAGGGTTGTCGCCATCTGTGTTGTGGTGTTCTATTTATAGGGGGTGCAAATTCATCCAGGGCACTTTGAAGTGTTTCATTGTAATCCACATGATATCAGGACCCAAGGTATCTAGCAGAACAATGCCCAGAGCATCACACTGCTCCATGACAGCTTGTCTTCTTTCCATAGTGCACCCTGGTGCCACCTCTTCCACAGGTACTGTAAGTGACACACATTCACCCAGCCTTAACCCCTTAATGTCCAATGACGGACACAGTCCATCATTGGACTTCTCCCCTGCTTTGATGAGGGCTCCGGCGCTGAGCCTGTATCAAAGCCGGGACATGTCAGCTGTTTTGAACAGCTGACATGTGCCCGCAATAGGCGCAGGTGGAATCGCGATCCACCTGCACCTATTAACCCGTTAAATGCCGCTGTCAAACGCTGACAACGGCGTTTAACCGGCGCTTCCGGCCGCCGGGCTGGAAATGAGGTCATCGCTGACCCCCGTCACGTGATCGGGGGTCAGTGATGCGTTGGCATAACAACCAGAGGTCTCTTGGAGACCTCTATGATTGTTGATGCCGCTTTGCTATGAGCGCCACCCGGTGGTCGGCGCTCATAGCTATGCAGTAATTCTGCTACATATGGGCGATCTGCTCATCGCCAATATGTAGCAGAGCCGATCAAGTATGGCATGCTTCTAGCTTCCCATGGAGGCTATTGAAGAATGACAAAATTTAAAAAAAAAGTATTTTAAAAAATATGAAAAAAATAAAAAAAATATAAAAGTTCAAGTCACCCCCCTTCGCCCTATTCAAAATAAAACAGTAAAAAAAAAAAATTACACATATTTGGTATCGCCACGTTCAGAATCGCTCCATCTATCAATAAAAAAAAAGCATTAACCCGATCGCTAAATGGCGTAGTGAGAAAAAAAATCAAAACCCCAGAATTACGTTTTTTTTTATCTCTGTGACAATGCATTAAAATGCAATAACGGGCGATCAAAAGAACGTGTCTGCATAAAGGTGGTACCATTAAAAATGTCAGCTCGGCACGCAAAAAATAAGCCCTCACCCGACCCCAGATCACGAAAAATGGAGACGCTACGGGTCTCGGAAAATGGTGTTGGTTTTTTTTTTTGTTTGTTTTTTAGCAAACTTTGGATTTTTTTTTCACCACTTAGATAAAAAAGAACCTAGACATGTTTGGTGTCTATTAACTCGTAATGACCTGGCAAATCATAATGGTGGGTCAGTTTTAGCATTTAGTGAACCTAGCAAAAAAGCCAAGCAAAAAACAAGTGTGGGATTGCACATTTTTTGCAATTTCACCGCACTTGGAATTTTTTTCCCGTTTTGTAGTACACGACATGGTAAAATCAATGGTGTTGTTCAAAAGTACAACTCGTCCCGCAAAAAATAAGCCCTCACATGGCCATATTGACGGAAAAATAAAAAAGTTATGGCTCTGGGAAGAAAGGGAGCGAAAAACAAAAACGCAAAAACAAAACTAACCCCGGTCCTTAAGGGGTTAATGGAAACCGTGATTCATCAGACAAGTTCATTTCTGCCATTGCTCCATTTTCCATTTCCAACTGCAGGGATGTTCTCTGGTACATGGCATTAAACGTGAGCACACTGACTGAGGCACAGGCACATAGCAAATTGGGTGTACTGACACCTCTCTATTAGGTGCCCGGTATGCCAGAAACAACCCAACAAATCTTGCCATATAGCAAAAACACACCACAACATCGGTGGTATACCAGAAGCACTCGGCAAGACCTGTCACATAATGGGAACACCTTACAAGATCTGCGGTTTTGGACACGCTTTGACCCACTTGTATAGCCAATACCATTTGTCTCTGCATCTTTCAAGAAAACCATGATTTTTATGCAGGACAAGACTCCAACACAGCATCGACGTCTCCATGGCTCGGCTGCCAGTAAAGGCCTTAAAGATGAAAGAATAATGACATAACCCTTCCTCACCTGACCTAAACTCTACTGAGAACTTGTGGGCCCATCATAGATGAGAGATTTATGTTGAAGGAGATCAGTCACCTCTCTGTGGTTGGTGCTGTCCAAAAAGTTGACCATTAAAAGATGAAGAAACTCCATGGATGGAGCTGTTAAATATTCAGATTTCAGATTTATTAACCTTTTGGACAGCTTGACAGCACTGTAGATGTTCAATAATAAAATTAATCATCAAAAATACAAATCGCCTAATAACTGTGCACACACTGTATACAGTTTAATACACAGTTAGAGGATGCCTACATCTTGCTAGTTGTGCACATTAGGGAGCCGTGATATTGCCAGCAGAGATCAGAAGTACGGCCAGATTTGTCTCTTTATTTCCTGTTCAGCAAAACTGTCATCGGTCCAGCGAGCGTGCTGATAAAATATGCATAAGTGATGATCTGTACCCTCGAATAAAAACGCTGTGCTGAATTACTCTGCATACAATCGATCGAGTAATTTCTATCGGAAACTTACAGCTTTTTATATATTCTTATCCTGCAGACCCAATTTCAAATCTATTCTTTATTCCTATTGAACGTTCAATATCAGTTCAATATGACGTATCATCCTCCACATCGCATGATACTAAAGTGCACTTCTGTCCCATGGATAACACTTCTATTGACAAGACTCTTCCTGCTTACGGCTTTACAATACTTCATTTGTTAGAGCAGCAGTATATGCTCCAGAGAAACTGTTCCTCCAACTATAGCCAATACCAAGAAGCCAACTGTGGTGAACCCACACCTTGCCCCCCCGCCTGACGTCACTATTACGTCAGTCGGATCACATAATGTGGTCTCCCCACTTTCACCAATGTGACATTCCGCACCCCCTGGGGAAATGTAAGGTCAGCTTGATGCAATTTTACACCGACACCACTTATCCACACGGGCCCAGAGAGGCATGAGGAGTGAGAGGATGTGGCCTTCACTGACATGACACCACACTCGTCACAGGCGTGACAGGCTGAGAGGCCCCTTTCACTAGCACCAGTGAAACAGAGCTCTGCCAGCCCGGTAGGACTGCAACCAGTTCCTCGTTAGATATAAGTCCGGTCCGTCAATGGGATTATATTGAGCCAAAAAACAGTCCCGGTAGCATGAACACTTAAACCGAGAAATGGATGTGTGGATTCGTAGATCTGGATAAAAGAGCACCCCAAGGTTAAATTACGGCATATATTTAATTGCCTTATGGGAACACTAGACAACACACCATATACATGATGGTTATACATATACAATGGTCAGATATGCAAATACAATAGTGGTAGGACAAAAGATATAAGCAGATGGATCATGTAAATTACCGGGTTGATGTTCGACCATGTGTGTGCTGGGCCACAGGGGGCATGGGCTGCCAGCTGGCTTCTAAGTCCTTCACAGCACATTACTCAAAGTGATCCCTCTTTCGAGGTGGATCGCATGCAATACAGAGAGAGACCACATGGCCTTAAGGTACTGTCACACTTACGCGGTCAGGATCGCTGGTACATCGCTAAGTGGTCGCTAGTGAGCTGCCACACAGGCAGATCTCACCAGCGACATCGCAAGGGTCGGGGGTCGCTACTTACCTGTCACACTAGGTGATCCTGACATCCTCCCGCCCGGCTCCACGCTCGTCTCTCCACAGGAAGCCCAGCAGGAAGCTGACAAAGAGAAACAGTTCAGGACGTTCTCGCGCGATCAGCGATTACCAGCGGGGGAGCGGGTTGTAGGCAAGTATCACACACAGCGATATCGCTAGCAATATCGCTATAACGTCACTAGTACCAGTGACAGTACCTTTACACTAGCATTTATCCCCTTTGGTCCACTAGCCTGCTGCCCTCTGGGATGAACTTAAATCCCCTCCTCTTGCCTGTAGCCGTTAAAAACTCCAAAACCTAAGATGGCTCATAATTCCGTAATAGGAAAATGGTTTTGGTGCCATTGGAATCGGCCGGGCTCCTGCTACGTGTTGAGACTAAACACATCTTGGCTATGGGGTTCCTATTAGCCATTCTATGTATCTGTCCTCCCAGGGGTGTTAGAACGGATCAAGCCCCTGGAAGGCATATGCCATGTTGTGGAGATCTTGGAAATATACACAATGTATGGCTAGGACGTATAGTATCTCCATAACACCTTATGGAATCAGGTTTCTAGAATTTTCTTTGGCAGCTTCAGCATGACTATATATTACAAGCTCTTTCCCTGCTCTGAGATGGCTGGCTCAAGGAGTGAAATATGTCACACACAGCCTTTTGAGGCATGAACCCATGCTGAGCTAGGTGTTCTCATACAACTACATACTGAAGGGGGTTTTATAATTCCATTCCAGATAAGATACAAATGACTGACCTGAAATTATATCTCCCATATTCTTCACACCGACACTAACCGTTATGGAGAATGTAAAGAGTTGACTTTGGTCACTCAGAATTAAATTGCCTAGCTATATAAACAAATGGGTGTAAACAAAGTGTCACCACGAGCGCCGGAACCACTGGAGTTTAAAAAAACAATTAGTGAAATTATAGAAGGGGAAAACTCCCAAAAATGCAGGGTATATGGAATATTGAGGTCAGTGGTTCTTGCTCAGACATCATAATGGAAACAGGGCAGATGTCATATTTCAAGGGATCTATTAGGCAGCATCAATGTCCATCATAATGCTGTAGATAAGCCCCTGATGTAACCTGAAAGAGAAGAAAAAAAAAAAAAGAGTTAGATTATACTCACCCGGGGATACGGTCCGGTCCGATTGGTGTCGCCGTCCAGTCCAGTGCCTCCCATCTTCATACAATGCCGTCCTCTTTTTTCCTTCCTCTCGTGGCCCCTGCGCAGGCGCACTGCTCTACCCTGTTGAGGGCAGAGCAGAGTCCTGCAGTGCGCAAGCGCTGGGGAGGTACAGCGCCTGCGCACTGCAGTATTCTGCTCTGCCCTCAACAGGGCAGAGCAGTGCGCCTGCGCCGGAGCCGCGACGGGCAGGAATGAAGAGGAGAGCATCGTATGAAGATAGGAGGCGCTGGACCGGACGGTGACACCCATCGGACCGGATCCCCGGGTGAGTATAATCTAACTCTTTTTCCTTCTCTTTCAGGTTACATCGGGGGCTTATCTACAGCATTACAGAATGCTGTGGATAAGCCCCTGATGTCGGTGGCGGCAGCTCATATTCGAAAAAATGGGTGACAGATTCCCTTTAACGTGTATGTGAAAAACAGCATATTGGGGGACATTATTACAAGAACAGGACTAGGATGGGGACATGACCTTAAGATGGGACCAGGATGGGGACATTGCTACAAGAAGGGGAGTAGGATGTGAAACTGTGAAGCTCTGAAGTTGCATTTTGCAACTATTTTTTATTCCTTACGTCCATGGTTTTACAACAACTCCGGGTAGATGTCCAAAATACATGGCCCCTAGTCCAAAAGATCGCCTCTGTTACGCTCCCAGCAGGTGCCCGGTCCTCCGTCACTCACCCGTCTGCTGCCTGGCCCCCGCCGCTCGCTCGGGTCTGGCCCGGTCCTCCGTCGCCCCTCCGGTTGTTGTCCGTCGCTCTGTCACTCGTGCGACTGATGTCCCGCTGGTCCTCTGACTCCGGTATCCCGGCGTGCCCGTGCTCCTCCTGTAGTTCCGGTCTTGCAGCCAGCCACGAGACTTTGGGGCTTGCGCATGCGCACTGGATCGCTTAGGACACGGCGGCGCACACTCTCTTCTTTTTATAGCACCGATGCCCCCTGACCCGGAAGCACAGTCCTGGCCAATGGGAGTATGTACGGGGGTATATTAGGCAGCACTCACTTTCAGGAGGCGCCTGATTATCGCGTTATCCTGCAGTTTTTACTCAGGCTCCCTAGCACCTTGTTCTGTGTAGCTTGCCTCTGCCCTGCCTTATTCTGTCTCTGTTCTCATTCCCTCCACAGCTTCGTCTCTGGCTATTGTCCCGAATGGTTCACGTACCCAAACTATCCTTCCCCTAGGTTCTCCTCCTCCCGCAACAGTCCCTCATTCACAACACTCCCTATACTCATCGCCTTCAATCCCATCCTAACCCACGTGCTCGCCCTTTCTGTAGCCCCTGCTCCCCTACAAGCTGACCTCTCAGTATCGGCTGTTTTGGAACTTTAACCCCCTGGGTCTGCCCCTGACAATCCCTGTATAGAGGTTGGCTCCACTAGGGCCCGCTCACCCAAGGGTGCTTTGGTGCCTCGGCCCAGAGGGTCCACTCTAGGTAATTTGTTTCCCTCGGGTGTGACACCCTCCCCGGGGCCGGTAGACCCTTTGTCTCCTAACTTTTGGTTTGCCCACAGATCTTGTATTTCCTGCCAGTATAGTCTGTAGTCACAGTCCATGCTCCCCCAGACGTCAGATAACACGACCAAAGCAAATGTATCCAACAGCAACAGTCCTTAAAAAAGTTGATTCAATCCAGAAAACAGATCCCTCAGCTGTAGCACGTGTATCCAGCAGAGCTGTCAACCGATCTCCAAACTCCATAATCCTTACATGGGCACCAGGACCTCAGCAATCGATCCTAACCCCTCAACGTCACTTCACAAACTCTTCACTAAGCATGTGGCTTATTGTTCTCTCTCTCTTGGATCAGCCCACTGAATGGGCAGAAGTGTTCACATCCTCCCCCTCAAAGCAATCTGTGCATTGGTGGTCAAACAGGAAACTTGGTCAAAGTTGAAGGACAGATGAATGCAGAATTTTATTAGCAAATACTGCTGCGCATGGGACATACTTGGACATTTCAACATGACAACAAGCCAAAACACAAGGACAAGGCAACCTGTCATTGGCTACAGCAGAACAAAGTGAAGGTTCTGGAGTGGCCACCTCAGTCTCCTGACCTCAATATCATTGAGCCACTCTGGGGAGATCTCAAGCATACAGTTCAAGCAAGACAGCCTAGGAATTAAGAGGAACTGGAGGCTTTTTGCCAAGAAGAGTGGGCAGCTTTACCATCTGACAAAAATAAAGAACCTCAAACAACTACCACAAAAGACTTCAAGCTGTCATTGATGTTAGCGGGGGCAATACATGGTATTAAGAAATGGGGTATGTGAACTTTTGATCAGGGTCATTTGGATGTTTTGGGTTGTCATTATGATTTAAAAAGAGAAAACACAGTAGTTTGACAATAAATGGCTTCACCCAACCACTAACCATTAGTGGAGAATAAGTTTTGAAAAAAGGCCAAGAAAGCAAAAATTCTGCTGGGTAAGTAAACTTTTGAGCACAACTGTATATCATATATATTATAAATAACCTTGCCATTTTCACGCTGGCTACTAGGCCTAATAATAAACTCCCACTTCCTGCTGTTCACACAGGCAGGCCTCATTGGCTTGCACAAAAGCATTAGCAGATGATGCCCTAATCAGGGCAAAGGTTGCAGTGAAGGGAGGGAGAGGATGTCAGCTGTGATATCACCTACTGTGAATGATGGATCCTGTGATATCTATTGTATATAGAGGTGTTATCAGTCATTGTACAGGAGAAGGGAAGGAGGTGAGCTTTGACATCACCTACTGTGAATAGTGGATTGTGTGATACATACTGTATATAGTATGCAAATTGCCTCTTCAGAGAGGAAGAGGACTTTAACTCTATAGCGCCACCTGTTGGTAGTAGCGATCCTTGTAATGTCACTCTCCATAAGGAGAAACCTTACCCTTTATACTGTATACAGAAGTGTTATCAGTCATGGTAAAGTAGGAGAAGGAGATAAGCTGTGATATCACTTACTATGAATGGTGGATCATAGGATACTTATGGTGTTTAGAGGTGTTATCAGTCATTGTACAGGAGCAGGTGAGCTGTGAGGTCACTTATTGTGAATGGTAGATCCTGTGATATCTTCTGTATATAGCGGTGTTATCAGTCATTGTACAGGAGGGAGAGGACGTGAGCTGTGGCATCCCTTATTGTAAATGGTGGATCCTTTATTACCTACATTATATAGAGGAGTTATTATCGGTCATTGTATAGGAGGAGGAGGAGGAAGTAAGCTGTGACATTACCTTTTGTGAATGGTGGATCCTGTATTTCCTACTATATATAGAGGAGTTATCACCAGTCATTGTATGTGAGGAGAAGGATGTTAGTGTGATATAATTTATTATGAATGGTGGATCCGATGCTATGTCATTATAATCCTGGCTGTGATGACAATGAGATTGCTGAAAAGCCTTCTGTACAGAACAAGAATGAGGACTTTAATATTAGGCCACTGGGGTCTTTACTCTGAACTGTGAAATTTCCCCAGATCTTAATATTTGATTCAATTAGAGTGTTATTGTATATAAATATGTAACAAAGAATATTTAATTTGAATAGGTGTAGGGGTCTTTGCTCTAGGATTTCTGTATGATATTAGGCCTAGTCGCTAGTGTGAAAATTGCAAGATCTCTGTTGAGATATCTATTTATCTATACACTGTGACAATATTCTAGTGGTAATGGACTATGCGACCCGATACCCTGAAGCAGTACCCCTAAGGAACTCTTTGGCTAAGAGTATTTCCCGGGAGCTTGTCCATGTTTTTGCTAGGACACCCTTCATGAGCAAGGTAATGAAGGAACTGTGTAGGGTCCTCTAGATTGCCCAGCTGCGAACCTCAATGTACCAGCCACAGACCGACGGCCTACTAGAACGCTTCAATAAAACCTTAAAAGCCATGCTTAAACGGTCATTGAGAAGGACGGTCAAGACTGGGACTACCTGCTTCTGTTTTTGCCTTTTTCCCCATCAGGGAAGTGCCCCAGGCCTCTACTGGCTTCTCGCCCTTTGAGCTCCTGTATGGTCGACAACTGAGAGGGGTCCTCGACATCGCCAAGGAAACATGGGAAGCTGAGGTCACGCCACACAGACGCATCATAGAGCATGTTGCCCAGCTGCAGGAGAGAATAGCGAAAGTGATGCCTATCATGAAAGAGCATCTTTTCCATGCACAGGAGGCACAGGCGAGGGTGTTTCAGAGATCAGCGAGGCTGAGGCAGTTCAAGCTCGGGAACCGCGTGCTAGTGCTTATCCCTACGGTGGAGAGCAAGTTCCTAGCCAAGTGGCAAGGCCCATACAAGGTGGTGGAAAAACTGAGCGAAGTTAATACACCAGCCGGGTCAAAGGAAGCCGCAACAGTTCTATCATGTGAACTTGCTCAAACACAGGCGAGACCGAGAATTGCTGGACACCCCTTGCCTTGGAGCCAGACCCAAAGTCACCATGGATGATGTCACCACTGCAGAGACCCTGATGCCAGCCCAGAGGCAACAGTGTCGGGAGATGTTGCAGCGAAACAGGGACCTATTCTCAGAGTTGCCAGGGAAACGCAGGTGGTCGAACATGACGTGTTGATGGAACAGCATGTAATGGTGAACCACAAACCCTATAGAATTCCAGAAGCATGGAGAGATTTGATATCCAAAGAGGTGAAGAGGATGTTAGACCTCAGGGTGATAGAGGAGTCAAAAAGTGGATGTTCAAGTCCCATCGTCCTCGTACCGAAGCCTGACGGTGAGTGGAGGTTTTGCAACGACTACCGCAAGCTGGATGAAGTCTGTAGTTTTGACGCTTACCCGATGCCTCGTGTGGACAAACTCATTGACAGACTTGGACCCGCGAGATACATTACAACTCTGAACCTGATGAAGAGCTATTGGCAGATCCCCATGTCCCAGAGTGCCAAGGAGAAGACAGCCTTCTCAACACCTGATGGGTGTTTTCAATAGACTGGGATGCCCTTCGGTCTGCAGGGCGCCCCGACCACCTTCCAAAGGGAAATGGATCGGATCCTGGCTCCGCATAAGAAGTATGCCGCAGCGTACCTTGATGACATAGTGGTCTTTAGCCCTGACATCTGCCAAAGGTACAGTTGGTTCTGGATGCTTTAAGAAGTGCGGGGTTCACAATAAATCTGAAGAAGTGTGCCATAGGTCAAGTACCTGGGCTATGTCGTCAGAAGGAGCAAAATTAAACCGCAGATAAATAAGATCAAGGCGATTCAAAAGTGAACTGCTTACCAAGAAGCAAGTGAGAGCCTTTCTTGGAATTGTGGGTTATTACCGGCAGTTCATCCCAAGTTTTGCTATAATATCCACACCACTGACGGATCTTTTAAAGGTACCAAGTCAACCGTAGTTAAATGGACTACTGGCACAGACATGGTGTTCCAGGAGCTGAAGCAGGATCTGTGTAAACATATGGTTCTGTTCACATCAGACTTCAGCAAGGAGTTTGTGATCCAGACAGATGCCTCAGAAGTCGGTTGGGAGCCATGCTGTCTCAGGAGATAAATGGGGAAGAGCATCCCATCCTGTATCTGAGCCAGAAGCTCTCGTCATGCAAGAAAAATTACGCCATTGTGAGGAGTGTCTGGCCATAAAATGGGCAGTGGATATGCTAAGGTATTATCTACTAGGCCGGAGGTTCAAACTCGTCTCCGATCATGCCCCTCAGAGATGGTTAAGGGAGAAACAGGGTAAGAATGCCCGGGTGACGAGATGGTTCTTAGGCCTCCAAGATTTCAGGTTCCAAGTAGAACAGAGGCCCAGGAAGCTACACGTGAATGCAGATGCCCTCTCCCGAATTCCCTGTTTGGTGTCCAAAGGTGTCAAAGCCCCTGGCTTTTGGCAAAGGGGGGGGATATGTGACAGGGACACTGGTGTCATACATGAGGGGAGATATGTGTCACTGAGATTGCTTTCCTGTGTTTTCGCAAACATGATATGTGCTAGGAGCAATCCAGCTGCTATATGGGCATGGCTTTCATGGTGAGTAGGTCAGAGATGGGCGGGACGCCTACCCACCATATTTCCACCTCAAGGGTGTGGCTGGAGGGGAGTTAAATGTCCAGCCAGTTTTATTTTCTCTGTCCATATATGTGGAGGAAAGCAAGCCTCTGGAGTGCTAGCTCCTGTAAGAGCTGCCATATGTGTTGTCCCAGAGGAGCTGGGCAGGATTATGTATGAACTGTTTATTTTCATTTGAGCCAGACAGGCTGTTTTTCTGTTACCATTTTGTTTTTGGCTTTTGAGGCAATAAAACCCCCCTTCCCCCGAAAGACTTTAACCACCCATGTGCCTGAGTCTACCACAAGGAGCACCTAAGTCTGTCAACCCCTTACCACACACACACAGTTATACACACGTGGTCAAAATTGTTGGTACCCCTCGCTTAATGACAGAAAAACCCACAATTGTGACAGAAATAACTTGAATCTGACAAAAATAATAATAGATCAAAAATCCATGAAAATCAACAAATGAAAGTCAGACGTTGCATTCAACCATGCTTCCACAGAATTTTTTAAAAATAAAATTCATGAAATAGGACTGGAATGGCTATGAGGAAAACATTGGACTATTCTGAAGTGTCCTTCTATGAGCCCTGACCTAAATCCTATTGAGCATCTTTGGAAAGAGTTGAAACATGCCACCTGGAAAAGGCAACTTTCAAACACGAGACAACTGGAGCAGTTTGCTTTCGAGGAGGGGGCCACAAATACCTGTTGAGAGGTGCAGAAGTCTCATTGACAGTTACAGGAATCGTTTGATTGCAGTGATAGCCTCAAAAGGTTGTGCAACAAAATATGAAGTTAAGGGTACCATCATTTGAGTCCAGACCTATTTCATTAGTTTTATTTTTAAAAAATTCTGTGAAAGCATGGTTGAAAAGCAATGTCTGACTTTCATTTGTTCATTTTCATAGATTTTTTATCTATTATATTACTTTTGTCAGATTCAAGTTATTTACGGTATGTGAACATTGTGGGTTTTTCTGTTATTAAACGAGGGTACCAACAATTTTGACCACATGTGTATGAAAGATAGACATCCACATTTTCCAATAAGAACCTGAAAATAAAAAACAATAGACTATTTTCTCATGTCATATTTCCATTAAATGGCCATATAAGAACGTAACAGGATATCATTAAGATTTGGCTTGACTTTCTGATCATGGAAATCTGACTGCCTGGACCCCCGCAATCCTAACAAAGAATGGGTGCTGCAGCCTCTTGTGAGATATCCTCTACACCATCAATTGGATTATATAATTTCATATGTGTGTGTTATGGATTGTGTTGTGAATCAAATAAATAAAAATCCACAATTACTGGAGATCATGCAGCATCTCCTCTGTGAGTCATAACTAAATTAGTAAGGAGATGACAGTTTCTAGAGGAGCAAACCCTTGCTGTATACTTCCTCGTTAGCAAATAGATGCTACGTCAAAGGTGACGATAATTACCCCTAAGGCAAGATGGTAATGTCTAGCCCACACCGGGGATATCATATGGCAATGCAATATTTTCATGCCATGTTGATAGTAATGGTAATCGGAAATATGGTAGCCATATTATTCCACTAGGAGTTTCCCGTGGGAAAATGACAAATCCTGTCCTTGCACCGATCTTTCTGTGCATACAATCAAGGCTGTGAGGACGGTAAGCCAAATCTCCGACTCCTCAACTTCCCTGACTTCCGACTCCACAGCACTGGTCACTACTTAGCATGTATGTACATAAAGTGCAGCACAGATTCATCTCAGCTAAAAGCCGAGATCCTTAGATCAGGGACAAAACAGACATTTATAGGACATTTCACAACTTTCCCAAATTATTATGAAAACATTTACAGCACATCCTGCATTGTACTACTGCACCCAGTTTATTATTTATTTTAGGAGTTGGAGTTGCTCCATTTTATACCAACTCCAAGCAAAATGAACCTGACTCCGACTACACAACTTCGACTCCACAGCCCTGCATACAATTATCTATCCTCCTCTCACCTGACCAGGAGTAGGGGTAAGGAATGTGAATGAGATTCTATCTAATACCGTATATACTCGTGTATAAGACGAGCTTTCCAGGACAATTTTGTGCTGAAAACGCCCCCCTCGGCTTATATACGAGTCATTGTCACAGAAAGACGGCGGGGATGGGGGGGCGGAGGAGCAGCGAGTCACAGAGGCAGGAGCCGGCGGTTGCGGCTAAAGCCTGTGCCCGCTGCTAAAGAGAAATGAATATTCACTGATCAGTGAATACTCATTTCTCTTATAGCACACACAGTTACAGCCAAAGGCTTCAATCACACATCCTACTTACCTTCCCTGCGCGCCCTCGCTGCATCTCATTCCAGTGCCAGAAGCTCTTCCGGCCAAGCGATCACGTGTACCCGATTATTAAGGCAATGAATATTCACCTCTCTCCACTCCCATAGGCATGGAGTGAATATTCATTACCTTAATGTGCAGGGACACGTGATCGCTCGGCCGGAACGAGATGCAGCAATGGCGCACAGGGAAGGTAAGTAGGATGTTTTTGTTTTTTTACAGGAACTATGCATACAAGGATAGGGGATAAGGAGCTATGCATACAAGGACAGGGACGGGGAGCCATGCCTACAAGGACAGAGATGGGGAGCCATGCAAACCAGGACAGGGATGGGGGGGACCATGCATACCCAGCTTATACTCGACTCAATAAGTTTTCCCAGTTTTTCGTGGCAAAATTAGGTGCCTCAGCTTATACTCGAGTCGACTTATACTCGAGTATATATGGTATCTTACCTAGAGACAAAGATGTTTCTATATTTCATCCCTTTTAGCTTTTAATTTTTTTTTTTGCCTTGTGTATATGTCTTTTATTTATTTTTCCTTTTTTACAGCTCTGTACATTGTACTTTTTTTTACTTTTTTCATATATAAAATCTAAAATTTAATAGGTTTGTTCCTTACTGCTCTAAACGTACCAACAACCTCAAAGAGGGTAAGATTAGCCTTGTTGTGTTACTCTGTATATGCCAGAGTGCAAGTAGTGTACCTGTCAAGTGTTTTGGATATCTGGATGCGTCTGTACTTGTGTGTTACCCAAGGAAAAACAAAACAGCAAGTGTGATGTACAATGTCTGCAAGATATGTTTTCTGTTGCAATGTGCTAACAAATCCTCCATTTTCTTTGAGAAGCTGCCTGCCAGTGTCTCAGTTACATTGCACACTGCAGCAGCTTCCCTTCCCCCGAGTGCCATAAACCAATTTCCTGTCACCCCATTTGGCTTCTCTCAGCCTCAGCTGAAAGAGGGAAAAAAAAGTGCGGGAAAGGAAAACTCTTTGTTTGAAATAAAGGTTAGAAGTAACCCTTTAAGAGCCTGCCCTGCGAAAACCGTACCAAGTAGAGATATGGAAATCATATTTTTGTAACCTGAGCGGTCCCAGCTTCGATACCGCGTATCTTTCGAAGTTCTACCCTGTCCAGAACATGAGATAGGATTTCCGCCCAAATGGACGGTCATATCGCATAGATGTTTGATGTTTTCTTGATAGGCTCATTACGCTGGGAAACATGATACCACTGACGAGTCCATACCAGCTTCTCCCATAAAGTTATAGCTAATCTAAGTTTTGTAGCCAAAACATAACTTGGATAAGAGAGGTGGGATCAACCCAGAATGCACCTCTCTGTGATGTCACATAGCAAAGCCTATAAGGCATTCCCTGGGCAAACCAGCACAGAACAGCTGCAGAGTCCGTGCTGACAAGAACTCCAGATGAGTGGAGATGTGTGGCTCCTCCCCCCTTAAAGCCGCATGGTCTGCCTAAGGAACAATATGGAACTGTGAGTGTAATCTCTTTGTTTTCTCCACTTTTATTTTATACCTGTAATGTACATATTTTATGTCTCAATTTTATAGCAACTTTTATCTGTAATCACTGCCCTACTTTTTCGGGGAATAAATGATATAATTATTTAGATCTGTCTCTATGCTCTAAGAATCGAACTATACGCCTTTGTTAGATAATCGCTACTAATTCAAGGGGTTTGCCACGGACCCTCTTAATTTAACACTGTGAATTAAGTAACCGTGACTGGTGGCAGCGCGTTGTGTACGGCTATTGCGGCTTGCTGGCAGTCTAGAAGGGTCTTATATTGCTGAATAAGGGGCTGCGGCCACAGCATTGGTAATTCCCTTACTGCAGAAGCCTAATTGCCGGTTCACAACAGGCAGCCCGTCCGGCGACTAATTATCCTAGGTGCAGTTCCCTGACTGACCTGAGGGTAAGGGGGGCGCCGGAGAGCTGCGAGTTCCAAAGTGGAACTGAGAAAGTGGGATATACATAAATCCCCGCAGTACTTGGAAGATTGATAGCAGTGGTGGGGCATCCAAATTAAACTCCCCCTGCGGCAAATTGTAGAGCGAGATTAGCTTGCTGGATATTTTTGTCACATGGTGCCAGTGGTGGGATAACTAAGATAAGCCCCAACTGTGCCTGTGATAGCCGTGTGCCGGCATTGTGTCTCGTCCCTCCGTCCGCTGATACACCCGTGTCAGTGGTGGGACTGTGACATAGTGGTGACACAGGGTCCGCTGTCCCGTCACGTTTTGGTGGCAGCGGGACCCCCGTTAGTCGCCCCGTAAGTGGACGAACGGCCGTGGGCTGTTCGTCACAGCAAGTGTTGGCAGAAAGTAGTGTGGATGTGAGAACAGGCTGTGGGGTGCACTTAGCTCAACATCGGCCTACTGCAATAGGTGAGTGGACGAGCGAGTTTGAGAATCGGGGTCTTCCTATACGGCAACATATTCGAGTCACGTGTGTAGCGAGTAGGACATGCTTGCAACAGTGTTTTTTCATGCTTTTCCTAATTTTCCTTTTACAAGAACTACAGAAAAAATATTTACTCCTAATATATATATATAAAATACAAGGAACACGAGTTCCACTCTGTTTCTGTATTTTTGTTACTTTGTGTTGGGGCTGTCAGTCTGTGCTGGGTCTGTGCTGCGATCACCTGTGTTCATTTTCTTTAATCAGGCTTCTACTTAAGCATGCTAGTTCCTTCCTTCCTGCCCCCCTGTAAACTGATTTGTCTCTCTGGCTTTCCTGACCTCGGCTCGTGTATTGGACTTCGTCTCTCACTTCCCTTTGTCGTACTGCACCATTTCCAGGACCTGACCTCGGATTGCTCGACCTCCCTTTACTTACAGAAAGTAGGGTATATATTTACTGACTCGCGTCACATTATCACACTTCTGTGAAATAAACGTGTCCAGTTATGAAGCAACACTGATTGTGAATCAATTTCTCCTGCTGTTGTGTAAATGGATGAGACGACAGGTAGAAATGACAGGCAATTAGAAAGACAATCCCTGAAGAGGGGTGGTTCTGCAGGGGGTGACCACAGACCATTTCTCTGTTCTCATCCTTTTTGGCTGTTTTGGTCACATTTGCATTTTGTCATTGCTCTCACCCCTTGTGGTACTGTACAGTAGCACGAGGCACCATCTACAAACTACAGAAGTTGCTCAGGTAGTAAAGCTCATCCAGGATGGCACATCAATGCGAACTGTGGCAAGAAGGGTAGCCAGGAGACAGACAAGTATACTAGGAGACGTGGAGGAGGCAACAACCCAGCAGCAGGACGAGTACTATCTTCTCGCACGAAGATAGCATGGTGTACGTTTGTCATTTTTAAGGTTTATGGGACCGATGTAGACAACATTGTGTGTATGAGACCCCCAAAGATGACACATCCACCCCTTTGAAAGTCAATGGAACTGACGGAAAAAGCACTTTTTACTTAATTTGATGCTTTTGTGACTGACTAGCATAGAGATTAAAGACCGTTAGATTTGTTAAAAGGTGATAAAAATTTTTGTGGGCCATAACTTTGATAGGAACATCTGGCCGCAGTGCTTTTACACACCCTCCCCTACTTCAATACTGAAGAAAAAAACAGTGAAAAACACTAGCGAAATACTGTATAAATTCAGTGTGAAAGTGGCTATCCCATGAAAGACATAGGACATGGCATCGATGTGGGACTGCTAATTCAGCACATAGGACTAGTGGTCAATCCATGATGAAGGAGATGCGCTCCATACGCTTTTCCATATTTCCCATTCAGTATAAAGCAGATACCGCATCTCCGCACCAGGGTTGGTGCACCGGGCACCGCCGATGTAAAGGCCACACGCTGCACCCGTGAGACCTATGCTATGTAATGCACGGCTGCAAAAATTACCACACTACATTAAAAAACGCAAAAAATGCGTGCGGCCATGGGGTAAACCGCACAGAGCCCCGCCATACACCTGTACACATTACCAGCATATATATATAATAATATATAATATAATATATAATACATATATATATAATATATATAATATAGGGCAGGGGCAATAATGAATATATACCAGCACTAGCACAGAGCTGCAGATAGGGAGCGCTGTATTACCATAGGGTGGGCAGGGACACTGGGCACCCACAGTGGGCACACAATGGACACCCCCTGGCAGCGTACACAGCACCCTCCCCAGACAGACACACGGTACCTGCAGCCGCAGATGCTCCAGGATGGGGATGCTGCTCCTGCAGGCCGGAGATTGTACCCAGGCCGGCCCCGCTTCCGGCACGGCAATGATCTCACAGACAGCGGCTGCCGGAGAATGGTCCCGACTCCCCGGGGCAGCGCTCACACTGACAGCCGGGGACTGGGAGGAGGGACCACAGCGGGCACCGGCGACATCTGCCGGCCATCACGGGGCACTGCAGCCGGAGAACAGAGGGTGACTCATCAGCAGCATGGACATGGGGATATACACAGCACACAAATATATATATATAAACACACACAACTCACAAATATATATATACTAGTTGTAACACATCGGGTATTCTAGAATATGTATGTAGTTTATTTATGAAGTTTTAATAATAATGCAATAATGCACCCCCCTATCCTGGTATACATGGTCCCCCTCACACCCCTTTCCTGGTATGCATGGTCCCCTCACCCCCCTATCCTGGTATGCATGGTCCCCTCACCCCCCTTTCGTGGTATGCATGGTCCTCTCACCCCCCCATCCTGGTATGTATGGTCCCCTCACCCCCCCATCCTGGTATGCATGGTCACCCTCACCCCCCTATCCTGGTAAGCATGGTCACCCTCACCCCCCTATCCTGGTATGCATGGTCACCCTCACCCCCCTATCCTGGTATACATGGTCACCCTCACCCCCCTATCCTGGTATGCATGGTCACCCTCACCCCCCTATCCAGGTATGCATGGTCACCCTCACCCCCTATCCTGGTATGCATGGTCACCCTCACCCCCCTTTCCTGGTATGCATGGTCACCCTCACCCCCCTCTCCTGGTATGCATGGTCACCTTCACCCCCCTATCCTGGTAAGCATGGTCCCCTCACCCCCCAGTCCTGATATGCATGGTCCCCTCACCCTCCAATCCTGGTATGCATGGTCCCCTCACCCCCCTTTCCTGGTATGCATGGTCCCCTCACCCCCCTTTCCTGGTATGCATGGTCCCCTCACCTCCCTTTCCTGGTATGCATGGTCCCCCTCCCCCCTGTGCTGGTATGTATGGTCCCCACCCCTTTGCTGGTATGTATGGTCCCTCTCGCCCCCCTTTGCTTGTATGCATGGTCCCCTCGCCCCCCCTTTGCTGGTATGCATGATCCCTCTCCCCCCCTTTGCTGGTATGCATGGTTCCCCTCACCCCCCTTTGCTGGTATGCATGGTTCCCTCACCCCCCTTTTCTGATATGTATGGTCACCCTCACCCCCCTTTCCTGGTATGCATGGTCCCGTCACCTTTCTTTCCTGGTATGCATGGTCTCTGTTAAAATAAAAAATCTATAATACAACGCTGTCACTCTGTCCGAAGCCTTTATAGACTGCGCAAGCGCGACGCGCCTGCGCAGTCTGGCTCCAGACAGAATTAGGCAGCCAGCAGTGAGGAGTGTGTATGGCGCCGGAGATGGCGGTACCGTACACACTGCATACCGCCATCTCTGACGCCATACTTACTGTACATACCTGATCGGGAGGAGCGTTGCCGCGGTGCTTCTCTTCGGCCGGAGGCCGCGGCCGGAATCGCGCATGCGCATAGCGCGATCCGGCGCCATTTTACTGAAGATACACTTGCAGTGTGTCTTCAACAATATGGCGCCAGACAGCGCTATGGGCATGCGCGATTCCGGCCGCACTCCTGCCCTGGCCTCCAGCAGAACGTGACAGCGCTGGAGCACAGGAAAGGGTGAGAATAAATGTTTTTGTTTTTTTTTTTGGATGTGTGTAGTTTTAATACGAGTGAGGGGACCATGCATACCAGGATAGGGGAGGTGAAGGGGCCATGCATACCAGGATTGGGGGATGAGGGGTACCATGCATACCAGGATTGGGGGATGAGTGGTACCATGCATACCAGGATAGGGGGGGGTGAGAGGACCATGCATACCAGGATTGGGGGGTGAGGGGGCAATGCATACCAGGATTGGGAGATGAGGCGTACCATGCATACCAGGATTGGAGGATGAGGGAACCATGCATACCAGCAAAGGGGGGCGAGAGGGACCAAATATACCAGCAAAGGGGTGGGGACCATACATACCAGCAAAGGGGGAGGGGGACCATGCATACCAGGATTGGTGGATGAGGGGTACCATGCATACCAGGATAGGGGGTGAGGGCACAATGCATACCAGAATAGGGATGAAGGAGTACCATGCATACCAGGATTGGGGGATGAGAGGATCATGCATACCAGGATAGGGGGTGAGGGGACCATACATACCAGGATAGGGGGTGAGGGGGCCATGCATACCAGGATTGGGGGTGAGAGGACCATGTATACCAGGATAGGGGGATGAGGGGTACCATGCATACCAGGATTGGGGGTGAGGGGACCATGCATACCAGGATAGGGGGTGAGGGGGCCATGCATACCAGGATTGGGGGTGAGAGGACCATGCATACCAGGATTGGGGGATGAGGGGTACCATGCATACCAGGATAGGGATGAGGGAGTACCATGCATACCAGGATTGGGGGGTGAGGGGACCATGCATACCAGGATGAAGAATGGGGTGCCATGCATACCAGGATTGGGGGGTGAGGGTGCCATGCGCACCAGGATAGGAAGGTGGCAGCACATAGCAGTATGGGAGACCATATACCAATAAAAATGCTTGCCACCTGGGCGTAGAACGGGTTTATAGCTAGTAGTTATATACTCACCTTCCGACGGCCCACGATCTCCACTCCACGCGCCCAGCCTCGCGGTCCCAGTAATGCATTGCGCGAAACACCGCTGATGACATCGCGCTCTCGCGAGAGTGACATCATCTCCAGTTTAAGGCGCAATGCATTACTGGGACCGCGAGACCAGGCGCATAGAGTGGAGATCGCGGGCCGTTGGAAGGTAAGTATAATCTTTGTTTTATATTAATTCTTTTTTACAGAGCTCTGCGCCCGATTGAGCGCTGCACCCGACTGCGCCGGCTGCTGGCGCAGCTTACCGTTAAAAACAGCTGCGCCTGTCACTGATTGGTCGCGACCTGGCGGCCGCGACCAATTAGCGCCGTGGGATTTCTGTTACAGACAGACACGATAAGACAATTATATATATAGATAAATATATATAAATATATATGGACCTAACTGTATATATTTTGTTTTTGTGTATATGTTTGTGAGTTGTGTGTGTATATATACACTGCTCAAAAAAATAGAGGGAACACTTAAACAACAGGATATAACTCCAAGTGAGCACAACCCCCATCTGTGGACGTCGGGCACTCAGACCATCCTCATGGAGTCGGTTTCTAACCATTTGTGCAGGCAAATGTGCACATTTGTGGCCTGCTGGAGGTCATTTTGCAGGGCTCTGGCAGTGCTCCTCCTGTTCCTCCTTGCACAAAGGTTGAGGTAGCGGTACTGCTGCTAGGTTGTTGCCCTCCTACGCCCCCTCCACGTCTCCTGGTGTACTGGCCTGTCTCCTGGTAGCGCCTCCAGCCTCTGACACAGACACAGCAAACCTTGCCACAGCTCGCATTGATGTGCCATCCTGGATGATCTGCACTACCTGAGCCACTTGTGTGGGTTGTAGAGTCCGTCTCATGATATCACGAGTGTGAAAGTACAACCAACATTCAAAAGTGACCAAAACATCAGCCAGAAAGCATTGGTACTGAGATGTTGTCTGTGATCCCCACCTGCAGAACCACTCCTTTATTGAGGGTGTCTTGATAATTGCCAATAATTTCCATCTGTTGTCTATTCCATTTGCACAACAGCATGTGAAATTGATTGTCAATCAGTGTTGCTTCCTAAGTGGACAGTTTGATTTCACAGAAGTTTGATTTACTTGGAGTTATATCCTGTTGTTTAAGCGTTCCCTTTAATTTTTGAGCAGTGTATATATACACACACAACTCACAAACATATACACAAAAACAAAATATATACAGTTAAGTCCATATATATTTGGACAGAGACAACATTTTTCTAATTTTGGTTCTAGACATTACCACAATGAATTTTAGAGAAAACAATTCAGATGTAGTTGAAGTTCAGACTTTCAGCTTTCATTTGAGGGTATCCACATTAAAATTGGATGAAGGGTTTAGGAGTTTCAGCTCCTTAGCATGTGCCACCCTGTTTTTAAAGGGACCAAAAGTAATTGGAGAATTGACTCCAAGGCTATTTCATGGACAGGTGTGGGAAATCCCATCGTTATGTCATTCTCAATTAAGCAGATAAAAGGTCTGGAGTTGATGGTTTTGCTGTGAAGGAAACCAGTGGTCAAAGGAGCTCTCCATGCAGGTGAAACAAGCCATCCTTAAGCTGCAAAAACAGAAAAAACCCATCCAAGAAATTGCTACAACATTAGGAGTGGCAAAATCTACAGTTTGGTATATCCTGAGAAAGAAAGAAAGCACTGGTGAACTCATCAATGCAAAAAGACCTGGGAGCCCACGGAAGACAACAGTGGTGGATGATCGCAGAATAATCTCCATGGTGAAGAGAAACCCCTTCACAACAGCCAACCAAGTGACCAACACTCTCCAGGAGGTAGGCGTATCAATATCCAAATCTACCATAAAGAGAAGACTGCATGAAAGTAAATACAGAGGGTTCACTGCACGGTACAAGCCACTCATAAGCATCAAGAATCAAAAGGCTAGACTGGACTTTGCTAAAAAACATCTAGAAAAACCAGCATAGTTCGGGAAGAACATTCATTGGACAGATGAAACCAAGATCAACCTCTACCCGAATGATGGAAAGAGAAAAGTATGGCGAAGGTGTGGTACAGCTCATGATCCAAAGCATACCACACCATTTGGAAAACACGGCGGAGGCATTGTGATGGCTTGGGCATGCATGGCTGCCAGTGGCACTGGGCCACTAGTGTTTATTGATGATGTGACACAGGACAGAAGCAGCCGAATGAATTCTGAGGTATTCAGAGCCATACTGTGTGCTCAGATCCAGCCAAATGCAGCCAAACTGATTGGAAGTCTGAACTTCAACTGCATCTGAATTGTTTTGTTTAAAATTCATTGTGGTAATGTCTAGAACCAAAATTAGAAAAATGTTGTCTCTGTCCAAATATATATGGACCTAACTGTGTATATATATATATGTGTATATATATATATATATATATATATATATATATATATATTATACACAACACACAAATATATATATTTTTTTGTGTGTGTGTGTTTTTGTGTATATATATGTATACACACACAGTGCACACATATATATCTATAATATAACCAGAAATGTATCCTTCTGCCAGGACGTCGGTTGGAGCAGCAGCTGCTTCACTGGCGGAGGGGAGGACAGAGAGCTAGAGAGACTCTTCCATTTTCGTGTAGCATTCAAATACATCGTCAACAGTGCGCACACTCCAGGCATAGACACGGCATGTGCTGACTGAGGTGCCATTTTATACAATAATCAAATAAATTGCACCATTGAATTAACTTTATTCTCCCCACCAGCACTGAATCATGGAGGCAGGGGCAGCTTCTGTCACTGCTCTGAGTATACAGAGCGGCCGCTGTAAACGGGCCCCTGGCCCTGACTGACACTGGCTCTACATTGAGGCCAACTGTTAGTCAGTGCAGGCGCTGGGCAGCATAATAACACTATTAACCTGCAGATTAACCGCATATCTGCAGTTTTACAGCATTATTTCTGGTGACAGGTTCCCTTTAATTTTGTAGTACATTACTACCATATAATGACACCGGAGTCAGTGCAAGCACATACCTCCATCTCTGCCAGTGTCTTCCATTTTACTGAAGACACTGTATGAATTCACAAACCACATACACTCTCCTTCTCGGTGCTTGTCCTGTCTGTTCTGAACAGTGACTGGCGGTCGAAAGGTGCCGTATCCACAGTACCGCTGTCTCATAGGCAGCGCAGCATACGCCTGTCTTCTCATCCCAACCAGTAAAGCCGCTGCCACACAGCCAATATTGTGGAGATGGCCCCAATCATATCAGACAACACCTCCCCCTCCTCTCCAATAAAATGGCATGAAAGTGCGGTATGCGCATGCGCTAACTGTGACGCTGGAGGCTTCCGACAGAAGGACACATCTCCGATTATATTATAGATATGTATATGTAGTGTGGTACAGTAAAGGGTGCTTTACTGGATGGGAGATACATTTCTCCCAGCAGATTAATGTTTGGCCGGGTGTTTCCCTAAAGACAGGACCTGCAATGATGTCATGGTCATGTGATCAGCCCATGTGATGTCTACCTCACTTGTGGGAGGGGTTATGGGCTATGTATTAGAGGTTGGTGTTTGGCACAGGGAGAGTGTGTGTCTGGAAGTTACTGGACTTGGCTGGAATTAGCCTGAACTTGTATACAGGATCCCCGTGCTGCAGGACTATAGCAGCAAGACTCTCAACAACCCTGGGAATGGCACCTGGCAGATGCCGCGGACCTGGCAGCTGCTTAGTTAAGCCCGTCCCGTGCAAGGGGTGAGTCTGGGACCAGTGGTTCTACAAGCTGGAGTATATTTATGTTTTTCCTTACTTTATGTTAACCTGCTGTTTGCAACGTGACATTAAACCACTGAAATTGGACTTTAAGCCTGTGTGTTGCCTTGTTACTGCAGCCCTGCCATTACCTACCAGAGCGAATCCCTACAGTATATATAGAAATACTGGCTGAAGAGCCCGGCGTTGCCCTGGCATAGTAACTCACTACGGTTAGTTATAACAAATTATAATGATTATTTCTATATATATAAAGCTGAATGTAGAGCCCTGCCCACTCCGCATTGCCACATTCACTATAATATCCCACATCATCCCGTCAGCCAGAGCTACCGGACTACTACCCCTAATATCCCACGTCGTCCCGTCAGCCAGAGCCACCGGACTACTACCCCTAATATCCCACGTCGTCCCGCCAGCCAGAGCCACCGGACTACTACCCCTAATATCCCACATCGTGCCATCAGCCAGAGCCACCGGACTACTACCCCTAATATCCCACATCGTGCCATCAGCCAGAGCCACCGGACTACTACCCTTAATATCCCACATCATCCCGTCAGCCACAGCTACTGGACTACTTCCCCTAATATCCCACATCGTCCCGTCAGCCAGAGCCACCGGACTACTACCACTAATATCCCACACCATCCAGTCAGAGCCACCGGACTACTACCCCTAATATTCCACATCATCCCGTCAAAGCCACCGGACTACTACCCCTAATATCTCACATCATCCCGTCATCCAGAGCCACTGGACATCTTCCATATCACACATCATCCCGTCACAGCCGCCAGACTACTACCCCTAATATCCCACATCATTCCGTCAGCCAGAGCCACCGGACTACTACCACTAATATCCCACATCATCCCGTCAGCCAGAGCCACCGGACTACTACCCCTAATATCCCACATCATCCCGTCAGCCAGAGCCACCGGACTGCTACCACTAATATCCCACATCAACCCGTCAGCCAGACCCACCGGACTACTACCACTAATATCCCACATCATCCAGTCAGAGCCACCGGACTACTACCCCTAATATTCCACATCATCCCGTCAAAGCCACCGGACTACTACCCCTAATATCTCACATCATCCCGTCATCCAGAGCCACTGGACATCTTCCATATCACACATCATCCCGTCACAGCCGCCAGACTACTACCCGTAATATCCCACATCATTCCGTCAGCCAGAGCCACCGGACTACTACCTCTAATATCACACATCATCCCGTCAGCCAGAGCCACCGGACTACTACCCCTAATATCCCACATCATCCCGTCAGCCTGGGGTCAGAACCAGAGCATTGAGAGGAACAGTCCTAACTTCCATACTGGGAATTCCTGTAAGAGAGGCCTGTCGTCAGAACCAGAGCGCTGACTGGATTTGCCCTGACTTTCATACCAATGATCCCTTTAATAGAAGCCTGGGGTGAGAATCAGAGCACTGAGGGATTTATCCTAACTTCCATACCAGAGATCCCTTCAAGAGAGGCCTGACGTCAGTACCAAAGCACAGAGTGGATTTGCCCTCACTTTAAGAGAGGGCCTGGGGTCAGAATCAGAGCGCAGAGTGGAATTGTCCTAACTTCCATACCAATGATCCCTTTAAGAGAGACTGGGGTCAGAACCAGATTGCTGAGTGCAATTGCCCTAACTTCCATACCGGAGATCCCTCATAAAAGAGGCCTGGGGTCAGTACCAAAGCGCAGAGTGGATTTGTCCTAACTTCCATTACGGGGATCCCTTTAAAAGAGGCCTGGGGTCAGAACCAGAGCCCTTAGTGGAATTGCCATATCTTCCATAGCAATCATCCCTTTAAGAAACCCTGGGGTCAGATCTACAGAGCTGAATGGAACGGTCCGAACTTCCATACCGGGGATCCCTTTAACCCCTTTCTGCCATTAGACGTACTATCCCGTCCATGTGCCCTGGGACTTAACTCCCAAGGACGGGATAGTACGTCTAATGCGATCAGCAGCGCCCACGTGGTGATGCGGGGGACTCCTTCCCTACAGGCCCCCGGATCCAAGATGGCGACGGGGGCCTTGTAGGGAGCTCACTTCCTCACTGCCTGCAAAGCGCAGGCATGAGGAAGTCTGCAGAACTGCCTGTGACAGATTGCTGATCTGTGATGTGACAGATCAGCGATCTGTCACAGGACAGTGATGTCCCACCTGGGACTATGTAGTAAAGTAAAAAAAAAAAAAAAGTGTAAAAATAATTTTAAAAAAATCGCTAAATAAATTAGGAAAAAAAATAAAAAATATTCCCCAATAAATTCATTTTTTTGAAAATAAAAAAAAAACAATAAAAGTACGCATATTTGGTATCGCCGCTTCTGTAGCGACCCACCCTATAAAACTGTCCCATTAGTTAACAACTTTAGCGAACCCCTTAAAAAATAAAAATAAAAAACAAAGCAAAAAATAATGCTTTATTATCATACCACCGAACAAAAAGTGCAATAACGCGCGATCAAAAAGACGCATATAAATATCCATGGTACTGCTGAAAACGTCATCTTGTCCCGCAAAAAACGAGCCATGATACAGCATCATCCGCAAAAAAATAAGAAAGTTATAGCTCGCAGAATAAAGCGATGCAAAAATAATTCTTTTTTATATAAAATTGTTTTAATTGCAAAAAACCGACAAAACATAAAAAAAACCTAAATGAGGTATCGCTGTTACCGTACCGACCCGAAGAATAAAACCGCTTTATCAATTTTACCGCACGCAGAACGGTGTAAACGCACCCCCCCAAAAGAAATTCATGAAACGCTGGTTTTGGTTCATTCTGCGCCCCAAAAATCGGAATAAAAAGCGATCAAAAAATGTCACGTGCCTGAAAATGGTATCAATAAAAACATCAACTCGTCCCGCAAAGAATAAGACCTCACATGACTCGGTGGGTCAAAATACGGAAAAATTATAGCTCTCAATATATGGTGATGCAAAAACTATTTTTACAATAAAAAGCGTCTTTTAGCGCCATAAACCGCCATAAATAGTAAATCAAACCCCCCGTTATCACCCCCTTAGTTAGGGAAAAATAATAAAATTAAAAAAAAGTATTTATTTCCATTTTCCCATTAGGGTTAGGGCTAGGGTTAGGGTTAGGGCTAGGGTTAGGGCTAGGGTTAGGGCTCAGATTAGGGTTAGGGGTGTGTTGGGGTTAGGGTTAGCATTATAATTGGGGGGTTTCCACTGCTCTCCAAATGCAACATGGCGTCTGATCTCAATTCCAGCCAATTCTGCGTTGAAAAAGTCAAATGGTGCTCCTTCCCTTCCAAGCTCTGCCATGCGCCCAAACAGTGTTTTACCCCCACATATAGGGTATCGGCATACTCAGGACAAATTGCAAAACAACTTTTGGGGTCCAATTTCTCCTGTTACCCTTAGGAAAATAAAAAATTGGGGGCAAAAATATCATTTTTGTGGAAAAAATGTTTTTTTTTATTTTCACGCCCAGGCGTTATAAACTTCTGTGAAGCACTTGGGGGTTCAAAGTGCTCACCACACATCTAGATAAGTTCCGTGGGGGGCCTAGTTTCCAAAATGGGGTCACTTGTGGGGAGTTTCAATAGTTTAGGTACATCAGGGGCTCTCCAAACGCACATGACACCCGCAGACCAATCCATCAAAGTCTGCATTGCAAAACGTCACTACTTCCCTTCCGATCCCCGACGTGTGCCCATACAGTAGTTTTCTCCCACATATGAGGTATCAGCGTACTCAGGACAAATTGGACAACAACTTTTGGGGTCCAATTTCTCCTGTTACCCTTGGGAAAATAAAAAAATGGAGACTAATTGATCATGATTGTGGAAAAAATACGATTTTTTTATTTTCATGCCTGGGCATTATAAACTTCTGTGAAGCCCTTGGGGGTTCAAAGTGCTCACCACACATCTAGATAAGTTCCTTAGGGGGTCTAGTTTCCAAAATGGGGTATTTGTGGGAGGTTTCCACTGTTTAGGTACATTAGGGGCTCTCCAAAGGCAACATGACACCCGCAGACCATTCCATCAAAGTCTGCATTCCAAAATGTCACTACTTCTCTTCCGAGCCCTGACATGTGCCCAAACAGTAGTTTTCTCCCACATATGGGGTGTCAGCGTACTCAGGACAAATTGGACAACAACTTTTGGGGTCCAATTTCTCCTGTTACCCTTGGGAAAATAAAAAAAATGGGGACTAAAAGATGTTTGTTGAAAAAATACGATATTTTTATTTTCATGCCCGGTCGTTATAAACTTCTGTGAAGCACTGGGGGGTTCAAAGTGCTCACCACACATCTAGATAAGTTCCTTAGGGGGTCTAGTTTCCAAAATGGGGTCACTTGTGGGGGGTTTCCACTGTTTAGGTACATCAGGGGCTCTCCAAAAGCAACATGACACCCGCAGACCATTCCATCAAAGTCTGCATTTCAAAACGTCACTACTTCCCTTCCGAGCCCCGACGTGTGCCCATACAGTAGTTTTCTCCCACATATGAGGTATCAGAGTACTCAGGACAAATTGGACAACAACTTTTGGGGTCCAATTTCTCCTTGTACCCTTGGGAAAATGAAAAAATTGGTGACTAAAAGATCTTGTTTGTGGAAAAAATACGATTTTTTTATTTTCACGCCCGGGCGTTATAAACTTCTGTGAAGCACTGGGGGGTTCAAAGTGCTCACCACACATCTAGATAAGTTCCTTGGGGGGTCTAGTTTCCAAAATGGTGTCATTTGTGGGGGGTTTCGACTGTTTTGGTACATCAGGGGCTTTCCAAACGCAACATGGTGTCCGATCTCAATTCCAGCCCAAAATGTCAAATGGCGCTGCTTCCCTTCCGAGCTCTGCCATGCGCCCAAATAGTGGTTTACCCCCACATGTGGGGTATCAGCGCACTCAGGACAAATTGCACAATATCTTTTATGTCCTGTTACCCTTGGAAAAATAAGAATTGAGGGTGAAAAGATCATTTTTGTGGAAAAAATATGATTTTTTAATTGTACGGCTGTATGTTATAAACTTCTGTGAAGCCCTTGGGGGTTCAAAGTTCTCACCACACATCTAGATAAGTTCCTTGGGGGGTCTAGTTTTCAAAATGGTGTCATTTGTGGGGGGTTGCCACTGTTTTGGTACATCAGGGGTTTTCCAATCGCAACATGGTGTCCGATTTCAATTCCAGCCAAAAACGTCAAATGGCGCTGCTTCCCTTCCGAGCTCTGCCATGCGCCCAAATAGTCATTTACACCCACATATGGGGTATCAGTGTACTCAGGACAAATTGCACAATAACTTTTAGGGACCTGTTACCCTTGGAAAAATAAAAATTGGGGGTGAAAAGATCATTTTTGTGGAAAAAATATGATTTTTTTTTATTGTACCGCTGTACGTTATAAACTTCTGTGAAGCCATTGTGGGTTCAAAGTTCTCACCACATATCTAGATAAGTTCCTTGGGGGGTCTAGTTTCCAAAATGGGGTCACTTGGGGGGGTTTCCACTGTTTAGGTACATCAGGGGCTCTCCTAACGCGACATGGTGTCCGATCTGAATTCCAGCCAATTTTGCATTGAAAAAGTCAAACGGCGCTCCTTTACTGCTGAGGTCTGCCATGAGCCGAAACAGTGGTTCCCCCCCACATATCAGGTATCAGCGTACTCAGGACAAATTGCACAATAACTTTTGCAGTCCAATTTCTCCTGTTACCCTTGGTAAAATAAAAAAAATTGAACCTGAAGTAATTTTTAGTGAAAAAAAGTTAAATGTTCATTTTTTTTAAATATTCAAAAAATTCCTGGGACGCACCTAAAGGGTTAATAAACTTCTTGAATGTGGTTTTGAGCACCTTAAGGGGTGCAGTTTTTAGAATGGTGTCACTTTTGGGTATTTTCTATCATATAGACTCCTCAAAGTGGCTTCAAATGTGATGTGGTCCTAAAAATAAAATGGTGTTGTAAAAATGAGAAATCGCTGGTCAATTTTTAACCCTTATAACTTCCTAACAAAAAAAAATTGGGGTTTCAAAATTGTGCTGATGTAAAGTAAACATGTGGGAAATGTTACTTATCAAGTTTTTTGTGTGCCGTAGCTCTGTGATTTAAGGGCATAAAAATTCAAAGTTGGAAAATTGCGAAATTTTCAAAATTTTCGCCAAATTTCCATTTTTTTCACAAATAAACGCAAGTAATTTGAATGAAATTTTACCACTAACATGAAGTACAATATGTCACGAGAAAACAATGTCAGAATCACCAGGATCCATGGAAGCGTTTCAGAGTTATAACCTCATAAAGGGACAGTGGTCAGAATTGTAAAAATTGGCCTGGTCATTAACGTGCAAACCACCCTTGGGGCTTAAGGGGTTAAGAGAGGCCTGGGGTCAGAACCAGTGCACTGAGTGGAATTGCCTTAACTTCCATACCAATGATCCCTTTAAGAGGGAAGATGTGCCTATGGGATGGAGGATGTAATGTGGGTATATGGGCACGGGAGGGGGTGATTCATTTGTGTCTCTGCTCCTTTCTGGGGGGCAGATAATGGCTGGGAGCTTATGTTTCCGGGGATGCTAGATTTCTCCCACCCGGTCAGTGTCTGCAGAGGTGTTGTCGTGGAGTGGGAAAACTGTTGCTCATAGCAACCAATCACAGCTCAGCTTCTTTTAAACAGCTCTGGTGAAATGAAAGATGCTTAGCGATTGGTTGCAAGGAAAACTGTTGCTCATAGCAACCAATCACAGCTCAGCTTCTTTTAAACAGCTCTGGTGAAATGAAAGATGGTGGGTGATACACACATGCACACATACATTCAGTTTTATATAGATAGATAGACAATACTTACAGTCATGGCCAAAAGTATTGACACCCCTGCAATTCTGTCAGATAATATTCAGTTTCTTCCTGAAAATGATTGCAAACACAAATTCTTTGGTATTATTATCTTCATTTAATTTGTCTTAAATGAAAAAACGCAAAAGAGAATGAAGCAAAAAGCAAAGCATTGATCATTTCACACAAAACTCCAAAAATGGGCCGGACAAAAGTATTGGCACCCTCAGCCTAATACTTGGTTGCACAACCTTTAGCCAAAATAACTGCGACCAACCGCTTCCGGTAACCATTAATGAGTTTCTTACAATGCTCTGCTAGAATTTTAGACCATTCTTCTTTGGCAAACTGCTCCAGGTCCCTGATATTTGAAGGGTGCCTTCTCCAAACTGCCATTTTTAGATCTCTAAACAGGTGTTCTATGGGATTCAGGTCTAGACTCATTGCTGGCCACCTGTCAGAGACACCGCACTGAACTTGCTCACTGAGCCAGTGCGCGTGTCCTGAGTAAAGCGAACAGTGCTCAAAGCTACCTGTGGAGCGGGCAGCAACCGAATAGATGTGTACTTCAGACCCGCAGGACCTGAAGCACGTGACTGCTAGAGGCGTGGCTTAAACTCCACAGAGCTAGGAGCTGCTAGACAATTCCTAGCAGAGTAACTGCGAGACAAAGTTACCAAGGGGCATAGACAGTGAGAATAGTCAGGACGTAGCCAATGAGTCACACACAGAGATAGCTGCAAGGTACAAGAGGGGCGAGCAGAGAGTAGTCAGGTCACAGGCAATGAGTCATACACAGATAATAACGCAGTACAAAATCAACAGGCAAACTCACAACGGGAAACAGAATCGGGTCAGAACCATATAAACAAGCTATAGCAACAAACAGGCACACGGGGGTCAGCACACTAGGCCAAAGGCAAAAGTATAACTGGCAGGGATTGAAGCTACCCAGGGGTTTATGAAGCTCTCCCAGAACCAGAAAGAGGCCACAATCATTAACCCCAAGTGTGCAGGTCAAAACCTGCACAGAGCTCCAGACATTAACCCCCGGTGTGCAGCTCAAAAACCTGCACTGGGATCATGACAGTACCCCCCTCTCAACGGGGGGCCTCTGGACCCCCAGGCTTCCCCGGGTACTTGGCATGGAATGCCTGAACCAGGCGATCTGCATGTACCGAGCGAGCAGGGACCCATGAGCGCTCTTCTGGTCCATATCCCTTCCAGTGGACCAGGTACTGCAAAGAGCGGCGCACCCGCCGAGAGTCCACAATATGTCCGACCTCATACTCCAATTGACCCTCCACCAGCACTGGAGGAACAACAGTCTCAGAGTTCTCTTTGACAGATCCTGCTGGTTTCAACAGAGACTTATGGAACACATTAGATATTTTTAAGGAGGCGGGGAGACGCAACCTATACGCCACAGGGTTGACTATCTCCACAATCTCGTACGGACCAATGAACTTTGGTCTCAACTTAACTGATGGTACCTTTAAGTTGATGTTACGCGTGGAGAGCCAAACCTTCTCTCCCACCTGAAACATGTCTCCCGAGGCTCTCTTTTTGTCCGCAAAATATTTGTATCTCCCCTGGGCTCGAGAGATATTACGCCGGACTTCATCCCAGAGGTTTTTTAACCGTAGAACGGACCCCTCTGCTCCTGGACAGCCGGAATCCACCCGAGAAAACTCCCCAAAATGCGGATTAAAGCCATAGTTAATCAGGAATGGGGACATGTTGGTGGACTGACTCACCCGGTTGTTAAAAGCGAATTCAGCCAACGGTAACGCATCACATCAATCCTCCTGTCTGGCGGAGGTCAGACACCTGAGAATTTGTTCCAGGGATTGATTGGTGCGTTCTGTCTGACCATTGCTCTCCGGGTGATATGCCGACGAGAAGGAGAGTGAGATGCCCAATTTCATACAGAACGCCCTCCAAAATTTGGCCACAAACTGCACACCTCTGTCAGACACAACATTCAGGGGTACCCCATGCAATCGGACCACATGCTGCACAAACAATCTTGACAACGTTTCTGCTGAAGGTAATGCTGCCAAGGGAATGAAATGGGCCTGTTTAGAAAACCTATCCACCACCACCCAGATCACGGTATTGCCCCTGGAAGGTGGAAGGCCGGTAATAAAATCCATGGAAAGATGAGTCCATGGCCTATCAGGAACCGGTAAAGGTATGAGTTCCCCAGCCGGTTGGTTATGCGAGCTTTTGGAACGGGCACATATGTCACAAGCAGAAACAAATTCCTTGACATCGGACCTTAATGAAGGCCACCAAAAACCCCTGGCTACTGCCTCTCTAGTGGCCGTGATACCTGGATGAGCACTCAGCCTAGAATCATGAAACTCCTGCAAAAGTCTAGGCCGCAATGAATCTGGAACAAACAGTTTATCGCTGGGCCTGGTTGCCGGAGCCAGGGCCTGAGTCCTTAGGATTTCTTGCTCCAACTCAGTTGAGACCCCCGCCACTACCACCCCTGGGGGAAGAATGGAGGACGGCGGCTCAGGGGGAGACACTGGATCAAAACTTCTGGACAGGGCATCCGCTTTAACATTTTTGAACCCCGGTCGAAAAGTAATTGAGAACTGAAATCGTGAAAAAAAAAAAAGTAACCAACGGGCCTGTCTAGGAGTAAGCCTCTTAGCAGATTCAAGGTATGCCAAATTTTTGTGATCCGTGACAACCGTGATAGGGTGAGCCGCCCCTTCCAAAAAGTGCCTCCATTCCTCAAACGCCAGCTTGACCGCAAGAAGTTCTCTATTGCCTACATCATAGTTTTTCTCAGCTGAAGAGAACTTCTTGGAGAAGAAGGCACAGGGTTTGAGATTGGTAAGGGTGGCCGGACCCTGGGACAGCACAGCCCCCACCCCCACTTCAGAAGCATCCACCTCCACAATGAATGGTTTGGACGGGTCAGGTTGCACCAACACCGGGGCAGACAAAAAACATTTCTTAATCGCTGAGAAGGATTCCTTAGCGAGTACAGACCAATTTTTTACATCAGCTCCCTTCTGGGTAAGATCCGTGAGTGGTTTCAGCACTTGTGAGAAACCTTTAATGAATCTCCGGTAATAGTTCGCAAATCCTAAGAAGCGCTGGAGCCCCTTGAGATCTCGAGGCTGAACCCAGTCAGCGATCGCCAGCACCTTCTTAGGATCCATACGAAACCCCTCACAGGACACAATCAACCCCAAAAAAGACAGCTCCTGTACAAAAAACGAACATTTTTCCAATTTGGCGAACAATTGGTTCTCCCTGAGTCTCTGGAGAACTGTCTTTAGATGTTGCAAGTGAGATTGACTGTCCGGGGAATACACCAAAATATCATCCAAATAAATAATAACAAAACGGCCTATCAGATCAGAAAACACAACATTGATGAAATTTTGGAAAATAGCGAGTGCATTAGTTAACCCAAATGGCATTACCAGGTTCTCAAAGAGTCCTTCTGATGTGAGGAATGCCGTTTTCCACTCGTCCCCTTCCCGAACCCTTATCAGATTGTAGGCCCCCCGCAGATCTAACTTGGAGAACCATTGGGCCCCAGCTAACTGGTTACATAAGTCTGGGATGAGGGGAAGCGGGAAAGAGTTCCTAACCGTTATCTTGTTCAGTTCCCGAAAGTCGAGGCACGGCCGCAAACCACCATCTTTTTTCTTCACAAAGAAGAACCCTGCTGCCACAGGTGACACAGAAGGCCTGATATGCCCTTTGCGGAGACTCTCAGCTATGTACTCCTTCATGGCTTGGCGCTCAGGCCCAGACAAATTGAACAATCGAGCCTTAGGTAACTTGGCTCCGGGTACTAAATCAATGGCACAATCATAGGGTCTATGTGGTGGCAGCGCCTCAGCCTCACTTTCGGAAAAACATGCAAAACACAAGCCGCGGAGACACCATCACGTGTTTCTCAACGCAAGCAATGACTAGCCAGGTCTTTCCCCGGGAAGGAACAACCACGGGAAGGGCAGTCTCCAATGAAGGAAACCACCTATGCCAAAACATGGTATCCATCCACAGACAGCTGTTTCGGGGTATTGCCCCTCATCAGTGTGGAGTAGGAAACTGGCTAGTAGGAGCAATGCCTAGTAAAAGACTGTGAAAATGAGGATGAGTGACCTCGTGGAGATCAAACATCCAACACTGCGGAGACACCATCACATGTTTCTCAACGCAGTGATCTAGAGCAATGCCCCCATCCCTTATGGGAAATATGCAAAAACATGCAAAACACAAGCCGCGGAGACACCATCACGTGTTTCTCAACGCAAGCAATGACTAGCCAGGTCTTTCCCCGGGAAGGAACAACCACGGGAAGGGCAGTCTCCAATGAAGGAAACCACCTATGCCAAAACATGGTATCCATCCACAGACAGCTGTTTCGGGGTATTGCCCCTCATCAGTGTGGAGTAGGAAACTGGCTAGTAGGAGCAATGCCTAGTAAAAGACTGTGAAAATGAGGATGAGTGACCTCGTGGAGATCAAACATCCAACACTGCGGAGACACCATCACATGTTTCTCAACGCAGTGATCTAGAGCAATGCCCCCATCCCTTATGGGAAATATGCAAAAACATGCAAAACACAAGCCGCGGAGACACCATCACGTGTTTCTCAACGCAAGCAATGACTAGCCAGGTCTTTCCCCGGGAAGGAACAACCACGGGAAGGGCAGTCTCCAATGAAGGAAACCACCTATGCCAAAACATGGTATCCATCCACAGACAGCTGTTTCGGGGTATTGCCCCTCATCAGTGTGGAGTAGGAAACTGGCTAGTAGGAGCAATGCCTAGTAAAAGACTGTGAAAATGAGGATGAGTGACCTCGTGGAGATCAAACATCCAACACTGCGGAGACACCATCACATGTTTCTCAACGCAGTGATCTAGAGCAATGCCCCCATCCCTTATGGGAAATATGCAAAAACATGCAAAACACAAGCCGCGGAGACACCATCACGTGTTTCTCAACGCAAGCAATGACTAGCCAGGTCTTTCCCCGGGAAGGAACAACCACGGGAAGGGCAGTCTCCAATGAAGGAAACCACCTATGCCAAAACATGGTATCCATCCACAGACAGCTGTTTCGGGGTATTGCCCCTCATCAGTGTGGAGTAGGAAACTGGCTAGTAGGAGCAATGCCTAGTAAAAGACTGTGAAAATGAGGATGAGTGACCTCGTGGAGATCAAACATCCAACACTGCGGAGACACCATCACATGTTTCTCAACGCAGTGATCTAGAGCAATGCCCCCATCCCTTATGGGAAATATGCAAAAACATGCAAAACACAAGCCGCGGAGACACCATCACGTGTTTCTCAACGCAAGCAATGACTAGCCAGGTCTTTCCCCGGGAAGGAACAACCACGGGAAGGGCAGTCTCCAATGAAGGAAACCACCTATGCCAAAACATGGTATCCATCCACAGACAGCTGTTTCGGGGTATTGCCCCTCATCAGTGTGGAGTAGGAAACTGGCTAGTAGGAGCAATGCCTAGTAAAAGACTGTGAAAATGAGGATGAGTGACCTCGTGGAGATCAAACATCCAACACTGCGGAGACACCATCACATGTTTCTCAACGCAGTGATCTAGAGCAATGCCCCCATCCCTTATGGGAAATATGCAAAAACATGCAAAACACAAGCCGCGGAGACACCATCACGTGTTTCTCAACGCAAGCAATGACTAGCCAGGTCTTTCCCCGGGAAGGAACAACCACGGGAAGGGCAGTCTCCAATGAAGGAAACCACCTATGCCAAAACATGGTATCCATCCACAGACAGCTGTTTCGGGGTATTGCCCCTCATCAGTGTGGAGTAGGAAACTGGCTAGTAGGAGCAATGCCTAGTAAAAGACTGTGAAAATGAGGATGAGTGACCTCGTGGAGATCAAACATCCAACACTGCGGAGACACCATCACATGTTTCTCAACGCAGTGATCTAGAGCAATGCCCCCATCCCTTATGGGAAATATGCAAAAACATGCAAAACACAAGCCGCGGAGACACCATCACGTGTTTCTCAACGCAAGCAATGACTAGCCAGGTCTTTCCCCGGGAAGGAACAACCACGGGAAGGGCAGTCTCCAATGAAGGAAACCACCTATGCCAAAACATGGTATCCATCCACAGACAGCTGTTTCGGGGTATTGCCCCTCATCAGTGTGGAGTAGGAAACTGGCTAGTAGGAGCAATGCCTAGTAAAAGACTGTGAAAATGAGGATGAGTGACCTCGTGGAGATCAAACATCCAACACTGCGGAGACACCATCACATGTTTCTCAACGCAGTGATCTAGAGCAATGCCCCCATCCCTTATGGGAAATATGCAAAAACATGCAAAACACAAGCCGCGGAGACACCATCACGTGTTTCTCAACGCAAGCAATGACTAGCCAGGTCTTTCCCCGGGAAGGAACAACCACGGGAAGGGCAGTCTCCAATGAAGGAAACCACCTATGCCAAAACATGGTATCCATCCACAGACAGCTGTTTCGGGGTATTGCCCCTCATCAGTGTGGAGTAGGAAACTGGCATTGCTCCTACTAGCCAGTTTCCTACTCCACACTGATGAGGGGCAATACCCCGAAACAGCTGTCTGTGGATGGATACCATGTTTTTGCATAGGTGGTTTCCTTCATTGGAGACTGCCCTTCCCGTGGTTGTTCCTTCCCGGGGAAAGACCTGGCTAGTCATTGCTTGCGTTGAGAAACACGTGATGGTGTCTCCGCGGCTTGTGTTTTGCATGTTTTTGCATATTTCCCATAAGGGATGGGGGCATTGCTCTAGATCACTGCGTTGAGAAACATGTGATGGTGTCTCCGCAGTGTTGGATGTTTGATCTCCACGAGGTCACTCATCCTCATTTTCACAGTCTTTTACTAGGCATTGCTCCTACTAGCCAGTTTCCTACTCCACACTGATGAGGGGCAATACCCCGAAACAGCTGTCTGTGGATGGATACCATGTTTTGGCATAGGTGGTTTCCTTCATTGGAGACTGCCCTTCCCGTGGTTGTTCCTTCCCGGGGAAAGACCTGGCTAGTCATTGCTTGCGTTGAGAAACACGTGATGGTGTCTCCGCGGCTTGTGTTTTGCATGTTTTTGCATATTTCCCATAAGGGATGGGGGCATTGCTCTAGATCACTGCGTTGAGAAACATGTGATGGTGTCTCCGCAGTGTTGGATGTTTGATCTCCACGAGGTCACTCATCCTCATTTTCACTTTCGGAAAAGACGTCTTCGAAATCTTTCAGGTACTCCGGAATACCTTCCAGATCGACAGACGACACAGACACGGATTTAACAGCGTTAACAAGATGTCCCCGGTTACCACATTTATTATTGCATCCCCAATGAGTGATTTCCCCTGTAACCCAATCAATGGTAGGATTATGGCGTTGAAGCCAAGGCATCCCCAGTACCAGTCCTGCAGGCAAGTTATCTAGCACCAGACAACTTAGTTTCTCCACATGAGTGGAACCCACTTTAAGAGAAAAAAGTTCAGACCTGCAACAGATACCATCTTGGGTAAGAGGAGATGAGTCAATTGCCACAAGTTTAACAGAATCATGAAGCCTGACTGTCCCTATCTTATTAAGAGTCATAACCTTGGTATCAATCAGGTTCACAGCCGAACCGCAGTCAATAAAAGCAGTAGTGTGAACAGGACCATAACCAAGTTCCAGTTCCACCTGCAGCACCATTTTTGCACATGAGGAAAATTGTACCTGAAGGTCTGGGTAGCCTCCTCGATTACTACCCAGACCTAGTCGTTTCCTGCCATCTTGGAGGATGACGGACAGGAGGGGCAGTCCTTCTTCCAACGTCCAGATTTCCCACAATAGAAGCACAACTGCTTTTCCAGGCGGCGTCTTCTTTCCTTTCCCTCACAGGTGACAGCGCTCACCTCCATAGCCATAGGAAGAGTCTGGGTCTCATCTCCACTGAAGAATAAGGGCGATTCCCGTTGCATAATGCCTCTAGCCCGCAGCCTGCGATCCATGCGAACCGCTTGGACCATGGCATCCTCCAGGGAGTCAGGCGGAGGATGGAGTGCCAAAGCATCCTTCAGACGTTCACACAGGCCTCTGTGGAACAGCCCCCGAAGGGCGGCATCACTCCAGGAAATCTCCGCTGCCTAACGTCTGAATTCAGTACAGAACCATTCGGCCGAGTGCTCCCCCTGACAGACACTCATTACTTTGTCCTCAGCCAACCGCACTCTATCAGGCTCATCATAAATAAGCCCTAAGGCTTCAAAAAATGCATCCACAGACATTCTCTCAGGGGCAGAAGAGGAAAGCGAGAATGCCCAGGCTTGTGGGGACCCCCTAAGCAGGGACATCACCACCCCCACCCTCTGTTTCTCATCCCCAGAGGAGCGGGGTCTCAAAGAAAAAAAAAGCTTACAGCCCTCCTTAAATGCCCTGAAATCATCCTTGTTACCAGAAAATATATCTGGCAATTTAACCGGGGATTCAGGTGAGACTAAAATGACATCTCTATTCCCCACCTGCTGGAAGCCTGCGGAAAGTACCCCCTGAACTGAGTCCTCAACCCGCCGTTGGGACTGGGCCAGAGCTTGGTGTTCCAAACTAAGCTTCTGCAGTGACTGAGTCAAGCTTTTCACCTGCTCAGATAAAGCACACATTGGGTCCATGCTGCAGAAGTGAGGAGAGAAAAAAAAATTGTAGGCCAGTTATAATGTCAGAGACACCGCACTGAACTTGCTCACTGAGCCAGTGCGCGTGTCCTGAGTAAAGCGAACAGTGCTCAAAGCTACCTATGGAGCGGGCAGCAACCGAATAGATGTGTACTTCAGAGCCGCAGGACCTGAAGCACGTGACTGCTAGAGGCGTGGCTTAAACTCCACAGAGCTAGGAGCTGCAAGACAATTCCTAGCAGAGTAACTGCGAGACAAAGTTACCAAGGGGCATAGACAGTGAGAATAGTCAGGACGTAGCCAATGAGTCACACACAGAGATAGCTGCAAGGTACAAGAGGGGCGAGCAGAGAGTAGTCAGGTCACAGGCAATGAGTCATACACAGATAATAACGCAGTACAAAATCAACAGGCAAACTCACAACGGGAAACAGAATCGGGTCAGAACCATATAAACAAGCTATAGCAACAAACAGGCACACGGGGGTCAGCACACTAGGCCAAAGGCAAAAGTATAACTGGCAGGGATTGAAGCTACCCAGGGGTTTATGAAGCTCTCCCAGAACCAGAAAGAGGCCACAATCATTAACCCCAAGTGTGCAGGTCAAAACCTGCACAGAGCTCCAGACATTAACCCCCGGTGTGCAGCTCAAAAACCTGCACTGGGATCATGACACCACCTTAGAAGTCTCCAGTGCTTTCTCTCAAACCATTTTCTAGTGCTTTTTGAAGTGTGTTTTGGGTTATTGTCCTGCTGGAAGACCCATGACCTCTGAGGTAGACCCAGCTTTCTCACACTGGGCCCTAAATTATGCTGCAAAATTTGTTGGTAGTCTTCTGACTTCATAATGCCATGCACACGGTCAAGCAGTCCAGTGCCAGAGGCAGCAAAGCAACCCCAAAACATCAGGGAACCTCCGCCATGTTTGACTGTAGGGACCATGTACTTTTCTTTGAATGCCTCTTTTTTCTCCTGTAAACTCTATGTTGATGCTTTTGCCCTAAAAGCTCTACTTTTGTCTCATCTGACCAAAGAACATTCTTCCAAAATGTTTTAGGCTTTTTCAGGTAAGTTTTGGCAAACTCCAGCCTGGCTTTTTTATGTCTCGGGGTAAGAAGTGGAGTCTTCCTGGGTCTCCTACCATACAGTCCCTTTTTATTCAGATGCCGACGGATAGTACGGGTTGACACCGTTGTACCCTTGGACTGCAGGGCAGCTTGAACTTGTTTGGATGTTAGTGGAGGTTCTTTATCCAACATCCGCACAATCTTGCGTTGAAATCTCTTGTCAATTTTTCTTTTCCGGCCACATCTAGGGAGGTTAGCCACAGTGCCATGGGCTTTAAACTTCTTGATGACACTGCGCACGGTAGACACAGGAACATTCAGGTCTTTGGAGATGGACTTGTAGCCTTGAGATTGCTCATGCTTCCTCACAATTTGGTTTCTCAAGTCCTCAGACAGTTCTTTGGTCTTCTTTCTTTTCTCCATGCTCAATGTGGTACACACAAGGACACAAGACAGAGGTTGAGTCAACTTTAATCCATGTCAACTGGCTGCAAGTGTGATTTAGTTATTGCCAACACCTGTTAGGTGCCACAGGTAAGTTATAGGTGCTGTTAATTACACAAATTAGAGAAGCATCACATGATTTTTCGAACAGTGCCAATACTTTTGTCCACCCTCTTTGTTATGTTTGGTGTGGAATTATATCCAATTTGGCTTTAGGACAATTCTTTTTGTGTTTTTTCATTTAAGACAAATTAAATGAAGATAATAATACCAAAGAATTTGTGTTTGCAATCATTTTCAGGAAGAAACTGAGTATTATCTGACAGAATTGCAGGGGTGTCAATACTTTTGGCCATGACTGTACATAGTCATGTTTTAATTGTAAAATATTTCTTACAATTGTGTGGCACTTTCCAAAATTGTGGATAAACAAAGTTGCTTCAGGTGACAGGTGTGGGCATTGAATCCACAACTCCAGCACTGCGCCCGTCACTAAGCTCCAAAGGTGTAGGAAAAGGTGTGTGCCGTGGGGGAGACCACTTCATGTGCTACCATGATCTCAGCACGTCCACCTAAAATCACGTAGCTCATATATGACACTACCTCAATCTCTACACGTTCACCTAACATCGTGTAGCTTCATACATGACATGACACTCCATCTCCACCTACCATGGTGTAGCTTCATCTATGACATGACACTCCATGATCCCTGGTTCCACCACACACAATTATATACACAAACCCCAGCTGTATTTATATGCCGGTAATGGCACAAACTTTTACCTTAGGGAGATTAAAAAAAAAAAAAAAATCAAAAGTGACCTGCTGACAAAATGACCCACCCCTGCTGACAAAATGACCCACGCCTGGTGAGAAAATGACCGCCCCTGCTGAATATTTAGGAGAAATTCATTGAAAAGTCAGTTGTTTTCCCCACCTGCTCATTTGTATATATCCATGAGCAAGCTCTGTGATTGGCTGGCATCTCCAGCCATCTTAGAGAAGGGAACTTCTTAGAGAAGGGAACTTGCTTTATGCATCCATTAGCCCTCTGTGTCTGTACTGTTACACACTTAACATTATGGCTGGTCCATACAATCAGGGCAACTGTTACCACCCACCTTTCGTGTCTCCCCTTTTTCCTCATAGATTGTAAGCTTGCAAGCAGGGCTCTTATTCCTCTTGGTATTTGTTATGATCTATGTGATTATTGTTATGCTGTAATGTCTATTGTCTGTACAAGTCCCCTGTGAAATGTAAAGTGCTGGGGAATATGTCAGCGCTATAGAAATAAAATGTATTATTATTATAACTCCATTCTGATAGGACAGGTTGGCTGAACGAAAGACATGGCTTCACATCTACTATATAATTGTCTAATTCTGTCTGTCTGTAATGGAAAACCCACCTCGCTGATTGGTCATGGCCTAACTGCCGCGACCAATCAGCGACAGTTGCTTAGTCGTCGTGGCAACACGGCCGCATTGCTTATTGTACAGGCACATTACAGCCATTAAAGGCATCACTGCTGCGTTGCTCATTACACAGGCACAGTCCTGTATATATTCTAGAGTACAATACATTAGGTAATTAGGTAGCAGTAGAACAGTGACTGCAGCTCTGGGTGTAACTTGCGTACAATACATTAGGTGACAGCAGAAAAGTGAATGCAGCTCTGGGTGTAACTGGAGTACAATACATTAGGTAAGATCTGAACAGTGACTGCAGCTTTGGGTGTAACTTGCGCACAATACATTAGGTGACAGCAGAAAAGTGAAAGCAGCTCTGGGTGTAACTGGAGTATAATACATTAGGTAAGAACAGAACGGTGACTGCAGCTCTGGGTGTAACTTGCGTACAATACATTAGGTGACAGCAGAAAACTGAATGCAGCTCTGGGTGTAACTGGAATACAATACATTAGGTAAGATCTGAACAGTGACTGCAGCTCTGGCTGTAACAGGAGTATAATACATTAGATAAGAGCAGAACGGTGACTGCAGCTCTGGGTGTAACTGGACTACAATTCATTAGGTAAAAGCAGAACAGTGACTGCAGCTCTGGGAGTAACTGGAGTACAATACATTAGATAACAGCAGAACAGTGACTGCAGATCTGGGTGTAACTGGAGTACACTACATTAGGTAACAGCAGAGCAGTGACTGCAGCTCTGGGTGTAACAGGAGTACATTAGGTAACAGTAGAACAGTGACTGCAGATCTGGGCGTAACTGGAGTACAATACATTAGATAACAGCAGAACAGTGACAGCAGCTCTGGGTGTAACTGGAGTACAATACATTAGGTAACAGCAGAACAGTGACTGCAGCTCTGGGTGTAACTTGAGTACAATACATTTGGTAAGATCTCAACAGTGATTGCAGCTCTGGCTGTAACAGGAGTATAATACATTAGGTAAAAGCAGAACGGTGGCTGCAGCTCCGGGTGTAACAGGAGTATAATACACTAGATGGTGGCCCGATTCTATCGCATCGGGTATTCTAGAGTCTCTGTTAAAATAAAAAATAGTTATATATTCACCTTCCGACGACCCCCGGACTCTGTCCCTCCTCTCACCACGCTCCCGGCATCTTCCGGTCCCAGTAATGCTTAGCGAGAAGGGCCGGAGATGACGTCACTCTCGCGCGAGCGAAACGTCATCAGCGGTGTTTCGCGCTAAGCATTACTGGGACCGGAAGATGCCGGGAGCATGGTGAGAGGAGAGAAAGAGTCTGGGGGCCGTCGGGAGGTGAGTATATCACTATTTTTTATTTTAACAGAGACTCTAGAATACCCGATGCGATAGAATCGGCCCTTCTCTCTAAGCATTACTGGGACAAGAAGATGCCGGGAGCGTGGTAAGAGGAGGGACTGAGTCCGGGGGTCGTCGGAAGGTGAATATATAACTATTTTTTATTTTAACAGAGACTCTAGAATACCCGATGCGATAGAATCGGGCCACCATCTAGTGTATTATTGTTGTGAGTTCATTTTCCCCTTCACTACTGAGGCCCGAGGAACTCCCTCTTCTGGTGAAGAAAGGTAGTGAGCCTGATTGTCAAACACCTGGGGCTGATGATGATGACTGGCTGAGTGGAGTTAATGACTGGATATAAGGCTGCCGACGCCCTTCTGGCCTGCGGGTGATTTCTCTGTGGACTTCTAGGAAACCAGTCTGATTCCTGCTCATCTAAAGCTAAGATTTCTGCTTTGCCTTTTTGCATTAGTGTTTTGTTTTCCTTGCTTTTCTGGATTCTGCCATTCCCTGCTGGGGTGAGCTGAATCTCCTTTTGCCTGTTGCTCTGTCTTCAGAATATTCCTGAGTACTGACATAGCTTTTTTGAAGCCTAGCGTCTTCAGGGCCTTTTTACTGTCAGTTTGTTGGCTCTTATTTTCATAGGGTTTTTCACGGATTGCAGACAGCAGCCTTCCTGTCCTTTCCTATCTAAGCTAGCGTGGGCCCCATCTTTGCTCAGTCTATCTTTCTGTCTGTGTTTTGTTCTTTCTTCTTGCTTCACCGTCTGCCTTTTGCTTTGGGGTCTGCTCTGGGGCAGTTTAGATTTCCCTTTCTGTCTTTAGGCTATGTAGTCCTCCGGCTGTAATCGAGGGGCCTAGGGCATCGTAGGAGCCCCCCACGGCTACTGCTAGTTGTGTTGATAGGTTCAGGGGTCTGCAGTCCGATAGCTGCCAACTTCTCTGGTTTTCTGGACTTAGCTAGCATTTCTATTTTTGCCTCCTACGGTGACTCAATCATAACAGAATCACCCGCCATACCGCGGATTCTAGGGTACTCAATAGCTGGAAAGAATTGTATAAAAAAAAAAAGGTGTGTATATTTTTTCCTCTATATCTGTCATGTCGGACGCTGTTCACACCACAGCATCCGGCAGGCAGAGGTAGTTCCACCTCCAGCCACTATAGCCTCAGTGGCGCCGGCCTGATCTTCAGGCTCTCGGGGGTTAATCCTGCTGGAGACCAGGTTGGATGGTTAGTCACGCCCACGGTCTTTAAATAGTCATGCTGGCCTATGGGCGTCGCCGATTATAGCTTGTGTTTCATACCAAGTGGTTCCGGTCTGGAGTGGAGGTGTTCAAGAGAGAGAGATTCATATCTGGTGTCGTATGATCCGTCGTTATCCTTTCTCCTTCCCATATTTGTGTTTAGTTGTGCCCTGTTCACATTACTGTTTATTCCTGTGTGTGTGCGGCGCAGTGCAGTTTAAGTTCTCCCTGTCTGTCATTATTTGTGTGGGAGCTTTGGTGGTGACTTCTCACTGGGTGGAGGGTGGAGGGTTAAGTGCAGGGCTGAGCAGGAGATAAGGAAAGGTCGGAGGCTCAGGCATTTGCACCTTCAGCAAAAACCCTGGGTTGAGGGTCAGACAGGGTTTCCCCTAGTAAAGGGACACCACAGGGGCCCCGGGTCTTTCAGCCTTAGTTGAACTAAGCCCCCGTGACATTATAATCGGCCCACATTTTTTCAGGAGTCCATGGATCCATTAGATTCCATAACCCGCCAGTTGGCGGCGCTGTCCATACAGGTCTCCGAGTTGAATGGGGCAGTTCAGCAGCAGGGCCTGGTAGTAGCAAAGGTGCAAACGGCATCTGCAGGTATCGGTGCAGAGCCGAAGTTTCCGCTGCCAGAACGATTTTCAGGCGATCGCAGCAAATTTGTCGTATTTCGGGAGGCCTGCAAATTATACTTCCGCATGCGGCCAATATCCTCAGGTAATGAGGCCCAGCGAGTAGGGCTGGTGTTGTCATTACTGAGTGGTGACCCCCAAGCATGGGCATTTTCCTTACCACCTGACTCTGCTACATTTCATTCGGTCGATAATGTTTTTTCTGCCCTCGGGCTCATTTACGATGACCCTGACCGACTGGCTCTAGCGGAATCTAAAATCCGCGCCCTCCGCCAGGGGGAGCGCTTGGCAGAAGACTATTGTTCGGAATTTCGCCGCTGGGCTGTAGACACACAGTGGAATGACCCAGCACTGCGGAGCCAGTTTATTCATGGGGTATCAGGGAGGGTGAAACAAGCCCTCCTGATGTATGAGACTCCGGCATCATTGGAGTCTGCCATGAGTTTGGTGATACGTATTGATCGCCGTTTTCGTCAGGGGGCACAGGAGACGCTACCTCTGGGGGAAAACAGAGGTGCAGGTGTGGTTGAAGTAGATGAGTCCCCTGAACCTATGCAGATTGCTGGCGTGGCACAGGTTCAGCCTCGCGCTCCGGGAGTCCGGAAGTCCGGAGCATGTTTCTACTGTGGTAAAGGTGGTCATTATGTTAACGTTTGCCCGGTACTACCTAAGAGGGTCACACCGGCGGAAAACTGTTAAGCTCAGAGGGTATGGAGGAGACCCAACTGAGCGTATGCATATCCTCCATGATGGTATCTCAATGTATGCTCCCTGCCAAGGTTATTGTCGCCGGCAGAGAGCTACCTATATCAGTGTTTGTGGATAGCGGTTCCGCCACCAATCTCATAGATGAGGAGTTTGCACACACCGCCGGGTTTAAGATTGAAAAACTTCCTCACCCCATACAGGTGGTGACCATTAATGCTGTTCCCCTCCCTCAAGGGGAGATTACTGAGTTTGTGGCAGAGGTGAAACTCCACATTGGGGTCCTACATTCTGAGTCGGTTACATGTAGGGTCCTCCGTAATCTCCCAGCTCAAATGGTCCTGGGTTTTCCATGGCTGTCCAGGCACAACCCGGTAATTGATTGGAAAACTCAGGACATAGTACAATGGAGTGGTTTCTGCCAAGACAATTGCTTGGCCACATGTGTGTCCGCCGTGACGCCCAGCCTGCCGGAGGCTTTGCAGGATTTTGCGGATGTTTTCTCTGAGAAGGGTTGCTCAGAACTGCCTCCACATAGAGCCTATGACTGTGCTATTAGGCTAAAACCCGGGGCCAAATTACCTAAGGCCAGGATGTTTAATATTTCTGGTCCTGAGAGACAAGCTCTGAAAGACTACATCGCGGAGAGTCTGAGCAAAGGTCACATCCGGCCTTCGTCCTCGCCTGTAGCCGCGGGGTTTTTCTTCATTAAGAAGAAAGATGGGGGGTTACGCCCGTGTCTGGATTTCCGAGAGTTAAACCAGATTACTATCCGTGATCCCTACCCAATGCCGTTGATCCCGGATTTGTTCAACCAGGTAGCGGGGGCAAAATGGTTTTCCAAGCTGGACCTCAGGGGGGCGTATAACCTCATAAGGGTCCGTCAGGGGGATGAGTGGAAGACGGCGTTTAACACTCCTGAGGGTCATTTTGAGAGTCTGGTTATGCCGTTTGGGTTGACCACCGCGCCTGCTGTTTTCCAACATTTTATTAATGATGTCTTTGCTCATGTCCTGGGGAGATTTGTGATTGTATACCTGGATGATATCCTCATTTATTCTAGCGATCGGGACACTCATTTGCAGCATGTTAGGCAGGTGTTACAGTTGCTCCGGGAGAACCAGCTCTATGCTAAGCTGGAAAAATGTTTATTTTTTGTCCAGGAGTTGCCCTTTTTGGGATATATTGTGTCCGCAGCTGGTTTTAAAATGGACACCGCTAAGGTGCAAGCGGTGTTGCAATGGGAGAGGCCGGAGAGTCTGAAAGCACTCCAGCGGTTCCTGGGGTTTGCGAATTATTATAGGAAATTTATAAAACACTTTTCGACTGTCGCCAAACCGCTCACGGACATGACAAAAAAGGGTGCCGATCTGGCGAACTGGCCTGAGGTGGCTATACGTGCATTTGAGCGTCTGAAGAATAGTTTTGCTTCAGCCCCCATTCTGGTGCAACCAGACGTGTCTAAACCTTTTGTGGTAGAGGTTGATGCATCGGAGGTGGGAGTGGGGGCAGTACTGTCTCAAGGCTCGTCCTTGAGCGAGATGCATCCATGCGCCTACTTCTCCAAGAAGTTGTCGCCGGCCGAACGGAATTATGATATCGGCAACAGGGAGTTGTTGGCCATCAAACTGGCTTTTGAGGAATGGCGACACTTCTTGGAGGGGGCGGCTCACCAGGTCACAGTTATCACCGACCATAAGAATCTGCTCTACCTGGAGTCGGCCAAGCGTCTGTCTCCTAGGCAGGCTCGCTGGGCATTGTTTTTTACTCGTTTCAATTTTCTTGTGACGTACCGTCCCGGGGCTAAAAACACCAAGGCGGATGCTTTGTCTAGGTGTTTTCCGGGGGGAGAACCTCGGGAAGAGCCGGTACCCATCCTCCAGAAAGGGGTAGTGGTCTCGGCTCTCACGACTGAGGTAGAGGCGGAGATTGCCGAGGCCCAAGAGGAGGTACCACCAGGACTTCCCGCCAACAAATCATTTGTACCCCTGCATCTTCGGCCTAAGGTGTTGAAGGAACACCACGATTCGGTACTGGCTGGTCACCCAGGGGTGAAGGGCACCTTAGAGCTGGTATCGCGTCGTTTCTGGTGGCCCAAAATCCGGCAGGACGTGGTCTCGTACGTGGCAGCTTGCATCACGTGCGCTAGGGCTAAGTCACCCCGAACCCGTCCTGCTGGCACGCTACAGCCTCTGGGGGTACCCAATAGGCCATGGACAGAAATCTCCATGGATTTTATCACTGACTTGCCAGCCTCGGCAGGGAACACGGTCATCCTGGTGGTGGTTGACCGTTTTTCAAAGATGGCGCATTTTGTGGCGTTGTCTTCTTTGCCCAATGCTAAGACGTTGGCTCAGGTATTTGTGAAGGAGGTGGTCAGACTCCACGGAGTACCGTCTGACATAGTATCTGATAGGGGTACGCAATTTGTGGCGAGGTTTTGGAAAGCTTTTTGCTCAAGGTTGGGGATCAAGTTGTCACATTCATCGGCGTTTCATCCACAGTCTAATGGACAAACTGAGCGCATGAACCAAAATCTTGAACAGTATTTACGATGCTTTGTGTCCGACAACCAGGAGGAGTGGTCTACTTTCCTCCCTCTGGCCGAATTCGCATTAAATAATCACCGCCAAGAGTCATCAGGAGAGTCTCCATTCTTTTGTGTGTACGGTCAACATCCTCAGTTTTGTACCTTACGTCAGGGTGTCTCCGGGGGTGTCCCGGAGGAGGATCAGCTAGGAGCCCAATTGTCATCAGTCTGGAGGCGGGTGAAACAGCGTTTGTTGAGCATGAGTGCCAGGTACAAACGGGTGGCTGACAGTAGACGCGTGCCAGGTCCGGACCTGTGTGTGGGTGAATGGGTGTGGTTAGCTACGAAGAACATAAAACTCAAAATCCCTTCTTTAAAACTGGGTCCAAGGTTTATTGGGCCTTTTAGGATTTCTGCCATCATTAACCCAGTGGCTTATCGGTTGGAACTTCCCGCAGTGTACAAGATACACAACGTGTTTCACAGGGCTTTATTGAAAAAGGTGGTAGGCTCTGTGGACACAACGCCGATGCCACCTCCAGTCATGGTGGATGGCGAGTTAGAGTTCGAGGTCGCCAAGGTAGTGGACTCTCGAGTAGTACGCCGTACTCTTCAGTATTTGGTGCACTGGCGGGGGTATGGTCCAGAGGAGAGGTCTTGGGTTCCAGCCTCAGACATACATGCGGATCGGCTGGTCAGTTCTTTTCACCGTCGTCATCCGGACAAGCCGGGTCCTATGAGTCTTGAGGGCCCTGGGGTCCCTCGTAGAAGACGGGGTACTGTCATGTCGGACGCTGTTCACACCACAGCATCCGGCAGGCAGAGGTAGTTCCACCTCCAGCCACTATAGCCTCAGTGGCGCCGGCCTGATCTTCAGGCTCTCGGGGGTTAATCCTGCTGGAGACCAGGTTGGATGGTTAGTCACGCCCACGGTCTTTAAATAGTCATGCTGGCCTATGGGCGTCGCCGATTATAGCTTGTGTTTCATACCAAGTGGTTCCGGTCTGGAGTGGAGGTGTTCAAGAGAGAGAGATTCATATCTGGTGTCGTATGATCCGTCGTTATCCTTTCTCCTTCCCATATTTGTGTTTAGTTGTGCCCTGTTCACATTACTGTTTATTCCTGTGTGTGTGCGGCGCAGTGCAGTTTAAGTTCTCCCTGTCTGTCATTATTTGTGTGGGAGCTTTGGTGGTGACTTCTCACTGGGTGGAGGGTGGAGGGTTAAGTGCAGGGCTGAGCAGGAGATAAGGAAAGGTCGGAGGCTCAGGCATTTGCACCTTCAGCAAAAACCCTGGGTTGAGGGTCAGACAGGGTTTCCCCTAGTAAAGGGACACCACAGGGGCCCCGGGTCTTTCAGCCTTAGTTGAACTAAGCCCCCGTGACATTATCTCTGAGGCCGTAGGGGGAATTTTTTTTTCTCTCAATGGAGATAAAGCAATTGTCTGATCGTGTGGAGCAGCTCGCTGCAGAAGTGCGGGGAATTTCCGCCTACCTTGCTCATTCACATGCTGCTGAACCAAAGATTCCTACACCTGATGTATTTTTTGGGGATCGGTCTAAATTTTTGAATTTCAAAAATAATTGTAAATTATTTTTTGCCTTGAAGCCTAACTCGTCAGGGAGCTCCGCGCAGCAGGTTAAAATTGTCATCTCTTTGCTGCGTGGCGATCCCCAGGATTGGGCGTTTTCTTTGAAACCAGATGATCCTATTCTGACTAATGTGAACGCATTTTTTCAGGCCTTGGGGTTGTTGTATGACGAACCTAATGCCATTAATCAGGCTGAAAAGACCCTGCTGGCATTGAACCAGGGTTGTGATTCTGCAGAATTGTACTGTCAAAAATTCCAAAAGTGGGCAGTACTTACTACCTGGAATGATAATGCCTTGGCTGCTCTCTTTCGGAAGGGGTTGTCAGAAGCCATAAAAGATACTATGGTGGGATTTCCTGTTCCCTCTGGTCTTGACGATTCTATGTCTTTAGCCATTCAGGTTGATCGGCATTTACGCGAACGCAGAGCTGCACGAGAGGTGTTGCCACCGGTTGAACAGATGTCTGAACCTATGCAATGTGATAGAGTTTTTTCCAGAGAGCAGCGTCAGGAGTTCAGAAGGCGTAATAAGTTGTGTTTTTTATGTGGAGATGCCTCGCATATTATTTCTGTCTGTCCTAAACGCGAGAAACGCTTTGCACACACGTTTTCTGTTGGTGGTGTTCAACCTAAGTTTCTTCTGGCTATTACTCTGATCTGCTCCCTGTCAACATTTTCCGCCAAGGCTTTTGTGGATTCGGGAACAGCTCTAAACCTAATCGACTTGGATTTTGCTAAACGTTGTGGATTTCCGATGACACCTCTGCAGATGCCTATCCCTTTGAGGGGGATTGATGCTACTCCTTTGGCTAAAAATAAACCTCAGTTTTGGACCCAGGTGGTAATGCGGGTCGCCCCAGACCATCAAGAAAATTGCAGGTTTTTGGTGTTACATAATCTGCATGATACTATTGTTCTGGGGTTTCCCTGGTTACAAATTCATAATCCAGTTTTGGATTGGAAATCTGTGTCTGTGGTGAGTTGGGGTTGTCGGTGTGCCTTTAGTGAGGCTCCGGTTTTTTCCACCTCTCCACAGTCGCATGATGTTCCTGATTATTTGGCGGACTTTTATGATGTATTTAGTGAGAATGAGTCTGCGTCTCTGCCTCCTCATAGGAGTTATGACTGTGCTATTGAACTGAGCCCGGGGTGTAAATTTCCCAAGGGTCGGCTCTTCAATTTATCTGTACCCGAGCACGAGGCTATGCGATCCTATATTAAGGAGGCGTTGGAGAAGGGTCATATTAGACCATCCTCGTCACCCTTAGGTGCCGGCTTTTTTTTTGTAGCCAAAAAGGATGGATCATTAAGACCTTGTATTGATTATCGTGCTCTCAACAAAATTACTGTTAAATATCAGTATCCGTTACCCCTGATTTCTGATCTATTCTCCAGAGTTAAAGGTACTTGCTGGTTTACCAAGCTTGACCTCAGGGGGCGTATAATCTTATTCGCATTAAGCATGGGGATGAATGGAAGACGGCGTTTAATACTCCGGAGGGACATTTTGAGTACCTGGTGATGCCTTTTGGGCTCACTAATGCCCCTTCTGTCTTCCAGTGCTTCATGAACGATATTTTCCGAGATTTTGTCGATAAATTTTTGATTATCTATCTGGATGATATTTTGATCTTCTCCAAGGATTGGGATTCTCATGTGGAACATATTCGGACAGTGTTCCGGATCTTGAGGGAGAATTCCCTGTATGTCAAAGGATCTAAATGCCTTTTTGGAGTACAGAGGATTTCTTTTTTGGGATTTATTTTGTCCCCGTCAACTATTGAAATGGACCCGGCCAAGGTACAGGCCATTTACGATTGGGTTCAGCCCACTTCTTTGAAGGCCCTCCAGAAGTTTTTGGGTTTTGCTAATTTTTATCGGAAATTTATAGCAAAATTTTCTAGTATTGCCAAGCCATTGACTGATTTGACTAAGAAGGGTGCTGATGTGTTAAATTGGTCTCCGGAGGCTGTTTCTTCCTTTCAGGAGCTGAAGCGAAGATTCACCTCCGCCCCGGTTTTGCGGCAACCTGATGTCTCACTTCCGTTCCAGGTAGAGGTGGATGCTTCTGAGATTGGTGCAGGAGCTGTTTTGTCCCAAAAGGATCCTGTAACATCTAAAATGAATCCCTGTGCTTTCTTTTCCCGAAAGTTCTCTCTATCTGAACGTAACTATGATGTGGGGAATCGGGAACTGTTAGCCATGAAATGGGCATTTGAGGAGTGGAGACATTGGTTGGAGGGAGCTAAGCATCAAGTCGTGGTCCTCACTGACCACAAGAATTTGATTTACCTAGAGTCGGCTAAGCGCTTGAACCCTAGACAGGCTAGGTGGGCCTTGTTTTTTACACGTTTTGATTTTGTGGTTTCTTTTCTTCCTGGAACTAAGAATGTCAAGGCTGATGCCCTCTCTAGGAGCTTCTTTGCTGATTCTCCTGTGGTGACCAAGCCTGCTACCATCTTAGGCGAAGGGGTAGTTCTTTCTGCCATCTCGCCCGATTTGAGACGTGCTCTGGAAGAGTTCCAGGAGGACAAACCTGAGCGTTGTCCCAGTGGAAAGTTGTATGTTCCTGACCAGTGGAAGAAGAGAGTGATGTCTGAAGTTCATTACTCTGCTTTTGCTGGTCATCCAGGTATTTTTGGTACTAGAGATCTGGTGAGTCGGTCTTTTTGGTGGCCCTCCTTGTCTCGTGATGTCAGGAATTTTGTGCAGTCCTGTGGGACGTGCTCCCGGTCTAAATCGTGTTCTCGCTCTAGTGGGTTGTTGATGCCTTTGCCTGTCCCCAAGAGGCCATGAACCCATATTTCAATGGATTTCATATCTGATATGCCTGTCTCTCAAAGGATGACTGTTATTTGGGTGATTTGTGATAGGTTCTCTAAGATCGTTCATCTTGTACCACTCCCTAAGTTGCCGTCTTCCTCTGAATTGGTGCCCCTGTTTTTACAACAGGTGGTTCGCTTGCACGGGATTCCTGAGAACATTGTATCTGACAGAGGAGTCCAGTTTGTGTCTAGATTTTGGAGAACTTTCTGTTCCAAGCTGGGAATTCAGTTGTCCTTCTCCTCTGCTTTTCACCCTCAGACCAATGGGCAGACAGAGAGAACAAACCAGACCTTGGAGTCATATTTGAGATGTTTTATTTCTGCTGATCAGGATGATTGGGTTTCATTTTTGCCCTTGGCCGAATTTGCTTTAAATAATAGAGCTAGTTCTGCCACTTTGATGTCTCCTTTTTTTTGTAACTTTGGGTTTCATCCTCGATTTTCTTCAGGGCAGGTGGAGCCCTCTGCCTGCCCAGGGGTTGACACTGTGGTGGAGAGAATGCACCAGATCTGGGACCAAGTGGTGGATAAGTTATCTCTCTCCCAGGAAAAGGCCCAGCGGTTTTCCAACCGACATAGGACCATTGGTCCCCAATTTAAGGTTGGTGATATGGTGTGGATATCATCAAAAAATATTGCTATGAAGGTGGCTTCTCCTAAGTTTAAGCCTAGATTTATTGGACCTTACAAGATTTTGGAGATTATTAATCCGGTCTCCTTTCGTTTGGCTCTTCCTGTCACATTTAAAATCCATAATGTGTTCCATAATTCTTTGTTGAAGAGGTTTGTTGAACCTGTTGTTCCGGGGGTTGCACCTCCAGACCCTGTATTGGTTGAAGGTAACATGGAATATGAGGTAGAGAAAGTACTGGATTCCCGTCTGGCTAGACGGAGACTCCAGTATTTGGTTAAGTGGAAGGGTTATGGTCAGGAGGATAATTCCTGGGTCTCTGCCTCTGATATTCATGCCAAAAGATTGGTGCGTGCCTTTCATCGGGCTCACCCTGATCGCCCTGGTGGCGTGGTTGAGGGTTCGGTGACCCCTCCTCAAGGGGGAGGTACTGTTGTGAGTTCATTTTCCCCTTCACTACTGAGGCCCGAGGAACTCCCTCTTCTGGTGAAGAAAGGTAGTGAGGCTGATTGTCATCACCTGGGGCTGATGATGATGACTGGCTGAGTGGAGTTAATGACTGGATATAAGGCTGCCGACGCCCTTCTGGCCTGCGGGTGATTTCTCTGTGGACTTCTAGGAAACCAGTCTGATTCCTGCTCATCTAAAGCTAAGATTTCTGCTTTGCCTTTTTGCATTAGTGTTTTGTTTTCCTTGCTTTTCTGGATTCTGCCATTCCCTGCTGGGGTGAGCTGAATCTCCTTTTGCCTGTTGCTCTGTCTTCAGAATATTCCTGAGTACTGACATAGCTTTTTTGAAGCCTAGCGTCTACAGGGCCTTTTTACTGTCAGTTTGTTGGCTCTTATTTTCATAGGGTTTTTCACGGATTGCAGACAGCAGCCTTCCTGTCCTTTCCTATCTAAGCTAGCGTGGGCCCCATCTTTGCTCAGTCTATCTTTCTGTCTGTGTTTTGTTCTTTCTTCTTGCTTCACCGTCTGCCTTTTGCTTTGGGGTCTGCTCTGGGGCAGTTTAGATTTCCCTTTCTGTCTTTAGGCTATGTAGTCCTCCGGCTGTAATCGAGGGGCCTAGGGCATCGTAGGAGCCCCCCACGGCTACTGCTAGTTGTGTTGATAGGTTCAGGGGTCTGCAGTCCGATAGCTGCCAACTTCTCTGGTTTTCTGGACTTAGCTAGCATTTCTATTTTTGCCTCCTACGGTGACTCAATCATAACAGAATCACCCGCCATACCGCGGATTCTAGGGTACTCAATAGCTGGAAAGAATTGTATAAAAAAAAAAGGTGTGTATATTTTTTCCTCTATATCTCTGAGGCCGTAGGGGGAATTTTTTTTTCTCTCAATGGAGATAAAGCAATTGTCTGATCGTGTGGAGCAGCTCGCTGCGGAAGTGCGGGGAATTTCCGCCTACCTTGCTCATTCACATGCTGCTGAACCAAAGATTCCTACACCTGATGTATTTTTTGGGGATCGGTCTAAATTTTTGAATTTCAAAAATAATTGTAAATTATTTTTTGCCTTGAAGCCTAACTCGTCAGGGAGCTCCGCGCAGCAGGTTAAAATTGTCATCTCTTTGCTGCGTGGCGATCCCCAGGATTGGGCGTTTTCTTTGAAACCAGATGATCCTATTCTGACTAATGTGAACGCATTTTTTCAGGCCTTGGGGTTGTTGTATGACGAACCTAATGCCATTAATCAGGCTGAAAAGACCCTGCTGGCATTGAACCAGGGTTGTGATTCTGCAGAATTGTACTGTCAAAAATTCCAAAAGTGGGCAGTACTTACTACCTGGAATGATAATGCCTTGGCTGCTCTCTTTCGGAAGGGGTTGTCAGAAGCCATAAAAGATACTATGGTGGGATTTCCTGTTCCCTCTGGTCTTGACGATTCTATGTCTTTAGCCATTCAGGTTGATCGGCATTTACGCGAACGCAGAGCTGCACGAGAGGTGTTGCCACCGGTTGAACAGATGTCTGAACCTATGCAATGTGATAGAGTTTTTTCCAGAGAGCAGCGTCAGGAGTTCAGAAGGCGTAATAAGTTGTGTTTTTTATGTGGAGATGCCTCGCATATTATTTCTGTCTGTCCTAAACGCGAGAAACGCTTTGCACACACGTTTTCTGTTGGTGGTGTTCAACCTAAGTTTCTTCTGGCTATTACTCTGATCTGCTCCCTGTCAACATTTTCCGCCAAGGCTTTTGTGGATTCGGGAACAGCTCTAAACCTAATCGACTTGGATTTTGCTAAACGTTGTGGATTTCCGATGACACCTCTGCAGATGCCTATCCCTTTGAGGGGGATTGATGCTACTCCTTTGGCTAAAAATAAACCTCAGTTTTGGACCCAGGTGGTAATGCGGGTCGCCCCAGACCATCAAGAAAATTGCAGGTTTTTGGTGTTACATAATCTGCATGATACTATTGTTCTGGGGTTTCCCTGGTTACAAATTCATAATCCAGTTTTGGATTGGAAATCTGTGTCTGTGGTGAGTTGGGGTTGTCGGTGTGCCTTTAGTGAGGCTCCGGTTTTTTCCACCTCTCCACAGTCGCATGATGTTCCTGATTATTTGGCGGACTTTTATGATGTATTTAGTGAGAATGAGTCTGCGTCTCTGCCTCCTCATAGGAGTTATGACTGTGCTATTGAACTGAGCCCGGGGTGTAAATTTCCCAAGGGTCGGCTCTTCAATTTATCTGTACCCGAGCACGAGGCTATGCGATCCTATATTAAGGAGGCGTTGGAGAAGGGTCATATTAGACCATCCTCGTCACCCTTAGGTGCCGGCTTTTTTTTTGTAGCCAAAAAGGATGGATCATTAAGACCTTGTATTGATTATCGTGCTCTCAACAAAATTACTGTTAAATATCAGTATCCGTTACCCCTGATTTCTGATCTATTCTCCAGAGTTAAAGGTACTTGCTGGTTTACCAAGCTTGACCTCAGGGGGCGTATAATCTTATTCGCATTAAGCATGGGGATGAATGGAAGACGGCGTTTAATACTCCGGAGGGACATTTTGAGTACCTGGTGATGCCTTTTGGGCTCACTAATGCCCCTTCTGTCTTCCAGTGCTTCATGAACGATATTTTCCGAGATTTTGTCGATAAATTTTTGATTATCTATCTGGATGATATTTTGATCTTCTCCAAGGATTGGGATTCTCATGTGGAACATATTCGGACAGTGTTCCGGATCTTGAGGGAGAATTCCCTGTATGTCAAAGGATCTAAATGCCTTTTTGGAGTACAGAGGATTTCTTTTTTGGGATTTATTTTGTCCCCGTCAACTATTGAAATGGACCCGGCCAAGGTACAGGCCATTTACGATTGGGTTCAGCCCACTTCTTTGAAGGCCCTCCAGAAGTTTTTGGGTTTTGCTAATTTTTATCGGAAATTTATAGCAAAATTTTCTAGTATTGCCAAGCCATTGACTGATTTGACTAAGAAGGGTGCTGATGTGTTAAATTGGTCTCCGGAGGCTGTTTCTTCCTTTCAGGAGCTGAAGCGAAGATTCACCTCCGCCCCGGTTTTGCGGCAACCTGATGTCTCACTTCCGTTCCAGGTAGAGGTGGATGCTTCTGAGATTGGTGCAGGAGCTGTTTTGTCCCAAAAGGATCCTGTAACATCTAAAATGAATCCCTGTGCTTTCTTTTCCCGAAAGTTCTCTCTATCTGAACGTAACTATGATGTGGGGAATCGGGAACTGTTAGCCATGAAATGGGCATTTGAGGAGTGGAGACATTGGTTGGAGGGAGCTAAGCATCAAGTCGTGGTCCTCACTGACCACAAGAATTTGATTTACCTAGAGTCGGCTAAGCGCTTGAACCCTAGACAGGCTAGGTGGGCCTTGTTTTTTACACGTTTTGATTTTGTGGTTTCTTTTCTTCCTGGAACTAAGAATGTCAAGGCTGATGCCCTCTCTAGGAGCTTCTTTGCTGATTCTCCTGTGGTGACCAAGCCTGCTACCATCTTAGGCGAAGGGGTAGTTCTTTCTGCCATCTCGCCCGATTTGAGACGTGCTCTGGAAGAGTTCCAGGAGGACAAACCTGAGCGTTGTCCCAGTGGAAAGTTGTATGTTCCTGACCAGTGGAAGAAGAGAGTGATGTCTGAAGTTCATTGCTCTGCTTTTGCTGGTCATCCAGGTATTTTTGGTACTAGAGATCTGGTGAGTCGGTCTTTTTGGTGGCCCTCCTTGTCTCGTGATGTCAGGAATTTTGTGCAGTCCTGTGGGACGTGCTCCCGGTCTAAATCGTGTTCTCGCTCTAGTGGGTTGTTGATGCCTTTGCCTGTCCCCAAGAGGCCATGAACCCATATTTCAATGGATTTCATCTCTGATATGCCTGTCTCTCAAAGGATGACTGTTATTTGGGTGATTTGTGATAGGTTCTCTAAGATCGTTCATCTTGTACCACTCCCTAAGTTGCCGTCTTCCTCTGAATTGGTGCCCCTGTTTTTACAACAGGTGGTTCGCTTGCACGGGATTCCTGAGAACATTGTATCTGACAGAGGAGTCCAGTTTGTGTCTAGATTTTGGAGAACTTTCTGTTCCAAGCTGGGAATTCAGTTGTCCTTCTCCTCTGCTTTTCACCCTCAGACCAATGGGCAGACAGAGAGAACAAACCAGACCTTGGAGTCATATTTGAGATGTTTTATTTCTGCTGATCAGGATGATTGGGTTTCATTTTTGCCCTTGGCCGAATTTGCTTTAAATAATAGAGCTAGTTCTGCCACTTTGATGTCTCCTTTTTTTTGTAACTTTGGGTTTCATCCTCGATTTTCTTTAGGGCAGGTGGAGCCCTCTGCCTGCCCAGGGGTTGACACTGTGGTGGAGAGAATGCACCAGATCTGGGACCAAGTGGTGGATAAGTTATCTCTCTCCCAGGAAAAGGCCCAGCGGTTTTCCAACCGACATAGGACCATTGGTCCCCAATTTAAGGTTGGTGATATGGTGTGGATATCATCAAAAAATATTGCTATGAAGGTGGCTTCTCCTAAGTTTAAGCCTAGATTTATTGGACCTTACAAGATTTTGGAGATTATTAATCCGGTCTCCTTTCGTTTGGCTCTTCCTGTCACATTTAAAATCCATAATGTGTTCCATAATTCTTTGTTGAAGAGGTTTGTTGAACCTGTTGTTCCGGGGGTTGCACCTCCAGACCCTGTATTGGTTGAAGGTAACATGGAATATGAGGTAGAGAAAGTACTGGATTCCCGTCTGGCTAGACGGAGACTCCAGTATTTGGTTAAGTGGAAGGGTTATGGTCAGGAGGATAATTCCTGGGTCTCTGCCTCTGATATTCATGCCAAAAGATTGGTGCGTGCCTTTCATCGGGCTCACCCTGATCGCCCTGGTGGCGTGGTTGAGGGTTCGGTGACCCCTCCTCAAGGGGGAGGTACTGTTGTGAGTTCATTTTCCCCTTCACTACTGAGGCCCGAGGAACTCCCTCTTCTGGTGAAGAAAGGTAGTGAGGCTGATTGTCATCACCTGGGGCTGATGATGATGACTGGCTGAGTGGAGTTAATGACTGGATATAAGGCTGCCGACGCCCTTCTGGCCTGCGGGTGATTTCTCTGTGGACTTCTAGGAAACCAGTCTGATTCCTGCTCATCTAAAGCTAAGATTTCTGCTTTGCCTTTTTGCATTAGTGTTTTGTTTTCCTTGCTTTTCTGGATTCTGCCATTCCCTGCTGGGGTGAGCTGAATCTCCTTTTGCCTGTTGCTCTGTCTTCAGAATATTCCTGAGTACTGACATAGCTTTTTTGAAGCCTAGCGTCTACAGGGCCTTTTTACTGTCAGTTTGTTGGCTCTTATTTTCATAGGGTTTTTCACGGATTGCAGACAGCAGCCTTCCTGTCCTTTCCTATCTAAGCTAGCGTGGGCCCCATCTTTGCTCAGTCTATCTTTCTGTCTGTGTTTTGTTCTTTCTTCTTGCTTCACCGTCTGCCTTTTGCTTTGGGGTCTGCTCTGGGGCAGTTTAGATTTCCCTTTCTGTCTTTAGGCTATGTAGTCCTCCGGCTGTAATCGAGGGGCCTAGGGCATCGTAGGAGCCCCCCACGGCTACTGCTAGTTGTGTTGATAGGTTCAGGGGTCTGCAGTCCGATAGCTGCCAACTTCTCTGGTTTTCTGGACTTAGCTAGCATTTCTATTTTTGCCTCCTACGGTGACTCAATCATAACAGAATCACCCGCCATACCGCGGATTCTAGGGTACTCAATAGCTGGAAAGAATTGTATAAAAAAAAAAAGGTGTGTATATTTTTTCCTCTATATCTCTGAGGCCGTAGGGGGAATTTTTTTTTCTCTCAATGGAGATAAAGCAATTGTCTGATCGTGTGGAGCAGCTCGCTGCGGAAGTGCGGGGAATTTCCGCCTACCTTGCTCATTCACATGCTGCTGAACCAAAGATTCCTACACCTGATGTATTTTTTGGGGATCGGTCTAAATTTTTGAATTTCAAAAATAATTGTAAATTATTTTTTGCCTTGAAGCCTAACTCGTCAGGGAGCTCCGCGCAGCAGGTTAAAATTGTCATCTCTTTGCTGCGTGGCGATCCCCAGGATTGGGCGTTTTCTTTGAAACCAGATGATCCTATTCTGACTAATGTGAACGCATTTTTTCAGGCCTTGGGGTTGTTGTATGACGAACCTAATGCCATTAATCAGGCTGAAAAGACCCTGCTGGCATTGAACCAGGGTTGTGATTCTGCAGAATTGTACTGTCAAAAATTCCAAAAGTGGGCAGTACTTACTACCTGGAATGATAATGCCTTGGCTGCTCTCTTTCGGAAGGGGTTGTCAGAAGCCATAAAAGATACTATGGTGGGATTTCCTGTTCCCTCTGGTCTTGACGATTCTATGTCTTTAGCCATTCAGGTTGATCGGCATTTACGCGAACGCAGAGCTGCACGAGAGGTGTTGCCACCGGTTGAACAGATGTCTGAACCTATGCAATGTGATAGAGTTTTTTCCAGAGAGCAGCGTCAGGAGTTCAGAAGGCGTAATAAGTTGTGTTTTTTATGTGGAGATGCCTCGCATATTATTTCTGTCTGTCCTAAACGCGAGAAACGCTTTGCACACACGTTTTCTGTTGGTGGTGTTCAACCTAAGTTTCTTCTGGCTATTACTCTGATCTGCTCCCTGTCAACATTTTCCGCCAAGGCTTTTGTGGATTCGGGAACAGCTCTAAACCTAATCGACTTGGATTTTGCTAAACGTTGTGGATTTCCGATGACACCTCTGCAGATGCCTATCCCTTTGAGGGGGATTGATGCTACTCCTTTGGCTAAAAATAAACCTCAGTTTTGGACCCAGGTGGTAATGCGGGTCGCCCCAGACCATCAAGAAAATTGCAGGTTTTTGGTGTTACATAATCTGCATGATACTATTGTTCTGGGGTTTCCCTGGTTACAAATTCATAATCCAGTTTTGGATTGGAAATCTGTGTCTGTGGTGAGTTGGGGTTGTCGGTGTGCCTTTAGTGAGGCTCCGGTTTTTTCCACCTCTCCACAGTCGCATGATGTTCCTGATTATTTGGCGGACTTTTATGATGTATTTAGTGAGAATGAGTCTGCGTCTCTGCCTCCTCATAGGAGTTATGACTGTGCTATTGAACTGAGCCCGGGGTGTAAATTTCCCAAGGGTCGGCTCTTCAATTTATCTGTACCCGAGCACGAGGCTATGCGATCCTATATTAAGGAGGCGTTGGAGAAGGGTCATATTAGACCATCCTCGTCACCCTTAGGTGCCGGCTTTTTTTTTGTAGCCAAAAAGGATGGATCATTAAGACCTTGTATTGATTATCGTGCTCTCAACAAAATTACTGTTAAATATCAGTATCCGTTACCCCTGATTTCTGATCTATTCTCCAGAGTTAAAGGTACTTGCTGGTTTACCAAGCTTGACCTCAGGGGGCGTATAATCTTATTCGCATTAAGCATGGGGATGAATGGAAGACGGCGTTTAATACTCCGGAGGGACATTTTGAGTACCTGGTGATGCCTTTTGGGCTCACTAATGCCCCTTCTGTCTTCCAGTGCTTCATGAACGATATTTTCCGAGATTTTGTCGATAAATTTTTGATTATCTATCTGGATGATATTTTGATCTTCTCCAAGGATTGGGATTCTCATGTGGAACATATTCGGACAGTGTTCCGGATCTTGAGGGAGAATTCCCTGTATGTCAAAGGATCTAAATGCCTTTTTGGAGTACAGAGGATTTCTTTTTTGGGATTTATTTTGTCCCCGTCAACTATTGAAATGGACCCGGCCAAGGTACAGGCCATTTACGATTGGGTTCAGCCCACTTCTTTGAAGGCCCTCCAGAAGTTTTTGGGTTTTGCTAATTTTTATCGGAAATTTATAGCAAAATTTTCTAGTATTGCCAAGCCATTGACTGATTTGACTAAGAAGGGTGCTGATGTGTTAAATTGGTCTCCGGAGGCTGTTTCTTCCTTTCAGGAGCTGAAGCGAAGATTCACCTCCGCCCCGGTTTTGCGGCAACCTGATGTCTCACTTCCGTTCCAGGTAGAGGTGGATGCTTCTGAGATTGGTGCAGGAGCTGTTTTGTCCCAAAAGGATCCTGTAACATCTAAAATGAATCCCTGTGCTTTCTTTTCCCGAAAGTTCTCTCTATCTGAACGTAACTATGATGTGGGGAATCGGGAACTGTTAGCCATGAAATGGGCATTTGAGGAGTGGAGACATTGGTTGGAGGGAGCTAAGCATCAAGTCGTGGTCCTCACTGACCACAAGAATTTGATTTACCTAGAGTCGGCTAAGCGCTTGAACCCTAGACAGGCTAGGTGGGCCTTGTTTTTTACACGTTTTGATTTTGTGGTTTCTTTTCTTCCTGGAACTAAGAATGTCAAGGCTGATGCCCTCTCTAGGAGCTTCTTTGCTGATTCTCCTGTGGTGACCAAGCCTGCTACCATCTTAGGCGAAGGGGTAGTTCTTTCTGCCATCTCGCCCGATTTGAGACGTGCTCTGGAAGAGTTCCAGGAGGACAAACCTGAGCGTTGTCCCAGTGGAAAGTTGTATGTTCCTGACCAGTGGAAGAAGAGAGTGATGTCTGAAGTTCATTGCTCTGCTTTTGCTGGTCATCCAGGTATTTTTGGTACTAGAGATCTGGTGAGTCGGTCTTTTTGGTGGCCCTCCTTGTCTCGTGATGTCAGGAATTTTGTGCAGTCCTGTGGGACGTGCTCCCGGTCTAAATCGTGTTCTCGCTCTAGTGGGTTGTTGATGCCTTTGCCTGTCCCCAAGAGGCCATGAACCCATATTTCAATGGATTTCATCTCTGATATGCCTGTCTCTCAAAGGATGACTGTTATTTGGGTGATTTGTGATAGGTTCTCTAAGATCGTTCATCTTGTACCACTCCCTAAGTTGCCGTCTTCCTCTGAATTGGTGCCCCTGTTTTTACAACAGGTGGTTCGCTTGCACGGGATTCCTGAGAACATTGTATCTGACAGAGGAGTCCAGTTTGTGTCTAGATTTTGGAGAACTTTCTGTTCCAAGCTGGGAATTCAGTTGTCCTTCTCCTCTGCTTTTCACCCTCAGACCAATGGGCAGACAGAGAGAACAAACCAGACCTTGGAGTCATATTTGAGATGTTTTATTTCTGCTGATCAGGATGATTGGGTTTCATTTTTGCCCTTGGCCGAATTTGCTTTAAATAATAGAGCTAGTTCTGCCACTTTGATGTCTCCTTTTTTTTGTAACTTTGGGTTTCATCCTCGATTTTCTTCAGGGCAGGTGGAGCCCTCTGCCTGCCCAGGGGTTGACACTGTGGTGGAGAGAATGCACCAGATCTGGGACCAAGTGGTGGATAAGTTATCTCTCTCCCAGGAAAAGGCCCAGCGGTTTTCCAACCGACATAGGACCATTGGTCCCCAATTTAAGGTTGGTGATATGGTGTGGATATCATCAAAAAATATTGCTATGAAGGTGGCTTCTCCTAAGTTTAAGCCTAGATTTATTGGACCTTACAAGATTTTGGAGATTATTAATCCGGTCTCCTTTCGTTTGGCTCTTCCTGTCACATTTAAAATCCATAATGTGTTCCATAATTCTTTGTTGAAGAGGTTTGTTGAACCTGTTGTTCCGGGGGTTGCACCTCCAGACCCTGTATTGGTTGAAGGTAACATGGAATATGAGGTAGAGAAAGTACTGGATTCCCGTCTGGCTAGACGGAGACTCCAGTATTTGGTTAAGTGGAAGGGTTATGGTCAGGAGGATAATTCCTGGGTCTCTGCCTCTGATATTCATGCCAAAAGATTGGTGCGTGCCTTTCATCGGGCTCACCCTGATCGCCCTGGTGGCGTGGTTGAGGGTTCGGTGACCCCTCCTCAAGGGGGAGGTACTGTTGTGAGTTCATTTTCCCCTTCACTACTGAGGCCCGAGGAACTCCCTCTTCTGGTGAAGAAAGGTAGTGAGGCTGATTGTCATCACCTGGGGCTGATGATGATGACTGGCTGAGTGGAGTTAATGACTGGATATAAGGCTGCCGACGCCCTTCTGGCCTGCGGGTGATTTCTCTGTGGACTTCTAGGAAACCAGTCTGATTCCTGCTCATCTAAAGCTAAGATTTCTGCTTTGCCTTTTTGCATTAGTGTTTTGTTTTCCTTGCTTTTCTGGATTCTGCCATTCCCTGCTGGGGTGAGCTGAATCTCCTTTTGCCTGTTGCTCTGTCTTCAGAATATTCCTGAGTACTGACATAGCTTTTTTGAAGCCTAGCGTCTACAGGGCCTTTTTACTGTCAGTTTGTTGGCTCTTATTTTCATAGGGTTTTTCACGGATTGCAGACAGCAGCCTTCCTGTCCTTTCCTATCTAAGCTAGCGTGGGCCCCATCTTTGCTCAGTCTATCTTTCTGTCTGTGTTTTGTTCTTTCTTCTTGCTTCACCGTCATTATATGTGGGGGGCTGCCTTTTGCTTTGGGGTCTGCTCTGGGGCAGTTTAGATTTCCCTTTCTGTCTTTAGGCTATGTAGTCCTCCGGCTGTGATCGAGGGGCCTAGGGCATCGTAGGAGCCCCCCACGGCTACTGCTAGTTGTGTTGATAGGTTCAGGGGTCTGCAATCCGATAGCTGCCAACTTCTCGGGTTTTCTGGACTTAGCTAGCATTTCTATTTTTGCCTCCTACGGTGACTCAATCATAACAATTATACTCCTGTTACACCCGGAGCTGCAGCCACCGTTCTGCTCTTACCTAATGTATTATACTCCTGTTACAGCCAGAGCTGCAATCACTGTTGAGATCTTACCAAATGTATTGTACTCAAGTTACACCCAGAGCTGCAGTCACTGTTCTGCTGTTACCTAATGTATTGTACTCCAGTTACACCCAGAGCTGTTGTCACTGTTCTGCTGTTATCTAATGTATTGTACTCCAGTTAATCCCAGAGCTGCAGTCACTGTTCTGCTTTTACCTAATGTATTGTAGTCCAGTTACACCCAGATCTGCAGTCACTGTTCTACTGTTACCTAATGTACTCCTGTTACACCCAGAGCTGCAGTCACTGTTCTGCTGTTACCTAATGTATTGTAGTCCAGTTACACCCAGAGCTGCAGTCACCGTTCTGCTCTTACCTAATGTATTATACTCATGTTACAGCCAGAGCTGCAGTCACTGTTCTGCTCTTACCTAATGTATTATACTCCAGTTACACCCAGAGCTGCATTCACTTTTCTGCTGTCACCTAATGTATTGTACGCGAGTTACACCCAAAGCTGCAGTCACTGTTCAGATCTTACCTAATGTATTGTACTCCAGTTACACCCAGAGCTGCATTCACTTTTCTGCTGTCACCTAATGTATTGTACGCAAGTTACACCCAGAGCTGCAGTCACTATTCTACTGTTACCTAATTACCTAATGTATTGTACTCTAGAATATATACAGGACTGTGCCTGTGTAATGAGCAACGCAGCAGTGATGCCTTTATCGGCTGTAATGTGCCTGTACAATAAGCAATGAGGCCATGTTGCCACGACGACTAAGCAACTGTCGCTGATTGGTCGTGGCCTAACTGCGGCGTCTAATCAGCGAGGTGGGATTTCCACCATTAAAGACAGACAGACAGGCAGAATTAGACAATTATTTATATATATATATATATATATATATATATATATATATATATACTGTACATACAGCTCTGGTAAAATTTAAGAGACCACTGCACAGTTTTATAAAAATCAGCTTCTTTACATGTCTGCCAGCCATTCCATTCCAGTGTCAGTTGAATTCCAACCAGAGTACACCTCATTCTACTGAATGTGCTTCTATTAAGGTGATCACCTGAACCAAATCTTATTTAACGAAGTAAAGTAAAAAAAAAACCATCCTGTGGTGTTCACAAGCCTCTTGCAATAGGACAAGCTGGATGGCAAAACAAGTGCTAGTAATATCCCAAAATTAATAGGAACTAAAAAATAACTTAACCATGCCAAAGGAGTTGAAAAGTCTTGAGTGAGGAAAAGAAGGGCTCAATTCTGGCTTTACTAGCAGAGGCATACAGTAAGCGTCATGTTGCCTCCATCCTTAAAATTTATAAGACGTTAGTCCATTACAACAAGGTTAAGTAGCAGACATTGGGGACAACAAAGCTACAGACCAGCTGAGAGCGAAAACGACTCTCCACTGACCGGGATTGACCTTCATCTTATTCGAATGTCACTAAGCAACCGTAGGATGACATCAAGTGACCTACAAAATGAATGGCAAATGGCAGCTGCGGTGAAGTGCACGGCAAGAACAGTTCGTAGCAGGCTCCTAGAGGCAGGGCTCAAGTCATGTAAAGATAGAAGAAAAGCCTTTCATCAATGAGAAGCAAAGGAGAGCCAGGCTGAAGTTTGCCAAAGACCATAAGGATTGGACCATAGAGGACTGGAGTAAGGTAATCTTCTCTGATGAGTCTAGTTTTCAGCTTTTCCCAACACCTGGTCGTCTAGTGAGACCTGGAGAGGCGTACAAGCCACAGTGTCTTGCAACCACTGTGAAATTTGGTGGAGGATCGGTGATGATCTGGAGATGCCTCAGGAAGGCTGGAATTGGGCAGGTTAATATTTGCGAAGGATGTATGAATCAAGCCACATACAATGTTATCCTGGAAAAACAGTTGAATACTTCTGCTCAGCCAATGTTCCCCAACTCTGAGGACTGGAATTTCCAGCAGGACAATGCGCCATAACACACAGCTAGGTCAATCAATGTGTGGATGCAGGACCACCACATCAAATCCCTGCCACGGCCAGCCCAATTTCCAGACCTAATATGACACCCTAGAAGATTATGTATAGGATATGATACATAGATAATGGATGGATGGATAGATATAGAGAAAAAACCTGACCAGCAACTGCTAAGTGTGAACAGGTGCAAGCTGCAATAGCTGCATAATATAGAAAAAGAAAACTCGGCTCTATATAACACATAGTACATCTAATATATAAAGCTCAAGTGTGTGTATGTATGTATGTATGTCCGGGATTGGCATACGCACCGTCGCAGCTACAGCCACAAAATTTTTCACAGTCACATGTCTGGACCCCGAGAGCGTCCAAGGCTATGTTGTGAGGTGAAATTTTAACCCTGCGCGTTCCAATTCACCAAACAATTTTGCCCCTATCTACATAATGGGGAAAAAATGTGTGTGTATCAAGCCCCGCCGCTCATTATGATGTCATAATGGTTGACTATGGGATGGAGGATGTGTGATGGGTATATGGGCACTGTACTATGGGATGGAGGATATGTATGATGGGTATATGGGCACGGGACTATGGGATGGAGGATATGTGATGGGTATATTGGCACTGGACTATGGGATGGAGGATATGTATGACGGGTATATGGGCACAGGACTATGGGATGGCGGATATGTATGATGGGTATATGGGCACGGGACTATGGGATGGAGGATGTGTGATGGGTATATGGGCATGGGACTATGAGATGAAGGATGTGTGATGGGTATATGGGCACTCGACTATGGGATGGCGAATATGTATGATGGGTATATGGGCATGGCACCATGGGATGGAGGATGTGTGATGGGTATATGAGCATGGGACTATGGGATGGAGGATGTGTGATGGGTATATGGGCACTCGACTATGGGATGGCGAATATGTATGATGGGTATATGGGCATGGCACCATGGGATGGAGGATGTGTGATGGGTATATGAGCATGGGACTATGGGATGGAGGATGTGTGATGGGTATATGGGCACTCGACTATGGGATGGAGGATATGTATGATGGGTATATGGGCTCGGGCCTATGGGATCGTGGATATGTATGAAGGGTATATGGGCACGGGACTATGGGAAGGAGGATAATTATAATTTGCTATAACTAACCACAGTTAGTTAGTATTGCCCGGGCAGCGCCGGGCTCTTCAGCTAGTATAAAATATATATACATATAATATAATGTGGCATACAGCACTGTAACGCCATTTGACTGGAAAGGAGGGGGTGGTTCTGTCTGATGTGATTGGGGCCATCTCCATGATGTTGACTCATGCACGCACGCGCCGGCCATAGGGATTATGGTGATGAGCAGCACGTGCGCACTGCTATGTTGACGATCTTGTACATTTCGTCAATAAAATGGAGCTGGAGTCAGCACGTGCACATAACGCGATTTCTTGCACCATCTTATTGCAGACACTGTATATGCAAATTCGCTGAAATGTACCAATAAAAATGCTCACTACCTACAATACTACATAAACCTGATTAAAGGGAACCTGTCAGCAGGATTGTGCGCTGTAACCTACAGACAGTGTCAGGTCGGTGCCAATATACTGAATAAAATGGTACCTTAGTTGATTAAATCCATCTTGTGATTGTTTTTTAATCTTTTATTTTCAGTTTTGAGTTAATGATATGCTCTTGCCACAGGGCGGCCTGTGGGGGTCTTCATGTGGCGCTCTGATTTGATATTCCCTTAAATGAATTCAAAAGAACGATTCAGGTGTATACATCCACAAAAATGCACTGAACAACCTGGTGTTATCCTGTACTGATCCTGAGTTACATCCTGTATTATACTCCAGAGCTGCACTCACTATTCTGCTGGTGCAGTCACTGTGTACATTCGGTACATTTCTAATCCTCAGTTACATCCCGTAGTATACCCCCAGAGCTGCACTCACTATTCTGCTATTGCTGTCACTGTGTACATACATTATATTACTGATCCTGAATTACATCCTGTACTAGCTTGTCCCGTGCAAAATTTTCGCACATTGGTTGTTGGGGGTGCAGGCAATTTCAGAAAAAGCAAGCTGGTCAAATGTAAATGTATATTCTTGAGCTGATGAACACAGACAGGTATTTATATATGTAGATTGGTAATACAATAAATTGTTTTGATACGTAGAGGCCAAAAAATGTTTCCGGTTGAGGTGCCACCTGCAGGTCATTGCGGCTTTCTGCATGTTTATGGAAATTAATGTTTAAACTGTATTTAGTGATAAAATCGTGAATGTGTGGTTTATTTGGCTGCTTTCTTGCTGAAGTGAGCAAGTTTACCTTTCAAATGGTGTATTATGTGTGTGTGTGGGGCGAAGTAATCCCCGAAAAAGCAGTGCATGTAAACAAATGTGTTGGTAGTGTGCTTTGTACTGTGGTGCCACCTGCAGGTCATTTTTCCTTACTGCAGGTTTATGAAAATTAATGTTTAAACTGTATTTTGTGATCAAATCGTGGATGTGTGGTTTGTTTGGCTATTTTCTTGCTGAAGGGGATTATACACCTGAGCGCTGAGCTGCACTCACTATTCTGCTGGTGCAGTCACTGTGTACATACATTACATTACTTATCCTGTACTGATCCTGAGTTACATCCTGTATTATACTCCAGAGCTGCACTCACTATTCTGCTGGTGCAGTCACTGTGTACATACATTGCATTACTTATCCTGTACTGATGCTGAGTTACATCCTGTATTATTCTCCAGAGCTGCACTCACTATTCTGCTTATAGATTGGACAGTGTACATGCCTTACATACAAAGACAGATGGGTTTACACTGTGGACAGCACGACTCTTCTGGGTAAACACCCACTCGACTCTTTACATATAATTGTCTCAGAGCTTACAGCTTTTTAAAAAATGACTTTACTAATGTCATAAGGAACATAAGTAGAAAGATTATCAGGTCATGTATGATGGAGCAATTGGATTGTATGGTGTTAAAGACTCCTTTACAAAACTGAACAACAGCCAATAATGGGTTAAAGGAAATAATGACACCAGGTGTCTGACTTGTTTATCATATTGCTTGAGGTTTGACCTTTGATGCCTCAATTATGGTGAGTTTTGCATAAATTAAAATAATAAAAATGATTAATTACCGTAGTGCCTTAATGGAGAGGCGTCCGCACACAGAATGGCTGTCTTTGTAACTGAGCACAATTACTAATGACACAAGCGGCCGAGGACATCTAGATCTAAACCTCTTCTTTCCGTAATTATATTTCAGATAATTTCTCAAATTATTATTTGTTTTAACCTTAATTAATTTGAGACATTTTCAGGTATAATTAAAAATAATAATAATCCTTTCCACGTAAGAGCGTTGATGTAAGATATATTCTGTGGAAGCTTTGTTCACCAGGCTGCCCGCATACTACACCAAATTAAGAGAGCAAGAAAAAACAGGTGTATAAAAATAGAGTGCCACCAGTGTGTACAGTTTTTTACATTCATGTGACATACAGTTAGGTCCATATATATTTGGATAGAGACAACATTTTTCTAATTTTGGTTCTGGACATTACCACAATGAATTTTAAACAAAACAATTCAGATGCAGTTGAAGTTCAGATTTTCAGCTTTCATTTGAGGGTATCCACATTAAAATTGGATGAAGGGTTTAGGAGTTTCAGCTCCTTAACATGTGCCACCCTGGTTTTAAAGGGACCAAAAGTAATTGGACAGATTAAATAATTGTAAATAAAATGTTCATTTCTAGTACTTGGTTGAAAACCATTTGTTGGCAATGACTGCCTGAAGTCTTGAACTCATGGACATCACCAGACGCTGTGTTTCCTCCTTTTTGATGCTCTGCCAGGCCTTCACTGCGGTGGTTTTCAGTTGCTGTTTGTTTGTGGGCCTTTCTGTCTGAAGTTTAGTCTTTAACAAGTGAAATGCATGCTCAACTGGGTTGAGATCAGGTGACTGACTTGGCCATTCAAGAATATTCCACTTCTTTGCTTTAACCCCTTTCCTACATTAGACGTACTATTCCATCCATGTGACCTGGGACCTAAGTCCCAAGGACGGAATAGTATGTCTAATGCGATCAGCGGCGCTCACGGGATGAGCGCAGCTGATCGCGGCCGGGTGTCAACTGATTATCACAGCTGACACCCAGCACAATGTGTCAGGGGCGGTCACGTACCGCCCCCGACACATTAACCCCTGGCACACCGCGATCATACATGATCGCGGTGTACCGGGGATTAAAGGAAGCATCGGCAGGGAGGGGGTTCCCTCCGTGCTTCCCTGAGCCCCCCACAGCAGCACAATGTGCAGCGCTGCTGCGGGGGGCTCTTTCTCTGCAGGTCCCCGGATCCAAGATGGCGACGGGGACCTTCGGGGGCCTGCAGGGAGTTGGCTTCCTCACTGCCCGCAGAGCGCAGTCATGAGGAAGCCTGCAGCAGTGCCTGTGACAGATCGCTGATCCGTCACAGTGATCTGTGATGTGACAGATCAGCGATCTGTCACAGGACAGTGATGTCCCCCATGGAACATTATAATAAAGTTAAAAAAAAAAAAAAGTGTAAAAATAATTAAAAATAAATATATTCCCTAATAAATTCATTTTTTGAAAATAAAAAAAAACAAAAAAAACAATAAAAGTACACATATTTGGTATCGCCGAGTCCGTAATGACCCACCCTATAAGACTGTCCCATTAGTTAACCCCTTTAGCGAACCCCTTAAAAAATAAAAATAAAAAACGAAGCAAAAAATAATGATTTACTATCATACCGCCGAACAAAAAGTGCAATAACGCGCGATCAAAAAGACGCATATAAATATCCATGGTACCGCTGCAAACGTCATCTTGTCCCGCAAAAAAAGAGCCACAACACAGCATCATCAGCGGAAAAAAAAAAAGTTATAGCTCGCAGAATAAAGCGATGCAAAAATAATTTTTTATATAGAAATTGTTTTCATTGCATAAAACCGCCACAACATATAAAAATGACATAAATGAGGTATCGCTGTAACCGTACTGACCCGAAGAATAAAAACGCTTTATCAATTTTACCGCACGCGGAACGGTGTAAACGCACCCCCCAAAAGAAATTCATGAAACGCTGGTTTTTGTTCATTCTGCGTCCTAAAAATCGGAATAAACAGCGATCAAAAAATGTCACGTGCCCGAAAATGTTACCAATAAAAAACGTCAACTCGTCCCGCAAAAAATAAGACCTCACATGACTCGGTGGGTCAAAATATGGAAAAATTATAGCTCTCAAAATGTGGTGATGCGTAAACAATTTTTACAATAAAAAGCGTCTTTTAGCGTGTGACAGCTGCCAAACATAAAAACCGCCATAAATAGTAAATCAAACCCCCTGTTATCACCCCCTTAGTTAGGGAAAAATAATAAAATATATTTTTTTTAATTTATTTCCATTTTCCCATTAGGGCTAGGGTTAGGGTTAGGGCTAGGATCAGAGCTAGGGTTAGGGCTAGGTTTGGAGTTAGAATTGGGGGATTTCCACTGTTTTGGCACATCAGGGGCTTTCCAAACGCGACATGGCGTCCTATCTCAATTCCAGCCAAAAAAGTTAAATGGCGCTGCTTCCCTTCCAAGCTCTTCCATGTGCCCAAATAGTGGTTTACCCCCATATATGGGGTATCAACGTACTCAGGACAAATTGCACAATAACTTTTGGGGTCCTGTAACGCTTGGGAAAATAAAAATTGGGGGTGAAAAGATCATTTTTGTGGAAAAAATATGATTTTTTTAATTGTACGGCTGTACGTTATAAACTTCTGTGAAGCCCTTGGGGGTTCAAAGTGCCCACCACATATCTAGATAAGTTACTTGGGGGATCTAGTTTCCAAAATGGGGTCACTTGTGGGGGGGTTTCCACTGTTTAGGCACATCAGGAGCTAACCAAACGTGACATGGCGTTCAATCTGAATTCCAGCCAATTTTGCAGTGAAAAAGTCAAATGGCACTGTAACAGCAGCGGTTGTGCCCGCTGCCGTTCCCCTAGCACCGGGTCCCCCCACGGCTGTTTCTAACCAGGCCCGTTGCGTGCCGCCGCCTCCTTCTTGTTAGGCGTCGGATTCCTGGTACTGCACAGCGGGAATCCAGAGCCAGACATCCTATGGTCTCCCATTCCTCTCCGACTGCTCGGACTCCTGCTCAGCAATCTCAGCTGGCCAGGCATCTCCCTCTGACTCGTTCTGTGAGCCTGGATGTTGCTGCCACCTCTGGTGCAGCAATGGTGACGCAACCTGCTTTGCAGGGAACTGCTCCCGAGGCTAAGTCCTCATGCCGTGCTACTAGGCATGCCCACAACTTGTCCTCTCAGTGGAGAGCAGGGGTCACATGTGCAGGTCCTATGTCGGATCTGATTGGTCCTTCCTATAGTACTGGAAGGTCCCGGAAGCGCATGGCTATAAAAAGCCCGCATGGCGGCTCGGCCATGCGCTAGTGTAGCATATTATGCTGTGTGTGTATGGTGATGGATGCATGGACTGGTGGCTGACTCATTTGAAACCCCTTCCCTCTGTTATTACGAATGGTGACAGATTGTTGGGTAGTCAGCTCCAGGTTGTGGCCAGCTACACGCCACTGTGCCTCCTGCACGACACACTAGCGTCCGACGGTGCTCGGTCGTTCCGGCGCCGTCGCTCAGCAGCGATAGTTATTCCCGCGCTGCAGTTGCAGCGTTCTTGGCGTCTGCGGTTGCAGCGTCATTCGCTGGGTACCCTGTGAAGTAAACAGGGCCAGCGTCCTCATACAACTCTGTTGTTTTAGCGACTCTGTGTGTGAACAGAGCCGTACTTAGCGTTCGGGTGACGTTAACCCGAGCGCAGTACCTCACCTTTCGGTGCATCCGCCATTACTCAGCAGCGGTCTTGTCACCTACCGCACGGTGGACCCCGGGCGGCGAACGCACCTCCTATTATTTATATCTGGTGCGTTCCGCCGACCCTAACATTACACTAGCGCCAGGGTCTGGCTAGTAATGGCGGATGAACAGCGACTGCTGCAGCACATCCGGCAGCTGCAGGGCAGGTTGGCGGCTCTCGAGCGTTCAGCCTCAGCTGCGGATGTTACTGCAGTCGCTGTTCAGGCAGCCACAGAGGCTGTTTCCCGTGTGACCACTGCCATCCCTCCCCGACTTTGTCCCACCTCCCGCTGCCCAAAAAGTTCTCGGGTGATAGTGCAGCTTGTAGGGGTTTCGTAAGCCAGTGCTCTATACAGCTGGAGCTGCTGGCCGCCCGATTCCCCTCCGAGCGGGCTAAAGTGGGATTTATTATTTCCCTTCTGTCGGGCAGGGCTTTGGAGTGGGCCACACCGCTGTGGGAGCGTGGTGATCATGTGGTGCAGGGTGCTTCGCGGTTCTTAGACACTCTGAAACAGGTCTTCCTGGGACCACGAGTCACCCATGACACCGCGCTCCGGCTGCTGGCACTGTCACAGGGCTCGTCCATGGTCAGTCACTTCGCCATCCAGTTCCGGACGCTGGCCTCAGAATTAGAGTGGCCAGATAAGGTCCTCATTCCGGCGTTCTGGAGAGGTTTGGCTGGCCATGTGAGGGACGCTCTGGCCACCAGGGAGATTCCCGCTACACTGGAGGAGCTTATCTCTGTCTCCACCCGAATCGATCTTCGCTTCATCGAGCGAAGGTTGGAACGGGACCAGTGTAGGCAGAGGTTTAGGTTGGCACCTTGTTTTTCTAGACCTCTGGAATCCCCCGATCGGGCGTCCGAGCGTCAGGGGGCTTCCCGTGAGAGATCTAGACTCCGGTCCGCTCGAGCTCCTGTGAGCTGTCATATTTGTAGGCAGGCCAGTCACCTCGCCAACCGGTGCCCACAGCAGCAGGGAGAACGCTCGCGCCTAGTGGCCGTAGGAGGCGGCGCACTAAAGCCAGCGACGTTTTCCTCCAAGCTGTCCTTTAAGGGGACTCTTGGGTTTAATTCTTCCACTCTGGTGGTGGAGGTTTGCGTGGATTCCGGGGCGGAGGGCAATTTTATGTCGTCAGCCTTCGCCCAACGGCACGCTATACCTCTGGTTATAATGTCTACACCAGTCACCGTCAGAGTGGTAAACGGCACCACTCTACCCTCGCAGATAACTCACCAGACCGTCCCCTTGGTACTCTCTGTAGCTCCGTCTCATCAGGAGACGATATCCCTCCTCGTCATGCCCGAGGGTATTGACCAGGTACTTCTAGGGGTTCCCTGGCTGTGGTATCACTCCCCCCATATAGAGTGGTCCTCAGGGAGGATTATTGGGTGGAGTAAGTCATGTGAGGGTAGATGTCTGAGGGAGTGCGTTCAGGTTGCCTCCACCGAGGTTCCCGCTGATCTCTCCTCACTCCCCAAACACTATCGGCAGTATGCAGACGTGTTCTCCAAAAAGGCGGCGGAGACCCTTCCACCGCATCGCTCCTATGACTGTCCTATTGACCTCTTGCCTGGTGCTGAGCCTCGCCGGGGTCGAGTCTATCCCCTATCTCTCCCGGAGACTGAGGTCATGTCTCAGTACATCAGGGAGAATCTGGCAAGAGGATTCATTAGGAAGTCAGTGTCACCAGCGGGGGCGGGATTCTTCTTCGTCCAGAAGAAGAGTGGGGAACTACGTCCTTGCATTGATTACAGGGGTCTTAACGCCATCACCGTTAAGAATAAATATCCACTGCCCCTGATATCAGAACTGTTTGATAGGCTACGAGGAGCGAGGGTATTTTCCAAACTTGATCTGCGGGAGACTTACAACCTGATTCGCATCCGTGATGGGGATGAATGGAAGACGGCATTTAACACCAGGGACGGGCACTATGAATACCTGGTGATGCCCTTCGGGCTCTGTAATGCCCCGGCCGTCTTCCAGGACTTTGTGAACGATATCTTCCGGGATATGCTTACCACCTTGGTTGTAGTCTATCAGGATGATATCCTCATCTACTCTCCAGATATTGACTCCCACCGGAGAGAAGTTTGCAAAGTTTTCGATCGCCTGCGGGCGAACTCAATCTATGCCAAGTTGGAGAAGTGTGTGTTTGAGCAGGAGTCCTTGCCTTTCCTGGGCTATATCATCTCGGCCCAGGGATTGGCCATGGATCCTGCCAAGCTACAGGCGGTGATGGATTGGCAGGAACCTCATTCTCTCAAAGCGGTGCAGCACTTTATGGGGTTCATAAATTATTATCGCCAATTCATCCCCCACTTCTCGACTTTGGTAGCACCCTTGGTAGCCCTCACCAAGAAGGGTGCAAATCCCAAGTTGTGGTCGGAACCGGTCTCCAAGGCCTTCTCCACCATTAAGTCCCATTTTGCTAGCGCTCCCATTCTACATCGCCCCGATGTAGACAAGCCCTTCATTCTGGAAGTGGATGCCTCTTCCGTCGGTGCTGGAGCAGTCCTGTTCCAGAAGGACACGTAAGGTCGGAAGCATCCATGCTTCTTTTTCTCCAAGACCTTCACACCGGCGGAGAGGAATTATGCCATCGGGGACAGGGAGTTGCTAGCGATGAAGTTGGCCTTCTCGGAGTGGAGACACCTCCTGGAGGGGGCTCGTCACCCTTTCCAGGTGTTCACCGACCACAAAAACTTGGTGTATTTACAAACAGCCCAGCGGCTAAACTCTCGCCAGGCTAGATGGTCCTTGTTCTTTTCCCTGTTCCATTTCACCCTCCACTTTCTCTCCGGGGAGAAGAACGTCCGGGCCGATGCTCTCTCCCGCTCCGTGGTGTCATCGGAGGAAGAGGAGGAGGAGCCTCGGCTGATCGTCCCATCCGAAAGCCTGAGGACTGTGGCTCCGGTTGCCCTTGAGTCTGTGCCTCCGGGCAAGACATTTATCCCTGCCCGTCTGCGACCGGAGGTCCTCTCTTGGGCTCACTCGTCCAGAGTGGGTGGACATTTTGGGACAAAACGGACCTCCGACCTTTTGGCGAGGACGTACTGGTGGCCACATATGGCCCGTGACGTCAAGGACTATATTGAGGCATGCGTCTCTTGCGCCCGGAATAGGTCCTCTCGGCAGCGGCCCGCTGGGCTTCTTTTCCCTCTGCCGATAGCAGACAGGCCCTGGGAGATGGTCGGTATGGACTTTGTGGTGGGGCTACCCAAGTCCAGCGGCAGCACGGTCATTTGGGTTGTCACCGACCATTTCTCTAAGATGGTGCACCTGGTACCTCTCTCCCGGTTACCATCAGCGCGGGGCCTGGCAGTCTTGTTCATCAAGCACGTTTTCCGCCTGCACGGCATGCCGGACAAGATTGTCAGTGACCGAGGTCCTCAGTTTGCGTCCCGGTTTTGGAGAGAGCTCTGTTCTCTACTCAGCATTGAGCTGAATCTCTCCTCGACCTATCATCCCGAGACGAATGGGTTGGTAGAGAGAGCCAACCAGACCTTGATAACATATCTTCGACATTTTGTCTCAGCCAGGCAGGACGACTGGGCATCCTTGCTGCCGTGGGCAGAGTTCACGTTGAACAATGCTGTGGCCGACTCTACCGGTCAAACCCCATTCCTCCTAAATTACGGTCAGCATCCGCGCGTTCCTGTGCCCATGCCCGTGTCTTCCACCGACTCCAGGGTGGCAGACTGGGCGGTGGAGGCACGTGACATTTGGGATCGCACCCAGGATGCTATCCGAGCTTCCAAGGAGAGAATGAGGATCTCCGCTGACGCACACCGGCGTCCTGCTCCAAGCTTCTCCCCTGGCGACATGGTATGGCTCTCTACCCGAAACATTAAACTGCGGGTTGAGTCGCCCAAGTTCGCGCCACGATACATTGGCCCATTCAAGGTCCTTGAGCGACTTAGCTCGGTGGTCTACCGTCTGGCTCTTCCCCCACATTTGGCCATCTCGGACGTGTTCCATGTGTCCCTCCTCAAACCAGTTCACATGGCCCGGTTTTCCGAGCCATCTGCCGGGTCATCAGACTTATCGTCTGACGAGTTTGAGGTTAATGCCATCGTGGGGCGCAAGTTTGTCCGTGGCAAAAAATTTTATTTGGTGGACTGGAAGGGTCATGGTCCCGAGGCTCGGACCTGGGAGCCGTGGAAAACATTCACGCACCGCTCCTGATCGCTGCGAGGCTCAGCGGGGAGGGGACCCTAGGGGGGGTAATGTTAGGCGTCGGATTCCTGGCACTGCACAGCAGGAATCCAGAGCCAGACATCCTGTGGTCTCCCATTCCTCTCCGACCGCTCGGACTCCTGCTCAGCAATCTCGGCTGGCCAGGCATCTCCCTCTGACTCGTTCTGTGAGCCTGGATGTTGTTGCCACCTCTGGTGCAGCAATGGTGACGCAACCTGCTTTGCAGGGAACTGCTCCCGAGGCTAAATCCTCATGCCGTGCTACTAGGCATGCCCACAACTTGTCCTCTCAGTGGAGAGCAGGGGTCACATGTGCAGGTCCTATGTCGGATCTGATTGGTCCTTCCTATAGTACTGGAAGGTCCCGGAAGCGCATGGCTATAAAAAGCCCGCATGGCGGCTCGGCCATGCGCTAGTGTAGCATATTATGCTGTGTGTGTATGGTGATGGATGCATGGACTGGTGACTGACTCATTTGAAACCCCTTCCCTCGGTTATTACGAATGGTGACAGATTGTTGGGTAGTCAGCTCCAGGTTGTGGCCAGCTACACGCCACTGTGCCTCCTGCACGACACACTAGCGTCCGACGGTGCTCGGTCGTTCCGGCGCCGTCGCTCAGCAGCGATAGTTATTCCCGCGCTGCAGTTGGAGCGTTCTTGGCGTCTGCGGTTGCAGCGTCATTCTCTGGGTACCCTGTGAAGTAAACAGGGCCAGCGTCCTCATACAACTCTGTTGTTTTAGCGACTCTGTGTGTGAACAGAGCCGTACTTAGCGTTCGGGTGACGTTAACCCGAGCGCAGTACCTCACCTTTCGGTGCATCCGCCATTACTCAGCAGCGGTCTTGTCACCTACCGCACGGTGGACCCCGGGCGGCGAACGCACCTCCTATTATTTATATCTGGTGCGTTCCGCCGACCCTAACACTTCTCTCTCTGGCTCACATGCGCCTTCCTCCTCCTCCTGCTCACGCGCCCCGCCTCCCTGATCTCCCGACAGCTGCTGGCCCGCACATATGCATTAGGTCGCGGGCGCGCGGCCGTCGGGTTGTTTAACCCTGCGGTGGGCGGCGGCCAATTAGCGGTCAGCCGATCGCCTGCCAGCAGGGGATATATCAGGCGTCTCCCATAAGGGGAGGACGCTTGATTATTGTGTGTGTCTACCTGCTCTAATTTGGCCGCCTATAGCTTGTCTATAGGTCTTCCCTATGTCTTGTGCTTTTCCTAGTCCCAGTCTTGCTGTCTCTGCCACTGGTTGTTGTCCTGTCTTCCTGCCCATCCTATGTCCTGTATGGTCCGGGTCCCACTGCCTACGTTCCCCGGTTCCCTGTCTCTGTTCCATCCTCCAGTGTCTGCTCAGTTCCCTGCCCTGTACTCCTGCCCACTGCCTGTCAGTTGTCCGTGTTGCCTTCTCTCACTTCCTGCACGGAGTCCCGTTCCTTGGTAATCCTCTCCAGCCTGTAGTCATTCCAGTCCCTCGAGCCGCCCCTCTTGGTTCCAGCTGTCGCGGTGTCTGACCCCCTGCGGGCCTGCCCCTAATGGTCCCTCTACAGGGGTCGGTTCCACCTGGTGCGCTCGTCCCGAGGGCCTCAGTTCCGCAACCCAGAGGGTCCACACTCGGACGCTGCCAAAACCCCTGAAGCGTCACGGTCCATATCCCTGAAGCGTCACAGGCGCTCCTTCCCTTCTGAGCTCTGCCATGCGCCCAAACAGTGGTTCCCCCCACAGGTATCAGCGTACTCAGGACAAATTCCACAATAACTTTTGCAGTTCAATTTCTCCTTTTACCCTTGGTAAAATAAAAAAATTGAACCTGAAGTAATTTTTTTTGTGAAAAAAAGTTAAATGTTCATTTTTTTAAACATTCAAAAAATTCCTGTGAAGCACCTGAAGGGTTAATAAACTTCTTGAGTGTGGTTTTGAGCACCTTGAGGGGTGCAGTTTTTAGAATGGTGTCACTCTTGGGTATTTTCTATCATATACACCCCTCAAAGTGGCTTCAAATGTGATGTGGTCCCTAAAAATAAAATGGTGTTGTAAAAATGAGAAATCGCTGGTCAACTTTTAACCCTTATAACTTCCTAACAAAAAAAAATTTTGGTTCACAAATTGTGCTGATGTAAACATGTGGGAAATGTTATCCATTAATTTTTTTGAGTGCATATCTCTGTGATTTAAGAGCATAAAAATTCAAAGTTGGAAAATTGCGAAATTTTCAAAATTTTCACCAAATTTCCATTTTTTTCACAAATAAACGCAAGTTATTTGAATGAAATTTTACCACTAACATGAAGTACAATATGTCACGAGAAAACAATGTCAGAATCACCGGGATCCATGGAAGCGTTCCAGAGATATTACCTCATAAAGGGACAGTGGTCAGAATTGTAAAAATTGGCCCGGGAGTTAACGTGCAAACCACCCTTGGTAGTGAAGGGGTTAATGAACTCCTGGGTTGCTTTGGCTTTATGTTTTGGGTCATTGTCCATCTGTAGTATGAAACGACGACCAATCAGTTTGGCTGCATTTGGCTGGATCTGAGCACATAGTATGGCTTTGAATACCTCAGAATTCATTCGGCTGCTTCTGTCCTGTGTCACATCGTCAATAAACACTAGTGACCCAGTGCCACTGGCAGCCATGCATGCCCAAGCCATCACACTGCCTCCGCCGTGTTTTACAGATGATGTGGTATGCTTTGGATCATGAGCTGTACCACGCCTTCGCCATACTTTTCTCTTTCCATCATTCTGGTAGAGGTTGATCTTGGTTTCATATGTCCAAGGAATGTTCTTCCAGAACTGTGCTGGCTTTTTTAGATGTTTTTTAGCAAAGTCCAGTCTAGCCTTTTTATTCTTGATGCTTATGAGTGGCTTGCACCGTGCAGTGAACCCTCTGTATTTACTTTCATGCAGTCTTCACTTTATGGTAGATTTGGATATTGATACGCCTACCTCCTGGAGAGTGTTGTTCTCTTGGTTGGCTGTTGTGAAGGGGTTTCTCTTCACCTTGGAGACTATTCTGCGATCATCCACCACTGTTGTCTTCCGTGGGCGCCCAAGTCTTTTTGCATTGATGAGTTCACCAGTGCTTTCTTTCTTTCTCAGGATGTACCAAACTGTAGATTTTGCCACTCCTAATGTTCTAGCAATTTCTCGGATGGGTTTTTTCTGTTTTTGCAGCTTAAGGATGGCTTGTTTCACCGGCATGGAGAGCTCCTTTGACCGCTGGTTTCCTTCACAGCAAAACCTTCCAAATGCAAGCACCACACCTCAAAACAACTCCAGGCCTTTTATCTGCTTAATTGAGAATTACATAAGGAAGGGATTGCCCACACCTGTCCATGAAATAGCCTTGGAGTCAATTGTCCAATTACTTTTGGTCCCTTTAAAAACAGGGTGGCACATGTTAAGGAGCTAAAACTCCTAAACCCTTCATCCAATTTTAATGTGGATACCCTAAAATGAAAGCTGAAAGTCTGAACTTCAACTGCCTCTGAATTGTTTTGTTTAAAATTCATTGTGGTAATGTCTAGAACCAAAATTAGAAAAATGTTGTCTCTGTCCAAATATATATGGACCCGGGACTCTATTTTTTCCGCACTGCAGGGAGATAAGCCGCACGCCCCTCCATGCACCCCATCCTCGCCCTCCCAGAGACCCACCGCATCCGCAGCCCCTCACAGCCTGCAATGACATTTCTAGGCTGTTGTATTCTGTGCACACAGGACCTGTGTTGAGGTCACAGGAGGGGAGGAGTCAGGGGTCACATGATCAGGGACCTCAGTGTATGCAGGACTCTGCTGTGCTGGTCGTCATGTTGCTAGATGAGGGAAGTTTATGTGTGGGGTCAGGAGGGGTTTAAAGGGTGGATGTAGCAGAGCCATGTGTGTACGAGGTGTACGGAGTGGAGCCGTGTGTGTGTACGAGGTGTAAGGAGCGGGGCCATGTGTATACGAGGTGTATGGAGCAGAGCAGTGTCTGTATGGAGCGGAGCCGTGTGTGTGTACAAGGTGTACGGAGCAGTGATGTGTACAGAGCAGAGCCGCGTGTGTACGAGGTGTACGGAGCGGAGAGGTGTACGGCGCAAAACCGAGTGTGTACGAGGTGTTTGGAGTGGAGTCGTGTGTGTGCAAGGTGTACAGAAAGGAGCCCTGTGTGTACAAAGTCTACGGAGCTGAGCAGTGTGTGTACGGGGTGTACGGAGTGGAGCTGCGTGTACGGAGCGGAGCCATGTGTGTACGGGTTGTATGGAGCAGAGCCACGTGTGTGCGGGGCGTACGAAACGGTGCCATGTGTGTACGGAGCAGAGCCGTGTGTGTACGGGGTGTACGGAGTGGAGCTGCGTGTGTATGGAGCAGAGCCGCATGTGTACGAGGTGTAAGGCGTGGAACCGCGTGTGTACGAGGTGTATGGAGCAAAGCCCAATGTGTACAAGGTTCTCTGAGTGGAGCCATGTGTGTACAAGGTGTACAGAGCATGGCCGCTAGTGTACAAGGTGTACGGAGCAGAGCCGCATGTGTACGAGGTTTACGGAGTGGAGCCGTGTGTGCGCGAGGTGTACGGAGCGGAGCCATGTGTACGAGGCATACTAAGCGTAACTGTGTGTGTATGAGGTGTGCGGAGCCATGCGTGCACAAGGTGTATGGTGGGGAGCATTCATACCTCCCAACCGTCCCGGACCCAGCAGGACAGTCCCAATTTTGAGTCTGCCCCACTGCCCCGACCGGGAGGTTACTTTTCCCGCGGACACAGGAGTACACGGCGGAGCCCCAAGGAGCACTTTAAAATTTGCTTGTGACATTCCACCGGAAGTGACATGCTGGAAGCTTACCGGAAATGAGGTAATTTCGGGAGGAGATTGTGACGGAACCATAGAGGCACTTCAGGAAATGCTTCAGATCCATCACTGTGTCCTCCTCCAACAGCGTGGATCGCCTTGGACTCGGGGATGTTGGCCATGTGAGCAGATCATGATATGTCCTGCACCAGGAGGCTCAGGTGGCCATTACAATGGGAGCCGGGCTGCTATAGTATCTTTATAGAATCTTTATTTCTTTCCCCTCTTCCTTTCTCTTTCTCTGTTCTTTCGCCTCTTTCTTTCTCTCTCTAATCTTTCTTTCTTTCCCTCTGTTCTCTTTGTTTCCCCTCTTTCTCTCTCTCTCTCTGTTCTTTCTTTCTCTCTGTTCTCTATCTTTCCCCTCTTTCTTTCTCTCTCTGTTCTTTCTCACTCGCTCTGTTCTTTCTCTCCCCTCTTTCTTTCTTTCTCTGTTCTTTATTTCTTTCCTCTTTCTTTCTCCCTCTCCGTTCTTTCTTTCCCCTCTTTTATCTCTCTCTCTGTTCTTTTTTTCTGTCCACTCTTTCTTTCTCTCTCTGTTCTTTCTTTCTTTCTCTGTTGTTTCTTTCCCCTCTTCCTTTCTCTCTCTATTCTTTTTTTCTGTCCCCTCTGTTCTTTCTTTCTGTTTCTTTCCCATTTCTTTCTCTCTCTCTTTCTTTCTCTCTTTGTTCTTTCTTTCCTTCCCCTCTTTATTTCTCTCTTCCTCTCTGTTCTTTCTTTCTTTCCCCTCTTTTTCTCTCTCTCTCTGTTCTTTTTTTCTGTCCCCTCTTTCTTTCTCTGTTATTTCTTTCTCTCTCTCTTTCTTTCTTTCTTCTTTCTCACTGTTCTTTCTTTCTTTCTTTCTTTCTTTCCCCTCTTTCTTTATCTTTCTCTGTTCTCTTTCTTTCCCCTCTCTTTCTCGGTTCTTTCTTTCCCTCTCTGTTCTTTCTCTCTCTGTTTTCTTTTCTCTCTCTCTCTTTTCCTCAGTACCACTCAATGTGCCAACAATGCCAGCCACTGTGCCCATAATGCCAGCCACTGTGCCCTCAGTACCACTCAGTGTGGTCAGCAGTGCTAAATGGGTGTGGTTGGTTGGAGCGTGGACATGGGTGTGACTAGTTGTGAAATGGGTGTGGTCAGGGGCGTGGCCTAAAATTTGCCGCTGCGCGCGCCGCGGCCTTTGTCACGCTTTCCCTTCTTCAAAAGTTGGGAGGTATGGCTGAAGCGCAGCAAAGTGGTGTTCATTGTAATCCTTCACTCTGCATGCATTCCTCCACACGCACGCCGAAACCTAGGAGCCCTTGCTGTACCCAGCCGTGATCCCTACTTTGCGGCTGCAGCCTGGCGCCGGTCCTCTCTGACTCCTCTCTCTGGAGGGAAGCCCCCTTCCTTTCCCATGCAAACCCTTTTTTACCTCCCTGACTCACCATGCCCCTTCTACACAGGTTAAGGGTTTGCTCTGTCTTCAACCTCCTTCCCCCCTGCAACAGTAGGTTTGGCCACAGCAGTTCCAGACCCGATGCAATGTCAGCACCTACTGCCCAGTCTTCTCCTCTACTGATGCACTGTTATGGAGGATATGTGGATGACGAACTGTGACGGGGGATCTGTGGATTACACATTGTTATGGAGGATCTGTGGATGACACACTGTTAAGGGGGATCTGTGGATGACACACGGTTATGAGGGATTTGTTGATGGCGTACTGGTATGGGGATCTGTGGATGACACACTGTTATGGGAGATCTGTGGATGACACACTGTTATGGGGATCTGTGGATGACACACTGTTATGGGGATCTATGGATGACACACTGTTATATGGATCTGTTGATGGCGTACTGGAATGGGGATCTGTGGATAACACACTGTTATGGAGGATCTGTGGATGACACACTGTTATGGGGATCTGTGGATAACGCACTGTTATGGGGTATCTATGGATGACACACCATTATGGAGGATCTGTGGATGACACACTTGGATGTGAGATCTGTGGATGACATTGTTAAGGAGGATCTGTGGATGACACACTGTTATGGGGATCTGTGTATAACGCATGGTTATGTGGGATCTGTGGAAGACACTGTTATGGGGGATCTGTGGATGACACTTATGGGGATCTGTGGATGACACACTGTTATAGGGTATCTGTGGATGACACTGTTATGGGTGATCTGTGGATGACACACTGTTATAGGGTATCTGTGGATGGTGGATGACACTGTTATAGGCGATCTGTGGATAACGCACGGTTATGTGGGATCTGTGGAAGACACTGTTATGGGGTATCTGTGGATGACACTGTTATGGGCGATCTGTGGATGACACACTGTTAAGGGGATCTGTGGATGACAAACTGTTAAGGGGGATTTGTTGATGACACACTGTTATGGGGGGATCTGTGGATGATGCACTGTGTTGGGGGATCTGTGAATGACACACTGTTATTTAGGATCTGTGGATGACACACTTTTATGGGGGATCTATGGATGACACACCATTAGGGGACAGTTTGTGAAGCACGCAATGTTATGGGAGATTTGTCCCCCCCCCCCATGATAGCCCTGCTTAAATATAGTACATAGTAAATTAAAGGGATTGTGCACAGTATCCTACAGACAGTGTTGGTGCTGTTATACTGATTACAATGATATCTTGGCTCATGAAATCTGTCTTGTGGTTGTTGTTTAATCTTTATTTTCAGTTTTGAGTTATTGATATCCTCGTGGCCCGGGGCGGCCTGTGGGGAGGGTTTTCATGTAGTGCTCTGCTTACATATTCATTTCTATGGCTTCTTACAGGTCACTGATCCCTCAGTGACCTGCCTCCTATTTTACATAATGAACATTATATATTGAAAAAAAAAACACCTTCAGCAGGCAGACGCCAGCAGCGGCACTTGCGCTGCCGTATGATCACATGTAAAATGTGAATATAATTCATTTATTTGATGTTATAAATAAATTCATTTAAAAAAAACCTCTCTAAATGGAGTCGGCCATGCAGCTATTGCCTCCTCCAAGAGTGCGCTGCCTGTGCAGTATCTGAGACAGGTTTTTAAATTTATTTATAGCATCAAATAAAAGAATTATGTGTACATTACACATGTCGGAATTCTGCAGCGCCGGCTGCGCTGCCTGCTGAAGGTGTGTTATTTTTTAATATATAGAATATTCATTATATAAACTAGGGGGCATGTCAGTGAGGCATCAGTAACCTGTCAGAAGCCATACTAATGAATTCCTAAGCAGAGGAGCACATGAAGACCCTCCCTACAGGCCATTCCGGAGCATGAGCATATCATTAACTCAGAACTGAAAATAAAGATTAAACAACAACAACAAGACAGATTTAATCAACAATAGTATCATTTTAAACAGTGTAAGGGTAAGTTCACACTTTGTGGTTTTCGTTTTTTTTGCAGCAAAACCTGATTTCTTGGCAGGAAAGATGCTGAGGCAAAAACACATGTTTTGGAGTGTTTTTTATGTGTTTTTTTTTATACGGTTTTGTTGAGGTTTTGGTGAGTTTTTTTCATGCGTTTTTGGGGCTAACATGTGTCTCTTCGTGCATGTTAATAAAGTTGAGTGCCCCCCAGAGAAAAAAAAAACAAACTACTTCTTGTAGAACCATACCTCTAGATCCTTTGAAAAGCTGACAATTCAGCAGCCACGTAGTGTAAAATCACAGCAGGACCTGACAGGATAGAAGAGATGGATTACATACAGTAAATACACATAGAATAGGTAGATATAAAGATGTCAGTGACATATACAATTAGTACAATGTGTGTGCAGCTCACTGTACATGTATTTAATTATTAAAAGATTATTTTTCTGAAAAAACTGGCGTGGGCTCTCGCGTAATTTTCTTAACCAGCAGAGAGAAATCTGACTGCTGGGGGCAGATCTTTATAGACTGGGAAAAGTGGTAATACCCATGGAGCTTAACAGGCTATTAATATCAGCTCACAGCTGTATACTTAGCCTTTACTGGCTATTAAAAGGGGGACTCCCCAAAAATTTACATAGAGGCCCCCTATAATTAATAAGTAGCAAAGGCTAGGCAAACATCTATGGGCTAATATTAATAGCCTAGGAAGGGGCCATGGATATAGCTCCCCCACTGCCCGAGGCTAAAAACATCAGTTCTCAGCCATCCCAGAAAAGGCGCATGTAAAGATGTGCTAATTCTGGCACTCAGCCTCGCTCTTCCCATTTGCACTGTAGTGGTGGCAAGTGAGGTGGTAGTTGGGGGGGTTGATTTCACCTTTGCATTGTCAAGTGACCTCGCCCAGAGGCTAGTTATGGAGAAGCGTCTATAAGACACCTTCATTACTTAAGCGCCCTTCTCACATAGCGAGATCGCTAGCGATATCGCTAAAGTGTCACCGATTTTGTGACGCGATATCGCTAGCGATCTCGCTACATGTGACACGTACCTGCGACCGGCCCCCCCGCTAGATATCGCTGATTGCACTCCTGGGCCATTTCTTCCTCATTGGCATCCTGCTGGCGCCGACTAGCGACGCATGGACGCAGGCGGAAGTCATCATCATCGCTGCCGAGTGATAGGTAAGAGCGACCGCCGATGGATCGCTTATCGCTGCTGCGTTGCTGGTGAGATCTGCCTGTTTGGCAGCTCACTAGTGACCATTTAGCGATGCACCAGCGATCCTGACCGGGTCGTATCGTTGTCAGGATCGCTGGTGCATCGCTAAATGTAACGGGACCCTAACTCCATAGTCACATTGTATAAAAACACACACGTCCTGAATAAAGTCCTTTAATTGAAAGAGTGACACAGACTCCTTTAATAAATCTTAACTATACCATACTTACAGCATTGCCCATTCCAGTGACGCCATTTTGCCCTGCAAGAGAATTAAAATAAAAAACAACAATAACCCTCACTTGTCCATTATTCTGTCCCATACCGTAATCCATATCTGGTGATAAATAATTTTCAACCTGGACAGTGCCGAGATGCGACCGTCCAGGCTGAGAAGCAATATGGAATGAGCTGATTCGAGTACAGCATCAGTGACTAGCGGTGAAGCAGTGACGTCATCAAGGTTACTGCCGATCACTGAGGCTGTGTTCCCAGCCGGGCTGAACTGTGGTGACCTTGGTGAGATCCCCGCTAGCACCATGAGAAAATTGCACTGTGCAGAGGTGAGTTCACTGTGAGAATTTCACTGCGGTGAATTTGAACTGAGAACTCGCCTCTGCACCGTGCGACTTTCTCACGGTGCAAGCGGGGATCTCACCGAGGTCACCACAGTTCAGCCTGGCTGGGAATGGAGCCTCAGTGTCCGGCAGTAACCTCAATGACGTCACCGCTATTTACTTTCGCCGCGCTTGCAGCAGCTTATTTCCCAGTGGTTCTCAGCCTGGACGGTCGCATCTTGGTACCGTCCAGGTTGAAACCTATTTATGCCCAGATATGGATTATGGCGTGGGACAGAACGAAGGACAGATGAGGGAGATTGTTGTTTTTTTATTTTTGCTTTATTACAGAATACGAGGGATTCTTTGGCGTTAGGTGAGTATAACTGTGTTTGTCATTTTTAAATAAAAAAGTAAAACTCTGTTTTGTTTTATTTCAAATAAAGGACTTTATTCTGGCTGTGTCTTTATTTACCATTTAACCATAGGATTAATAATGTATACGTGTCTTATAGACGCCTCTCCATTACTAATCTGTGGGCTTGATGTCACCGCACAATACAAAGGTGATATCAACTCCATAAATATCAACCCTACTTGCCACCATTACAGGTCAAATTGGAAGAGTCAGGCAAAGCGCCAGAATTGGCGCATCTAATAGATGCGCTTTTTCTGGGCGGCTGGAGGCTGCTATTTTTAGGCTGGGGGAACCAATATCCATGCCTCCTTACAAGCCTGAGAATATCAGCCCCCATCTGTCCCCAAGGCTGGTTGTCAAAAGTGGGTGTGACCCCACGCCGGTTTTTAATTATTTAAATAATTAAAAAATATGGTGTGGGGACCCCTCTATTCTTGATAACCAGTCTTGCTAATGTTGACAGCTGAGGGTTGCAGTCCCCTGATGTGAGTTTTGCCTGGCTGGTTATAAAAAAAACACGCAGGTTGCTTTTTTTTAATTATTTATTTACAGTGCAGGAACTGGCTGATGAAAACTCCCATCAGCCGCTGGTGCTCTCACTTCTATTAGCGGCATCAGATGATGGGAGCACTAGTCCCATCACCTAACACCAGTGACCGAAGGTAAAATTTATACCTCCAATCAGAGCTGCTGACTCCCGCTGTCTTTTGACAGAGTGGGAACCGCGTCTGTCTGACCAGCGGGGATGATTTTACCACCAATCAGAAGCGGTGTTTGCCGCACTGTCATGCATGCTCAGTGTGAACATAGCCTTACAGCGCCAACCTGACACTGTAGGTTACTCAGCACAATCCTGCCGACCAATTCTCTTTAACACCCCAATGATAATTGACCTGAAAGTGAAACGCAAAGGTTTGGGCAGATGTCCTGAGACTGAAGACACTTCAGCCCCTTTTGACCCCCTTTGCAGACATGTGTCACCCTATTTAAATGCAAAAGAAAAAAGTTATTTTGAGGAATGTATACATAAATCAGCGGATGTAGATTCTTCATGGAAAGTATGCTTTCATTTGGGTTACCTAGAACATAATCCAGCCCTGAAACCATCTCAGAGAAAAGCCCGGTAGGGGGAAATTTATCAGACATGATGTGTATATATATATATATATATATATATATATATATATATATATTATTGTAAGCCAAGATATAATCCCTGCATGCAAACATCAGATAAAGGGACTTAAACTCATTGTGTGTATATGTATATATATATATATATATATGTCAGTGTCATCTGTTCTTATCTAGTAAGCACACCATTAATAGGATTATTTCACATAATCTATAGAAACTGATCCAGGGTTTTGAGGAACATTTTAACTGGGTTATCTGGAGTCAACCACTCTTGCAGAAGCTAAGATTTTCTTTACCCAGGCTAAGGATTATTTTTCAACCCCCTTTATTTAGTTGCAAGTGGACTGCATTACTGTGTTCCTACCTCTGAAGACATCAATTGTGTCATGTAGACAATGTCATGCGTTAACGCTCTCTCTCTCTCTCTCTCTCTCTATATATATAGCGTTATGTGAAATGTGAACTATATACTGTGGTTTTAGTGTATATTGTGACTAGATTGTGATTTGGTAGTGCACAGCCTAGGGTAAGAGACACATTAGGATTGAGGACACAAGATAAGGACAATAGGCTTAGTACATACTGTTATAGGATACTAACTGTAGTTAGCAGAAAGTATAGGATAAGATACAGTTAATGCTTGGGACTAGCCCACAGAGGGAGGAGTTTAGTAAGGTTAGAAAAGGGACTGACTTCCTGAATATCGTGAGGTAGGGATATACAGCAATCAAGTTCAAGTTCAGTGGGCTACTAGTGCTAGCAAGGATCTATCATTCATGGCAGTGGGAAGCCTTACTAGTATCCCTTGCGGACCTTCCTGCAACGTCTGGATCGCAAAGCTCGGTACAGCTACTAGGAAGAGTGCCTTATCCTCTGGCGTACGGAGAACAATGGATGCAGATCCGTGAGAATGGAAGGTAGCGGAACCCGGGTGCACTGCGAGACGGTATATCCCTGGGACTGGAGGAATCAGTAAGAGTAGGGATAGTCCAGGAGGAATGGATAGCGATGCCGATGACGCACTGTATGAAGGAAATGGGGACTAAGAAGTGTTGTGTCCAATACTGCGTGTTACAATCTGATGAACTTGAACTGTCCAGTAAACATCTATTTGTTGAAATTAACTGTGTGTCCCCTGAGTTGTGTACAGCAGCTCCTGAAAATGGATGCCTGGAGACAGCGTAGGCCTCCAGCCTACAAGTGAGTGTGAGGCATCTCACACTAGACAGCACATTGGGACTGGAACACGATTTTCCTGTAAAGTGCCAGGTCGTGATGGAGCAGTCGCTCAAGCGTGGTTACCACTCGTAGTCACTTTATATAGTTACCTTGGTATAAAGCAAAGTGGGCTTGCTGACACCCAACTGGCAGCCAATATCTAAGACATATACCATGGTAAGTAATCGCTACTTTTAGAATCCGATGATAAAGAATCAATTTGACCAAAGAGCTCTCTAATTTTCTAATGGCTGCATTTAGTACTCCAGAGCTGAAATCCCTGTTAAATGGAACCTTGTCTACTAACGAAAATGGGTGGTCAGTTTGGAGAATGTCCTTATAAATGCACACTTGCAACTACAAAGCGTCGATCTCACTACCCGGGTTCATAATTTAGTACTCGGACCATCCTTTCATTTCAGTGGCGGCCATGTAATGTTTTATTTCTCCTGTTGTATCCCTGCAGAGGAAATAAAATATTGCCTCCAATATAGCAGTTGATTACAGTGGGGTTTTAAACGATGACCCCAAGAACCACTTTAGTGCCAGAGCCTGGAACTTAGAATAAAAGGTAACAGGGAAAAATAAGAGTTCTGATCAAACTCCTTGCTCTACTGCCATTTTCTTCTTTGTCATCAGAAGCTTTCCAGTAGTCTCAAACGACACTGAAAATCTCAACCTTTCCCGATTGTTTGGATTGGGCCCTTTCTCTATGTTGCCACAGATTGCCTATGGTTTCATATGAGAGATGCAAAAGAATAGGTCAGCACCATAATACTCCATTTAGGGGTTTGATGTTGTGAGTCTGTACCCTTGCGACTTCTCTATTTACTGTATCTATGGTAAGACCACCATTGCTGCGAATGACAACAAAGGTGGGTGGTTGGATTTACTGTGTAATGTTCTGATCCATTCCCAGAAATCAGTACTCTTGGAGACCGATGCCAAAGAAAGACCTTACGTTTGCAGGAGGTAAGAAGATTAGAACGATTTAGCAGTTTTCAGGCAGATTACATTACCCAGAGAACATGTCTGTGGCTGTTTCATAAGTCACATTAAGTAATCAGAGCTGTAAATATGTGCAATATTTTGAAGACTGGCTAACAAATCAAAAGAAAACAGCAACATTATTGAATTTCGTACAAAAAAAAAAAAAATTACACACAAAAATTAAAAACTTTACTTACGAAAAAGTAAAAAAAAAATACAAAGGGACTGAGACTTGGACAAGTCCTATTTGGGGTCTGCATGTGAAGAGCTTGTAATGTGGAGAGAACTGTGAGGACTTCATGAAACAAAGGACACTGCTTGTACTAAAACTGTCTTGTAAAGAATGTTTCCACTTTGCGTATTTGCTGCGGATTTCATTGTGGAAACTGAAAAAAAAAAAAACCCACACAGACTTGGGGCGAACATTCAAATTCCAGCTCTGCGAGGCTACAGTGCTGCCCCAATCGAACTCTAGTTACATGATTGTGAATGATGGAAATGCACTGAAGAAAACAAGCTATGAATTACCCTAACTCGAAAACTTGCTCCTTGGTACTTGTATTAATTTTGATCTCTTTATGGCAACCCCACATATTACACCGTATGTCATCGCAGACTCAGGCAATGACAAGTGCAAACATTTCTCAGTCTCCAGATATCAATACTGGCTCAGTTAGTTGGCACCCTAGTTGACAGTGGTGCAGCTGGTGCCCTCTTTGGTTAATCTGCTCTATGATTGTCTTGCTGGTTCTCACGAATCAGAAGCCAACATCTTACTGGCTCCACCACTATAGAGAAGTTCATCCAACGATTGTAAAGTCACTGCTTTCCTGCTGTTATTCTGTTTCCTTTGCCACTTCACCGTATTGGCCATTTCTCTTGCAGGCTCCACGAAACGCTTTCTTCACTCTATTTCTGCATCCTGCTAGTATGGATACACACTCTCATTTCCATCTCTGTTGATCAAAACTCCTCAGTCTTTACTAGTTCCCTTCCCTTGGAAACCAACAGCCCAACTCTTGTACCCTCCTATACAGGCAACAAGCTAATCACCAATTGTCCGGATGAGGAAATCCCAGTAATCAACTGTAATTTTTGGATGGAAACTGTCAGCTAGAATTCAGTTCCCTTGAAGCATCACTGCAGGAGAAATTAAGTATTACACAGTGACAAATGGAAAAAAAAAATGTGAGAGTCCTCAGTGGTTGATACCTTTTAATGGCTAATCGCAGCACTCACGGTGTGGGATGCAGGTGCACATTTACCAAGAAACCCACTTGGAGATATCACAGCAATCAAAAAAGTATATTGCAGGGTGTTGAATTTAAAAAGATGAAGTTTGCTCTGTCATAAAAAGCACAACGTTTCTACCTAAAATGGGTATTTTTCAATATTTGAAAAAGATAATAGGTCAACAGGTCGAAACATGCTTTTTATGGCGGAATAAAGTTCATCTTTTTAAATTCAACACCCTGAATTGGATGCTGTCTACTCTTTTTTTTTTTTTATCACCTTTTAATGGCTAACTGAAAAGATAGTAATATCAGGCATAGTACATAGACATCCCTCAATTTATATACTCTACTTGGACACATGAACATCATTGGGGGAGGAGGTCCTATGCAACCCCTCGATTAAGACAGGGCGGAAATTACCATGAACCCACTCTGGTGAACTTGTGTGTCACGATGTAACTGACCCGGTGTGACACGACCCAACGGATGGTCGGTCACCTAACAGTACAACAATACAACGCCGATGGAATAGGGGAGAGGGAGGCCCTGACAATAGGGAATCAGGGAAGGTCACCTCCAGAGCTCCATCCTGAGCCTGTCACCCTATGCAGGTCCTTCCCCCTGCCGACGTCAGGATACCTCGTCTCTAAAATGTCACCTAAAACTGACCTACAGTAGCTAGTGCACTGGCAGATGAAGGGCACTAGCAGCACCACTGCATGTAAGAAACACAGGGAAGGGACAGACACCAAAGGGACGATGTAACAAAAATATAACACTTAGCTTTCTGCTGCAAAGCACCGCACAGCAGAGTAAGGCACCAGACAAGCGAACTCGACAAAGCACCACAGCATGCAGAGAGCTATTTCCTGCAGCTAGGTCGCTGTAGAATGAACTAACACCAACAGTCAGCTTCTGCATCAGGTGACCTTTTAAAGGATGCTGGGAGTCACCGCCCAGATCAGCTGATCCAGCAGCAATGCAATTACACCATCTGGCCAGAGGGGAAAAACTGACATTTATTCCCCACTGGCCTGAAAGGAAAAAAGTTTTAAACTGAGAGGAACCAGATCTGTCACAAATCCAAAAATGGATCGTGACATTGTGACAACTATGTACTATAAGTTTGCAAGTTTAACCCCTTTACCCCCAAGGGTGGTTTGCACGTTCATGACTGGGCAAGTTTTTACAATTCTGACCACTTTCCCTTTATGAGGTAATAACTCTGAAACGCTTCCATGGATCCCACTGATTCTGACATTGTTTTCTCGTGACATATTGTTCTTCATGTTAGTGGTAAAATTTCATTCATATAACTTGCGTTTATTTGTGAATAAAAACGGAAATTTGGCGAGAATTTAGAAAATTTCACAATTTTCCAACTTTGATTTTTTATGCCCTTAAATCACAGAGATATGGCACACAAAAAAACTTAATAAATAACATTTCCCATATGTTTACTTTACATCAGCACAATTTTGGAACCAAAATTTTTTTTTTGTTAGGAAGTTATAAGGGTTAAAAGTTGACCAGCGATTTCTCATTTTTGCAACACCATTTTATTTTTAGGGACCACATCACATTTGAGGGGTCTATATGATAGAAAATACCCAAAAGTGATACCATGCTAAAAACTGCACCCCTCAAGGTGCACAAAACCACATTCAAGAACTTTATTAACCCTTCAGGAACGCCACAGGAATTTTTTGAATGTTTAAAAAACATTAACATTTAACTTTTCACAAAAAAATTACTTCAGGTCCAATTTTTTTATTTTACCAAGGGTAACAGGAGAAATTGGATGCAAAAGTTATTGTGCAATTTGTCCTGAGTACGCTGATACCTGATATGTGAGGGGGAACCACTGTTACGGTGCATGGCAGAGCTCAGAAGGGAAGGAGCGCCGTTTGACTTTTTCAATGCAAAATTGGCTGGAATTCAGATCAGACGCCATGTCATGTTTGGAGAGCTCCTGATGTGCCTAAAAAGTGGAAACCCCCCACTAGTGACCCCATTTTGGAAACTAGACCCCCCAAGGAACTTATCTAGATATGTGGTGAGAACTTTGAACCCCCAAGGGCCTCACAGAAGTTTATAACGTACAGCCGTACAATTAAAAAATCATATTTTTTCCACAAAAATGATCTTTTCACCCCCAATTTTTATTTTCCCAAGGGTAACAGGACCACAAAAGTAATTGTGCAATTTGTCCTGAGTACGCTGATACCCCATATGTGGGGGTAAACGACTATTTGGGCGCATGGCAGAGCTCGGAAGGGAAGCAGCGTCATTTGACTTTTTTGGCTGGAATTGAGATCGGATGCCATGTCGCGTTTGGAAAGCCCCTGATGTGCCAAAACAGTGGAAACCCCCACAAATGACACCATTTTGGAAACTAGACCCCCCAAGGAACTTATCTAGATGTGTGGTGAGCACTTTGTACCCCCCCAGTGCTTCACAGAAGTTTATAACGCCCAGGCGTGAAAATAAAAAAATCATATATTTTTCCACAAAAATGAAATTTTTGCCCCCAATTTTTTATTTTCCTAAGGGTAACAGGAGAAATTGGACCCCAAAAGTTGTTTTGCAATTTGTCTTGAGTAGGCTGTTTGGGCGCATGGCAGAGCTTGGAAGGGAAGGAGCACCGTTTGACTTTTTCAACGCAGAACTGGCTGGAATTGAGATCAGACGCCATGCTGCGTTTGGAGAGCACTTGATGTGCCTAAACAGTGGAAACCCCTCAATTCTAACTCCAACCCTAACCCCAACACACCCCTAACCCTAATCTCAGCCCTAACCCTAGCCCTAACCCTAATGGGAAAATGGAAATAAATACATTTTTTAATTTTAGTATTTTTCCCTAACTTTAGTGGGTGATAAAGGGGGGTTTTATTTACTATTTGTAGCGGGTTTTTATGTTTGGCAGCTGTCATACGCTAAAATACGCTTTTTATTGTAAAAATAGTTTTTGCATCACCACATTTTGAGCGCAATAATTTTTCCATATTTTAACCCACCGAGTCATATGAGGTCTTATTTTTTGCGGGACAAGTTGATGTTTTTATTGGTACCATTTTCGGGCACGTGACATTTTTTGATCGCTTTTTATTCCGATTTTTGGGACGCAGAATGAACAAAAACCAGCATTTCATGAATTTGTTTTGGGGGATGCGTTTACACCGTTCCACGTGTGGTAAAATTGATAAAGCAGTTTTATTCTTCGGGTCAGTACGATTACAGCGATACCTCATTTATGCCGTTTTTTTATGTTTTGGCGCTTTTATGCAATGAAAACAATTTTATATAAAAAAGAATTATTTTTGCATCGCTTTATTCTGCGAGCTATATCTTTTTTATTTTCTCACTGATGATGCTGTATGGTGGCTCGTTTTTTGCGGGACAAGATGACGTTTTCAGCAGTGCCATGGTTATTTATATCCGTCTTTTTGATCGCGCGTTATTGCACTTTTTGTTCGGCGGTATGATAAAGCATTGTTTTTTGCTTTGTTTTTTATTTTTATTTTTTAAGGGGTTAACTAATGGGCCAGTTTTATAGGGCGGGTTGTTACGGATGCGGCGATACAAAATATGTGTACTTTTATTGTTTTTTTTTATTTCCAAAAAATGAATTTATTAGGGAATATCTTTTATTATTATTTATTTAGTGATTTTTTTTTAAATTATTTTTACACTTTTTTTTTTACTTTATTACATTGTCCCAGGGGGGGATCTCACTGTCATGTGTCAGATCGCTGATCTGACACGTCACACAGCGCTGTGCTTCCCTGACAGGCGCTGCAGAGGCTTCCTCATGCCTGCGCTCTGCAGGCACTGAGGAAGTCGCCTCCCTGCAGGTCCCGAAGGCCCCCACGGCCATACTGGATCTGGGGACCTGCAGGGAAGGATGCCCCCAGAGCAGCGCAGCACATCGTGCTGCTTCGGGGGTCTCAGGGAAGCACAAAGGGAGCCTGCTCCCTGCCGATGCTTCTCTAAACCCCCGGTACACTGCAATCATGTTTAATCTCAGTGTGCCAGGGGTTAACGTGCCGAGGGCGGTCAGTGACCGCCCCTGACACATAGTGCCGGGTGTCAGCTGTGGTAATCAGCTGACACCCGGCCGCGATCAGCGGCGCCCCCCCCCCAGAAGCCCAGCTGATCGTGATGGCGTACTATTCCTTCCCCGGTCATAGGGTCCCGGGTCCCGTGGATGGGATAGTACATCAGATGTCAGGAAGGGGTTAATAATCCCCAATTAATACCACATATTCACAGCCAATGATAACTGCTGCAAATTGTTAGCAGTAAACTCTGTAGATAAATCACCTTACAGGTTTAGAGAGCTGATTATTTTTTTTTAAAAAGCAATGCAGCAGAACTAGAGGGCTGGGAAAACATTATGATTAATTTGAGAACCACGTTTGACCACACTGTCAAAAATCTCCCCAATTTTCAAAATCGTATGAGTTGTAAAAAATTTTTTGCGGCATTTCGAACAGTTTTATGCCAAAATTCTGGAGAAAACTGATTAATTGGCCAAAGAAAACAAAGAATTCCCATTACAACCATACTTTCTATAGTATAATTTTTTTAAGGCTATAAATATATCAGTGTCTGATGCTTATTACCGCCAATAATTAGATTAGAGACATAAATATCACTATTTCAACAGTCCTATTAATCAATAATTACATTTATTCATCACATGTACCGTGATTTACTGAATAATTTTACTGTGGAATACATTAAGCTTATGGATCTCCGTGGGCAAAGGTCAATTTAAGCAAGTTTTTTCCCCTAAAGTACGATTGCAAGATGCCTGACCAGGAACAATATGGCTTCAATCTCTTAAAAGCAGGTGCAGACAATTCTGTAGTCCAAAAACAATTGTACCGATTAAGCAAATGTACTGTGATCAGAGTTTGATCATAGTGTGATCAGATTCTCTCGGATGAGAAAAATATTTCTCCATCTTCTCCAGTGTGTCAGTGCTTGGAAATCAGACTGCACATGTCATCAGAGTCCAATGAAATTGTATAGATGAGTGTGATCCAGTCAGGGCACACAGTGCTTTTTCTTCAATGACAAAAAGACTGACTGGCACTTCCAAACTAATGTGAACAGGTGCCAACTAGGAGCAGCTACCTCCATATGCAATAAACAAAAGCAGTTGCACTCTGTAATGCTAAAGCACGTCAATGTGAAATATATGACATATGAATAGCAATACTGTTTCTGGATACTAGGAAAAAATGAGACGCTTAGCGCATAATTTGGGCAATTCATGCATGCCCATCAACCAGTGACAAGGTGGTCTCCAAGCTGATGGATCCTAACGTGTCCAATGTGAATACCTCTCTAAGGGCTGTGAGAATAATGTGGGAATAGTGGATGAGGGCAGGTGTATCTCGCCCAGATACCTTTCCTACGTGGCCTAGTCTGGTCAGTATCTCACCTGGTTACTAATGAATTATGGGAGGCGGATATAAAAGGATGCCAGGTGGTTGTGTGAGTGTCTCAGCCTGGGGACACAGAGAGCCTGTCTGTGTGAGAGACACACGTGAATGAAAGCAGTGCCCACGGTAACTGTCGTTTGGCTGGACGGGAGAAGCCCGCCAGTTGGTAGTTAGGTTGTACCTTGTTTAGTTAGTGCCGGACAGGCAAGGATTTGTTTTATGTTTTTTTTCCTTTATGCATTGCTTTCACCTTTAATAAACCTGACCCAGTGTCAGTTATACCCGGAACCCGGCTGTGCGCCTGAGTTTCATGCTGAACGCATGTGACCTTTGACCCCAGCAAAGGCGATCCCGGAGTGTTTTATCACAGGGCTCATACTCACTTGCGAGGGACTCGCACGATTCTCTCGCATGAAAACCTGGCACTGCCGCCGGAACTGGGACTGGAGCGTGCGGCTGCATAGAAATACATGTAGCTGCACGCTCCGGTCCGAGTGCCGGCGACAGTGCCAAGTTTACATGCAAGAGACTCGCACGAGAATCATGTGAGTCTCTCGCAAGTGAGTATGAGCTCTAAGACTGAAGTCTGAATTCCTGGGTAGATGTGAATACCTCTCTTCAAGTCTGATTTTATGGGTAGGTAGGACCCTGCTGCAATTAAAATCCACCACATGCTTTTTCTTCAGACAGACTCTGTCCGACGAAAATATCGGACTAATATTGGGCCAAATGCAATCTGATGTTTTGTCGTCACTCGGACAGAAAACACTCGTCTGCACCTGCCCTTATAATAACTGTTCACAGGGGATGCAAGAAGCTAGAACGCCATGACCAATCCTCCTTGTGGGGAGCTGTTTCAGCAAAGAAAGTTATTTTCGGTGAACTTCCAGTTCAAATAGGGACAATTCAGGCACCAATCCTCAGATTAATTTATGGAAATTGAAATCAAAGTGAGAAATGGGGAAAGCTACAAATCAATAAGTATGCTTGATACAGGAACGATGTATATCTTTGTACCGTGTTAGCCAGTAGATAGAAAAATATTCAGAATTGAGAGTCCTCAGTGGTTGATACCTTTTAATGGCTAACTGAAAAGATGGTAACCATCTTTACCATCTTTTCGGTTAGCCATTAAAAGGTATCAACCACTGAGGACTCTCAATTCTGAATATTTTTCTAAGTATGCTTGGACCTCAAATGAAGAAAAAACGTATGACGTTCAAATTAAGCCATTGGCCGACTAATGAACCATTTGAGGAGCATCATAATATGAAGCAAAACAACTTATCTATGTAAGAACCGAGTGATTGCTAAGTTTTGTCCTTTTTTTTCTCCAAGAGCCATAGTTATTTCTATTTTTTTCTCTAGACATTGGTGCTTATTAAAAAAATAAATAAATTGGTTTGTGTCACCACTTTCTGAAATCTGCAGCTTTTATATCCTTCTTCCATTGATGGAACTGTGTGGCAGATTTTCGTTGTGTGGTGAGCAAAAAGTTTAGTTGATAACATTTTGGGGGGGGAGGGCATTTTAGCAACCAAAAAAATAATTCTTTAGACTTTTTTCCGTTTCAGAATTAAGGGATAAATATTTCTTATTCTCTATTAACTCTAGCAGTTATAAATGTGTCAATACCAAGTATGTTAATTTTTCTACATTTCAGTATTATGTGCAGGGAAAACGTGAGAGATTTAATTTTTTTTATTAAAAAAAAATGTTTTTAAATGTTTATTTTTATTGTTAATTAGTCCCACTAGGGGACTTGAACCTGTGAATACCTGATCGTTTAATCAATACACTGTAATAATGTAGTATTGTAGTGTAACATGAAATAGATATCTCCTATGAAGTTCATCCATGGCAATCGATCAGCATCATGCGATCTTGTCTCATGGGGCCACGATGGCTGGCAAAAGAGAGGGTCACCATGTTAAAGCCTTTTAAATGTTGCTGTAACATTTGACAGCAGAATTCTAGAGGTTAGCTGATACATTTGGAGCTACTGTAGATCTGATCGCATCCTTTAATGACGCGGTCAGGATCGCTGGTGCATCGCTAAGTGGTCGCTAGTGAGCTGCCACACAGGCAGATCTCACCAGCGACATAGCAGCGGTCGGGGGTCATTACTTACCTGTCAGATGAGGCGATCCTGACGTCCTCCCGCCCGCGTCCACGCGTCGCTCGTCGGCACCACAGGAAGCCCAGCAGGAAGCTGACGGCAAGAAACGGTCCAGGACATTCTCGCGCGATCAGCGATAACCAGCAGGGGAGCCGGTCGGAGGTAAGTATCAGACATAGCGATATCGCTAGCAATATTGCTGCTACGTCACAAAAAAAAAACATTATAGCAATATTGCTAGCGATATTGCTCAGTGTGACAGGCCCTTTAGTTAAAGGACAGGGATCAAAGTCTGATTTTTACAGCATATGTTACATAAGGCAGGAAAAGGTTAAAAACCATCTCATAAAAGTTTGGACTCCGGCAATCAACAGTCAGACAGTTTGTATAGAAATGGAGAAAATTCAAAGTCATTATTACCCTCTCCAGGAGTATTTGACCAACAAAGATCATTCCAAGAGAAAGGCGTAAAATAGTTTCACAAAGGAGACAAAGAACCTCAAGGTAACCACTAAGCAACTAAAGGCCTCTCTTACATTAATGTTCTTGAGTGCAGCATCAGGAGGACACTGAACAACAATGGTGTGCATGGCAGGATTGTGAGGAGAAAGCCACTGCTCCCCAAAAAGAACACTGCTGCACATATCAATCAACAAAAGCAAAGTGAAGCTGTTTAGAAAAAAAATCTAATATTTTTAACTCATTCTTTTTTATTTGGTTCTTTATCTACTTTTATAACTTTGGTGAAAATCTGATGTGGTTTTAGGTCAAATTTATGCAGAACTATGGAAAATTCTGAAGGCTTGACAAACATTCAAGCACCTCTGTAGATGTAATGACTGAATGGGAACATGCAGCTCATGAATCTACAAGGTTTTGAAGAGCTGAAACTTTCAGCAAAGACAGAGCGGAAAGCTAGAGTCCAGAGGTACTCAGACGAAAGAGAGACCGGGAGGCTGTCAGAGGTTGTACCGGGCAGCGCAGTGGAGAAGGCAGGAATCTGTACCACAAAAGAATCACCGGCAAGGAGTGAAAGCCCTAAGGAGTGCTAAATAGGAAGAAGGCGGGACATACGAACAGGAAACAGTGAAGCAGCCAATCACCAGAACGGGGAAGAATGATGAACGAAAAAGAACTAGTTGATCAGAAACTGAATATTCCGACTGGCTGTGTGGCACAGCCAGTAAGGCAGCGAAACTTGCTGTGGAACCCAGACTAGACCCCGGTACGAATCCTGACATTACCCCCTCCTTTATGAGGGGCCTCCGGACCCTCACCCGGGGAAGGCTTCTCAGGAAAATCGACATGGAACCTCCTACACAACCTGGGGGTATGAACCTCGGAATGAGACACCCACGACCTCTCCTCAGGGCCATACCCCTTCCAGTCCACCAGGTACTGCAGGACCCCACGAACCTTCCTGGAGTCCAAGATCTTTCTTACCTCAAACTCGGGGTGACCAAGTGCAGGAGGTGTGTCAGCAGGACAAACTGGAGGTACATAAGGTTTTAGGAGAGAAACATGGAATACCCTATGCACTCTCATCGCCTGGGGGAGGTCCAATTTGACAGAAACAGAGTTGATTATCTGAGATATTTTAAAGGGCCCAATGTACCGGGGAGCCAGTTTACCAGAGGGGACTCTCAGTTTCAGATTTTTAGTAGAAAGCCACACTTTCTGCCCAACTTCAAAGGAAGGACTTCTCCTCCGCTTCCTATTAGCAAAGCGGCAATTTGGGTAAAGGAATAAAGTGCGCCATCTTACTAAAGCGATCTACCACAACCCACAAGGTAGTCATTCCCAGGGAGGGAGGTAAATCAGTAACAAAGTCCATGGACAGATGGGTCCATGGCTTGGAGGGAACAGGTAGAGGACATAGTTCTCCCAAAGGCCGTGAGCGGTTAACCTTAGACCGGGCACAAATGTCACACGCCTTGACAGTGGCAGTGGCATCCCGGCGTAAAGTCGGCCACCAAAAATTTCTGGAGATTGACTCCATAGTACCCGAAATACCAGGGTGACCTGAAAGAGGAGAGTTGTGGTATTCATTCAGCAGTCTCAAACGCAAATGACAGGGAACGAACCATTTATTATCAGGAGAGCCGGACGGAGACAAATGTTGAAATTGTTTAACTTCAGCAAACAAATCAGAGGTATTAGCAGCCAAAAACACTTTCTCAGGTAAAATGGGAACAGGTGGGATGTTTGACGGTTGTTCAGGCAAGAAGCTTCTAGATAGCGCGTCTGCTCTGGCGTTTTTGCAGCCGGGTCTGAAAGAAATCACAAAATTAAAACGTGAAAAGAACAACGCCCACCTTGCCTGTCTTGGATTTAGCCGTTTGGCCGTTTTGAGATATTCAAGATTCTTATGGTCGGTGAGGACAGTAACAGGATGTTTGGCCCCCTCCAGGAAATGCCGCCATTCCTCAAAGGCCAACTTTATAGCGAGCAGTTCCCTGTTCCCAATATCATAGTTTTTTTTCCGCTGGGGGAAAACTTCTTTGAGAAGAATGCACAGGGTTTCAAATGAGTCAAAGACGAAGTCCCCTGTGAAAGTACTGCCCCCACCCTCGCTTCCGAGACGTCAACCTCAACAACAAAGGGTCTCTCCTGATCGGGCTGGGTAAGAACAGGAGCAGTGGCAAAGCTCTCCTTAAGAAACGTGAAGGCGTCCACTGCATCCTTACTCCAGTTTACCAAGACGGAACCTTTCACAGTAAGATGTGTGAGAGGTTTCACCACAATAGAGAAGTTTTTTATAAACTTGCGGTAAAAGTTGGCAAACCCCAGAAATCTTTGAAGAGCTTTCAAAGATGCAGGACGAGCCCAATTAAGAACCGCTTTTACCTTCTCCGGCTCCATTGTGATGGCCTGGGGTGTCAAAATATGACCCAAAAAAGATAGACTTTGGACCCCGAAAATACACTTTCTTGCTTGGCGAAAAGTTGGTTATTGCGGAGTACATCCCTTACATGATTCAAATGTGAGTCCCAGTCAGGAGAGAACACCAAAATATCATCCAGATAGACAATTACATAGCGGCCAATAGCATGTTGGAAAATATCATTGGTGAAATTTTGAAAAATCGCCGGAGCATTGCACAGCCCAAAGGGCATAACCAGACACTCGAAGTGGCCCTCGGGGGTATTGAAGGCGGTCTTCCACTCGTCGCCAGCCTTTACACGAATGAGATTATACGCCCCTCTCAGGTCCAACTTCGAGAACCATCGAGCCCCTTGAACCTGGTTAAACAGGTCCGGAATCAACGGTAGTGGATATTGGTTACGGACAGTTATCTCATTAAGACCTCGGTAATCTACACACGGCCTGAGTCCTCCATCCTTTTTACTGACAAAAAAGAAACCTGCGGCCAGGGGTGAGGTGGACGGACGAATATGCCCCTTTCTTAGAGCCTCTTGTACATACTCACGTAAAGCTTCTCTTTCAGGAGGAGATAAATTGTATAAGCGTCCCTTAGGGAATTTACAATTGGGAACCAAATTGATAGTACAGTCATAAGAGCGATGAGGTGGCAACCGCTCAGACTCCTTCATAGAAAAGACATCTGCGAATTGGCCCAAAAGACTCTGAAGAGAAGCTTGTACGGAGACGATACCACAAACGTGTGTTAACAGGCATTTCTGTGAACAATCTGCACCCCACTTCTCTAATTCACCAGAAACCCAGTTAATGTTGGGATTATGGAGCTGGAGCCATGGGAGCCCCAGTATGACACTAGTTGGGAGGTCATGCATAACCAAAAATGACAGTTGTTCCACATGCAGTACACCAACCTGAAATGATAGCAATGGAGTACAGAGACTAATCTCCCCATTAGCTAGTGGGGTGTTATCAATACCAACTAATTTAGTGGGGTGAGCGAGTGGAATTAAAGAAATACCCAAAGAGACAGCAAACTCATAACACATAAAATTAGCAGTAGCCCCTGAATCAATCATGGCCACTCCGTCTCCCTTAGAGGAGGAGAAAGCGATAGAAATTGGCACTAAGAGTCTCTTAGAACTTAAAGGAATTACCTGTCCACCCACAGGCCTAGGTGGTGTATTCCGAGAAGATTCTTGTGGAGTGCAAGGGCGCCGCGGGCAATCCTTTATCCAGTGCCGAGGATCCCCGCAGTAAAAACAGGTTCCAAGTGTGTGGCGTGGACGGCAAGGACTAGGTTCTGTGGTAGTTTGCATGGCTCCCACTTCCATGGGTTCGGCAGCTGGCAGACTCGGAACAGCCGGAGTGACCCTAGAGAAAACGGAAACCTGCGCTGCTGCCTGCTCCGATCTCCTCGCCCTTAACCTGCGATCAATTCTGACCATTAAGGCCATCAGCTCCTCTAGAGACTGGGGCAGGGTGTAATGTACCAGTTCATCCTTTAGGGCTGGAGAAAGGCCCCGCTGAAATTGATTCCGTAAGTCGGGATCATTCCAACGGGTAGCTAAGCTCCATCTACGAAACTGGGTGCAATAAATCTCTACCTCCTGATCACCCTGGAACAGGGAGGTGAGATTTGCCTCGGCCAGAGCTACTTGGTCAGGCTCATCATAAATATTCCCTAAGGCTTGAAAGAAGTCGTCTACTGAAACACGGAGATTAGAATCTGGCGGCAGAGAGAAGGCCCACTCTTGGGGCCCCTCCCGTAAGCGAGAGATTATGATACGGACTCTTTGAGCTGGAGGACCAGAAGAAAGAGGTCGTAATTGAAAATATAATTTACAATTTTCTCTAAAAGAAACAAATTGGCTTCTATCTCCGAAAAATGGCTCGGGTAAGTTAACTCTAAGCTCAGAATTAGTTGTCCCTGCCACGGCAGCTGCTTGAATTTGCTCCTGACGCTGGACCTGCGCAGCAAGATCTTGCACCAGCTGAGTAAGACCCTGCATCTGATTGACTAAGGAGGTCATAGCGTCCATTTGGGGTGGCCGGTGATTATGTTATGATTCCACCACACGGCGGGGAAAGAAGGTGCCACTGAGCTCCACCCCCCCGCTGACCCTACCTACTTGCCGGTCCCACCCTAGCCGGTGGGCGACAACTGGGCGGCGGTCCCTTCCTCGGCGTAAGTGCAGGGAGCTACAGTGAGGGTTAACCGAGGGTGGAATTAATGCTGGACAACCTAAGGGAGACAAGCAGCAGCAAGGAGGACTACAAGAGTGATACTAAAGAGAGAACGAACCTGAAGGGTTAATCCACGAAACCCAAAACTAACACACCAAACAGTACTAAACTTTCAGCAAAGACAGAGCGGAAAGCTAGAGTCCAGAGGTACTCAGACGAAAGAGAGACCGGGAGGCTGTCAGAGGTTGTACCGGGCAGCGCAGTGGAGAAGGCAGGAATCCGTACCACAAAAGAATCACCGGCAAGGAGTGAAAGCCCTGAGGAGTGCTAAATAGGAAGAAGGCGGGACATACGAACAGGAAACAGTGAAGCAGCCAATCACCAGAACGGGGAAGAATGATGAACGAAAAAGAACTAGTTGATCAGAAACTGAATATTCCGACTGGCTGTGTGGCACAGCCAGTAAGGCAGCGAAACTTGCTGTGGAACCCAGACTAGACCCCGGTACGAATCCTGACAAATCTCCCACTATTCCTTACCAGATTTTAATTTGGCAATTTACATTATGGAAATTGTCATTTGTGTAATTATCCAATGTAAGAAATAATACTGCCCCTTCATTATACAGTTGTGGCCAAAAGTACTGACACCCCTGCAATTCTGTCAGATAATACTCAGCTTCTTCCTGAAAATGATTGCAAACACAAATTCTTTGGTATTATTATCTTCATTTAATTTGTCTTAAATGAAAATACACAAAAGAGAATGAAGATACACAAAAGAGAATGAAGCAAAAAGTAAAACATTGATCATTTCACACAAAACTCCAAAAATGGGCCAGACAAAGGTATTGGCACCCTCAGCCTAATACTTGGTTGCACAACCTTTAGCCAAAATTACTGCGACCAACCGCTTCCGGTAACCATCAATGAGTTTCTTACAATGCTCTGCTGGAATTTTAGACCATTCTTCTTTGGCAAGCTGCTCCAGGTCCCTGATATTTGAAGGGTGCCTTCTCCAATAATAATAATACCAAAGAATTTGTGTTTGCAATTATTTTCAGGAAGAAACTGAGTATTATCTGACAGAATTGCAGGGGTGTCAATACTTTTGGCCACAACTGTAGGCTCTCAGCAAAGCTGTCACAGAAATTTCAGATGATAGGATTACTGATTGTCTGGTAAAAAATACACCAGAATTGTGATTGCAGCTCTGGAATACAATAGAGGGTATAACTCAGAAGAGCAGGCTCAAAGTTGAATGGTTTTACATTTCATTTTCTTTATTAGCTTGGCACACCATAGTGTATTATTTCCAGAAATGTATCAATAGTTTGGAAATTATCTGTTATATATTTTTTTTTTTACTTTATTTTCCGGGCGCTTGAATATTGTAATTTTTTTTTTAACTCAATAAAGTTTGCTTGTTAAAATAAAAAAAAATCAATCCTACTGATGCGACTGAGCATCTGTTGTGTGATTTTCAGGGATCACACTACTGTGACTGTATCCCCGTGACTTGTACACCTGCCAGACTATCCTGAGCTCATATCCTTCTAGGAAACGAAACAAAACACTCTAAAAACAATAGGATTTAGGAGTAAATGACTATTTATAGACATCACATACCTTGTATTTTTCACTGCCGGATTATTATGTCCCATAAGTGAAAATCCATATTACTTTACTTAATTTTAAAGTTATTGCCATTCTCATCCAATAGGTTCAAAGCATCATGTTCCAGTTTTCTCGTGACTCAAGGGTGACCAAATTTATGTCTATAATATCTCAATTTCCTGTTAAGGAGTCAAGGAAATCTATGTTACAACCAATGTGACAGCTCTAAGAGCAAAATCAGTAGTCACTAAAATAAGGAGGAAGACAATTATTGGCAAGACGACAAAAACAGCCTCCTCAAGGGCTGAAATTTGGGTTGTAATAATAATAATAATTTTTATTTATATAGCGCCAACATATTTCGCAGCACTTTACAATTAAGTGGTGACATGTACAGACAATAAATTCAATACAAGTTAAGACAATTTAAACAGTGACATTAGGAGTGAGGTACCTGCTCGCAAGCTTACAATCGACAAGGAAATGGGGGGGACACAGTAGGTGAAAAGTGTTTGTTATTTCAGGTCTGGCAATTATGATAAATAGGGATTTTCATATAAAGCTGCATGATCCGGTCATCAGCCCGTGTGTTTAAGTCAAGTATCAAGTGCAGTTATCGTGTGCATAAATGTTCAGTGTAGAGCTTACTATTTTTATATACAGTGGCATGTAAAAGTTTGGGCATCCGTGGTCTAAACTACTGTTACCAATGCAAAAACTCGGGTACCCTTGGAGATTTGTGTGCTCAGATAACTTTGGCCAAAGTTTCAGACCTTAATTAGCCTATTAGGGTAATGGCTTGTTCACTATCATCATTAGGAAAGGCCTTGTGATGCAAATTTTACAGCTTTATAAAAAAGCAGCAGCCATGGGTTCTTCTAAGTTGCTGCCTAGCACTCTGAAAATGAAAATGGTGGAGGCCCACAAAGCAGGAGAAAGCTATAAGAAGGTAGCATACACTTATACACCATTGTAAATACACACCTGTACTTTGTATCTCCCCCACCTCATTGTAGATTGTAAGCTCTCACGAGCAGGGTCATCTTATTTTGTCTTATTTTGCTTTAATTACTGTATTGTTAACGTTATTACTTATGAATTGTGTTTTGAAACTGTTAAACTGTAAAGCGCTGCGGAATATGTTGGCGCTATATAAATAAAGATTATTATTATTATATTATTATTATTATACACTCCCCTTGAAAAAGCATTAGTGCAAAATGCGTGTTGAGGAGGTCGTGGTGGCATTCATGGTCTTTTGATTACATTATTGGTAAGCTCTGACTCTAATTAGCTCTGTTTAAATGGACTAGCCTGTTTGAATGGGGTCATACACCTAATGTTAAACTGGCAAGTATTTTCCCTTAAGCATTTCATATACCTATTACTATACCCGGGGCTTGACCTGACTCACAACCATTCTTTCTTTATAACTTGATTTTTCCTCTTTTCTGAATGCTCAAACATGCATCATTAATTGTGTGGATCATGTTTTTTAACCCCTTTCCCACCTGAGAAGTATCCATACGTCCCTGTGACTGGGTCTTATTGACCTGGGACACATGGATACCTTCCGGCGATTGTCGGCAGGTGTCAGCTGATTCTGACAGCAGACACTTGGCACTCTGTGCCAGGAGCTGTCCCACACCGCTCCTGTAACTTTAACTCCCTAAATGCTGCGATCGAACTCAAACGCAGCATTCAGGGAGCAAGCAGAGGGAAGACAGTCCCTCTGCACTTGAATCGGAGACCCCATGATGTCCCGATCGTTGCCATTGTCAGCTAATGTCATCATGACGACATCCGGGTCACCAGAGTTAGCAAAACTGCTAGATAATACTCAGAGCATGATCAGCAACTTTATCCGTCAGTGCAGCGCTGACCATTTGCATAGCATAGGGACGCTGCTAAATCTCCATGCTATACAAGCGATCAGCCTGCAAAAAGTGAAAGTCCCATAGTGGGACAAAGTAAAAAAAGTAAGAAAAAAAAAAAAGTTTTTAAAAGATTGTAAAATTATCAAAAATAAATAAAAATATATTGTACCCATAAATAATGTTATGAAAAAAAAACAACAAAAACAATAAGTACACATATTTGGTATCGCCGAGTCCAGAATGGCCTGACCTATGAAACTGTACCACTAGTTTTTTCCTTCCACATTCCATTCATTCATGTGAAGCACCTGAAGGGTTAATAAACTTCTTGAATGTGGTTTTGAGTACATTGAGAGGTGCAGTTTTTAGAATGGTGTCACTTTTGGGTATTTTCTGTCATATTGACCCCCCAAACTCACTTCAAATGTGAGGTGGTCCCTAAAAAAAATGGTGTTGTAAATTTTGTTGTAAAAATGAGAAATCGCTGGTCAACTTTTAACCCTTATAACTTCCTAAAAAAAAAAATTATGTTTCCAAAATTGTGCAGATGTAAAGTAGACATGTGGGAAATGTTATTTGTTAACTATTTTGTGCGATATCACTCTCTGATTTAAGGGCATAAAAATTAAAAGTTTGAAAATTGCAAAATTTTCAAAATTTTTGCCAAATTTCGATTTTTTTAACATATAAGCGCAGTTCATATCTAAGAAATTTTACCACTATCCTGAAGTACAATATGTCATGAGAAAACAATGTCAGAATCAGCCGGATCCGTTGAAGCGTTCTAGAGTTATGGCCTCATAAAGTGACACTGGTCAGAATTGAAAAAATTGGCCTGGTCACGAAGGCAAAAACAGGCTCAGGCGCGAAAGGGTTAAATCATATGTACATGCAATTAGTCCTCATTGTTATCAATGTACATTTATCTCATAATCAAACAGAAAAAATTCAATATATCCAGGTTACTCCTAGCCAGGTTACTCCTCACCACAATCAGACCAGAGTGATATTTTGATAAATATTGGGTTTTGTACACAGCTTTTTGTTATTACTTTCTTATATTCCACAGTCAATAAATGCTCATTAATGACAATGCATGTATATACCATGTCCAAGCATTCAAAAACCAGGAAACCTGCTACTTATCTTTATCTTACCAATGCTCTGTAAAACCCACAGTATGCTCAAAATAAAAGCAGCAACTTGTAGAGTACATTTATCTAAATGACCCATCAGAGGTCAAAATCTAGTACTCTTTGCAGCAATATGTAAGAGTGCACACATATTATTGACCCTTATCACACCATAGTCAATATAGCACTCAATGGAACGCTCTCACCGGGCATTCAGGGGGGAGATTCTGTCATTCCCACAGTCTCTCCTATATCAGCATCCACTGGGAGTCTTCCTTGTGGCCTCCCTCCCACCGTGTTTCGTCATGCCAGACTCAGAGGAGCCGTATATGGGCCAAACGTATACTGAAACTGCTGTAGTGGAATAAAACATGATAAAAAAACTAATATATACAAGCCATCATACAGCAGATGGAGATCTCGGCACCAAGATCTCAGGAGATGAGATCTCAGCGCCAAGATCTTCTTCTGCGCATTCGCTGCCCCTGGCAGCCATTTTCCCGAAGTCCACTGCATAGTAAGCCATATAATTGCTGGAGCTCCTGGCTTTCACAAAATGTCGGCGGAGCCCCCGCACATCCGAACACCCCTTTCTCCCAGTTTGGGGTCTGCAGCATCGCCCCACTTTTGCCTCCGCCAGCAGCGACACTGGGACCCTGCTTCACTGCAGCCACCACCCCCAGTAAGCAATGACGCATGAAATATAAGAAGCACCATTTTATTAAAAAAAAAATCCTATTTTTCTCAAAATTTGCGGTGCATCTTATAAGCTGCAAAATACAGTACTCATCCTCACAAACAATACCTGAATTGTTATTTTTTGTTCATTCTGCCTCCCAAAAAATTGGAGTAGAAAGCGATCAAAAAATGTAATGTGTCTGAATATGGTACCAATTAAAACGTCAACTCGTCCCGTAGAAAAATAAGCCATCACTTGGCTCTGTCGGCCAAACTCTGGAAAAATTATAACTCTCAATATATGGCGATGCTTTGCAATAAAAAGCATTTTTTAGTGTGTGACAACAGTCAAACCTAAAAACCCGATATAAATCTGGTATCGATTTAATCGCACCGACCCGAATAATAAATCCGCCTTATCACTTATACCGCATGAGGAACGCAGTAAAAAAACCCAATTCTTTACTTGCTGTTTTGTTCATTCTGACTCCAAAAGACCGCAGTAAGGCTCGGTGCACATTTATCCTGTGCTCTGCGTTGAGCGCTTACACCGGGGTTTCAGTGTAATTCTCTGAAATACGCGATTCAGACAGAACCTCTGGCGGAAGATTCCCTATAATGAGGCAGATGGAGGCACTGTGGACGCCTTCTGGGCTATGATCTGACAGTTTCCTTCTTTTTAGGATTGCACAAAAGTGCCATCGGCCACAGTTTTTTGCACTTCCGAAAAGAACAACGCTGAACAGAGGCCAGATGGAATCCAGAGTAACTCTGCTGCCTCATTATAATGAATGTATCCTTCGGGGGTTTCATCGGAATCACATAACTTGGAGATTTAGATGTTAACCCCAATGTAAGTGCTCAGCGTAGAGCGCCTGATAAATGTGATCCCAAACGTTATGTAAAATGTTCCCAATAAAAGCTTCAACTCAATCCACAAAAAAGCAAGCCCCCACTCAGATCTTTCATTTGTTAACGGAAATATAGGGGGCTTCCATATTACTGGTAGTACAATAGCTCTAGAAAAGCGAAATGGCTCCTCGCCCTTCAAAAGAAATTCAGCAAATTCAATGCTCCCAAATGCCCCCCTCCCTTCTGAGCCAAACAGTATGAATAAACCACATATAGTGACCAAATGTTTGGCATTTCTGAAGCGAATAGAGCCCGCCTAACTTACAGGTGCATGTCTCCTGAAGGATGAGCTGGACATAATGTACTGTTGATACAGCATACTGGTCAGAAAATTGTACTGGTCACTATAAGGTACTGGTCACTACAATGGCATTTTGCAATGTTTACTTGGCAAAATTGAATGCTGCTTGTTTCTGGAAAACACCCATGGAGTCAAAATCATCACTACACCTGTAGATAAATTCCCAAAGGGGTATAATTTCCAAAATGGTGTCACTTGAGGGGGGATTCTGTTCTTCTAGCAATTAGGGGCTCTGTATATAGAGTTCGCAATCTATTAGATAAAATCTACGCTCCAGGAGGCAAATACCGCTCCGTTCCTCCCAAGTCTCTCCGTATGGCTAGGTAGTACTGTACAGTCACAAATTTTGGTGCCAATTTTACCCACTTCTTGTGTGAAAATGTAAAATCTGGGGCTAAAACAAAATCTAGGTGGTAAAAATGTAGTTATTTTTTCTTCACTGTCCAATGGTATAAAATTCTGTGACACACCCGTGGTGTGGATATGATCACTGCACCCCTAGATGAATTTGTTGAGAGGTGTAGTTTGTAAAATGGGGTCACTTATGGAGGGTTCTGCTACTCTAGCAACTCAGGGGCACTTTCAGTGGGTCATGGCACCCGCAAACCATAACAGTAAAATATGCACTACAGCATGGCGCTCCTTCCCTTCTGAGCTTTGCACTGTGCCTGAAAAATATTTCCTGATTACATGTAGGGTATTGGCGCACTTAGGAAAAAATGGACCTCAGTTTGTTGTAAAAAAAATTCCTATTAGCCCTTAGAAAAATTTAAAACTTGGGGCTAAAACAACATTTTAGTGGTAAAAATGTAATTTATTCTTTCTCCACCGCACAGCGGTATAAAATTCTGTGGGGCACATGTGGTGTCAATATGATTACTGCACCCTAGATAAATTCATTGGGGAGTGTAGCTTGTAAAATGAGATAAAATATGGGGGTTTCTGTTGTTCTGGCACATCAAGGGCTTTGCCAATGTGACATGGCACCCTCAAACCATCCCAGCAAAATCTCAACTCCAATATGGTGCCTCTTCCCTTCTGAGCTTTGCACTGTGCCTCAAAAGTAGTATTATGGGGTATCGGGGTACTCAGGAAACATTGAACAACAATTTATATGGTGTAATTTCTCTTGTTACATTTATGAAAATGCAAAATTTAGGGCTAAAATAACATATCTGTTGGGAAAATGTGATTTTTTTTTATTTTCACAGCTCAACGTTATAAACTTCTGGAAAGCACCTGGGGCTACCTAAATACAATCTTTGAAGGGTCTAGTTTCCAAAATGGGGTCACTTGTGGGGGGTTTCCACTGTTTAGGCACATCAGGGGCTCTCAAAATGGGACATGGCATCCGCTAATGATTCCAGGAAATTTTATATTAAAAACGTCAAATGATGTTCCTTCCCTTCCGAGCCCTGCTGTGCGCCCAAAGAGTAGTTTTGTCCCACATATGAGGTATCAGCATACTCAGGAGAAATTGCACTACAAATTGTATGGTGCAATTCCTCCTGTTACCCTTATGAAAATGCAAAATTTGAGGCTTAAAAACATTTTTGTGGGGAAAATGTGATTTTTTTTTTTCACGGCTCAACGTAAACATCTGTGAAGCACCCAAGGGTTCAATTGTGCTCACCACATATCTAGATCAGTTCCCTGAGGGATATAGTTTCCAAAATGGTGTCACTTGTTTGGGATTTTCACTGTTTAGGCACATCAGGGTCTCTCCAAACGTGACATTGCATCTGCTAATTGTTCCAGCAAATTTGGCATTCAAAAAGTCAAATGGCGCTCTTTCCCTTCTGAGCCCTGCTGTGCACCCAAACATTAATTTTCCTCTATATATGGGATATCAGCATGCTAAGGAGAAATTGCACAACAAATTTTGAGATCCATTTTTTTTTTATCACCTTTGTGAAAATAAAAAAATTGGGGTCTAAAGTAATTTTTATGAGAAAAAGGTTAAATGTTATTTTTTTTCCACATTCCAAAAATTTCTGTAAAGCAAAGGGATAATAAACTTCTTGAATGTGGTTTTGAGCACCTTGAGAGGTGCAGTTTTTAGAATGGTGTCACTTTTGGGTATTTTCTATTATATAGACCCCTCTAGTCACTTCAAAGTGAGGTGGTCCCTAAAAAAATGGTTTTCTAAATTTTGTTGGAAAAAGGAGAAATCGCTGGTCAACTTTTAACCCTTATAACTTCCTAATAAAAAGAAAATGTTTAAAAAATTGTGCTGATGTAAATTAGACACATGAAAAATGTTATTTATTTACTATTTTGTGTGACACATCCCTCTAATTTAAGGGCATAAGAATTCAAAGCTTGAAAATTGCTAAATTTTCACCAAATTTCCTTTTTTCACAAATAAACACAAGTTATATTGAAGAAATGTTACCACTATCTTGAAGTACAATATGTCGCAAAAAAAAGAATCTCAGAATCAGTGGGATTCGTTTGAAGCGTTCCAGAGTTATTACCTCATAAATTGACACTGTTCAGAATTGTAAAAATTGGCCTGGTCATTAACGTGCAAACCACCTTGGGGGGTAAAGGGGTTAAAATATGTTTAATAAAACAATATTGACTTTTAAATTCTTGTGAATGGTTTAATGAATACTTTGTACTCATGTATAGGTCCAAGAAGATAGCAAAGTGTTTTCAAGTCACCCTTTCCTCAGTTCGAAATGTACCGTATATACTTGTATATAAGCCGACCCCCCTAATTTTGCCACAAAAAACTGGGAAAACGTATTGACTCGCGTATAAGCCTAGGGTTAATGGTGGTCCAAGAAGATGCTCCATAGATAACCCCCCCATATGCTGCTGCACAAGGGTTAATGCTGGCCCAAGAAGATGCTCCATAAATACCCCCAATATGCTGCTGCACAAGGGTTAATGCTGGCCCAAGAAGTTGCTCCATAAATACCCCTCATATGCTGCTCCATAAATACCCCCCCATAATATGCTGCTGTACAAGGGTTAATCCTGCCCCATAAGATGCTCCATAAATACCCCCCATAATATGCTGCTGCACAAGGGTTAATGCTGCCCCATAAGATGCTCCATAAATACCCTCCATATGCTGCTGCACAAGGGTTAATGCTGCTCCATAAGATGCTCCATAAGTACCCCCCATAATATGCTGCTGCACAAGGGTTAATGCTGTCCCATAAGATGCTCCATAAATACCCCCCATATGCTGCTGCACAAGGGTTAATGCTGCCCAAAAGATAACCCATAAATACCCCCCATAATATGCTGCTGCACAAGGGTTAATGCTTGCCTGTAAGATGCTCCATAAATACCCCCCATATGCTGCTGCACAAGGGTTAATGCTGCCCCATAAGATGCTCCATAAATACCCCCATATGCTGCTGCACAAGGGTTAATGCTGCCCCATAAGATGCTCCATAAATACCCCCCATAACATGCTGCTGCACAAGGGTTAATGCTGCCCCATAAGATGCTCCATAAATACCCCCATATGCTGCTGCACAAGGGTTAATGCTGCCCCATAAGATGCTCCATAAATACCCCCCAAAATATGCTGCTGCACAAGAGTTAATGCTGCTCCATAAGATGCTCCATATATACCCCTTATTTGCTGCTGCCGCTGCAATTAAAAAAAGAAAAATGACATACTCACCTCTCTGTCACTGGGGGCTAGGTGCCGGTGTCCTGAGCCCCCGGCACCGGCGATATTTACCGGTCCCTGTTCCATCGCCATCCACCACTGTGTCTCCCGGGTCTCTGCAATGACGTTCAGCAGAGGGCGCGCACTGACTACGTCATCTCGCCCTCTGACCTGAATGTCACAGCAGGAGGACCCGGAGACACAGCGGTGCACGGCGATGGAACGGGGACAGGTGAATATTGCTCTGCCCCCGTCATACTCACCCCCTCCTGTCTTCTCTGCAGCTCCTGCTTCTCCATCGGTCGTCTGCTTCCTGCATTCAGTGGTCACGTGGTACCGCTCATTAAACTCATAAATATGCGCATATTCATGAGTTTAATGAGCGGTACCCTGTGACCTCTGAAAGCAGGAAGCAGACGACCAAGGGAGGCATGCCAGGAGGGGATGAGTATGGTCTCTGACAAAGAGGTGACTTACAGCCCCAAAAAATGGGCTGAAAATCTCGGCTTATACACGAATATATATGGTAATTAAGAAATGGCAGTTAAAGTGGTTATCCACTACCACGACAACCCCTTCTTGATCAAAATATTTGGCCCCGATAAAATAATAAAGCCTATACTCACCTACCATGTTAGTGGCGTTCCAGCGATGTGTGAACTCACACTCCCCAAGGCTCTTATGCGGTGTTGTGATGATGATGCCCAATCAGAGCTAGCGTTACTGTCCCTGCCTTTGTACGAACTGAACATGGAAATCCGGGCTGCAGCTGATCTCGGACTTCCTCTTCATGCTCAATTCAAAAGAAGGTGGGAAAAGTGATGCCAGCGCTGACTGTGTACCGGCGCCAGAACATTGCACGAGAGCCCTGGGAGAATGCCGACACTGCAGGAACGATGCCTGCACGGAAGGAGAGCATAAGTTTATGTCAAGCTGCAGCTATGCAGGTAGCTGCAAGCTCCACTAGATGGCAATAGAGAGGAAGGAGGACAGCACATCTGCAAAAGCAGACCTGCAGCGCTGCAGTGATGCTATCACCAGGTGAAAGCAGAGTAGTCAAGCAAGCCGAGTCAAAACCTAGACCGTCACGCAGTACAATGGGAAAAAACAAGTACAGAATCAGCGGCGTGCCAGAGGGTCAATACCAGTCCAAAGCAGGAGTACCAGAAGCAAGAGACAAAGTCAAGTCAGAGCCAAAGCCGAGTCAAACAACCAGAAATCCAAAAGCAAAGGAAAACACTAAGACGGGATGGGCAGAGAGGAAGGCACAGACACTGGCAAAGTCAGTAAGCGCAGCAGGACAAATCAGGGTACTACCAGAGTCAGATACACGTGCTGTAGGCAGAAAATATAACTGACATAACCTGCAGGATGCAGCGGGGGGAAATAGCCAACCCGAAACCAAAACGAGGCAAGGCAATGTTAACCCCTGACATGATCAGACCGGGGAAAGGAGCAGACCGGACTCAAAACCTGGTCTGGATCATGACAATTTTATTATTTTGGGGTGGGGGGCAAGAGAGGGGTATGAGAAGTTGGCCAAGTAGAGGACAACTTCTTGAACAGGAACAGTGGAGGACAAGATAAGGTCTGGAAGACCAAGCAAAATTTCAGTGAGAGCTGCTTGTACAATTGCTAGAGAGGCAAACCAAAACCCCTGCTTCACTGCAAAAGATCTTAAGAAACATTTAGTAGACTCTGGAGTTGTGGTACATTGCTCTACTGGCTTTTATGGAAGAGTCATCAGAATAAAACCTCCCCTGCATCTCCACCATAAAATTCAGAGTCAAAAGTAAGCAAAAGACCATCTAAACAAGCCTGATGCATTTTGGAAAAAAGTCCTGTGGACCGATGAGGTTAAAATAAAACTCTTTGGCCACAATGATTAAGGGTATGTGTGAAGAAAAAATGGCACAGAGCTTCAGCAAAAGAACATCTCGAAATAGCAGTGCATGCAAAACAACCCAGGAATCTCACAGAAATGGAAGAATATTTTAAGGAAGAATTTATTTATTTATTTATTTCACTCATTTATATAGCGCAATTAAATCCACAGCGCTATACAAACATTATCAGCACTGTCCCCATTGGGGCTCACAATCTAGATTGCCTATCAGTATGTCCTTTGCATATGGGAGGAAACTGAAGGAAACCTACACAAATAGGGAGAACCTACAACCCCTGGCAAAAATTATGGACTCACCGGCCTTGGAGGATGTTCTGTGAAAAAATTCCTTGAAAAAAAACCACATAAGGTCAATGTCATGGCCTGCAAATAGTCCGGATCTCAATCCAATTGAAAATCTTTGGTGGAAGTTGAAGAAAATGGTCCATGACAAGGCTCCAACCTGCAAAGCTGATCTGGCAACAGCAATCTGCGAAAGTTAGAGCCAGATTGATGAAGAGTACTGTTTGACACTCATTAAGTCCATGCCTCAGAGACTGCAAGCTGTTATAAAAGCCAGAGGTGGTGCAACAAAATACTAGTGATGTGTTGGAGTGTTATTTTGTTGGTTTGTTTGTCATGATTCCATAATTTTTCCCCTATGCTTGGTTTAAAAAAGTAACCATTACTGACTACCATTTTTTTGTTCTTGATTTCTTTTAATGTTTCTTAAAGCCAGAAAGTTGCCATTTGAATTGACTATAGTTTTGCGCCATGTCTGTGATCTGTTTTTTGTTCTACAAAATTAAACAACTGAATGAACATCCTCCAAGACCTGTGATTCCATAATTTTTGCCAGGGGTTGTACAAACTCCTTGCAGATGTTGTCATTGGTGGGATTTGAACCCAGAACCCAAGCCCTCTAAGGCTGCAAAGCTAACCACTGAGCCGCTGTGCTGACCATACTGAAGAATGGATGAAAATCCCTCAAACAAGAATTAAAAAACTCTTGTCTAGCTACAAAAAGTGTTTACAAGCTGCGATACTTTCAAAAAGGGGTGCTACTAGGTACTCATCATGTAGGATGCCCAATTTTTTTTGCTTCGACCCATTTTCCTTTTTGTAATTTTTAAAATATAAAAAATGAAAATATTATTTCTCTGCAGCTGAGCTCTCCGGACCAAGAGCCGGTGGCAGCGCCGGGTATTGAGACGCGAGACTCATGCGAGTTTCTCGCAAGCCTGATGGTAAAAATCTACAAATCACTAGTACCAATGAGTCTTGCCATCTATTTCATTGTCAAAATAGTTATTATACCTAAATATCTCAATACTAAAAAGAATACCATGGACGATAACTAGCTCTGCAGGGATGTTTGGTCGTGTGTCGTGAATTCTCTTGCTCAGAGTTCTGAGCCGAAGCTCCATCTGCCGCCTCTGGTGGTTGCTTAGAGAAGTGGAGCTGGCGAGGTGGATGGAAGTTCCCCACCTGACGACGATAATTGGAAACCTGGGATTATTGGCTGGGAGCATATAATTGAGCTGGCTGCTCTTGGAGGTTGCTGGTGATTTCCTCCCTGCGCATTTGGAGTTGTTTTGTCCCCTGCCTGATCTGCATTGTTCAGCTAAGTGATTCTTTTGTTAATCCTTTGCATCTAATCTGGTTTTGGCTTTCTTTTGCTTTCTGTTTTGTTGCTAGGGTTCAGCGTGCTCCCTGCTGGGGGCAGCGCTGGACCCTGCTTCATAGGTTGCAGCTTGTTCAGTCTCCTGTTATGTTAGTATCTTTTTGCTTTGCTTCCAGTTTATACCAGAGTGCTGATCTAGCTGGGGTGAGGTCGTGTGACCTCAGGTTTTTTGTATGTCAGAAGTGTTGGACTTTAAAGGGGTTTTGTGCGTGATTGCAGACAGTATCTTTTCTGTCCTGTCATGTCTAGACAGCTTGGGCACTACCGTTTGCTCAGTCTGTTTTCTGCCTGTGTTTGTGTCTCATCTTGTCTCACCGACAATATATGTTTGGGGGCTGTCTATTCCTTTGGGATCTACTCCGGGGCAGTTTAGATTTCACCTTTCTGTCTTTAGGCTTAGTTAATTCTTCGGCTGTGACGAAGCATCTAGGGCATCGTAGGAACGCTCCACGGCTACTGTTAGTTGGGTGGATAGGATCAGGGGTCTGCAATCCGCTTAGTTACCAACCTCTCTGGTCTTCTGGTGGCTTAGCCTGTTCCTGCCATCCTTCTCGGTGACCCATTCATAACAGTCGTGGTTTCTTGCTACTGTAAACATAGGCAAAATGCCCATTAGAATCATTAAGCTGTCCATGTAACACATGAAAGTGAAGAGTCCTCCCGAGAGGAGGAAAAGTCCTCTATGAAGCTGTTTTTCTCTTCAAGGGTCCTGGCCGTGGGATCCTCCGCTATTAAGTCAACATTCCCCAATACGGTATACGCGATGGCTTTTATTAAAACGCAGACAACCCTTTATATTGATTACATCCTCCATAAATAATTTAGTGTAGTGAGGGATCTCCAGAAATCCTCAGTAAATAATTGAATGCATAATGCACTGACTGCACATATATTTTTACTTGCATTTCTCTGGGGGCTTCCAAAAATGGCGACAAACTGGTATTAACCCAATATAATAATTCATGTCGGTCACATAAATATCTGGAGGGGATCACTAATAAATCAGACTATGGAGTAAAGCCTGGTGAATAATGAGTGGCGCTCCACACAAGACATCAGATCTGTTTTCGGAACCTTCACTATCGGCTTCCAACAATATCAGTATTCTGGTGGATTTTACTTCCTGCCTCTACATTATTTATATGTTGCTGTACCGGTTCCGTGCACATGACTTTGCGATGAGCATAAATCCTAAGGGTATGTGCACACAAGAGGCTGGTGAACCCACCAAATTTTTAAAAAGGAAGATGCTTCAGGAAATGCGACATTTTTTATTCTAAAGAATCTTTTTTTTTGTCATTTCCAGAAACCTTTTTTGCATTAATTTTTTTTTATGGCATACTTGACTCAACAATGAAGAAAACGCTAGCTTATCTTCAAGAGAAAAGCACTAAAGAAAAGAAAGGCACCAGAGTTTTTTTTTTATTCTTCCCGTTGACTTGTATGATAAAGTACATTACTTCCTCTAAGCGGAAAATGCCTGAAGAAGGATCAGGTTTTCTTTTGTCTTAACCATTTGGTGTCATTGGAAACCTGAAGAGGTTAAAAGATTTACCATTTTGAATATGTTCTAAAATGAAAAAAAGTCAAAATTGAAAATTATTTCACGCATACATTAAACATTGAAAAGGAAGAATTGCAGTTTTGTTTTTCAATTGCTGCACCTCTAAACATATGCAATAAAAAGCAATCAAAATGTTCTATGTACCCAGAGATGGTATTAATAAAACATAAATCTTGGAATGGAAAAAAACCCTCACAAGACTCTATTGACACAAAGAAAGAAAAATTTATGGGTCTCAGAAAATGGCGGCACAAACCAAATTTTTTTTTTTTACAAAGCTCCAAATTTAAAAAAAAAAAACAACTAAAGTATACATATAAAAAACTTTATAAGTTTGGTATCGCTGTAATTGTCTTGACTTGGGGAATCACTCTCAAGGGTCATTTTTACGTTACAATGAACACCACAGAATAATAACCCACAAAATAATGGAGAAATTGCTTTTTTCACCATTTAGGGTGCATTCCCGCGATCAGGAAGTAGCAGCGCTTTGGACGCAGCGTATTTTCGCTGCATTCAAAATGCTGAGTTCTAATCACATATGTATTCACTGAATCGTGCGGATTTACAGCATCCAATATCTATTGTGGAAATTTTTGTTACAGAGACTAGCGTCTCCGCAAGATACATTGATTTGCTGCGGATCTGAAAAACACGCCACATGCCAGTATCCGCAGATGCACATACACGCATAGTGGACATAGGATTTCCAGATATCCCCTCCACTATGCTGTAACATCTGGCCGCTGTGGGTTTAACGCTGCATAATTACACAGCATCCAATCCGCAGCAACTCTGGATCGTGGGCACATACCCTTATTCCCACTTGGACTTTTTTTTCCAGTTTCACAGTGCATTATATGGTAAAATGAAGTGTCAATAAAAACTACAAATCGTCCTTTAAAAAACAAGCCCTCGTATGGCTGTGTTGCCAGAAAGACAAAAAAGTAATGGCTCTAGGAGCAAAAAACAAAAGCAAAAAAACAAACAAAAATGGCTAATGAGACAAAGTGCTAAGATAGGGTCTGCTCTGAGGTCTCTATACAGGGATGGGGGTCTGAGGTGTATTCTTAAGGGTTTGGTCTGTTATGAAGTGAGGGTCTTCATTTATTTATGGGTCAGTATTTCACTAAGGGGCTTGGACTGTATTCAGAGTGTCTGTTGGGGGTCTTTATTTATACAGGGTGTCTGGTGTGCTGTTTTATTTTCAGAGGTCTGTATTTGTTAGAGGCATGAGATTCTGGTCTTTTATAAAGGGGTCCAAACTAAGCTTTGTATTTCATTGGGGTGTCTGGACTGAGGACTGTATTTAGGGGTCTTTAGTTCTATAGAGCGTCTGGTGTGCTGTTTTACTTTTAAGGTCTGCATTCATTTTGAGGGTCTGTATTTGTTAGATACATGAGAGTTTGGTCTGTTATAAAGTGGGGGTCTGCCTTTATTTATGGGTCCGTATAGGTCTGTATTTCATTACAAGGGTCTGGACTGTATTTAGGGGCTCCAGTTGGGGATATTTAAACATAGTATTATTATTATTATTATTATTGTGCATTTATATAGCGCCATTTATTCCATGGCGCTTTACATGTGAAAAGGGGAAATATAGACAAGTATAATAAACATTTGTAAGACAAGGGACACACAAGTACATAAGGAGAGGGGACCCTGCCCACGAGGGCTCACAGTCTCTGGTCTACTGTTTTAATTTTGGTGGTCTATATTTAAAAGAGGCATGGGGCTGTGTGTAAAGTATGGTCTGTTATAAAGTGGGGGGTCTGCATTTTTTTTATGGGTCAGGACTATGGACTGTATTTCATTAGGGGGTCTAGACTGTATTTAGGGGCTCTGCTTGAGGGTCTTTATTTATATAAGGTGTCTGGTCTGTTTTACTTTAGGTGGTCTGTATTTGTTAGAGGTGTGAGAATATGTTTCAAAGTGGGGGTCTGCCTGTATTTTGGGTTTGAACTGCAGTCTGTATTTCATTACAGGGGTCTGGACTGTATTAATGGGGTCTACTTGGTGTTCTCTATATTAGGTGTCTGGTCTGGTGTGCCGTTTACTTTCAGGGGTCTGTATTTGTTAGAGGCATGAGGATCTGCTCTGTTATAAAGTGGAGGTCCGTCTTTATTTAGGCTTCCGGACTAGGGTAAATATTTCATTACGGGGGCATAACTGTATTTAGAAGCTCTCTTTGGGGGGTATTTATTTATATGAAGCGATGGCCGGGGAACCACCACGGTGCAAGGAGACTAAGGTACACAAGATGAGGTGCAAACAACAAAGGGTAAATTTATTGGAAGGTAAGGAATCAAGTGGATAACGAAGGTGCAAACAGGGGTATGCAGTGGCAAAAGATAATTTACAAGAGTTTGTATTCTTTAGCTGGGCCATCAAATAGAGCTCCAACTATTACAAGATCAATATATTTCACACAGGCAAATCCAAACAATGAACAAAGAATGATGCTACTCTACGTATAACCTCCCTGGCCTCCACTAAACAGGCCATACGGCAGCCGTTTTCTGTCTGTTGAAGCCTACACTATGCCCTGACGTGCACAAATGGGAACAAACTCACAGTGGTGTTGGAGACTCAGGTCCAGTCCCGGGGGCCCCCAGAAGTCCTGAACAGTGGTGCGCACGACTGTCTGGCAGATCCATGAAATGTGGTCTTCTCCTTGCTTCAGCGTCCTGGAGGTGCTCCTGGAAACTGTAAGGCTACGTTCACATGTCGCGTTTTCGCGGCGGTTTAAAATGCGCGGTTTTGCCGCAAAAAATAAGCACCCCATGCATTCCTATGGGATTCTGCAATGCTGTGCTAATGCTGCATTTTTTTCCGTGGCGGAATCGCTTCGCGGTAAAAAGCGCAGCATGCTCATTAATTTTGCGGAATCGCGGCGATCCTGCACCCATAGGAATGCATTGTTCTGCTTACTTTCCGCATGTGGCTGTGCACACCATGCGAAAAGTAAGCAGAACATTTGCGAATGGTACCCACGATCCGGAGGAGAGGAGACTCTCCTCGGGGCTGTGGGTACCATATCCCTGTAAAAATAGAATTAAAATAAAAAATATTGTTATTCTTACCTTCCGGCGTCCCGCGCAGCCTTCCCGCCTCTCTCCACGCTCCCGGTCCCAGTAATCCTTTGCAAGAATGACCGCGATGACGTTGCGATCTCGCGGGAGCGCGATGTCTCGCGGTCATTCGCGATGACGTCGCAGGAGCACGAAGTCTCGCGGTCATTCGCGCAAAGGATTACTGGGACCGGGAGCATGGAAAGAGGCGGGAAGGCTGCGTGGGATGTCGGAAGGTGAGAATAACAATATTTTTTATTTTTTTAATTATTTTTTGCATCCTATCTTTCACTACTGATGCTGCATAGGCAGCCTCAGTAGTAAAAAGTTGGTCACACTCGTCAAACACTATGTTTGACAAGTGTGACCAACCTGTCAATCAGTTCTCTAAGCGATGCTACAGATCGCTTGGAAAACACTAGCATTCTGCAAGCTAATTACGCTTGCAAAATGCTAGTTTTTCCGTGGGAAAATCGCGGGAATTTAAATGCGATTTTCCCGTGGAATGGAATCTGGAACTCTCGCGGTAATATCCGCGAGAGTTCCGCTACGTGTGCACATAGCCTAAATCTCTTTCTCGGTCTCTTCATGTCTTCTCAAAATAGCACAGGACAGCCACCTTTGCTACACCCGAAGGGTCTGTTCAATTTCACAAGTCCACTACGTCCCAAGCTAAGAGACCTTTTTCACAGCTACATGCACAGCCGTTCTCAGCAGAAGCAGCTTCCTTCTCATGCCCTCTCACAGGCTCAACTCCTCCCCTCTTCAGTCTTGGGAAGTTCATAGCACAGTCTTTTGCAGGGGGAGCAGAACATTCCATCACACAAAATAAGGGGGTGCTGTCTCTTAAAGTGGCAGCGTGTCTCTTACTGTCCATAACAGCACCACCCCTTACATGCCTCCCTACTTAATGATGGTTGTCCTCGGCCATAACATCAAGGTCGCAGCGTAATGAAGGAACTTGCAATGCGGAAACAGCAGCTATAGAGGAGGCCACCTTGCTTCCATATCTTTTGGCTGTTGTCTCTTACGATATAACACTGATTCTCGCACTTCCAGTCCATCCCACTGGTCTAAGACACTCTTCATCTCAGCATCCAGATCATCTCTTTCTTGTTTGCCAGGCTTCCGCTTCTGAGTTACCCATCATTTCATCTGTCTCGGCCCTTCGTCTTTGTCCTGAACATGTCCCCATTCCTCAATGGTTCTCCCCAGGGATCGGGGTAGTGCGCAGGCCTCCCTACTTGACTGAACCGCAACCACTGGGGGCCTAAACTTACGAAAGTCTGGGGTTTCTTCCTCTTCGAGTTGTTTATCGAGATCCCCCATTGGAGTGTCCACCGTCATGCTTGACAGCCGGTCAGCATTTGTGTTTTTGGTAGCAGAGCGATGACGGATGGTAAAGTCAAACTTGGCTAAGTGAGCCACTAACCGTTGTTCTAAGGCCCCCAATTTAGCATTCTCAAGGTGGGCCAGGGGATTATTGTCTGTTCGAGCTTGAATCTTGGTCCCTGTCAGGAAGCCCGCAAACTTCTCTGTCATGGCCCACTAGGGCCAGGAGCTCTAACCGGAAGGAGCTGTAATTGTGGGGGTTTCTTTCGCTGTCTTGCAGGGACCTACTGGCATACCCGATGACTCTCTCATATCCATCCTGTATCTGAGAAAGTACTGCACCGAGTCCATGAAGGCTACCGTCTGTGTACAACAGAAACGGTTGATCGAAATCTGCGTAGGCCAAAATCAAGGCTGAAGTAAAGAATTCTTTATAGCCTGGAAGGCCTCATCTTGTCTCTGGGCCCAAGGGATGCACTGGTTCTTCGGCACTCCGACGGTCCCCCTCAGCAGCTCATTCAGAGGACCAGCCACCTTCGCAAAGTCTTTGACAAACCGGTGGTAGTACCCGGCGAGCCCAAGAAAGGCCTGGAGTTCTCTCGCTGTTCGAGGGACTGGCCACTTCTGGATAGCAGCCACCTTTTCTGGTGAGGGTAGAACTCCATCTTGTGACACTATGTGGTCCAGGTACTCGATCTCCCTCTTGAAGAGGGGGCACTTCTTTGGCTTCACCTTCAGGTTATGAGCCCGCAGTCTTCCGAGTACCTGTCCAAGCCGGGCAAGGTGTTCTTCGAACGAGGCAGAAAACACAATGATGTCATCCAGATAGATCATGGTAGATTCAAAATTTAAGTCTCCCAAACACTTTTCCATCAGCCGTTGAAACGTGCCTGGAGCATTGGAGAGCCCGAAGGGCATGCGGTTAAACTCAAACAATCCCATAGGGAGGATGAAGGCGGTTTTTGCTTTGTCTTTCTTTGCCACGGCTAATTGCCAGTATCTGCTTGCTAGCTCCAAGGTGGAGAAGTACTTGACTTTCCCCAACACTGTCAAGGATTCCTCGATGCGGGGGAACGGGTACGAGTCTGGAAAAGTGCAGGCATTGAGTTTCCTGTAATCTACACAGAACCGGATGGTCCCATCCTTTTTCTTGGCGAGCACCACCGGGGCTGCCCAAGGGCTCTGACTACTCTGCACTACTCCTGAATCTAGCATCTGCCTCAGCAATGTCTTCACCTCTTGGCACATCTTGGGCGGGATCTGCCGATACCGTTCTCGAATTGGACGAGCATCCCTGGTCGGTATCTCGTACGTGATGGCTTCAGTACAGCCGAAATCTTCGGTGTGACGGGCGAATGCAGCCTGATTTTCCCACAGCATAGCGTCTATCGCTTGCACACGCTCAGGGCCAAGAGCCTTCAGATCCACTTCCATTCGATAAAGGATGACCCGTTCACTCCACTCCAGGGATGGCATCTCTTCGGCCCCCGCAGCCATTGCTAGGGTCCACTCCGCACCTTCCATCAGCGATAAAGATATCTCCTTCTGACTCACTACTTCAACCTTAGGTGTTAGGAACGGTGGAAAGCACTAAATAAAAATATAAATAAAGTGTGTTCGCCGCTCGGGGTCCACCGTGCGGTAGGTGGTATAACCGCTGCTAGACGGTGGCAGAGCAATATGGCGGAGGTGCGCACGGGGTTAGCCTTCACCCTGGTGTGCAAAGCAATCACTGTTTAGTCACAGAGATGGCAAAAACATAAAGTACTGAGCCTGTTAGGGTTACAGGAGCTCAGAGCAATAGCACACACGGTAAGCGATCACAGGAATAGCCCAAGATGGCGGCACTAAGTCCTTCTAGACCTACCGTGTGTGTCCAAGTATATAGCGTCGCAGCTGCGAACGCTCAAGTGGGCTGCTACTGCAGTGCGGCGTGAATACTGCCGCTCAACAACACTGCTATGGCGCAGGCGCAATGTCGGACGCTAGCAGCTGAGTATGGAGCAATAGCGCGCTGGCACTGGTAGTAACTCAATCCCTCACACAAGCATATTATCAAAGGGAAGGGGTTTCAAACGAGTCATTCACCAGATCATGCATCCATCAAACATTCACTCAGCAGCAAGTATGTCTATACTAGCGCATGGCGGAACAGCCATGCGCGCCTTTCATAGCAGCCGGGACCTTCCGCACGCCTCCAGATCTCTGAGATGGACAAATGAGTTTTGGAGCAGGACCTGAGCACATGACTCCCTATCTCCAATGGGAGATCGTCCCATGAGCATGCGCAGTAAAAGGAGAGAAGGAATTAGCCTCAGGAGAGATTTGCTGCAAGGCAATCTCCTCTGCAGTGGACAAAGAGCAGAAGACTGCAGAATGTGAAGGTCTGGATTCCTGCATAGCGACCGCAGAAACCTGACTCCTAACATTATGTAGGTATACCAGGGCCAGATCTGTCCCTCGTGGCAAGGTGACCTCCCCGGGCCCATATTCAAAGTTCTTATGGGGACGTGGCTTCACTGGACCACAGCTATCGTATGAGCCATCATGACTTCTTGGTCCACTCCTCCACCTACCACAGGCTTAATAATCACTTCCAACCCGTCGAGGTTGCGATGAGTCCCCACTGAAAGGTGTAATATACTTTCTCGCTCGGGAGGCAGGATTACAGGCTCTTTCCCTGGGGCCCTGACGACCCCTACCATCTGATAAGATGGCACACTCTTCTGCATCCCAAACGCGGCTCAGTCGCTGAAGGGCTTCTTGAGTAGGCTTATGTGTAGTAGCCTTCTTCCAATAACCAGGTCCCCGTTTGGTAAACATAATCTGATCGAGTTCACTTAGGATATTCATTCCCAGTACTACATGCACAGCCGCAGGAACTTCACTAACTCCTTCAGGGTACCACGGGTGAGTTCTGATTGTAGGCAGATCTTTCTACTGGCTTCTCCCTCTAGGGCAGTCAAAGTGATGTCCACTTCAAGGTCCGGGCTGATGTTATAAATCTTCAGGGTGCTTTGCAGCCAGGGATACCCATCAAACTTTGGTAGCACACTAAATATGGTGCCCATAGGGAGTGTCCTTGCAGCGGTTCTACCAATGCCCACAGCATCCCCATTAACATTCTGCTGCCTCCATCTTGGTGACAGTACCCTGCTCGCAGCGCCACTTGAAGCAATGGCTGGGGAACCACCAAAGTGCAGGGAGACTACGGTACACAAGATGAGGTGCAAACAACAAAGGGTAAATTTATTGGAAGGCAAGGAATGAAGTGGATAAGGAAGGTGCAAACAGGGATATGCAGTGGCAAAAGATAATTTACAAGAGTTTGTATTCTTTAGCTGGGCCGTCAAATAGCACAGACCTCCAACTATTATAGGATCAATATATTTCACACAGTCAAATCCAAACAATGAATGATGCTACTCTACGTATAACCTCCCTGGCCTCTACTAACAAGGCCACACGGCTGCTGTGTTCTGTCTGTTGAAGCCTACACTAGGCTCTGACGTGCACAAATGGGAACAAACTCACAGTAGTGTTGGGGACTCGGGTCCAGTCCCGGGGGCCCCTAGCAGTCCTGTAACGGTGGTGCGCACGACTGGCAGATCCATGAAATGTGGTCTTCTCCTTGCTTCGGGGTCCTGGAGGTGCTCCCGGAAAATGAAATCCCTTTCTCGGTCTCTTCGTGGCTTCTCAAAATAGCACAGGACAGCCACCTTTGCTACACCCAAAGGGTCTGTTCAATTTCACAATCCCACTACGTCCCAGGCTGTGACACCTTTTTCACAGCTACATGCACAGATGTTCTCAGCAGCTTCCTTCTCACTCCCTCTCACAGGCTCAACTCCTCCCCTCTTCAGTCTTGGGCAGTTCATAGCACAGTCTTTTGCAGGGGGAGCAGAACATTTCATCACACCAAACAAGGGGGTGCTGTCTCTTAAAGTGGCAGCGTGTCTCTTATTGTCCATAACACCACCATCCCCCTTATATATAAGTGTGCTGTTTTACTTTCAGAGGTCTGTATTTGTTAAAGTCTTTTGAGTCTGTTATAAAGTGGGAGTTTGTATTTGTTTATTGGGTCTGAACTAGGGTCTGCATTTCATTACAGTGGTCTGGACTGTGTTTAATACCTAACTTTGGTGGTCTTTATATAAGGTGTCTGGTGTGTTTACTTTTGGGTAACTATTTGTTAGAGACATTGGGCATCTGGTCTGTTATAACATGGCGGAGTCTACATTTATTTAGGAGGTGTGGACTAAACTTTCTATTTTATTAGGGGACTTGGACTGTATTAATGGGGTTTGCTTGGGGGTCTGAATGTAAGGTATCTGCTGTGCTGCTTTACTTTTGGGGATCTGTATTTGTTAAAGGGAATCTGTCACCCCTTTTTTTAAATATGAGCTGCCGGCACCGACATCATGGGCTTATCTACAGCATTCTGTAATGCTGTAGATAAGCCCCCGATGTAACCTGAAAGAGAAGAAAAAGGAGTTAAGGCCCCGTTACATTTAGCGATGCACCAGCGATCCCGACCACGATATGACCCGGTCAGGATCGCTGGGGCATCGCTAAATGGTCGCTAGTGAGCTGCCAAACAGGTAGATCTCCCCAGCGATGCTCGGTGGTCGTTACTCACCTGTCAGACGCGACGAGGGTGACGTCTTCCGCCCGCGTCCATGGCTCGCTCGCCGGCACCAGCAGGAAGCCGATGATGAGAAATGGACCAGGTGGATCTCGCGCGATCAGCGATATCCAGCGGGGGGGCCGGTCGGAGGTGAGTGTCACATGTAGCGATATCGCTGCTGCGTCACAAAATCGGTGACGCTTTAGCGATATCGCTAGGTGTAACAGGCCCTTTAGATTATACTCACCCAGGGGCGGTCTGGTTCGGGTCCGGAGGGTGTCGCGGTCCGGCGCTTCCCATCTTGCAGCGATGATGTCCTCTTCATTCCTGCCCGGCGCGGCTCCAGCGCAGGCGCACTTCTCTGCCCTGTTGAGGGCAGAGCAGAATACTGCAGTGCACAGGTACGGGATCTCTCCCGGCGCCTGCGCACTGCAGGACTCTGCTCTGCCCTCAACAGGGCAGAGCAGTGCGCCTGCGCAGGAGCCACGACAGGAAGGATAGATGAGGACGGCATCATATGAAGATAGGAGGTGCCAGACACCCATTGGACGGACCGGACACCGGGGTGAGTATAATCTAAATCTTTTTTCTTATCTTTCAGGGTACATCAGGGGCTTATCTACAGCATTACAGAATGCTGTAGATAAGCCCCTGATGTCGGTGCCGGCAGCTAATATTGCCACTATAAAGTGGGGGGCCTTTATTTAAGGGTCTGGGAAGGATCAGTATTTCACTATGGGGGTCCTGAACTGTGTTTAGAAGCTCTGTTTGGGGGTCTGAACTGTGTTTAGAAGCTCTGTTTGGGGGTCTGAACTGTGTTTAGAAGCTGTTTGGGGGTTTGGACTGTGTTTAGAAGCTCTGTGTGGGGGTCTGGACTGTTTAGAAGCTCTGTTGGGGGTCTGAACTGTGTTTAGAAGCTCTGTTTGGGGGTCTGAACTGTGTTTAGAAGCTCTGTTTGGGGGTTTGGACTGTATTTAGAAGATTTGTTGGGGGTCTGAACTGTGTTTAGAAGCTCTATTTGGGGGTTTGGGCTATGTTTAGAAGCGCTGTTGGGGGTCTGAACTGTGTTTAGAAGCTCTGTTGGGGGGGTTTGAGCTGTGTTTAGAAGCTGTTTGGGGGTTTGGACTGTGTTTAGAAGCTGTTTGGGGGTCTGAACTGTTTAAAAGCTGTTTGGGGGTCTAAACTGTGTTTAGAAGCTTTGTTTGGGGGGTCTGGACTGTGTTTAGAAGCTCTGTTGGGGGGGGTCTGGACTGTGCTTAGAAGCTCTGTTTGGGGAGTCTGGACTGTGTTTAGAAGCTGTTTTTGGGGGTCTGAACTGTGTTTAGAAGCTCTGTTGGGGGCTCTGAACTGTGTTTAGAAGCTCTGTTTGGGGGTTTGGACTGTGTTTAGAAGCTCTGTTGGGGGTCTAAACTGTGTTTAGAAGCTCTATTGGGGTCTGAACTGTGTTTAGAAGCTCTGTTGGGGGGGTCTGAACTGTGTTTAGAAGCTCTGTTGGGGGGCTCTGAACTGTGTTTAGAAGCTCTGTTGGTGGGGTCTGAACTGTGTTTAGAAGCTGTTTGGGGGTTTGGACTGTGATTAGAAGCTCTGCTGGGGGGTCTGAACTGTGTTTAGAAGCTCTGTTTTGGGGTTTGGACTGTTTAGAAGCTCTGTTGGGGGTCTGAACTGTGTTTAGAAGCTCTGTTGAGGGGGTCTGAACTGTGTTTAGAAGCTCTGTTTGGGGGTTTGGACTGGGTGTACAAGCTCTGTTGGGTGTCTGAACTGTGTTTAGAAGCTCTGTTGGGGGGGTCTGAAGTGTGTTTAGAAGCTCTGTTTGGGGGTTTGGACTGGGTTTAGAAGCTCTGTTGGGGGTCTAAACTGTGTTTAGAAGCTCTGTTGGGGGGGTCTGAACTGTGTTTAGAAGCTCTGTTGGGGGGTCTGAACTGTGTTTAGCTCTGTTTGGAGGTTTGGACTGTTTAGAAGCTCTGTTGGGGGTCTGAACTGTGTTTAGAAGCTCTGTTTGGGGGTTTGGACTGGGTTTAGAAGCTCTGTTGGGGGTCTGAACTGTGTTTAGAAGCTGTTTGGGGGTCTGAACTGTTTAAAAGCTGTTTGGGGGTCTAAACTGTGTTTAGAAGCTTTGTTTGGGGGGTCTGGACTGTGGTTAGAAGCTCTGTTGGGGGGGTCTGGACTGTGTTTGGAAGCTCTGTTTGGGGAGTCTGGACTGTGTTTAGAAGCTGTTTTTGGGGGTCTGAACTGTGTTTAGAAGCTCTGTTGGGGGGTCTGAACTGTGTTTAGAAGCTCTGTTTGGGGGTTTGGACTGTGTTTAGAAGCTCTATTGGGGTCTGAACTGTGTTTAGAAGCTCTGTTGGGGGGGGTCTGAACTGTGTTTAGAAGCTCTGTTGGGGGGGTCTGAACTGTGTTTAGAAGCTCTGCTGGTGGGGTCTGAACTGTGTTTAGAAGCTGTTTGGGGGTTTGGACTGTGATTAGACGCTCTGCTGGGGGGTCTGAACTGTGTTTAGAAGCTCTGTTTGGGGGTTTGGACTGTTTAGAAGCTCTGTTGGGGGTCTGAACTGTGTTTAGAAGCTCTGTTGAGGGGGTCTGAACTGTGTTTAGAAGCTCTGTTTGGGGGTTTGGACTGGGTTTAGAAGCTCTGTTGGGGGTCTGAACTGTGTTTAGAAGCTCTGTTGGTGGGGTCTGAACTGTGTTTAGAAGCTGTTTGGGGGTTTGGACTGTTTAAAAGCTCTGTTGGGGGTCTGAACTGTGTTTAGAAGCTCTGTTGAGGGGGTCTGAACTGTGTTTAGAAGCTCTGTTTGGGGGTTTGGACTGGGTTTAGAAGCTCTGTTGGGGGTCTGAACTGTGTTTAGAAGCTCTGTTGGTGGGGTCTGAACTGTGTTTAGAAGCTGTTTGGGGGTTTGGACTGTGATTAGAAGCTCTGCTGGGGGGTCTGAACTGTGTTTAGAAGGTCTGTTTGGGGGTTTGGACTGTTTAGAAGCTCTGTTGGGGGTCTGAACTGTGTTTAGAAGCTCTGTTGGGGGGGTCTGAACTGTGTTTAGAAGCTCTGTTTGGGGGTTTGGACTGGGTTTAGAAGCTCTGTTGGGGGTCTGAACTGTGTTTAGCTCTGTTGGGGGGGTCTGAACTGTGTTTAGAAGCTCTGTTGGGGGGTCTGAACTGTGTTTAGAAGCTCTGTTGGGGGGTCTGAACTGTGTTTAGAAGCTCTGTTGGTGGGGTCTGAACTGTGTTTAGAAGCTCTGTTTGGGGGTTTGGAAGCTCTGTTGGGGGTCTGAACTGTGTTTAGAAGCTCTGTTGGGGGGTCTGAACTGTGTTTAGAAGCTCTGGGGGTTTGGACTGTTTAGAAGCTCTGTTGGGGGTCTGGACTGTGTTTAGAAGCTCTGTTGGGGGGTCTGAACTGTGTTTAGAAGCTCTGTTTGGGGGTTTGGACTGGGTTTAGAAGCTCTGTTGGGGGTCTGAACTGTTTAAAAGCTCTGTTGGGGGGTCTGAACTGTGTTTAGAAGCTGTTAGGGGGTCTGAACTGTGTTTAGAAGCTCTGTTTGGGGGTTTGGACTGTTTAGAAGCTCTGTTTGGGGGTCTGAACTGTGTTTAGAAGCTCTGTTCGGGGGTCTGAACTGTGTTTAGAAGCTGTTTGGGGGTCTGAACTGTGTTTAGAAGCTCTGTTGCGGGGTCTGAACTGTGTTTAGAAGCTGTGTTTGGGGGGTCTGGACTGTGTTTAGGAGCTCTGTTGGGGAGTCTTTATATAATGCATCTGGTGTGCTTGTCTATAGGGCGCATGGTTTACCTTTTTACTTTTTAGGTCAATATTAATTTTGGGGTGTGATAACAGGGACCCATGCACATTATTTTTGGCCCTGAGACCACAGTTTGAAGACATGTACTATATAAACACCATAACCCCACACACCCGTCCCCTTGCCTTCAGCTAGACCTTTCCTTAGAGGACTTCTTCATAGCCTCTATTTCAGCATATAGACACGAAGAATAACCGATGGTCACTATTTTCTAAACCCAAGCTTTCCTGTAGGTGTTATCTCTGACTGACCAGATAGCCCTGACTGACTATTTCCAGTCAGAGACTTTTCACTCACAAAAAAACAAAAAACTTTATTGCTCAGCGCGGCCGCTTACAAAGACTAATCCTGGCGTTTTTCTGAGGTGAAAAACTCACCAAATTCTGCGTAAAGTCGTGCAAAGACCCACGTCCACTAAATAAAACAACCACCCGCAGACAGAGTGAGGACAGCGGGTTCATCCTATTCAATAGGGGGTTGTAAAAAAAAAAAAAAAAAAAAGGGCGGCCTCCCGCGCCTCACCCTGGACTACAAGTCCCGTCATGCCCCGCTTTCCCCCCCAGACACCGCGCATGCGCAGTGCCTTCCCGATTTCCAAGTTTGGAGCTTTTCAGCTGGCAGCCCTTGGCCCATCACGTAGGTGCAGAGCCCGGGATTCTCGGCTGCAACTGCAAGTGCTGCAAATCTATTTTACGGAGCGGAGGAGGAGGGAGAACGACGAGCACCGTGCACTGCAAGTGCAATCCAGGAATAGCCTCCTGCAACCCCCCGGCAGCTCTGCAGGAAGATCTGGAGCTGCACACTTTGCATCTTTGTTGTAAAACTAGAGAGAAAGAGAAGAGAGGAGAGGCAAAGTCTTTTGTGCACCCCTCCCCCCCTCCCAGCCAAAGCAAAGGGGAGAATGTCTCAGCCTGGTAAAGGAGGTAAGAGGAGCCCCAATTCTGGAGTGTGCACGGTGCAAATGCAAAAAGCCCCCTGTGCATATGAGAGTGCACGAGTGCAGGCAGCTGGGGGCCAGTGCATTCGGAAGTTTGAGCCTGCTGCACATGCATTTCCTGCTTGCTGGCTGCTGCCCTTCTGCAGAGTTCCTGCAAGGCAGGGCTTCCATGCAACACGCCTGGAGATCACCACTCCTAGTGCAAGCTGGCCTCTGCATGCAGGCAGCACGCAACTGGTTAACAATTGCATGCACACTTTTAATTCCTAATATTTGTCTCTCTTTTATTTTGCATCTTTTTCATGGTTGCAGCTTTAGGCATTTACTACTTAGCCTTATTTTTTCTTATTTTGCACGCTCACTTGTTTTAATGTGCAGAGCTGCAGATTATTCCTTGTGCACTTTTATATTTGCAGGCATTTACTATTTTTTTTAAATGTACAAATTTTTTTTTATTTTGCAGTTGCATTTTTTTTTGCACCCGCGACTTGCAATATTTCTTTTTTTTTTTTGCTGGGTGTACTTTATTTTGCAGGAATACACTTGCATTTTTTTCTTTGGCACTAATATATATATTTTCACACTTTAGAATGGGTGATTTTATTTTGCATTATCGCGGATTGTTTCGCTTCTTTTCCTGGATGCAATTTATTTTTTGCAGGCATATTTTTTTTGGTTTTGCATTATTTATTTTTTGTTGTTTGCACGCTTCATCTATCTTGAAAGATGGACGATTATTTCCCTGCAGCTTTTTCATGAGTGCAGGTTGTTGAAAGGATCTAGTTTTATGTTGTGCAGTATTGCAACATTGAGCTAATGTGGGGGTTGCAGTTAAATGCTAAAACTTTGCCAAATCTGACATTTTATTGCATGCATAAACTGTGAAGTTCCTCTTAAATGCTCAGTTTTAATTGTTGCATTTAGTAAACTTTGCATTGCTCACTTTGTCCCCCCCCTTCCTCAGTCTGGAATTACCTTCTTTCTTTCTTGTGCCTTTTGCACAGTCAGACTCGGTATTGATTGACAAGGCGCTGATCCTATACGCTGAGCTATTTAAAACGGGCCTTTAAAGACTATTTTGGCAGTCCGGCCCCTAAGTCCTGATGAGTGGCTGTGGAGGCCAATGAAACGGCATAGATACACACAAAATAATAAAAATAGAGGGGTGGATTAAATGTGAAATCTGTTTGCAGAGTGTTTAGATGTCTCGGCTTCCTGCCCATGGGCTCCATGAAGTGGTTTTTTTTTTTTTCTTCTGGATTTATTTCTAGATGAGTGGTTGGGGTCAATTAGTGGGGGGGGGGTTGTATCTAGAAAGTCAGGAAGGCAAGGGTTAATAGGCAAATTATTTTTTCTTTGTTAGATCTCTGCTGCCTGAACAGTTTTGTGTGTCAAGTGTAGTGCCCAGGTATATAGAGCCCCCATAAACTTTTACGGGAGTACTACAATGGCTTCCTACCAAAAAGGAGCCACTTTATAACATGGCCTTAGATTTCTACCGCTTTTCACTCCTCCCCATATACATGCATTTGTGGCTCATCTAAGACGGTAATAGTGTCAGTGGCGTAAACCGCTGCCATACACCACTGGTGGCGGCTTATCTCTCTTAAAAAGTAAAGGATTGTGCATGTTGAAATCCAACGTGCCCCACCGGTCTTTCCTTTGCACGACTTTTGACACTAGGATGAGTTTAAAAAAATAACCTGCCGTACACTTTTGTCTGCCAGTTTTGCTGAGGGTGTTCACACCTTTAGGGTGTGTGCACACGCTGCGGATTGATCCGCGCGGATTTTGCAAAATCCGCAGTTAAATCCGCAGGTCAAAAGACCTGCAGTTTATCTGTGGATTACCCTGCAGTTTATCACCTCTACAATGGAGGAGATGGTAAACCTCAGCAGAATCCTCAGAAAAGAAGTGACATGTCAAGTCTTTCTGCGGATTAGAAACCGCAGCAAATCCGCGCGGAAAAATCTGCACAGCGGTTTCCATTTCCCATTGGATATTATGGTACTGTACACCGCAGCAGAAAACCGCTGCAGAATCCACAGCATGTGCACACACCCTTAATGGGAGCTACTTGGCAACTCCCCCCAAAAAACAGATTACTTAACTTCAGCTATAGGTTCATTCCATGGTAACTTACGTTACATTCACAAGCCAAAAACTGAGTTAGTAATGTCTACAGACTGTTCTTTGAAGGCAGGCATAAAAATGAGTGAATGTACATGGTGGCTCAGTGGATAGCACTGCACCCTTGCAGCACTGGAGTCCTGGGTTTGAATCCCACCAATGACAACATCTGCATGTATATTCTCCCTGTGTTTGCGTGGGTTTCCTCCGGGTACTCCAGTTTCCTCCCACATTCCAAAGACTGATTTCAACACACTTTGATTTTTCAAGAATACAAATTAAATACAAAATACAGTGTTATTACTTGAGAACTTACGTTACAACACAATGTAGTAACTTACATTACAACAATCTAATGAGAAGAGGTGTCGCAGGGAGACAATGAACTTGAGTTCCCTTGAGTTCATCTTCAGTCATCGGAGCAGCGCTGGGGCAGTGGAGTTCTGCAATCACTCCCTTCCACATTGAGTAGCAAATGGCACCAATGACTGCCAGGATTCATGAACAATCGGCATCTGTTATTAGGACAGGTGCACCAGTGGCGGACATACCATTGGTGCATCCTGTACGGCCGCACAAGGCCCCAAGAGGTAAGGTGGCTTTTTTCACCTCCAGACATGCGCTATTGGACTAGGTGCCCATTTCTGTCTGTGTCCGCCAGGGAGGTGCACGACACCTGCTGGGGTATAGTAGACGAGACAACTTTGGTGCAGCTCACCATTAGGACACAATATCCTTTTCATTGTGCACACGTCCCAGGTAGGAAGGTGTGGACGTGACGTTATGGATGCATACCGTATATACTCGAGTATAAGCCGACCCCCCTAATTTTGCCACAAAAAACTGGGAAAACTTATTGACTCGAGTATAAGCCTAGGGTGGGAAATGCTCCATAGATTATTCCCCATATGCTGCCCCCATAAGAAGCTCCATAGATTATTCCCCCATATGCTGCCCCCATTAGAAGCTCCATATTGTTCCCCCATATACTGCCCCCATTAGAAGCTCCATATTGTTCCCCCATATACTTCCCCCAGAAGAAGCTCCATATTGTTCCCCCATATGCTGCCCCCATTAGAAGCTCCATATTGTTCCCCCATATGCTGCCCCCATAAGAAGCTCCATATTGTTCCCTCATATGCTGCCCCCATTAGAAGCTCCATATTGTTCCCCCATATGATGCCCCCATAAGAAGCTCCATATTGTTCCCCCATATGCTGCCCCCATTAGAAGCTCCATATTGTTCCCCCATATGCTGCCCCCATTAGAAGCTCCATATTGTTCCCCCATATGCTGCCCCCATAAGAAGCTCCATATTGTTCCCCCATATGCTGCCCCCATTAGAAGCTCCATATTGTTCCCCCATATGCTGCCCCCATTAGAAGCTCCATATTGTTCCCCCATATGCTGCCCCCATTAGAAGCTCCATTTTGTTCCCCCATGTGCTGCCCCCATAAGAAGCTCCATATTGTTCCCCCATATGCTGCCCCCATTAGAAGCTCCATATTGTTCCCCCATATGCTGCCCCCATTAGAAGCTCCATTTTGTTCCCCCATGTGCTGCCCCCATTAGAAGCTCCATATTGTTCCCCCATGTGCTGCCCCCATTAGAAGCTCCATATTGTTCCCCCATGTGCTGCCCCCATTAGAAGCTCCGTATTGTTCCCCCATATACTGCCCCCATTAGAAGCTCCATATTGTTCGCCCATGTGCTGCCCCCATTAGAAGCTCCATATTGTTCCCCCATGTGCTGCCCCCATTAGAAGCTCCTTAAGATTATTTCCCCATGTGCTGCCGCTGCTGCTGCATGTAAAAATAAAAAAAAGACATACTCACCTCTCCGTCACTGGGTGTCAGATTCTCACCTGTCCTGCGTCCATGGCTGCTTCCCGCTATCTGCCACGTCATCGGTCAGTGACGTTCAGACTGCAGGGTGCGCGGCGCGCACTAACCACGTCACCGCGCCCTCTGCTGTCTGAAGTCACTGACCGATGACAGACAGCAGCAAGCAGCCATGGACGCAGGACAGGTGAGTATCGCTATACTTACCCGTCCTGACGCTGTGTCTTGAGCCCCCAGCTTCTCCGCGCTCTCTCTTCCTGCCTTTAGCGGTCACGTGGTGCCGCTCATTAAAACTCATGAATATGCGCATATTCATGAGTTTTAATGAGCGGCACCACGTGACCGCTGAAGGCAGGAAGAGAGAGCACGGGGAGAAGCTGGGGACTCAAGAGACAGTGTCAGGACGGGTAAGTATGACCTGACACCCCCGTCCCCCTTCCCCTCTGACCCCCCGGTGTATATCACTCGAATATAAGCCGAGAGGGGGACTTTCAGCCCAAAAAAACCGGCTGAAAATCTCGGCTTATATTCGAGTATATACGGTAGTTAAGTGGCACCGAACAACCTCTTAGAAGGCCTATATAAGGGGGTGTCCTGACTCCTTCAGTGGCAGCGTTGTGGAACAGAAAGGTTGGGCATGTTGGATTTCAGCATGCCCAATACTTTTGTCTTCAGGAAAGAGAAACCGCCAACGGTGGCTTATTCCCCTGAAAACTCATGCTTGCTGACATGCATGTATATGAAAGATGGAGCAGTAGAAATCTAAGAGGTATATTTGTCATGGTGAATGACGTCAGACAACTCGCTGTCCAAGATCGGACAAAATTGAGGAAAATTTAGGTAAATGCTGTAATATATCAAAATATGTAATTGCTGTTCTGTGCAATCTCTTGCTACGCCAGTGCCGCCTCTCTGGTTTTTTTTTTTTTTCCTTTACTGGGCTGAATGCCAAAAAATGTCAGGGTCTGTCTGCTTTTAGATATGCTGATGTAGAGTGATAAGGGGGTCTTAATCCCTTTTTGTTTGGAGTGAGGTTTGAGCGATATGTCTTAAGCCCCCGTCACACACAGCGAGATCGCTGCTGTGTCACGACGCAACAGCGATCTCACCAGCGAGATCGCTGTGTGTGACACCTATCAGCGACCGGTCCCCCCGCCGGGAATCACTAATCGTGCTCGAAAGCCCTGGACATTTTTTTGATCGTTGGTCTCCCGCTGGCCAGCACGCATCGCTGCGTGTGGCAGGCGGGAGACCAGCGATCAGTGAGCTGGAGCCTGGTATTCAAGGTAAACCACGGGTTACTAAGCGTGCGCGTCACTTCGTTACCCGCTGTGTACCTTAGAAACCAGCGCGCTGGTGCAGGGAGCTAGTAACCAAGGTAAACAGCGGGTTTCTAAGCACCGCGCGGCGCTTAGAAACCCGCTGTTTACCTTGGTTACCAGCAGGGCTGTGGAGTCGGTAAGCCACAGTTGCGACTCCGACTCCTGGATTTTATCAGGCTCCGGCTCCGACTCCTTCATAAATGGCCAATTCATAACAACAAATTTACTGTTGTAAAATATTAAACATCGTGCTTATTCAGTTTCTCACCATCATATAAGTAATCAGACCACTTAGAGCAAAAACTACATTTATTAGAATACAATTAGAATATAGCAAATAACTTTTATAAACTTTTCTAAACTGTAAGTAAATATACAATAAACACTTTTATGCAGTTTATAAGAAGAAATCTATAAATTTGTCCTCAGAAAAAGTATTGCCTCTGTCAGATCCTCCTTCATGGATGCCCTCAAATCTGATCTAATTATTTTGAGAGCAGAGAACATCCTCTCTACACTAACTTGTGTTGGTGGCAAAGCAGTAACCACTCGGGCAACATCTCTGACAATGTCAGGATACAGAGGAATCGCTTGTTGCACTGTTATTTTTGATGAACGGTCAAATTTCTCAATTTCTTTTAGTGCACATGAAAAATTCTGCTGAAATGTACTGGCTGTGTTCCTTGATGGGGATGACTCTTCTATGCGGGAACGCTTTGCACGGTCCTTGTGATCCAAATATTTTTCGAAATTAAATTCTTCATCAGTTGATGATGAGGGTGAAGATGTGGCAGGACAACCAAATTCTTCTTGTTCCTCCTGACTGTTCTGCAACCCTTTCATCCTTACTGCTATTTCAATCAGAGCTTCTTTTCCTTTACTTAGCTGTTGATCATCTAGAAGAATCCGATGCATTGGATCTACATAAACAGCTGCCAAAAGAATGTTATTTTGTAATAGTAGCTCCTCTCTCCGTTTCATTGATGTAGCAATGCCACTTGCAATTAACCCTCCTCTTTGGGACAGGCGAAACATCAGGTTCTTCCAGTCCTTTAAGAAAATACCTGGAGTTAAGTCCTCTGCTTGTAATTTTTTAGTCACTGTAAATGGGTGCTCTAGCAATTTTTCCAGCTCAGTCACCTGATTCCACTGACTTTCATTTAGCGTCAGTTGAGGGTTAGCCATGTCTACAAGAAAGGTTTTCATTTCAACCAAGTGCTGAATCATTAAGTAAGTACTGCCCCATCGTGTGGCTTGATCAATAATTGCCCCTTTTCCAGCACTCTTCAAAATTGAGTCAACTTTAGGGGTTCTGGCAACAGTAGCCAATTTTCTCACCTTGCCAATCAGTGCAGCAGCATGTCCTTCTTGCAGACTGTCTCTTATAGCCAGCTGTAGCGTATGCACAACACAGCGCATGTGATGAATGAAAGAACATATTGACACCGTTTCAACAAGATCATCTAAACTATCATGTTGCTGTTCATCTGAAGCAACTTCAGTTTGCTCCTCAGTTACAATACTGTGTTCCTCTATTTCAAACATTTCTGTGTCTGTGGACCCAGAATGTTCTTCTAGCTGCTGGTCACCATCATTACTCTCATTCATTAGCTTAATAGTACTTATCATATTTGAAGCATTGTCAGTTACGACAGAAAGAACTTGCTCTTTTTTAAGTTCATAGTCTTGCAGAACCTTTTCCACCAAGACCTGGAGAAACTCACTGGTGTGATGAGCTTTGGTGTCTTTTACTGCCAATGTCTCAGTAACTATTTCATTTTTGTCACAAACAAATCGGACATTGATGGCAAAATAGTTCACTCTGTGACGTGTGCAGGCATCCATTTTAAGAAACAGAAAGCGTCCCTTGAGAGTTTTTTTAAGTTCTTCCTTTTGTTTAAAAGCTTCTTCGATTACTAATTTTCTAATACTCTCTCTCTCCAGAGAAACACCAAGCTTGCGGGCCATTTCCCCATTCAGACACATAAAAGCTGGTCGTGAAAATAATGAAATAGGCACACTATCCTTTACAACAAGCTCTATGATCTGTTTTTTAAATGTATCTACTGTCATTGTCACAGTAACTTTGTCACTGACAAAATATCTTGCAACTGATGGCTGCAAAGTTCTCTGCTCCTTTGTTTGGCTGGAAGAGCTGGGCACTGGTTCATTGGTTTGGATGCAGTCTTTCTCATCCACTGCTTTCAGTACTTCTGGATGAAAGCGCTGTAAATGTCTCTTTAGATTAGAAGCTCTGGTAGGAGCATTTTTATCTTTGCCTGAATATGCACTCATCTTGGCTTCACAGCATTTGTTTTCGTCTGGATCATTTGTCATACACTGACAGACATAATGTTTTCTATCTTGAGTGATGGTGAAATGTTCAAATACAGCTGATTTAATGTGATGCTTCTTTGACATTCTCAGGTTTTTAATTCTGCATTCACAATCCAAATGACAATTGTTTTTCCTAAAAACAATTGTACAAAATTATTGCCAGGTCGTACAACTGATATAGTGGTCAGTAATACTGTTATTATTCCTCATGTACTCACAGTTAACTGATGCAAAGTTTGTTGAAAGGATAATACTTCTTACAGTCTTCCTCTTCTGAGTAGCAGGCAGCTGTGAGATGCTTGGAAGATGCACACCTAGTATGATCTAGTCTAGAGGAGGAGCTTTACTACTAAGAATTTGCAACACATTTTCACTTTCAGTTTCATACATTGTAAGTAGGGGAGTTGGGGCAGCATGAGGTTAACCAAGTATAAGATTAGATAAGGGCAGTGGAGAACAGTGACACACAAGAAGTAAGAAATGTCTCTATCTCCAGCAGAACTGCGTATCACTGTTGTTCATAGTTTGATAGAACATATGTATATTTGAGTAACATTTATAAAATTCATATGAAAGTTCAATTATGAAATATTAATACATTTTTTTTTAAAGCTGGAGTCGGTACATTTCTACCGACTCCGACTCCAACCAAAACTAACTCCGACTCCATGACTCCGACTCCACAGCCCTGGTTACCAGCTCCCTGCACCAGCGCGCTGGTATCTAAGGTACACAGTGGGTAACTAAGCGACACCCTCGCTTGTTACCCGCGTTGTCGCTGGTCCTCATCGCTTGTGAGGTCTGCCTGTTTGGCAGCTCACCAGCCATCATCTAGCGACACACCAGTGATCCTGACAAGGTCATATCGTTGTCGGGGTCGCTGGTGCGGAGCCTTAGGCTACTTTCACTCATCAGGTTTTCGGCGTCAGGCGCGATCCGGCGTCGTGCCGGAGCGCCGGATCCGGCAAATATTTCTTAAAACCGGATGTTACGGATCTGTTTTTCTGCCGGATCCGTCTTGTTCTTGACAGACAAAACCGGATCCGTCTCATCCGGTTTTTGTTCCGTTTTTTGATGGATTACGCCGGATCCGGTTTTTAAAATTGACCCTTGTGGCCTTCCGAACAGGATTGGCTACTGAAAAACTATATATAGCGTGTTCCTACAGCCCTTCTTTGACAGGTTGTAGAGGAAAAAAGTGCAGGTTGGAGAGAAGAGCAAGTTACTGGCAAAGATGGATGTTGTGATTGGAAATATTTTGAAGAATTTGGCGGATTTTACAGCGGAGGCGAATCGTTTGAGGGTGATTGTTCTGGAGAAGGAGAGAGCGAAACAGCAGCGCATCAGGCATCGTAGACGACGTTTGTGGATCCACCCCATCACAGCCAAGAGAATGACGCGTGGGGTCTGTTCTACACTCTGCATGGACCTTAGACGAAACCCGGAGAAATTTTTTGGATATGTTCGGATGAAAATGGAGAATTTTGATTACTTGGTGGAGCGCATTGCACACCTCATAAGAAAAGCGGACACCTATTGCCGCTTCTCTGTTTCACCCGCAGAGCGTCTGATGGTGACTTTAAGGTAAGCCACATTTATTGGATATGCTCGCATCAGAGCACACTTTCACTGCAATCTTGTTGGTGGTAGTTTGTATCTCCAAGTGTTATAGCTGAGTTTTGGTATGTAATGCTGTGATTTTAAACTATTTGATTGTTTTTTAATTCCCCACAGATTTCTTGCAACTGGAGAATCCCTTTCGTCACTGCATTTCCAGTACAGACTCGGGATTTCCACCATATCTGGAATAGTGAAGTACACATGCCGTGCACTGTGGGACTCCTTAGCTGAAGAGTTTTTACCAGAGCCCACAACAGAGAGGTGGATTGAAATTGCTGACAAGTTTCTACAGATATGTCAGTTTCCGAACTGCTTGGGCGCTGTGGACGGGAAACATATCCGCATTGTAAAGCCAGCCAGATCGGAATATTTCAATTACAAGAAATATTTTTCCATTGTCCTCATGGCCATCGCTGACGCGGAATACAAATTTATTGCTGTTGATATTGGGGCCTATGGCCGCTCCAATGACTCTCAAGTTTTCAAACTGTCTGCCATGGGGCGTAAACTGTATGGAAACACCTTCCAGTTCCCACCCCCTAGACCGCTGCCGCAAACATCTGGTCCACCTATGCCATTTGTCTGTGTAGGGGATGAAACCTTCCAGCTGTCAGAACACCTTTTGAAACCGTACTCTAGCAGAGGATTGACAAGAACAAAATGCATTTTTAATTACCGCCTCACAAGAGCAAGAAGAATGGTTGAATGTACCTTTGGTATTCTGACAGCCAAATGGCGGGTCCTATTGACTGCGATCAACCTCAAGACAGAAACTGTGGACGAGGTGATCAAAGCGTGCGTGGTACTCCCAAAATTTTGTTATCTGCAAGGAACCCATTTCCATTGAGGACACCTCTGAAGAAACCACCTTGCAAGATTACCATGACATTACCACTAGAAGTACTGTGACGGTGTCAGTAATGAGGGACAATTTTGCACTATACTTTGTCACCTCAAGGCAGAGTACACTGGCAGGATGACAGAGTGTGAAAGATTTGTGCCCTTAACCAAACTTGTGTACCTTCTGTACCAACAGTATATACTTTTGCCAACCAAAGTTGGCTATCTTGTCATGGTCTTACTATTTTTACCTTTAGGCCACAGGTGTGTACCTGGTTGTGTTTTATGCAAAGTATTTCACCTTGTAACAAAAGTTGTGTACATTGTTAGGAAATCACCAACAATAAACACAACTTTTTAGGTGAAATACTTTGCTTCAAACACAACCAGGAACACAACTGTGGCAAAAAGGTAAAATGTACCCACAGTTATATACCTGGTTTTGAATACCTTTTTACCTTTTAAATACCCTGTATTTAACCTTTTGTTTAAACATAGTTCGCCGCAGAAAGAAATGACCGACAACCATTGTGAAACGATAATTTAACTTTTATTTAAAATATTTTTTTTTTTGTAAAATGTTTTTAATGTGCAAAAAACTTTTTTAATAAAGGTTTTAAAAACAATAGCCATTTTTATTAAAAAACACATTACAAATCTGTGTAGTGTGGGGTGGAAATACTGCTGGAGGGGCTGCGGGACACTTCGACACTGGGAGTGTGGAGAGAGGACTGGGATCGTGGTGGGGAAGGAACAGTTAGAGGTGAAGGTGTGGAAAAAACTACAGAATGGGTGGACATGTGGGAAGCAGAAGAGGTGGTGGGTGGTGGAGTGGAGGGTTGGGCAGGGACTGTAGGAGCAGATGATGTTGATGGCAAGTTGTATGGGGAAGGAGTTTGGTAGGGGGAAGGAGTTTGGTACTGGGGAGGTTGCTGGAAGTGGGGAGGTTGCTGGAAGTGGGGAGGTTGCTGGAAGTGGGGAGGTTGCTGGAAGTGGGGAGGTTGCTGGAAGTGGGGAGGTTGCTGGAAGTGGGGAGGTTGCTGGAAGTGGGGAGGTTGCTGGAAGTGGGGAGGTTGCTGGAAGTGGGGAGGTTGCTGGAAGTGGGGAGGTTGCTGGAAGTGGGGAGGTTGCTGGAAGTGGGGAGGTTGCTGGAAGTGGGGAGGTTGCTGGAAGTGGGGAAGTTGCTGGAAGTGGGGAGGTTGCTGGTGCTGGGGAGGTTGCTGGTGCTGGGGAGGTTGCTGGTGCTGGGGAGGTTGCTGGTGCTGGGGAGGTTGCTGGTGCTGGGGAGGTTGCTGGTGCTGGGGAGGTTGCTGGTGCTGGGGAGGTTGCTGGTGCTGGGGAGGTTGCTGGTGCTGGGGAGGTTGCTGGTGCTGGGGAGGTGGCTGGTGCTGGGGAGGTGGCTGGTGCTGGGGAGGTGGCTGGTGCTGGGGAGGATGGAAAGTGGCTGGAGGGGGTGCAGGTGGAGAAACTACTGTGGTGGGAGGAGGAGGTTGGGAGGTAACGTGCTGGAGAGCACCGTGGCATGAATGCATTACATGCATCTGCTGGGTAGGAGAGAGCATTTCCATGCGCTCCACAACAGACCTGAAAAAGGTGTGGTTTGGCGAAGATCTTTCTTCTGAATGCATGGTTTGCAGAAGTGTCTTCACCTCCAGAATGCTGGAGTTGATCTGCTGAAAGCCTGCGGAGGTTTGCTCGGACAAGACTTTTAGACAGTTCTGGAAAGATGCATTCAGATGCAAGAACTCTGGCGCATAAGTCTTTACCTGACCCCTCTGCCGCTGCCGCCCAGTACCCACAGGTGTACTAGAGGTGGCATGGGCAGAAGGGTGGGGTAAAGGGAAAGCGATCTCCTCACCAGCAGCTTCATGTAATGTAGGCAGCCACGATGCTCCTGTGCTGGTGGATGGGACAGATGGGTCGAATGTGTGGGAAGGCTGGGAAGGTGCAGATGTACCGGGGCGGTCGAAGTGTCCCTCGGTGCCGGTCTCCTCAGGAATCGCCTCAGAAGGGTCCAATCGTGCAGGCTCCCGAGTGCTGCTCACCGTGCTGTGGAATAAAGAGAAAAAAAACCCATTAAAATAGTGACATGGCATGGCCCTGGCTGAAAAAAAAAAAAAAAAGTTACATAGAAACATTTTTTTTCACATGTGGTGTGTAATATTTACCTTCTTGTGACCATTGTTTCCCGGAGGAACGACAGGGCTTGTGCGTACTTGTACTTGCTCCTGCGTCCTCCAGATCCACTCGGGGCCCGCATCTCTTTATTGAACTACTTCTTGAAACGATCCCTCACAGACCGCCACCACTTCACAATTCTGTCCCCTGAAACGAGAAAAGAGTGGTTAGTATACAACATCAGTGTTTCCCAAACTCCAGTCCTCATGGTCCCCAGGGGTCATGTTTTCAGGATTTCCATAGTAAATGGAAATCCTGAACACATGATCCGTGGGGACCACGAGGACTGGAGTTCGGGAAACACTGCTTTACATCAAGCAACCGGTACTGTATATACTTACGCTCTTTAATCTGGGCCCGAAAATCGAGGTCCTCCCAGCGGTCCACAAGGAGCGAACAGATTTCCTCCCAGAGTCGTCGGGTAACGATCTGGTCAGCATGGCGGCGGTCAGCCATATTCCATAGCGGCTCCCTTTCTCTGACGAGATCGATGAGGTGGTCCACGTCAATCCCTCCATCCTCACCGTCAGAGTCGGGAGCACGCTGTTAAGGCTGTTAAAGAAAAAGACAAAAATAACATAATTAGCCTCCACAAAAAAAATGAAATAAAAAGTGCAAAAAAAAAAAAGGAAAAATATTTATACTTGCATGCTGGTGACCGCCGCGTTGCTGTCGCCGACGACCCTGGGAGGCACTGCGAGGACCTCTTGGCCGAGCACCAGATTGGGAAGACTAGAGAAGAAAACAAAAAATGTTATGTCTTTGGATGTAGGCATTTGTTTGCTGTGTGTGGTCTGCAGAACATTGTTTTCTATGTGTTGTGTGTAGTGTGATGTTGTGTTTCTGCGTTTGATGCAAAAAACTTACCAATTGTGAGCCCACTCCAGGTGTCTGTCCACCCCTTCCTTCTTCTTCTGGGAGCTCCTCTTCATCTTGTGATTCCTGTTTTGAAATAAAAGGCAATGAATAGACATATATTACAGAGATGATGGATTTTGGAAATAAAAACTTACCGTCAAACGCTGACGATGCGAGGGAGGGCTCCCAGAAGATGATGTGCTGTCTTCCTGCTGGCCACACTCCATGCCTGTGGGTGGTGTTACTGCTGCTGCCAGTGCTGCCACTGTTGCTGCTGCTGCATCTCTTGGGCGGCTGTTGAATAAAGAGAAACAAAGGGCCAATGAATATCTTGATATTCCATGGCCCTAGCTTGGAGGAATGGGGGATTTGATAATTACCATATCTCATCTGCTGCTGGACTCCCCTCCTGTTGTTCAGCATGCTGCTCCATTTGGGGTGGTGGTGGTGCTGATGGTGCTGCTGCAGTGGTCTCCTGCCTTCTCCTGCGCCTGGTTCCTGTCTTGGGTGGCATGTTGGGTGTGGCTGAGGGTCCCACTGTCATGCTTTTATATATGTGTCTTGTGGGCAGAGCTACTGAGCATGCTCAGACCAAAAAAACCGGATCCGGCGCATTGCGGCGCTCATAGGCTTTCATTGTGTGAAAAAGCCGGACGCGCCGGATCCGGCGTGTCCGGCTTTTTCGCCGGAGACAAAAAACGTTACAGTAGCCGTTTTTTCCAGCCGCCGGATTGCGACACATTGCCGGATCCGGTGAAAACCAGATGAAACGCATGGCCATCCGGCGCAAATGCAAGTCAATGGGGGGGAAACCGGATCCGGCATTGCATTTTGCCGGATCCGTTTTTTGTCAAAAGCGCCGGATCGCGCCTGACGGCGAAAACCTGATGTGTGAAAGAGGCCTTACTTTTAGGTTTTTCTTCTGTTGATGTTCTAAATCAGAATCTTGAAGGCTGTACCGCGAGATTTTCCTAGGATACGCCGATCAAGAAAAAGTTGGCGGTCTTATTCCTGAAACTGCTTTGTTGTCGGTTTTGCTATATTTTTTTTCCCTATATGAACCATAATTAGCGGAAGCCACCCAGAGATTGGACATACTACTTCTTATAACCACTTGATGGTTTCAGAACCTTGAAGTGCTTTAAGGTGTTGTCCGTTACTCTGCAATCCCTTTTCAATCACGTTTTCCCCAAGCTAAGTAACACCTCCAGCGCTGTTCCATCGGTGTCGGCACTGACTCTTGATGGGCTCACGTGATAATTAGCGGCCACTTTACTGTTCCCACTTTTGGCCAAATCCGACATCCAGAAGAAGTAAAAGCTGCGGCTGCTCTCTTGCTTCCTTCCCAATGTATGACTTGTCCAAAACAGGGGAGAAATGGCCGCGGATTGTCATGTAGGGAAGGTGAACGGACGGACGGACGGACTTGTCAGAATAGAGAAGGAAAGGTTTGCACAGCTTAGACAGGTGTCAGTTACTACAGTGGGGAAACAGCTAGGAAAGTGTAGTGGACGTGCAGTACCTTGGGTTGACCATTAGAGGGCAGGGAGGAGTGTGAGCAAAGGACTTGACATCAGCTTAGGGCTTAGGAAACCGTTGGTCATGGGGGGCAGAGTTACAGGGAACCGGGAAAGATATAAATTTGAAGGAGGGTTCCAGAATGTTCCAGTCCCCAGAGGGAGCTCCAGTGACAGGAGGACTACGACAGTTTGTGCACTGTGAGGAAAACCGAACCAGGGGGCTGACGAGAGAGAAAGTCAGGGGGGTGGTCCTGACAGGAAGAACCACAGTATAGACGAGGCTTGGGTGTAGGATACCATATTTGGAACGACGAAACTGACCAGTAAAGTGCTGATGGTGTACGGGCCTAAGGCGGCCACAGTGACTGAGCTGACAGGATCGTCACAGAGTGAAAAAGGGGCGGTACGTATAAATACGTCCCTGGTGTAAAGTATGGTGTGTGAAGCGGCCCTGGACACGGAGGGCCGTGAGAAAGATTTTGCAGTGTGCTGTGAGGGCCGTCAGTCGGACGGTGGAAAATAAACTTGGACCTGTTGCACCCGAAACTTGCCTCTGTCTTATGTCTGGACGTCACTGCGCGGTATATCGAGGGACCACCCCCCCCAGCCCGGCCTACCGACCCTACAGTCACGTGAGCCCCTTGTGTTGAGAGTCAGTGCTGACATGGTTGGAACCGAGCATAGCTTGGGGTAACGTCATGATTGAGAAGGGGTGTTCTGAGTAGTGGACAACCCCCACTAAAAGAAGTAACAAGAGACTGGACTTGTGCACAGCATTGGACAGATGTCGGCATTCTGACAACTGCGGCTTATGAGTATTTACCGTGGTCCATGATCAGAAACTAATCAGAGGCTGCAGTGGTCCTTCTGGTAGTGAAACAGTGTTGTCTCCCTTCTTTTGAAGATTGGTGTTACCGCTGCTGTCAATCAATGACAGCAGCCTTTAACCGCTGCTATCTTGCCAGGGCGTTCACTCACGTGCTCATGATCGCTGGTTACAGAAGGGTTTCCTTTACAGTTGAGGGGGGCTGGGGAAGATGTCATAGGGCACAATTTTTTTGCTATGTACAGCAGTACTATGGTACTGTAGTATATAGTACTTACGGTCACGGGTAATAAAATATATACTGTATTTAATATAACTAGTTTTTTTATATCAAATGTGATTTTTTTTTTTAATTTTTTTTATTTTTAATTGGGTGAATGGAGGGTGGTTTAAATGCAATTTTTTTCTTTTTAGGCTGGTTTTACACTTACCACATTTTTTTGCGGGCCGTATCACTACATTTTTTATGTTGTACCGCAATAACGGGCCGCAAAAAATGTTTGCGGATCAACGTCTTTTTTTTCTCCAATACTATAGAAATGGTATTGGGGAAAAAAAAATCTGCGTTCCGCAAAACCGTAAATGACGGCGCGCTGCAAAAACAAACTTCCGTTTGTTTTTGCGGCCCCATTGATTTAAATGGGGCCCGTGTCTGTATGCCATATAAAAGATTGAGCAAGCTCGATCTTTTATCACGGCCGCAAAAACAGCCGTACGGCGCACCATTGAATTTTTGCGGGCCGATTTTGCGGCCCCATAGAAAGCTATTGGGGCCGCAAAATCGGCCCGCGAAAATATGGTAAGTGTAAAACCAGCCTTAAATATATTTTTTTAATCTTTATATGGTATTTAAAAAAAAAAAGAAAATTTACATTTAAACCACCCTACATTCCCCCAATTAAATAAATGTAAAGAATAAAAAAAGAAAAAAAAAAAACAACAACAGGACTTACATGGTTTCTCTGCTTCCATAAAGGTCCTGTCTATCAAAATATAAAATTAACTCAATTGGCAACCTCAATGTAAAAAAAAAAAAAAAAGTAATGTCATAATTGCGATTTGGAACACCAGCTCGCTGCAAAAAAAAAACCCAAGTCCTCGCACAGCTTCATTGATGGAAAAATCTGAAAGTTATGGGTCTTGAGGAAAATGGTCATATGTTTTACTGCACTTGTTGCATTGAATGACACCATTCATATCATACAGAGTAAGGGAAAATGTAAAAAAAAAAAAAAAATCTGACTTGTCCCACAAAAAAGCCCTCATATGTCTGGAAATAAAATATATTACTATTTGAAAATGGGGATAGAAAAAAATGGCAATGCAGAAACAAAACTTGGCTGTCCTTAATGGGGTTAATATACCAAGCCACCAGTAATTTTTTGTCTCAACAACCCCTTTTAAGTTGAGGTTGTATCGTTGAGATCAACATAATTAGAAAGTTGTTTTTTAGTCCTGTAATTTTGGGAAGTATTAGCAGAAGGTCCCCAGGCCTCTGGTAGTATACTATAGTCTAACATAGGGGTGCACGACATTATGTTTTGTCCAAGGGCCACATTGCCATACTGAACCAATCCCAAGGGCCAGTTTGTGCTCCTCAAAAAAATCCATGCTAATTTAAAGTTTTGGCAGCAGAAACTCACCAAATCCACCTCATAATCGCAAATCTCTAAGTTGTGAGGGATTTTAAGATTTACATAGCCTTGAAGCATGTTATGGATTACTACATGTGTACAAGATCAGAACCACCATCAGTACATGAATGCAGCACCAGAACCACCATCAGTACATGAATGCAGCACCAGAACCACCATCAGTACATGAATGCAGCACCAGAACCACCATCCGTACATGAATGCAGCACCAGAACCACCATCCGTACATGAATGCAGCACCAGAACCACCATCCGTACATGAATGCAGCACCAGAACCACCATCCGTACATGAATGCAGCACCAGAACCACCATCCGTACATGAATGCAGCACCAGAACCACCATCCGTACATGAATGCAGCACCAGAACCACCATCCGTACATGAATGCAGCACCAGAACCACCATCCGTACATGAATGCAGCACCAGAACCACCATCCGTACATGAATGCAGCACCAGAACCACCATCCGTACATGAATGCAGCACCAGAACCACCATCCGTACATGAATGCAGCACCAGAACCACCATCCGTACATGAATGCAGCACCAGAACCACCATCCGTACATGAATGCAGCACCAGAACCACCATCCGTACATGAATGCAGCACCAGAACCACCATCCGTACATGAATGCAGCACCAGAACCACCATCCGTACATGAATGCAGCACCAGAACCACCATCCGTACATGAATGCAGCACCAGAACCACCATCCGTACATGAATGCAGCACCAGAACCACCATCCGTACATGAATGCAGCACCAGAACCACCATCCGTACATGAATGCAGCACCAGAACCACCATCCGTACATGAATGCAGCACCAGAACCACCATCCGTACATGAATGCAGCACCAGAACCACCATCCGTACATGAATGCAGCACCAGAACCACCATCCGTACATGAATGCAGCACCAGAACCACCATCCGTACATGAATGCAGCACCAGAACCACCATCCGTACATGAATGCAGCACCAGAACCACCATCCGTACATGAATGCAGCACCAGAACCACCATCCGTACATGAATGCAGCACCAGAACCACCATCCGTACATGAATGCAGCACCAGAACCACCATCCGTACATGAATGCAGCACCAGAACCACCATCCGTACATGAATGCAGCACCAGAACCACCATCCGTACATGAATGCAGCACCAGAACCACCATCCGTACATGAATGCAGCACCAGAACCACCATCCGTACATGAATGCAGCACCAGAACCACCATCCGTACATGAATGCAGCACCAGAACCACCATCCGTACATGAATGCAGCACCAGAACCACCATCCGTACATGAATGCAGCACCAGAACCACCATCCGTACATGAATGCAGCACCAGAACCACCATCCGTACATGAATGCAGCACCAGAACCACCATCCGTACATGAATGCAGCACCAGAACCACCATCCGTACATGAATGCAGCACCAGAACCACCATCCGTACATGAATGCAGCACCAGAACCACCATCCGTACATGAATGCAGCACCAGAACCACCATCCGTACATGAATGCAGCACCAGAACCACCATCCGTACATGAATGCAGCACCAGAACCACCATCCGTACATAGATACAGCACCAAGCTTAGTACAGTGATCAATTGCAATGTTAGGTCAGCATGAACCTATAATTCCCAGTGTGTTCTTAGCAACAACTCCCAGTATCTCCTTACCATTGATATCAGTCATCATCAGACTGTGGCCATACAAGAACCACAGGACTGATGTGACATATCACAAATATTTACATTCAAGTACCTTATAGACAACATCTTCTCTGAAGTTTTTCTTATTTTCTTCTATATTTTGTACAGATGCCATGATGACATTCCACACCCAAAGTTTGTATATGCAGATTTCCCTCTTCTGTCTTCAGCTTTTTCCGACACGATGCCCATAAAAATAGTGTATAATTATACTGCCCTATAAATCACTATTTCTCATGCTGTGCCCCTGAATAAAAAAATTGCCCCTCACTGTGCTTCCTGCACAGAATATCTGCCACCACACTGCTACTCTCAAAAATATCCCCACTGCTCCAAGCTATGCTATGCCCCCTTTCACAATCCTTCAATTGCCCCATAATGTGTCCTCGCTGTAACCCCAACCCTAACTTTCCTTCTTCCGACACCCTTGTCTAAAACTAAAGCGCATTTCATCTTCAGCACCTCCACGGAGTACTCAGCAGTGCCAATCGCGTCCTCACCAGTTCTGCGGCCCTGGCAGTAGTGTGATGAGGTCAGTAGCATGCTGATGTCATCACGCCGCTGCACGTCGGGGCTGGGGCTCACAGACGCTCTGTCCATTACACATATTTGAGTCACTGTTAATTAATTTGATGAGTTTGCATAGTCACACCCCAGCTCCGCACCATTTTTGGTGGAACTGCCTCAAAACTGGCAGTTGCAAAATTTTTACTCCACTTTATTTTGTGCACAATTTTGCAACTTTTTATTTTTTTGTGCCTATGGTCAGTATTGGCAGCAGAAACATCTTCTGAAAATACTGAAGTGGTGGCAAGAAAAATAATGCATAAAAGTGCATTTTTGCCTATGTTCCTGACTTTTTTATATAGACAGTGAAATGAATGGTGTTTTGACAAGCTCACTACTACGCCATTTGTACAAATGGATTTGGGGACCCCAATTTTTGGGATTGTTGAAGTTCCACTTCCTAGCAGCACCCTTTATCGAAAACACACTTTGATGCATCTTGGTGCTGGGACCTTTATCTATCTTAAGGTCAGGGCTTTATGGAAGTGGCACAGTCTCTCATTTATTTGTATGAAAATTCTGAATAAATTTGGGGGTCCTGTGGGACGTTCTTTGCCATAAATTTCCCGGATGGGAATAACCCTTGGGGCTTACTTAGAGCTGCACTAGAGAGACCTGCATTAAAAGCGATGTATCCCTCCTCTTTGCATCCTCCCTATGTCTTATTATGTGCCGCAAGGAACACTGACAGATTGGCTTTAAAACATACTTCAAGGTAATACCAGTACCCTTTTTTAAATAACTTGATCCCAAGTACAGAGTACATATTCTCATGGCAATAAATCCTGGTGTAATTCCAGGATATAAATGGAGAATAATTCCCTATGGAGCTCCCAACTAGCTAGAACACATATAAGAAAAATTGGAGCAAAAATCCATACATGCAACAAGCATAAAGTGCAAATCTTGCTTTATTGGTACAAAAATGTATTAAAAGAACATCTTCACACAATAGTACAAACTAAGACAGAGATATGAGCCATGGGTCAGAATGCACCACAATTGGAATAAAACGTGCTGCCAACGTGCAGATGTTCAGCACAGGAAACTAACCAAAGTTCCCCCCCCAAGGGCCCCACATGTGAGTCCAAAAATTGTTTTTAGTATCTCCAGAGTGGCCATCACTCAATAGCCTCAATATGTATATAAAGAGTCACATGGGGTCCAAAGTCTCTCTCTAAACTATTGCCCCCCTACATACTGATAAGAATGGTCATAAAAGTATCCTACAAACATGCAGCCATAAAAAATCAGCAAGCAAAGTGAAAGGGTATAGAGGGAAGAAAGGGGGAGAGGGGCTTGCTGTTGGACGGCGCGGAGGCCTCTCCCCAGATCCTTGGATGGTATCGCTACATAGATGATATTCTATTTGTGTGGCAGGGGTCCACATCTGTGTTTATGGGTGATCTGAACTGCAATGGGTCCAATATCAGGCTCACATACACCCTATGATCAGCATAGGGTGACTTTTCTTGATGTGGAGATTAGGTGAATAACGATGGTTCTATTGAGACCGATATGTATCGGAAGGAAACTTCCTTTAATTCATTATTACATGCATCATCGTCAAACCCTATCTCCACAATCAATGCTATCCCGACCGGCCAGTTTCTTCGGGCACGACGCATCTGCGCCACTGATGTGCTGTTTGAGGGGCAGGCCAGGGACCTTGGGCGGAAATTCAGTGATCGTGAGTACAGCAACAGGAGCATCAGGAAGGGCTATTTGAGGGCTAGGCATACCAAAAGAGACGAACTTTTGCCCGGCCAAAAGAATAAGAAGAAGGATGGAGATGGCGAGGGTGTGATCAGATACATATCCACTTATAACCAACAATGGGATATGATGCGAACCATTCTAAAGAGGCATTGGCCGGTCCTTATGACAGATTCAGTACTTAGTCAAGGCCTACCCTCGGCTTCCCAGATGACAGCACGTAGGAGCAAGAATTTAAAGGACATATTAGTCCCTAGCCACTATATTGATAAATCACGCTTTCTTTTTGGATCAAGGGGTACGAATGCTGGATTCTTTCCCTGTGGGAGGTGCCTGACGTGTAGGAAGGAACCATGTCAGGTCAGCAACCTTCACATCATCCGACGGCCGGCGAGTGTACCTAATTAGGGACCATATAATATGTTCAACTACACATGTGTATTACGCCACATGTAGCTGTAACTTTATTTATGTGGGTCTTACCTCACGTGAGTTACGCATTAGAACACGCGAGCACGTACGCGATATCAAGGCCGCTCGAGATGTGGACGATGTTGGCCTGCTAAAAACCGTACCCAGACATTTCAAACTAAAACATAAATGCAATCCTGACGCCTTACAAGTAAGAGGCATTGACCACATAAATATGGGAATACGTGGGGGTGATAAATTCGTGCCCTGAATCAAAACGAATGCCGATGGATTGTGACATTGGGGACTATGGTCCCTGCGGGCCTTAATGAACCCTTTGTTTTTCCTCTTATCTGTAAGCCAGTGGAATTCGTGTACTGATGGTCACACTTGGATTTGTTTTTAATTTTGTGTCCTTTTTTGCCTATTTTTTATTTGTTTAGTTCTTGACGCAACATGTACATCGTTCCTTTTGTATGTTCTGGGGTACCTTTGTGGAGCAACTCTGCCGCCTTGGATAACTATCAAGTGTTGATGCATGATGATGAAACCTGAGCCCATGATGGGAAGTGAAACCATTCATCTACATCCCTTTGGAGCCCTATATGTTCTATATGTCTGATACTGTTATCTATATTGATGTGGGACTGTGCTGTCCTATATTAACGGTATAACATTTATTAGTAAATTGTGCTTTTTTGCCCATACTTTAAAATGCCAAATTGGGGACTCCTGTTTGAGATGTTATATATTTGCATTGTATCTGTCTATTATGCCTTGGTATTTCTGCTTTACAGATTAGAATGGGGGGATTTACATAGATATAATGCATTTTCCCCTTATCGGGGGAATGTGAGGGACTTCATCATTGCACTAAACTGCCTATGGAGAAGGTATGAGGGAGTTCTATACATCAGAGACGGCCAGCGCGTGCCCCAAACTAAGATGGCGCGGACTGCCTCAGCCCACCAGTGCGCATGTCTTCGGTTTGGTCGCGCCACCTTCAGTGCTTCCGGTATCGCGGGATAGGACGCGCATCTCGCGAGATGTGCGCCTCCATCTTGACGCCGGGACGGCTGACTGGCGCCGACGACATGCGCCAGTGACGGTGGACTGGAGCATTACATAAGGAGGTTTGGAGGGACACCCATTACATCGGGACCCCCCGAGGAAACTATCGCGAAATGCGCGTAGGGGTACGCGCTGACCAATGGACACCAGCACGGGTAATGGCTAAAAAAACCCCCTTTCTTCCCTCTATTACCCTTCACTTTGCTTGCTGATTTTTTTATGCCTGCATGTTTGTAGGATACTTTTATGACCATTCTTATCAGTATGTAGAGGGGCAATAGTTTAGATAGAGACTTTGGACCCCATGAGACTCTTTATATACATATTGAGGCTATTGAGTGATGGCCACTCTGGAGATACTAAAAACAATTTTTGGACTCACATGTGGGGCCCTTGGGGGGGAACTTTGGTTCGTTTTCTGTGCTGAACATCTGCATGTTGGCAGCATGTTTTATTCCAATTGTGGTGCATTCTGACCCATGGCTCATATCTGTCTTAGTTTGTACTATTGTGTGAAGATGTTCTTTTAATACTTTTTTGTATCAATAAAGCAAGATTTGCACTTCATGCTTGTTGCATGTATGGATTTTTGCTCCACTTTTTCTTATGTGTTCCAGTACCCTTTTTTATAAGGATTTCCCTATGTGACGAGTATCATTATGACAGAGCAGAGTGAAAGATTTGAGATACTTGATATAGGAGCTGTCCAGGAAATGAAAACCACATAAAACCTCTTTTATTTTCTTAAATTAGTTTCCTTTCATGATCTAAGGTTTTATTTCTTCGGCAGTGAGTGAGTTAACAGATGCATTGCGGCCTATTGATTTACAGCAAAGTACTTTTAAAAGACTTGTGATGTCTGTTAAAAAGTTGTTGGCTGGGTTCTCCTGGTGACCATATATATTAGATAGAATGAAGGCCTACATGCATATTAGATGAAAGTCCACTAAATTCTCCCCCACCTTGAGCGTGACCTGCCTCTCGGCTCTTTCTCAGCAGTTGATGTCGGGGGTTTGAGCATGTTGGAAATTCAGTGCCCTATCCATTTTTTTTTTTTCTGATAAGATGGTATTGACAAAGCTTCTATGGGTTTTTCAGCTATCTCCATGTTGAAATCTCATGAATGTTTGGCCAAACTGAGCACTCTAGCATGGGGGGAAACCGGAGAGATGGAGGTCTGCTGAATTAATTGTTGGCAGACAGGGATCTCGTGTATGGCCAGCTGTAGGTTCGTGGTTGAACACTTGATGGAATGATCGTCTGGTGAATGCTCATTTTGATGAGGTAGCCATACACATTGGCCGGTAATAGTAGCAGCCATACTTGTTCAATTACACCTAGCAAGTAAAGGTTATGGCAACTTAGTGGCACCACGGCAATATGATTTGGAAAAGCAGATGTTTGACAGAGGGTTAGTAGCACTCTAGTAGTACGGCAAGCACTGCTTTTGAGTACAGCTGTATAGTGTGTACATGTATAAGCAGGTTATTCTAGGGGCATCGGGTGGTTGCATACCCCTGTTACCCACACTGTTAGTTGGGTTGCATTTACATGCGCTGAGTTCAGGCCGTTAAGCGAGTGCAATCAACAATACTCAAGTAGTTTGGCGCTTGTTTCCCGACATCCTGACCCCGGCTGAGGAACAATAATGGGCACAGAACTATCACTAGTAGATCAATCTGTCCCAACACAGTATCATGTTATCAGCAGCACATCTGCAGTTTACCCCTGGCGATGTGCTGGTGAGAACCATAATTTTGTTCCGGCAAAAACAATCCAATCACCCAATAAATGAGTAACATTTTTCTTTTTCGTTGGGTGATTGCCGACATGTTTACATCTATGAACTCTCGTCTGCTCTGCAGGGATTTATAAATGTTGGAGCTACATACGCTGCATGTCATATTCACACACTGCATGTCGCATCACATTTGATGTCACTTTGAGGGGTCTATATGATAGAAGAAACCCAAAAGTGTCACCATTCTTAAAACTGCACCCCACAAGGTGCTCAAAACCACATTCAGGCTATGTGCCCACGTTGCGTGTTAAAACGCACACTAAAAACCGGACTCCTTCCCAGAAATCGCGCGTTTTTTTTCCGCGCGATTTCACCGCAATTTTACCGCGATTCTGTTTGCGATTTTGCCACTATTTTCTCAAGCACTTTCCAAGTGATTTGAAGCTTCGCTTGGAAAGTGATTGACAGGTTGGTCACACTCGTCAAGCATAGTGTTTGACAAGTGTGACCAGCTTTTTACTATTGAGGCCGCCTATGCGGCCTCAATAGTAAAAGATAAAATGTTAAAAATGATAAAAAAATAAAAAATCGGGGTATATTTACCTTCCGACGTCCCGCGCTGCCATCCCGGGCCACAGCGTTCCCAGCGATGCCTTGCGAGACCTGTGATGACGTTGGTCTCACGTTACTATAGCGATCTCGTGAGACCACGTCATCACAGGACCTTGCCGCAAGGCATTACTTGGAACGCTTAGGCCGGGAATGCAGCGCGGGACGTCGGAAGGTAAATATACCCCTATTTTTTATTCTTTTTTTTACAGAGGTATGGTACCCAGGGCCTGGAGGACAGTCTCCTCTCCTCCACACCGTGGGTACCAACCACATGAGACGCTTAACTTCCCGCATGGTGGGCATAGCCACATGCGGGAAGTAAGCGATTCTCATGCATTCCTATGGGTGCGGAATAGCGGCAATTCTTTGCGATTCCACACAAAAGAATGACCATGCTGCAATTTTTTCCGCGATGCGATTCCACTGCAGAAAAAAGCGCAGCATTAGCACAGCATGTGCGGAATGCCATAGGAATGCATGGCGTGCGTTCTGTACACGATTTTTAAACGTTTTCGCGCTGATAATCGCGTCAAAAAACGCTTAAAAATCGCATTGCGGGCACACAGCCTCAAGAAGTTTATTAACCCTACAGGTGCTTCACAGGAATTTTTGGAATGTTGTTTTTGTTTTTTTTTTTTTTTAAATGAACATTTAACTTTTTTTCACAAAAAATTTACTTCAGATCCAGATTTTTATTTTCCCAAGGTTAACAGTAGAAATTGGCTCCCAAAAGTTGTTGTACAATTTGTCCTGAGTACGCTGATACTCCAAATATGTAGGTAAACCACTGTTTTGGACGCATGGCAGAGCTCGTAAGGGAAGGAGCGCCGTTTGACTCTTTCAACGCAAAATTGGCTGGAATTGAGATCGGACGCCATGTCGCGTTTGGAGAGCCCCTATGTGCCTAAACAGTGAAAACCCCCCCACAAGTGACCCCATTTTGGAATCTAGACCCTTTATGGAACTTATCTAGATGTGTGGTGAGCACTTTGAACCCCCAAGTGCTTCACAAAAGTTTATAACGCAGAGCAGTTAAAATAAAAAATCATTTTTTTTCCTCAAAAATTATTTTTTAGCACACTATTTTTTTATTTTCACATGGCTAACAGGAGAAATTGGACAACAAAAATTGTCCAGTTTGTTCTGAGTATGCTGGTACCCCATATGTGGGGGGGAACCACTTTTTGGGCGCACGGCAGGGCTCCGAAGGGAATGAGCGCCATTTGACTTTTTGAAATGAAAATTACCTCTAATCGTTAGCGGACACCATGTCGTGTTTGGAGAGCCCCTGTGTCCCTAAACATTGGAGCTCCCCCACAAATGACCCCATTTTGGAAACTAGACCCCCTAAGGAACTTATCTAGATGCATAGTGAGCACTTTGAGCCCCCAAGTGCTTCACAAAAGTTTATAATGCAGAGCCGTGAAAATAAATATTTTTTTTTCCTCAAAAAATTATTTTTCAGTGCGCAATTTTTTTATTTTCACAAGGGTACCAGGAGAAATTGGACCCCAAAAGTTGTTGTCCAGTTTGTCCTGAGTATGCTGGTACCCCATATGTGGGGGGGACCCACTGTTTGGGCACACGTTGGGGCTCGGAAGGGAAGTAGTGACATTTTGAAATGCTGACTTTGATGGAATGGTCTGCGGGCATCATGTTACATTTGCAGAGCCCCTGATGTACCTAAACTGTGGAAACCCCCCACAAGTGACACCATTTTGGAAACTAGCCCCCTCCCCCCCCAAGGAACTTATCTAGATGTGTGGTGAGCACCTTGAACCCCCCCAAGTGCTTCACAGAAGTTTATAACCCAGAGCCATGAAAATAAAAAATCATTTTTTTTCCCTCAAATGATTTTTTAGCTCGCTAATTTTTATTTTCACAACGGTAACAGGAGAAATTGGACACCAAAAGTTGTTGGGGGGAACCATTGTTTGGGCACACGTAAGGGCTCGGAATGGAAGTAGTGACGTTTTGAAATGCAAACTTTTGATGGAAAGGTCTGCGGTCGTCACGTTTGCATAGCCCCTGATGTGCCTAAACAGTAGAAACACCCCACAAGTGACCCCATTTTGGAAACGAGACCTTCCAAGGAACTCATCTAGATGTCTGGTGAGCACTTTGAACCCCCAAGTGCTTCACAGAGGTTTATAATGCAGACGTGAAAATAAAAAAAATTTTTTCCACAAAAATAATGTTTTAGCCCCCAATTTTTTATTTTCCCAAGGGTAACAGGAGAAATTAGACCCCCAAAGTTGTTGTGAAATTTTTCCTGAGTACGCTGATACCCCATATGTTGGGGTAAACCACTGTTTGGGCACACGTCGGGGCTTGGAAGGGAGGGAGCACCGTTTGACTTTTTGAATGCAAAATTGGCTGGAACCAATGGTTGCACCATGTCGCGTTTGGAGACCCCCTGATGTGCCTAAACAGTGGAAAGCTCTCAATTCTAACTCCCACCCTAACCCCAACACATCCCTAACCCTAATCCCAACCCTAATCTTAACCCTAATTCCAACCCTAACCCTAATTCCAACCCTAACCCTACCCCTATTTCCAACCCTAACCCTAATGGAAAGATAAAAATAAAAAATAATTTCTTTATTTTATTATTTGTTCCTGCCCATGGGGGTGATAAACGGGGGGTTTATTTAATTTTCATTCTATTTTGATCACTGTGAGAGTTTATCACAGTGATCAAAATGAATGAATGGAATCTGCAGCTGGCAGGCGCACTGCACATGCGCCCGCCATTTTCCAAGATGGCGGCACCCATGGAACAAGACGGCGGGACACCGGGAGCCAGAGCGGGACATCGGAGGTACCGGGGGGGGTGGTGGGGGTCGGAAGGTGGGGGGAGCGGAGAGAAGGGGGAGGGGAGCAGATGATGATGACGGCGGCACATTGTCGCCGTCAGTTGGTATCGGAGGGTTTTAAAGTCATGACACCACATAGGCGTCACTGGTCGGATTGGCACCGACTTTCATGACGCCTATGTGGCGTCATTGCTCGTGAAGGGGTTAAGCGTTTCCACTGCGAAATTGCTCGTTTGAAATCGCCGCGGAAACGCTAAAAGAAATGCTACATGTGCACACAGCCTAACGCTGCTTCTCTAGCGCCCGTTCGTGTAGTAGTGATATGCACACAGATGCCACATGTGTGCAGCAATTATTACACACATGGACAATGACCTCTCCACTACAGTTTTTTTTCCGGTATTGGACGTATCAGGACGTGTGAAAGAGGCCTTATAGGGGTTTTTATATTTGGCTGCTGTCGCACACTAAAAGACGCTTTTTATTGCAAAAAATAGTTTTTTGCATCGCTTAATTCTGAGAGCTATCACTTTATTTTTCCGCTGATAGAACTGCATGGAAGCTTTTTTTTTTTTTTTTTTTTATTTTTTTTTTTTGCTGGGCAGGATGATGTTTTCAGTGGTGTCGTGTTAATTTATATCTGTCTTTTTGATCGCGTGTTATTCCACTTTTTGTTTGGCGGTATGATGATAAAGCATTGTTTGTTTTTTTGCCTCGTTTTTTATTTATTTATTTTTTTTTTTTACAGTGTTTACTGAAGGAGTTAACTAGTGGGACAGTTTTATAGGTCAGGTTATACCAAATGTGTACTTTTATTTATATTTTTTTATTCAAATATTTATTTTCATATACAATATGTTTTGACTTTTTTTTTTTTTCTCTTTTCTGTACAATTTAATTTTTTTTCATTTTACTTTTTTTTTCCCTAACTTTTTTACTTTGTCCCAATATGTGACAATCATTTTTTGCAGGCTGATTGCTTCTATAGCATGGAGATGTAGCAGCATCTCCATGCTATAGAAACTGTCAGCTCTGCACTGACAGAGAGACTTGGTGATCATGCACTGTGCATGATCAGCAAGTTTTGTAGCTCTGGTGACCCGTATGTCACCATGGTAACGATCGAGACCCTGCATCACGCCGCTGGGTCTCCGATCCAAAGGCAGCAGGGCTGTCAGCTCTATCTTGGCTTCCGGAATGCTGCAATTGTGTTTGATTGCAGTATTTTGGGGGTTAAATTGCCGGGAGCGGTCTGTGATCGTTCCTGGCACCTAGTACCGGGTGTCAGCTGTCAGGATCAGCTGACAACCGGCTGCAATCCGGGCGGGTTATTACTTTGTAGGACCACCTTTCACTGTAATTAGTGCTGCAAGTCTTTTGGGGTCTATCTCTCTTTGTACATCAAGTGGCTGAAATGTTTGCCCATTCTTCTTTGCACACACACTCTAGCTCAGTGAGATTGCATGTAGGTGTCTGTGAACAGCAATTTAAGTATTGCCACAGATCTCAAAGACAGGACTGTGACTGGGACATTCACAAACATGAATATTCTTTTGATTTAAACCATTCAATTGTGGCTCTGGCAGTATGTTTAGGGTCGTTCTCCTGCTGGAAGGTGAACCTACACCTCAGTCTCGAGTCCTATGCAGCCTCTTGACAGTTTTTTCTCCAGGTTTGTCCTGTATTTAGCTTCATCCATCTTCCCATCAACTCTGTCCAGCTTCTCTATCCCAACTGACATAAAGCCTCCCCACAGCATGATGATGCCACCACCATGATCGACAGTTGGGATGTTGTTTTCAGGTGCAGGGTAGTTTTCTGCCACACATAGCTTTTTGCATTTAGCACAAAAAAATCTCATCTGACCAGAGCACCTTCTTACACATGCTGTGTCCCCTTCATGGATTTTGAGAACTGTAAACAGGACTTCTTATGGCCTGCTTTCTTCTTGACACTCTTCCATAAAAACAAGATTTATGGAGTATGCGACTAATAGTTTTCCTGTGGACAGATTCTCCCATCTGAGCTGTGATTCTCTGCAGCTCCTCCAAAGTGACCATGAGCCTCTTGGCTGCTTCTCTAAATAGTGCTCTCCTTGTTTGGCCGTCCACCTAAACGGACATCCCATGTCTTTGCCATGGTTTGCAGTTATGTCATACTCCATCCATTTCTCAATGATGGATTGAACAGTTCTCCGTGAGATGTTCAGAGCTTGGGCTATTTTTTTTTTTTCTAACCTAACCCTGCTTTACTGTTCTAGAACAGGGTTCCCCAACTCCAGTCCTCAAGGCCCACCAACAGATCATGTTTTCAGGATTTCCTTAGTATTGCTCAGGTGATAATTGCTTCACCTGTGCAATACAAAGGAAATCCTGAAAACATGATCTGTTGGTGGGCCTTGAGGACTGGAGTTGGGGAGCCCTCTTCTAGACTTTATCCCTGACCTGTCTGGCGTGTTCCTTGCTTTTAATGTTTGATCCCTAACGTTCTCAAACAAACCGCTGAGGCCTTCACAGAGGAGCTGTAGTTTACTGAGAATAAATTGCACACAGGTGGACTTAAATTACTTATTATGTGACTTCTGGAGGCAATTGGGTCTCAGGATTTTATTTAGGGGCATCAGACTACAGGGGGAGCTGAATAAAAATGCCTGTGACAATTTTCAGATTTATAGTTTTAAAATGATTTTTAAAACCATGTATCATTTACTTTTACATTTCTTAAATACTTGCTACTTTGTGTTAGTGTCACATAAAATACATTTAAATTTGTGGGTGTAATGTGAAAAAATGGGTATGAATACTTTTTTCAAGATGCTATACATCCTATATTTTACCCCAGAGCTGCACTCCCTATTCTGCTAGTGCAGTCACTGTGTACATACATTACATTACTTATCCTGTACTGATCCTGAGTTACATCCTGTATTATACTCCAGAGCTGCACTCACTATTCTGCTGGTGCAGTCACTGTGTACATACATAACATTACTTATCCTGTACTGATCCTGAGTTACTTCCTGTATTATACTCCAGAGCTGCACTCACTATTCTGCTGGTGCAGTCACTGTGTACATACATTACATTACTTATCCTGTACTTTTCCAAACAGTTTATTATTATAATAATGATAACATAGTAGACTCATTGTCTGCATAATGTGGGAGAGAGGTGGGGGGGGGGAAAGGGAAGGGGTGGAGGAGAGTGGGAAGGGGAAACAAATCGGAGAACTTTGGTTCATGGTCAATACCATGTTCAAAGAATAACATAAGAACAATAATACAAACAATTAGTTCAAGTGAGTAATTGGCACATTATATGATATACAATACACAATACCAAAATCTGGCTTTTAATGATCATTAGCCAGAGTAAATTTAAGTTCGTATGCTCGGTGTTGAGCCATGATATCTATGATGTGTTGAAGACTAGGAAGTGTATGACTCTTCCAATGATACGCAATAGTGGTTTTTACAACTAAACATAAATGTACAATTTCTAAGTCCAGACTATCCAGCTCTAGAGAGAGTAATGCCGACTGTGGAGAGAGAATGAAGGTTTTACCATATATTTTGTGTATAACAGAGGAGACCTGCGACCACAGGTATTGGGTCACAGGGCAACCCCAGAACCTGTGTAACAAGTCACCTCTTTTTCCGCAGTTTCTCCAGCAAAGTGGTGACCTGTCGGGATCGAAATGAGCCAAACGAACCGGCGTAAAGTACCATCTGGAGAGCACCTTAAAATAGGTTTCCTGTAAAGCCATGGAAAGGGTCGAGGCATAGGATAAGGACAATGCATCTTCCCAACTTTCTGCTGAAAAGGATGCCTTGACGTCTGTCTCCCATGTTAGCATATATGAATCTTTTGTGAGAGAGGAGTCCTGGTTAAAACTCTCATATATGAACTTGTGGCTCCAGAATATTGTGTGGCCTACATTACTTAGGATTTTAACAGAAGGTTCCGAAAATATCGGTCTTTTCTGTAAGAAATCTAAGATAGTGTCCTTTAATATTTGATATTCCATAAACATAGACCAAGGTACTTTGTATTTGGATTTTAAGTCACTAAAAGGTGACATTTTTCTGCCGTCGGAGATGTCCCCCAGTTTCTTAATTCCAAATTCAGACCACCTTACAGGGAGATCTAGTTTCATTATTGAGTATACTAGTGTGAGAGGTAAGGTTTTCAGGATTATCTTTTTAGCGGTTCCTCTCTTTGGAGTGGAGAGTTTCTTCCAAGCCAAAGAGAGAGCCTGAAAGATTGGATGTGCTGTACAGTCAAATGTACGGTTAAAGATGGTATCTGAGATAATGACCCTTGGATGCTTGTTATTATTAAGCTCAATCTCTAAATCCAACCATGCTGGTGGATTTTCCTGATTGAACCATTGAGAACTTTGTTTTAATAGTGTTGTATGGTAGTGAGCCGAAGTACTCGGTATTCCCATTCCTCCATTCATTTTCTTTTTATACAAGGCTTTATTAGATGTCCTTGGTTTTTTGTTTAGCCAAATAAAATTATTTAGTATAGTTTGGAGACTTGTCAATTGAATAGTTGGAAACGGGAGGGGTAAGCACCTCAGGACGTACAGTACCTTCGGGAGTATAAATATTTTGACCGTGAAATTCCTACCCCACCATGATAGGTCCCTGTCTCTAAAAATAGAGCAGTCTTTTTCAACGACTTCCGTTAATCTTTTTATATTGTCTTGTACTGTATCACGTAGGTTTTTATTTAAAATTATTCCTAGGTATTCAATATTTTTAGTTTGCCAATTGAGGGATGAGATGTATTTAATTGAATTTATTTGTTGGTTGCTAAGGTTAAGGGGGAGAATGTTGGATTTGCTTTTGTTAATTTTGGAATTGGAGGAGGCCGAAAATTTTTTCAATTCGTTACTTATCCTGTACTGATCCTGAGTTACATCCTGCATTATACTCCAGAGCTGCACCCACTATTCTGCTGGTGCAGTCACTGTGTACATACATTACATTACTTATCCTGTACTGATCCTGAGTTACATCCTGTATTACACTCCAGAGATGCACTCACTATTCTGCTGGTGGAGTCACTGTGAACATACATTACATTACTTATCCTGTACTGATCCTGAGTTACATCCTGTATTATACCCCAGAGCTGCACTCACTATTCTGCTGGTGCAGTCACTATGTACATACATTACATTACTTGTCCTGTACTGATCCTGAGTTACATCCTGCATTATACTCCAGAGCTGCATTCACTATTCTGCTGGTGCAGTCACTATGTACATACATTACAATACTTATCCTGTACTGATCCTGAGTTACATCCTGCATTATACTCCAGAGCTGCACTCACTATTCTGCTGGTGCAGTCACTGTGTACATACATTACTTATCCTGTACTGATCCTGAGTTACATCCTGTATTATACTCCAGAGCTGCACTCACTATTCTGCTGGTTCAGTCACTTTGTACATACATTACATTACTTATCCTGTACTGATCCTGAGTTACCTCCTGTATTATACCCCAGAGCTGCACTCACTATTATGCAGAGCTGAAATCTCCCAGAGTTTCCTGCTTGTTCATTTAGTCAGTATTTTGCAAACTGGGAAATATCATTGTAGACCCTGCACAGTAAGAACATATAACAAAGTAGTGTATGTAGTGATGAATTTTCGGTTTCATAAAATAACTAGCAGAAAGGTGAATTGTTCTCTGGAGGAGTGTGAGATGGGTAATACAGTGTATTTATAAAGTGACCAAACCCTTCATATATAATACCCCATTCATTATTGCAGGAGTATAGAGTCCATTTCATCCCCTATGTCTCGAGTGCTGCCTGCAATCTACTTTTCAGGTCTGGAACACACAGAAATTTGCATGGGAAAATAAACTAGTTTACGGATGGGGGCGCTGTTGCATTGCTGCTTATGCGTTTTTGGTTCTGGCAGTGGTGAAAAGTGGTACTGCAAGTTACCTCTCGGAAAGCGGTGGTATTGGGGATACTTTGTAGAGTTTGCAACATTTTTGTTTAGGTTTGTGTGTGCAGTATGACATATATAATCCTGTCCCAAGATTGTCACTAATGCTGGTTTGGTGTTCAGCTAGTTTTTGAAATGGAGGTGAACACTTTTCATTTTAGGTGTTCCTTTAATTTGTCACACAGCTCCTGGGTACGTGAAGAAGACCCCAGCAAGCAAAGGAGTTGGTGAGTGTAGAGGGTGTATTGCTTGTGCAGTGTGCATGAGCCTGTGTGTCATATGGCTCAGAAAAACTTATTTTCTAATTCATATATTATCATTATCAATTCATAATTTACATACAGCATCTACATAGAAACCTATACATCCTGTATTCTACCCCAGAGCTGCACTCACTGTTCTGCTGGTGCAGTCACTGTGTACATGCATTACATTACTTATCCTGTGCTGATCCTGAGTTACAGCCTGTATTATACTCCAGAGCTGCACTCACTATTCTGCTGGTGCAGTCATTGTGTGCATACATTACTTATCCTGTGCTGATCCTGAGTTACATCCTGTATTATACCCCAGAGCTGCACTCGCTATTCTGGTGGTGCAGTCATTGTGTGCATACATTACTTATCCTGTGCTGATCCTGAGTTACGTTCTGTATTATACCCCAGAGCTACACTCACTATTCTGCTGATGCAGTCACTGTGTACATACATTACAGTACTGATCCTGAGTTACATCCTGTATTATACACCAGAGCTGCACTCACTATTCTGCTGGTGCAGTCACTGTGTACATATATTACTTATCCTGTACTGATCCTGAGTTACATCCTGTATTATACCCCAGAGCTGCACTCACTATTCTGCTGGTGCAGTCACTGTGTACATTCATTACATTACTTATCCTGTACTGATCCTGAGTTACATCCTGTATTATACTCCAGAGCTGCAGTCACTATTCTGCTGGTGCAGTCACTGTGTACATACATTACATTACTTATCCTGTACTGATCCTGAGTTACATCCTGTATTATACCCCAGAGCTGCACTCACTATTCTGCTGGTGCAGTCACTGTGTACATACATTACATTACTTATCCTGTACTGATCCTGAGTTACATCCTGTATTATACTCCAGAGCTGCACTCACTATTCTGCTAGTGCAGTCACTGTGTACATTCATTACATTACTTATCCTGTACTGATCCTGAGTTACATTCTGTATTATACTCCAGAGCTGCACTCACTATTCTGCTGGTGCAGTCACTATGTACATACATTACATTACTTATCCCGTACTGATCCTGAGTTACATCCTGTATTATACTCCAGAGCTGCACTCACTATTCTGCTGGTGCAGTCACTGTGTACATTCATTACATTACTTATCCTGTACTGATCCTGAGTTACATCCTGTATTATACTCCAGAGCTGCACTCACTATTCTGCTGGTGCAGTCACTATGTACATACATTACATTACTTATCCCGTACTGATCCTGAGTTACATCCTGTATTATACTCCAGAGCTGCACTCACTATTCTGCTGGTGCAGTCACTGTGTACATACATTACATTACTTATCCTGTACTGATCCTGACTTACATCCTGTATTATACTCCAGAGCTGCACTCACTATTCTGCTGGTGCAGTCACTATGTACATACATTACATTACTTATCCCGTACTGATCCTGAGTTACATCCTGTATTATACTCCAGAGCTGCACTCACTAGTCTGCTGGTGCAGTCACTGTGTACATACATTACATTACTTATCCTGTACTGATCCTGAGTTACATCCTGTATTATACCCCAGAGATGCACTCACTATTCTGCAGGCTTTATATCTTCAGAAAGGGAATCGGTCAGCAAGGTCAACACTCCTAAGTCGTTGATATGGGCTTGCAGGTCATACAGACTTTAATTAAATAATACCTTGATGTCTGCGATCTGCTGTCTTATTCCAGAGAATTCTGTGTTTTTCTGAACATGTAAATGAGCTGTTAAGAACTATGAGCCTGACTTAGATCTCTCTGATATTTGGCCTCCTATAAATGAAAGGATTGTTAACATTGTGTGACATGAAGATCAGGAGAGCAGACTTTCGGTCATTACACGTCTCATACTGGTAATGCCCCTTCTCATTTATAATAAGCTCTGCAGGCAGATTCTCGGGGAATTCGGTGTTCGGCCCATAAATCGTTGCAGCTATTTTACATATTAAGAAAAACATGGGGTTCTCTGGAACAAGACTTGGAATCATAGAATGTTAGAGTTGGAAGAGACCTCAAAGGTCATCGTGTCCATCCCCCTGCTCAATGCAGCGCAGGATTCAATAAACCATCTCAGACGGATGTGTGTCCAGCTTATATTTGAACACGTCCATTGAAGGAGAACTCACCACCTCTCGTGGTAGCCTGTTCCACTCATTGATCACCTTCATCTGATTACAGATATCAAGCTATCATTTAATTCAGCTTCCTCTGACCTGCATGCAGAGTTCTTAGGAGGGTTGATCTTGTTGGCAGATTCCCTTTAATGCCACGTTCACACGTTATGTGTTTGGTCAGTATTTCATATCGGTATTTATAAGCCGAAACCAGGAGAGGAACAATCAGAGGAAAAGTATAATAGAAACACATCACCACTTCTGTATTTATCACCCACTCCTGGTTTTGGCTTACAAATACTGATGTAAAACACTGACCAAATATTGAACATGTGAACACTGTCTAACTGATTTATCCCTACTGCATCTCAACATTTTGCACACTCTCATTGCTTTATAGTGAATCTGGCTGCCAGTAAGCTCGCTGACTATTTTCAATGAATACTGGCAGAAGTTAAATGATATGATCCAGGGTGGAATTTGGAAGGAGTATAAGATGAGCAATGCGATGTACATACAGTAATGTGCAGAAGATTTAGGCGGATGGGGGGGGGGGGGGGGCTGCAAAGTAAGAATTCATTCTAAAATTGAAGTGTTAACAGTTGCCGTTTTATTCAATGAGAAAAACAAAGAAATCTAAATCGCCTCAATATTTGGTAACCCCCTTTGTTTTCATCAATTCTTCTAGTTACTTGAACAAACTTTTTGAAGGACCTCGGCAGGAGGTGGTTACAAACATCTTGGGAGAACTGACCCCAGATCTTCTGTGGATGCAACTTGTGCAGACCCCTCTGTCTCTTCATGTGATCCCAGACAGACCGGATGATGTGAGATCAGGGCTCTGTGGGGCTGGATCATCACTTCCAGGACTTCTCATTCTTCTTTACGCTGAGGATATTTATTTATGATATTGGCTCCAAACTTATTCTACAGCAGGACAACGACCCCAAACATCCAAACAATCAGACGCATCCCTGATAATACATTATGGATAAGTATCTGCCTGTATTTCTTAGCACTGAGGACACCATTAATCCTGACCCAATCCCCAACTATGTGCTGAAATTTAGCCCCAAACTAACAAGGACACTCAATCATGCTTCATTATTCCTGCAAACCCTCAATATCGTTCCGCTCTCTAGCCCTGCGGGAAACAAACTTCCTTCTGCTGCAGCTAAATATTTCACATTGTGACTCATCAGTCCACACCTGTTGCCATATTTTTCTGCACCCCAGTTCCTATGTTTTCATGCATAGCTGAGTCGCTTGGCCTTGTTTCCATGTCAAAAGGTATGAGTTTTTTCTTGTCTCAAAATGTTCCATGAAGACCACATTTGACGAGGTTTCTCTGGACAGTAGATCGATGAAGCTGGTCCTACTGGCTTCTGCAATTTCTCAGCTGATGGCACTGCTGGACATCTTCCAATTTCAAAGTGAAGCAAGCATGATGCCTTTTTCGTCTGCTGCACTAAGGTTCCTTGGCCGAAAACTGCATCATTGGTCCTTAGTGTTACCCATTTCTTGATGCTTCTTCAAAAGAGCTTGACTATCACATGTTGAAACCCCAGCCTGCATTGAAATCTTTGCCTGGGAGAGATCTGGTTGATGCAGTATAGCTACCTTGTGTCTTGTTGCTGTTCTCAGTCCTGTGGGTGTATGACTTGTGATCTGAAACTCTTCCACAACCTCACCCTTTTAGCAGAGTTTGGCTGTTTCTCACCCAGTTTTAAGCCGTTTCTGTTTCGTTTAATGACTGTTCAAACTTACAAATGAAAATGATGCTCATTCTCAGCTGAGTGGTATAATTGGCTACTCATACGTTTGACTATAATCCTTTAAAATCCCTGACTCTGCACATTTACCTGGAAGAATTGATGAAGGCAAAGGGCAATCGTCAAATATTGATGGGATTTAGATTTCTCTTTTGTTCATTCACTTTGTAATTTGTTAATTGATGAAAATTAACTATTGTCACTTGTATGTTTGGAAGCTTCTTACTTTGCAGCATTTGTTTTCCACACCTGCCTGAAAAGGAAAATTTAATTTGCAAATGTTCCCTCTGTTCTACCAGATCTTCAAGTATGTGTTAGAAAAAAGTTCCACAACTTATATAATCTCCAGATCTCTTCTTGTTGTCACTTCACATCCAGGGGATAAACCTCAAAAAGGTCACATACTTTTCAAATGTTAGCGGTAGTGTTAAAGCCCCTTTACATTTAGCGATGCACCAGCGATCCGACCCGGTCAGGATCGCTGGTGCATCGCTAAATTATCGCTAGTGAGCTGTCACACAACACAGGCTGACCTCACAGCGATGCAGCAGCGACGTAGCGCACGATACTCACCTTTCACACACAGCGATCCTGACGTCCTCCTGCCTGCCTCCACGCGTCCCTCGTCGGCGCCAGCAGGAAGCCCAGCAGGAAGGGCCCGACGAGAAATGGAGCCAGACATTCTCGCGCGATCAGCGATGGACAGCGGGGGAGCCGGTCGGAGGTAAGTATCACACATAGCGATATCGCTATAACGTCACAAAATCGGTGACGTTATAGCGATATCGCTATGTGTAAAACCCCCTCTAGTTAAAGGGGTTGTCCTCTCATAATTAAAGTCTGTGATTTTTCATACTGTTGATTCATGATCGTGTGTAAAGCGCATTTGCTGTCAGAATTCACATGCCCACAAGACTTCTGCACTTATCAGTATAAGAGAATTGAGAGAAGCCCGATGGGTCTAGTCTGTATGTGACCGCAAGTGTGCAAAACGCTCGTACGGGAATAGTAACAGCAAGTGCTCTGTACACTGTCAACATTTGGCAGTCTAAAGACGCTGAAGACTTTTCATGGGTGATTGGATAACCACTTAAAAAAAAAAAAAAAAAAAAAAAAAAAAAAAAGAAAATTCTTTTAAGCTAAACTTACTAAGTTTTCCCTTTTTTGATGTATTGCATTGGTTCTCGCACAGAATCTTATTCATCAGATGTAATCTATCGTGTTCATTCAGACATAGCAGGTGGCCATCATTTTTTATAAAAAAAAGATTCAGTGTGAGTTGTATAAATTGTCATACAGTGTTTAATGAGGTTCTCTGACAACTTCACTGTGTACACTGGTAGGGTCTCGAGACTTCTTAGCGGGGTTTCCTTTGGTCATATATTAAATGGACCCACTCATTTGAGATTGAAAAGGGGCTTAATGCAACTTCTTTAGATAACATCGGCCAGTGGCTGAAGGAACTCGTCAGGGAACGTTGTTCCAAACATCTTGGAAAACTGACCCCAGATCTTCTGTGAATGTCACATGCGTAAATCCTTCTGTCTCTCCATGTGATCCCAGACAGGATGATGTGAGATCAGGGCTCTGTGGGGACATATCATAAAGAATTTTAGAGGCACATGAGAAACTTTTTTTTTTTTTTTTTTTTTTTTTATAACATTACCAGCAAAACCGATGTGATTTAAAGGCGCTGTTGAACTGTGTATTTTTTTTTTGTGGTTTTCAGTGGGATGCCTAAAAATTCATTTTGTATATACAAGTGCTTCTCTCTATTAGAATATCATCAAAAAGTTAATATCTGTTTTTAAATACAGAAAATGAAACTCCTATATGATATAGAGTTATTACAAATAGTGATCTATTTCACGTGTTTATTTCTGTTAATGTTGATGATTATGGCTTACAGCCAATGAAAACCCAAAAGTCTTTATCTCAGTATATTAGAATACTTTCTAACACCGGCTTGAAAAAATGATTTTAAAATCCAAAATGTTGGCCTACTGAACTGTATGTTTAGTAAATTCACTCAATACTTGGTCGGGTTCCTTTTGCATCAATGCAGCGTGGCATGGAGGCGATCCGCTTGTGGCACTGCTGAGGTGTTTTGGAAGCCCAGGTTGCTTTGCTAGCAGCCTTCAGCTCGTCTGCATTGTTGGGTCTGGTATCTCTCATCTTCCTCTTGACAATACCCCATAGATTCTCTATGGGGTTAAGGTCAGGTAAGTTTTCTGGCCAATCAAGCACAGTGATAGTTGTTTTTAAACCAGGTATTGGTACTTTTGGCAGTGTGCACAGGTGCCAAGTCCTGCTGGAGAATGAAATTTCCATCTCCAAAAAGCTTGTCGGCAGAGAGAAACATGAAGTGCTCTAAAATTTCCTGGTAAACTGCTGCGCTGACTTCGTCTTGATGAAACACAGTGGATCTACACCAGAAGATGACTTGGCTCCCCAAACCATCACTGATTGTGGAAACTTCACACTAGACCTCAAGCAGCTTGGATTGTGGCCTCTCCACTCTTCCTCCAGACTCTGGGACCTTGATTTCCAAATGAAATGCCTTTGGCGTTGTCTATTAGTCATGAGTGGCTTGACACAGGGAATATGACACTTGTAGCCCATGTCCTGAATACCTCTGTGTGTGGTGGCTTTTAAAGCAGTGACTCCAGCAGCAGTCCACTCCTTGTGAATCTCCCCCAAATTTTTGAATGGCCTTTTCTTAACAATCCTATCAAGGTTGCGGTTATCCCGGTTGCTTGTTTGCCTTTTTCTACCACACTTTTTCCTTCCACTCAACTTTCCATTAATATGCATGGGTACAGCACTCTGTGAACAGCCAGCTTCTTTAGCAATGACCTTTTTTGGCTTACCCTCCTTTTGTTGTGTGTCAATGACTGCCTTCTGGACATCTGTCAGGTCAGCAGTCTTCCTCATGATTGTGGAGCCTACTGAAACAGACTAAGTTACCTTTTTAAATGCTTATGAAACCTTTGCAGGTGTTTTTGTTAATTCTAATTTACTGAGATACGGTAATTACTTTTGGGTTTTCATAGGCTGTAAGCCATAATCAACATTAACAAAAAACACTTGAAATAGATCACTGTGTTTGTACAGACTCTATATGAGTTTCACTTTTTGTAGTGAAGACCTGAAATAAATTAACTTTGATATTCTACTTTAGTGAGAAGTGTGTGTGTGTGTGTGTGTGTGTGTGTGTGTGTGTGCGTGCGTGCGTGCGCGCTCTGGCAAAAATTAAGAGACCACTGCACAGTTTATAAAAATCAGCTTCTCTACATGTCTGACAGTCATTCCAGTGTCAGTTGAATTCTAACCAGAGTACACCTCATTCTACTTAAGGTGCTTCTGATGAGGTGATCACCTGAACCAAATCTTATATATCGAAGGAAAGTATAAAAAACCCTGCTGTGGTGTTCAGAATCCTCTTGCAATAGGACAAGCTGGATGGCAAAACAAGTGCTAGTAATATCCCAAAATTAATAGGAACTAAAAAATAATTTAACCATGCCAAAGGAGTTGAAAAGTCGAGTGAGGAAAAGAAGGGCTCAATTCAGGCTTTACTAGCAGAGGGATACAGTGAGCGTCATGTTGCCCCCATCCTTAAAATTTGTTAGACGGCAGTCCATTACAACAATGTCAAGCAGCAGACATTGGGGACAACAAAGTTACAGACCGGCAGAGGGCGATAACGACTCTCCACTGACCGGGATGACCGTGATTTTATTCGAATGTCGCTCAGCAACCGCAGGATGACATCAAGTGACCTACAAAAGGAATGGCAACTGGGGTGAAGTGCATGACAAGAACAGTTCGTAACAGGAACCTAGAGGCAGGGCTCAAGTCATGTAAATTTAGACAAAAGCCTTTCATCAATGAGAAGCAAAGGAGAGCCAGGCTGAAGTTTGCCAAAGACCATAAGGATTGGACCATAGAGGACTGGAGTAAGGTAATCTTCTTTGAAGAGTCTAATATTCAGCTTTGCCCAACACCTGGTCGTCTGATGGTTAGACAGAGACCTGGAGAGACGTATAAGCCACAGTGTCTTGAAATTTGATGAGGATTTTCGATGATCTGGGAATGCTTCAGCTAGGCTGGTATTGGGCAGGTTAATCTTTGTGAAGGACATATGAATCAAGCTCCATACTAGATTATCCTGGAAAAACAGTTGATTCCTTCTGCTCAGGCAATGTTCCCCAACTCTGAGGACTGGTTTTTCCAGCAGGACAATGCGCCATGCCACACAGCTAGGTCAATCAATGTGTGGATGAAGGACCACCACATCAAATCCCTGTCATGACCAGCCCAATCTCCAGACCTGAACCCCAATGAAAACCTCTGGAATGTAATCAAGAGGAAGATGGATAGTCACAAGCCATCAAACAAAGAAGAACTGTTTAAATTGTTGTACCAGGAATGGCATAAGGTCACCCAAAAGCAGTGTGAAAGACTGGTGGAAAGCATGCCAAGACGCATGAAAGCTGTGATTAAAAATCATGGTTATTCCTCAAAATATTGATTTCTCCTTCGCCTCATTGGGGGACACAGATACTGTGGGTGTATGCTTCTGCCGCTTGGAGGCTGACACTAAGTGGAAAAAAAGGTTAGCTCCTCCATCGTATACACCCTCGCCCCTATTGCGGGCGGAACTCAGTTTTTTGCTTAGTGTCTTTGGAGGCACACGTGTCTGGGTTTCTCCAGACTTCTTTTTTCCATGAAGATAAGACAGGGGAGACGGATCCTATTGAAAGGGTCCGATCTCCCCAAACCATCAACGGGTGAGCACGTGTTGAGTATCGTCTCCACGTATCCTTTCCCGCACCGAGGGACATATCTGGGCCTTTTTCCCCAGACTTCTATTTTTGTTTTTTATTTTATGAAGATAAGACAGGGGAAATGGATCCTATTGAAAGGGTCCGATTTCCCCAGACCAACAACGGTCGAGCACGTGCGAGTGTCCCTCCACGTATCCTCTCCCACGACGTGGGACATAATGCCGGACTTAGCCCTGTCCACCCCTAGGTATAGAAACCATGGGCTTGCACAGAGGCACAAGACTAGTCTGTGCGGCCCCCACTGCTCCACCAATGCTAGGCGGTGCTGCAAGGCGGCGGACAGTCCCTCTCCTCACCCCCTGAAGAGGTCAGACGGAGCTAGGGTGCCTGCACCGTCCAGAAATTAACTGGTGTGCTAGATCCAGAGTCAGGTATGGAGGGCTTGGGAGGGCCCTGCGGCAGTGTTCTGGGGAAGCTCCAGGCATCTTAGGGAGTGTAAGGCAATCCTCCTTCCCTCTCCTGCCTCCTTCCTCCAGGCAGGGACGCCGGGTTCCGGTGGCAGGGATCGCAGGGGAAAAGGCAGAGGCCACCAGCGCCCCCCTCCCCCGCGGCGGGCATGCAAAATTTAGCCCGCGGCTTCGGCCGTGACTAGGCCGCGGGCAGAAGTCCCCGCCCCCGTCGTGACGTCATTTACGGCGCCGCCCCACGGGCTAGGGCGGACGCCAAACAAATTGAGCCCCCGGCTTCATCGCAGGGTAGGCCGCGACTGGGAGAGGAACGTCCCGGCCTACCCAGAGGAAAGGAACGCTGGGCAGTGGAGCGCAGAGACAGCGGCCGGAACACAGGACGGGGTAAGTGTGACCCCCGACACTAGGGGCGCGCTACGGGCGATTAAAGGTGTTTTGTTTTTTTTTTCTCTCCTCCTCCCTTCCCCTCAACTCTCATATAAATTAGGCCTGGCAGCAATATGACCGAAAAGGGTAAATCGCACACGTTCCTTTATGCCGCATGCATGTCTTGTGGGGTTAGGTTTCCACGAGCACAGACCCAGAAGCCTGTGACTCCGAACGCGCCCAGGAGCCCTCCCCTGCGACTGTAGCCAATGTGTCCCTGGAGTGGGTCCTATCTCTGTCACAGTCCATGGTGTTACAAAGAAAGAATTTTTAGATTTAAATGTGCGCTGCTAGACAAACGACTCCTTGCAGATAATATACTTATATACTTTTAATTCCCAAGTATATAAGTATATTATCTGCAAGGAGTCGTTTGTCTACCAGCGCACGTTTAATTCCAAAAATTCTTTCTTTGTAAATCTAATGATTTATGGTCACTGAGTGGCCATTTGGATGTGCAGCAGCTTGATCTCTATTCCGTTGTGCCTGAAACTCTCCTGTTATTGGTGAGTATAATAGCTTGATTTATATCCATTTTACTTGGGTAAGACCCTATTGCGCTCTTTATCTTTTAGTTTTAACCACAGTCCATGGTGTCGCTTACGAGAGCAATAGAGTCCCTTCAAGCCCCAGATAGGGGCAGGGACAATCAGGGCTGTGGAGTCGGAGTCTGAGTCGGTGCTGATTTTGGTGGAGTCTGAGTTGGAGTCAGTATAAAATGGACCGACTCCTAAAATATATAATAAATTGGGTACAGTAGTTCAATGCAGAATATGCTGAATATTTTTTCATAGGAATTTGGGAAAGTTATGAAATGTCCTATAAATGGCTGTTCTATTCCTGATCTAAGGCTACATTCACACACAGCGTTTTTCCTGCGTTTTTTGAGGATACGTTTTTCAGTTGCAAAAGCAGATCAGCTTTTTAAAAAACCGCATCACCTGAAACGTTTTTGAGCTCATAGATAATGTTTTCAATAGCAAAAGCAGATTAGAAATCTGCTCTATATATCCATTTATCCATATCTGTCTATCCATATCATATCTGTACCAAAAAGAATGAAAGCCAGATAGCACACAGACTAACACTCCTCTTTTTTAGCACCAGTCAGGTACACCTCATAGCTGCCCAAAAGGACGCCCAGGACAGGCATTGCTCGTCTTCAGTAACATCAACATCAACTGATAGTTGGAATAAATAGACTGCATTCATCACCACATCTTCTTAAGGTGCAGGCTTTATTTTCAAGTGTAGGGGTGTGCAGTATGAGGTTCTGCAGCAGCTGAGGTGTGCAGTATGAAATTCTGCGGAACAGTATGAGATTCTGCCCCCCCCCCCCCCCCAGGTTTGATCCTGGCTACGCCCATAGTGTGAATGTAGCCTGAGGATCTAGGCTTTATCTTAGCCGGGTTAAGTCATAGTGTGTATGTGTGTGTGTGTGTGTGTGTGTGTGTGTGTGTGTGTGTGTGTGTGTGTGTATATATATATATATAGTACAGACCAAAAGTTTGGACACACCTTCTCAATCAAAGCGTTTTCTTTATTTTCATGACTATGAAAATTGTAGATTCACTCTGAAGGCATCAAAACTATGAATTAACACATGTGGAATTATATAATTAACAAAAAAGTGTGAAACAACTGCAAATACTGTATGTCTTATATTCTAAGTTCTTCAAAGTAGCCACCTTTTGCTTTGATTTCTGCTTTGCACACTCTTGGCATTCTCTTGATGAGCTTCAAGAGGTAGTCACCGGAAATGGTTTTCACTTCACAGGTCTGCCCTGTCAGGTTTATTAAGTGGGATTTCTTGCCTTATAAATGAGGTTGGGACCATCAGTTGTGTTGTGCAGAAGTCTGGTGGATACACAGGTGATAGTCCTACTGAATAGACTGTTAGAATTTGTATTATGGCAAGAAAAACGAGTAGCCATCATTACTTTAAGAAATGAAGGTTAGTCAGTCCAAAAAATTGGGAAAACTTTGAAAGTGTCCCCAAGTGCATTGGCAAAAACCATCAAGCGCTACAAAGAAACTGTCTCACATGAGGACCGCCCCAGGAAAGGAAGACCAAGAGTCACCTCTGCTGCGGAGGATAAGTTCATCCGAGTCACCAGCCTCAGAAATCGCAGGTTAACAGCAGCTCGGAATAGAGACCAGGTCAATGCCACACAGAGTTCTAGCAGCAGACACATCTCTACAACAACTGTTAAGACTAGAGGAGACTTTGTGCAACAGGCCTTCATGGTAAAATAGCTGCTAGGAAACCACTGCTAAGGACAGGCCACAAGCAGAAGAGACTTGTTTGGGCTAGAGAACACAAGGAATGGACACTAGACCAGTGGAAATCTGTGCTTTGGTCTGATGAGTCCAAATTTGAGATCTTTGGTTCCAACCACCATGTCTTTGTGCGACGCAGAAAAGGTGAACGGATGGACTCTACATGCCTGTTTCCCACCGTGAAGCATGGAGGAGGAGGTGTGATGGTGTGGGGGTGCTTTGCTGGTGACACTGTTGGGGATTTATTCAAAATTGAAGGCATACTGAACCAGCATGGCTACCACAGCATCTTGCAGCGGCATGCTATTCCATCCGGTTTGTGTTTAGTTGGCCCATCATTTATTTTTCAACAGGACAATGGCCTCAAACACACCTCCAGGCTGTGTAAGGGCTATTTGACCAAGAAGGAGAGTGATGGGGTGCTACGCCAGATGACCTGGCCTCCACAGTCACCAGACCTGAACCCAATCGAGATGGTTTGGGGTGAGCTGGACCGCAGAGTGAAGTCAAAAGGGCCCACAAGTGCTAAGCATCTCTCGGAACTCCTTCAAGACGGTTGGAAGACCATTTCTGGTGACTACCACTTGAAGCTCATCAAGGGAATGCCAAGAGTGTGCAAAGCAGTAATCAAAGCAAAAGGTGGCTACTTTGAAGAATCTAGAATATAAGACATATTTTCAGTTGTTTCACACTTTAATTATATAATTCCACATGTGTTAATTCATTGTTTTGATGCCTTCAGAATGAATCTACAATTTTCATAGTCATGAAAATAAAGAAAACTCTTTGAATGAGAAGGTGTGTCCAAACTTTGGTCTGTACCGTATACATGTATACAGTGTATTACATATTTACAATTTATTACAGTTTTTTGTGTTCTAAAGTTGTATTCCAATAAATAGATATTATGTTCTATCTAAATATCTTGATTATTGGATCATAGAAATGATTAAATGTCTAATGTTCACATTGTACTACAATAAATTTTTCCCTTAAATATAAGCAATATATGTGGGAGTCGGAGTCGATGTAAGGGAAATTGAGGAGTCTGAGTCGCAGGTTTGCCTTACCGACTCCACAGCCCTGGGGACAATGGCTCGCCGGCCTTAAAGGGAACCTCCACCTCACAAAAGCCTCCGACCTGCAGGGGCCGCTCTCACTCCAGGCAGACCCGGAGGAAACGAATCCACACGGTGTCGCCCAGTCCATCCGGTGCTTTGGCATCCGTAAGCTCTGCTTCTCGCTCCCCGTCACCAGTGGTTGATAGCGAGCAGACCTCAGATTGCGACTCAGACGAGCCCCTTGACCTGGACACTCCAGGGTCACGTGAAACAGTGGACAGCCTCATAGAAGCAGTCAATCAGACCCTGGGGATTGAGGATGATCCCGAAGCGGCTACGGGGGCATAAAGTGGCATTTAAGCGAGTGAAGCGCCCGCACAGAATTTTTTCCTCTCACCCGGAGTTTGAGGACATAGTGCAGCGGCACAGAGAACGTCCAGACAGATGTTTCTCGGGTCAAAAAGCACTCGAAACAAGGTATCCGTTTGCTCTGGACCTCCGTAAAAAGGTATGGAATCCCCGTTGGGATCCGTCCTTAGGGTTTCCTCAATTAAGGATCCCACGGATCGCCTTAGAGTGCTTGGCTCGCTCAGTATATGAGGCGTCGGGGTCAGCGCTCGCTCCCTCATTCGCAGCAACTTGGGTAGCCAAGGCTATGATATCATGGTCAGAAACATTAAACAAGGTCGCACAGGAACAGGATCTACCTGCAGAGATTTCGGAGGTCGCAGGTCAGGTGGCGATGACCGGAGACTATGTAATCAATGCGTTTTGGGATGCGGAAAATTGCTCAGCACTTGCTGTCGCTAATGCAATTTCTGTCAGAAGAGCCCTATGGTTAAGGACATGGCGAGTCGATCCTACTTCTAAGAAGTCCTTGACTTCCCTGCCTTATCAGTGCGGCCACCTATTTGGGGAGAAGTTGGATCAACTTATCTCGACTCCACAGGAGGAAAGAACGGGTTTCTCCCTCAACAAAAGGGCAAAACGCTTTTTCGTCACCTGTTTTCAGGCACGTTTTCGGGCCTTTCGCAACCCCGGGTGGACTACAGCGGCTAATTCCGCCGCTTCAGGCTGCCCCAACCAGGATAGGGAGCGGCAGGTCTCAAATAGAGCCAACCCATTGGGGAGAATGCATACTCAGCAGCCCAGATCGAGGGGATCCAGATCCCAAAGATCGTCCACCAAATGACTCGAGGCCTTTACCAGACGAAACCGGCAAGGTTGGCGGCCGCCTACTCTGGTTTCACTACGTCTGGGTCAAAGTCGCTCACGACTCATGGGGAAAGGAATCGGTGGCCTCGGGTTACAGAATAGAATTTGTCAGATGGTTTTTTTCTTCCCGGCTTCCCAGGGTGGATACCCAGGCAAGGGCTCTATTGGGAGCCATCAAATCGCTCCAGCACAACGGAGTCATTGTTCCAGTGCCGGAACATGAAAGAGCTCAGGGGTTCTATTCCAACCTTTTTGCGGTTCCCGAAAAGGACGGGTCTGTCAGGCCTGTTTTGGACCTGAAGCTTCTGAATAAATTCATCAGGATAAGACATTTCCTGATGGAGTCTCTCCTTTCAGTCATATTGGCCATGGAGCAGTGAGGATACTTGGCCTGAATAGACATCCAGGACGCATATCTGCATATTCCCATTTTTCCTCCTCATCAGAGGTTTCAATGTTTCACCATTGGCGATCAACATTTTCGGTTCGTAGCGCTACCCTTCGGGCTAGCCACAGCTCCCAGAGTGTTCGCAAAGGTTATGGCAGTTGTCATGGCCACACTGCATTCTCGAGGCATAGTCGTCTTGCCTTGTCTGGACGACCTCTTGGTCAAGGGCCCGTCAATACGGGCATGCAAGGAAAAGGTCAACATCACGATACTCTTGCCCGCTTAGGATGGTTGGCAATGCAAAGAAGTCATCCCTTGTGCCAGCTCAGAGGATCTCCTTCCTAGGAATGATCTTCGACACTTGCCGAGGGTTGGTAATTCTCCCTCAGGAAAAGGCGCTAGCTCTCCTGCAGGGAGTTCGGACACTTCGTCAACCAGTCCCTCATAACATAACATCCAATCCGGGATGAGGATTCTAGGGAAAATGGTGGCAGCAATGGAAGCGATACCTGTCACCCAGTTCCACCTTCGCCCCCTGCAGCACTCCCTCTTGTCAGCCTGGGACAAGAATCCTTTCACGCTCGATCGGCGGTGCCAACTGTCCTCTCAAGTCAGGCAGTCGCTCGGATGGTGGATAACTAGTTCCTCTCTGGCCCAGGGGAAACCTTTCCCCCCAGATCATTGGCTGGTAATGACAACCGACGCCAGTCTCCTCGGTGGGGGAGCGGTGTTTCGCCACCACACAGCCCAGGGACGGTGGTCGCCACAGGAGGCACGCCTCTCGATCAACTTATTGGAGATACGAGCAATTCGGCTGGCTCTGCAGAAGTTTCTACACTTTTTAGCAGGCCGCCCTGTCTGGATTCAATTGGACAATGCCACGGCGGTGGCTTACATAAATCATCAAGGGGGCACCCACAGCAGAGCAACCAGAGGGGGAGCTCGTTCTTCAGAGGGCCGAAGCAAACCACTCGGTGATTTCAGCGGTCCACATCCCGGGGCATGGAAAATTGGGCGGCAGACTTTCTCAGCCAGCAGGGTCTTGCATCCGGAGAGTGGTCTCTACATCCCGAAGTTTTTCAGCAGATTTGTCAACTGTGGGAAGCTCCGAATGTGGACCTGATGGTTTCCAGAGTGAATGCCAAGGTGCCCACATATGTCGCTCAGGCCAGGGACCCGCAGGCATTCGCGGTGGACGCGTGGGTTCTGCCATGGAACTAGTTTCGCCTCCCATATCTATTTCCCCCACTGCCACTACTTCCGAGAGTCATCAAAAAGATCAAGACGGAAGGGGTGCCGGCGATCCTGCTGGCCCCGTCGAGCGTGGGACGCAGATCTAATGCAGCTGCTCGCCGACGTTCCTTGGCGCCTGCTAGAGCGCCCAGATCTACTGTCTCAAGGGCCGATTTGCACCCGAACTCAGGGACTCTGTTTGAAGGCATGGCAGTTGAATCTTGGATTCTAACCCGGCAGGGTTCGGGAGCGAGGTGGTCGCTACAATGATTGGCGCCCAGAAGCCTGCTTCAGCACTAATTTACTACCACACCTGGAAGGTGTTCTTTCCTTGGTGTTGACACCGCGGTGTTTCCCTGCTGGGATTCTCGATCCCCCAACATCTTGGCTTTTCTCCAGTCAGGCTTAGAGAGCCCGGATAGCTCAGTCGGTAGAGCATTAGACTCGGGCTTTGCCCCTTATCCATCCTGTTCCAGCGCAGAATTGCTACTAATTTGCAGGTGAAGACTTTTCATTCAGGGAGTCTCCCACTTGGTACCTCCCTAGAAGGCGCCTATGGACACCTGGGACCTTAACATGGTCCTAAGTGTTCTGCAGGAAGCTCCATTTGAACCGCTTCAGAATATCTCTTTGAGGTACCTTACCTGGGAAGTGATGTTCCTAGTGGCCATCACTTCCATCAGGCGGGTTTCAGAGCTGGTGGCCCTATCCTGCCGAGCTCCGTTCCTCACTTTCCATAGGGATAAGGTGGTCCTCAGACCAGCCCCTCCTTTTCAGCCAAAAGTCGTGTCCTCTTTTCACATTAATGAAGATGTTGTTTTGCCTTCATTTTGTCCAGCACCGGTGCGCCATTTGGAAAAGGCTCTTCACACGTTACGTGTCACATGTAGCGAGATCGCTGTTGCGTCACAAAATCGTGTCCCCTCCCAAATTAGTATTTAATTTAAAAACCAATTGACAGTTCAAGTTAATAAAGTTAACCCTTTTGATATTTACTAATGTATCTGGCACCAGGATGGGCTGCTTCCATTAATAACGCCTTGCAGATGCAGCAGTTACTCCGCTAGAGGGCGCTGTTGCAGTTCGTAACTTTTCACCAGAAGCGACTTGGGATGTTGATCATTTCTGACATTGGGGCGGCTAGTTGCACTCTTTGTTGGAAGACAGACAGACGAGAAGTGTATGCAGTCATTCTCTAGTATGGCCTGTGGTTTAAAGGGATTGCCGGGATGATCTATCTCTAGGATAGGTCATCAATTTGAGATCAGTGGAAGTCTGACACCTGGCACCCCTAAACTTAAGCAAGTGGGAGGTAAACTGCAGTAGCCATGTATGGACCTGCAGTTTTCTACCCATATATATATTATATATCCTAGCCCAGCTGATTGGTGGGGATGTCGGGTGTTGGACCCCCCCCACCCCCCATTTTTTATTGAGACTAAATTTAATTCCCCCTCCCCAGCTTTAAAAATATTATTTATAATGATCATTTTACAGATAATATCCATTAGGTATGATTTGAAAAAAAAAAAAGTAGAATTGCCTCGTTTTTCGTATGATTTTGAAAAAAAAAAAAAAAGTAGAATTGCCTCGTTTTTCGTTCTCATCTCATCTTTCGTGTTTTTTTTTTTTTTTTCTAACAGCCATTCCCTTTCTTTTTTTCCATTGACATGGCTGTACGAAGGTTTTTTTTGTTAGTTTCTCATGCTGGTGCTGTAACTTTTATTGATGCCATTTTTCGGTACATAAGCCGTTTTGATCATTTATCTTATTTCTTGTTTTTTCTTTTCTGCAACACTTTTTTTTTTTTTTTTTTTGGGGGGGGGGTGCAATTAATGTACAGTTAGAATTTTATATTTTCGTAGATTGGAAAAATAACTTTTTGCTTTTTTTTTAATGTGGTTTTGAACATGTGAAAGGTGGGGGTGATTTAAACATTTTTCTTTTAATTCTTTTTATTTGATGTGTGATCATTTACCTATACAATATGCTACAGTACATTTGTTGTAAAGTGAATGGTGTCATTCAAAATTTCAACTCATCCCACAAAACAACACGCCCTCGTACGACTGTCGTCAGAACGGTCTTGGCTCTTGGAAGAAGGGGAGGGACATGCTCAAATTTGCTGAAGGTGAGAAGGGGTTAAGTATGACTTTGTATACAGGCTCTGCAGCCTCTGTCATAATCCCTATATACGTGAGGACGGATTACGTCGGAGGTGATGAGTAATGGTGTTGCAACGTGCTCGCTGCTTCTGTGATCGCCTCCGTAATCAGACCTCTCCCACATGTGATCAGGCGTTCAGCAATGTCGGCCCGGTCTGCCCCGTATGGTTTGTATTGTCCTTCCTTTGTCTTGCCTGCTGTGTTTCCATCACTTGTTTATTCAGCTTTATGCCTTTTTATTATCGAATTGTTAATGTTTTACCTGTCTAGCTTTTTTATTCCTTCTGTTTGAATTTTAACCTATTTATTTATTTATTTATTTATTTTTATTTTTTTTCATTTTAAGGAAAGAAGAAAATCCCAAAGTTGTCTAAGCTCCCGATCTTTGATCAGCCGGATCCCACTCCACCCACGTAAGGTTCAGTCCTAAGAAATATATGGCATGTTTTCCTTTTGTGTTCTTTTATGTAAGATAATGCCTGTTTTGTACCTGAAAAGAGCGACACAAAGTGGCAGGAAGTGTTTATTTTCCCTACTGCACTCCCAGAGGAGAAATTAAGTATTACAATTTTATTTAATTAAAAAAAAAAAAGGGTTTAGCTATAATGCAAGGACTTGTTGCCTCCTCCAGAGCAAGAGATGGTTTTTCACTTCAGATAGAAGTTGAGGGTCCTGAACACTGCCCACCTTGGTAGTTTATATGTCAGTGGATGGAAAACCCATTCTTTGACTCTTAACTTATAGGGAATGCAAGTAATTACTAAAACTAATGATTCTGTTGCATTTTTCTAGAACTTTGCATTGTGGTTCCTCTGTTATCCGTTTTGGTAATGAATAAATTGACGTAAAACAAGTGTTCACCTTCTTAAAGGGGCTTTGTACTGTTGAATCGGTGCTGTAGGCACACACCCTAGCGAAAATACATATCTGATATTTCCAGGAGGAATAACAGCGGAACGGTACAATTTGTATTCAAAACATCCAGAAATAGGGATGTTTGTGTTCATTTGAAGCAGTAGAGAAAAAAATAAATGAGAGTTCCTTGGAGTAAAGAATGCATAGGGGTCTAAATATTAAGAGGGTCTTGCAATCGCAGCGCCTTTCCTGTCAGAGTTTCTGTGCATTGCTTGCTCTTATCTATGGACAGATAGATACAAGTTGGGTGTAGGGACTTCCTTGGAATATCGGAGGTGCCACAGAGCTGACATCATAATGGAACTGCTGCTGAAAGAATCCCCAGCTGTTAAATTCCTGGCATTCCAGCTGCTGACTGAATGGAGCGGAGTGCCTCTGATTGAAAAGTCCTTCCCTGCGCATTGTCTGTGACTCACAGTTGCCCCCTGCTAGTGCACGCTTGCCATTACATCTTCCACTTGCAGGTTCTTTTGCTGATAAGGAATCCCTATAGATTCAGATTGCACCAGTCGTTTCTGCTGCTAAAGGCCCCGTCACACTAAACGATGCACCGGCGATCCCGACAAAGATACGACCTTGTCAGGATCGCTGGTGCTTCGCTACATGGTCGCTGGTGAGCTGCCAAACAGGCAGATTTCACCAGCGATCAGGACCAACGAGGACGCTGGTATCGAAGGTAAATATTGGGTAACTAAGCATGCGACACTTAGTTACCCGCTGTTTACCTTGGATACCAGCATCCTAGCGCGAGCACGCAGGTATCTAAGGTACACAGCGGGTAACTAAGTGACGCGCGGCGCTTAGTTAGCCGATATTTACCTTAGATACAAGCCCCAGTGTCTGCTTACAGCGCTGGGAGCTCACTGATCGCCGGTCTCCCGCCTGCCACACGCAGCGATGCATGCTTGTCAGCGGGAGACCAACGATCAAAAAATGGCCCAGGACATTCAAGCACGATCAGCGATACCCGGCGGGGGGCGGTCGCTGATGTGTGTCACACAGCGAGATCGCTGGCGCGTCACAAAATCAACGATCTCGCTAGCGATCTCGCTGTGTGTGATGGGGCCTTAAGAAATTGCCACCTATCAGCATAAATGTGCTCAATTGGTGCAAAGATCTATCAGCGGCGACTTCTGCACATATTTTTATGGCACTGCTAACACATGCATTGAGTGAAAAGGTCCTTAAATGTACCCCACATGCAGCCTGCAGGCATTATTCCTGCTTATTCTGCTATTAAGGACGATTTCACACTTCTTTTTTTTTTCCGGTACCAGAGATGAAAATGTCCGTGTTTGTAATACTTGTTGCACACGTGTGACAACTGTGTGCTGCATCAGTACCACACTCGCGGGCACCAGGAAAGAAGCGCTACAGTAAGCGCTGTTCTCCTGGTACTGAAGACCGCTCTCATCATTCTTCCCTACTCTGCTAACGATCAGCGCGAGCAGGGCATAATGAGTTGTATTCAAAAGATAACAATGGCAGCAGGCGGCTTCTGATGGGACTATTACCCCATCAGCCTACGCCTGCTGCCACTAATAACAGTGGCAATAGGAGCAGTTGATGAAAGTATTCATCAGCCCCTGCATGCACAATAAATACATGAAAAACCTGTCGTAGGATCCCCTCTATTTTCTATAACCAGCCAGTCAAAGCTGACAGCTGGGGGCTGCAACCCTCAGCTGTCAGCTTTACTAAGAGCAAGGCTAGTTATCAAGAATAGATGGATTCCCACGCTGTTTTTTTTTTTAAATTTATTTATGGGTCTCCCCCATTTTTTGACAACCAGCCTTGCTAAAGCAGACAGCTGGGGGCTGGAATTCTCAGGCTGTTAAGGGGCCATTGATATAGGCCCCTCCAGCCTTAAAATAGCAGCTCGCAGCTGCACAGAAAAGGCTCATCTGCTAGATGTGCCATTTTTGGCGCTTTTCCCAGCACTTCCCACTTGCCCTGTAGACACGGATTACGGCTTCGGTGGAATTAGGTGTTAAGTGAGTATAACTGTGTTTTGTTTTGTTATATATACAGTGCCTACAAGTAGTATTCAACCCCCTGCAGATTTAGCAGGTTTGATAAGATGCAAATAAGTTAGAGCCTTCAAACTTCACACAAGAGCAGGATTTATTAACAGATGCATAAATCTTACAAACCAAAAAGTTATGTTGCTCAGTTAAATTTTAATAAATTTTAAACATAAAAGTGTGGGTCAATTATTATTCAACCCCTAGGTTTAATATTTTGTGGAATAACCCTTGTTTGCAATTACAGCTAATAATCGTCTTTTATAAGACCTGATCAGGCCGGCACAGGTCTCTGGAATTATCTTGGCCCACTCCTCCATGCAGATCTTCTCCAAGTTATCTAGGTTCTTTGGGTGTCTCATGTGGACTTTAATCTTGAGCTCCTTCCACAAGTTTTCAATTGGGTTAAGGTCAGGAGACTGACTAGGCCACTCCAACACCTTAATTTTTTGCCTCTTGAACCAGGCCTTGGTTTTCTTGGCTATGTGCTTTGGGTCGTTGTCTTGTTGGAAGATGAAATGACGACCCATCTTAAGATCCTTGATGGAGGAGAGGAGGTTCTTGGCCAAAATCTCCAGGTAGGCTGTGCTATCCATCTTCCCATGGATGCGGACCAGATGGCCAGGCCCCTTGGCTGAGAAACAGCCCCACAGCATGATGCTGCCACCACCATGCTTGACTGTAGGGATGGTATTCTTGGGGTCATATGCAGTGCCATCCAGTCTCCAAACGTCACGTGTGTGGTTGGCACCAAAGATCTCGATTTTGGTCTCATCAGACCAGAGAACCTTGAACCAGTTTGTCTGAGTCCTCCAAGTGATCATGAGCAAACTGTAGACGCTTTGAAAGTAAAGGTACCTTACGGGCTCGTCTGGAACGGAGACCATTGCGGTGGAGTACGTTACTTATGGTATTGACTGAAACCAATGTCCCCACTGCCATGAGATCTTCCCGGAGCTCCTTCCTTGTTGTCCTTGGGTTAGCCTTGACTCTTCGGACAAGCCTGGCCTCGGCACGGGAGGAAACTTTCAAAGGCTGTCCAGGCCGTGGAAGGCTAATAGTAGTTCCATAAGCCTTCCACTTCCGGATGATGATGCTCCCAACAGTGGAGACAGGTAGGCCCAACTCCTTGGAAAGGGTTTTGTACCCCTTGCCAGCCTTGTGACCCTCCACGATCTTGTCTCTGATGGCCTTGGAATGCTCCTTTGTCTTTCCCATGTTGACCATGTATGAGTGCTGTTCACAAGTTTGGGGAGGGTCTTAAATAGTCAGAAAAGGCTGGAAAAAGAGATAATTAATCCAAACATGTGAAGCTCATTGTTCTTTGTGCCTGAAATACTTCTTAATACTTTAGGGGAACCAAACAGAATTCTGGTGGTTTGAGGGGTTGAATAATAAATGACCCTCTGAATAAACTTTTCACAATCTAAAGAAAAATTAAACAAAGAAATAACATTCTTTTTTGCTGCAGTGCATTTCACACTTCCAGGCTGATCTACAGTCCAAATGTCACAATGCCAAGTTAATTCCGAATGTGTAAACCTGCTAAATCTGCAGGGGGTTGAATACTACTTGTAGGCACTGTGTGTGTGTGTATGTGTGTGTGTGTATATATATATATATATATATATATATATATATATATATATATATATCTCTGAGTGTGTGTATATGTATCAAGCCACGCCCACTCCGCGTAACCACACTCCACATGCAAAGCCGGTAAAAAACACTCCGCATAACCACACTCCACATGCAAAGCCGGTAAAAAACGGACATGTCTGCGTGTTTTGCCTAAGGACACATGGTCCGTGGAAACACTGACATGCGCATAGACCCACTTGAATGGCTCTATATGTGTCCGTGTCTCCGGTACGTGTGAAAACTCACTAAACGTTCCGGAGACACGGACGTGTGAAAGAGCCCCAAGGCTGAGATCAGAGACGACTGGCTGTTTGACCCCCTCAGATGACGCAGTCATTTGCAGCTACAGCTTCTAAGCGATTAAATGGAAAAAGTGAGCTCTCTTGTCACTCCATCATGGACCCTTAGGCTCATAATATGCTGATTGTGCTATAGCGGAGTAGACGGAGGTTTCAAACAACTGACTTTACATTATTACATCGGTGGGGGAATTGTGTTGGACGAACCTGGAGCATCTGATCTGCGGCACTATGTTACCCGTACATAAAATTTCCGTCTTCCCTTTTAGGCCACCACGTGACTTGGACTCGAAAGCATGCATCCTAATTGGAGAAAAGGTTGGTAGTTTTAACTGAAATATCCACTTATGCATAGATGATATTTACATAAAATATTAAATTGCAGTGTATTACACTCCAGAGGTGCATTCACGACTCTGCAGACTTCCGAGCTGGATTCTCCCTTTTTATCCAAATAAATTGGTGTCTACTTAAAGGCAACCTGTCAGCTTTTATAAGATGCGGCCACTGCCTTTCAGGGCTTATCTACAGCATTCTATAATGCTGCAGATAAGCCCCCGATCCGACCTGCAACATGAGAAAAACTAATTTTATTATACTCACTGGCGGTGGGGGGGGAAGCAGTCCGGTCCAATGGGTGTTGCATGTTTGGGTCCGGCACCTCCCATTTTCCTGCGACTGCGCCTTCCTGCTTCATTCATAGCTTCTCGGCATCGCACTCCTTCGCAGGCATATTTATCTGCCCTGTTGAGGGCAGAGCAAAGTACTGCAGTGCGCAGGCGCTGGGAAAGGTCAGAGAGGCCCAGCACCTGTGCACTGCAGTACTTTACTCTGCCCTCAACAGGGCAGAGAAGTACGACTGCGCAGGAGCGTGGTGCAGGAGGGCTGCATCGCAAGAGGATGGGAGGTGCTGGACCCGGACCTGCGACACCCACTGGACCGGACAGCGCCCCCGATTGAGCCTAATAAAAGTTATTTTTCTTATCTTGCAGGAAGGATTGGGGGCTTATCTGCAGCATTATAGAATGTTGTAGATAAGCCCTGAAAGGTGGTGGCCGCATCTTATATCGGCCAAAACAGGTGACAGGTTCCCTTCAAAAATTACTTTGGTATATTTGCAAGTTATATCGTTACTTCAATTATAATACAGGAGGTAACTCAGGATCAGTACAGGATAAGTAATGTAATGTATGTACACAGTGACTGCACCAGCAGAATAGTGAGTGCAGCTCTGGAGTATAATATAGGATGTAACTCAGGATCAGTACAGGATAAGTAATGTATGTACACACAGTGACTGCACCCGCAGAATAGTGAGTGCAGTTCTGGAGTATAATACAGGAGGTAACTCAGGATCAGTACAGGATCAGTAATGTAATTGTATGTACACAGTGACTGCACCAGCAGAATAGTGAGTGCAGCTTGGGGGAATATAATACAGGATGTAACTCAGGATCAGTACAGGATAAGTAATGTATGTACACAGTGACTCCACCAGCAGAATAGTGAGTGCAGCTCTGGAGTATAATGCAGGATGTAACTCAGGATCAGTACAGGATAAGTAATGTATGTACTCAGTGACTGCACCAGCAGAATAGTGAGTGCAGCTCTGGAGTGTAATACAGGATGTAACTCAGGATCAGTACAGGATAAGTAATGTAATGTATGTACACAGTGACTGCACTAGCAGAATAGTAAGTGCAGCTCTGACTGTAGATCAAAGCTTCAGATAACATTACATTTGTCTGACCTGATTACAGCAGCAAGAAATGTACTTGGGCTATCCTGGCAGGCTTTATAGTCATCTGGTTCTTTGCGTCCATTATGCCAGGGTGTTACATGGATTGGGGGACAGAGGCAGCTCTCTGGATTTTCTGCTGTTTGTAGTGTTGATAGATCCTGCTGCTGTTCCTCTATGAACCACATATCTCATTCTCTGTTGTAACCTGACTGCAGTATGTGAGTTCCCACCTCGTGACTTCATACTTGATGCCCCCAGCTAAGCCCCGATCCGCAATCTTTTCAGGTGGAATTTGAGTTAACTTGTAGAACTGAATTTTGCTGCTCCTGTCCGTCACCACTGCTGCACGACCAATGTGTACTGGAATAACAGTTGTTAGAAAATAGTCATGCTTATCTACAATCTTCTTGGAAAATTGAAATCAAAATGTTTAGGAAACCTTTGGTGTTTAACTGGAGGCGTCAGTATTACCAGGCACTACCGTTTACTGGGTTTACAACTTGTAGTAAAATGGGGTGGGGGCTGACATTGATGGTACAAACGTTCTGTGGCAATTAATTCTTGCACTTTGCAATAGGAATTCCCTGTCCTTCTTGGTTTACAGCTCCTGCTGCCTGACCTCTGCGCCATTCATTATCAATGGGACTGCCGGAGAAAGCTGACAGCAGCGCTACTTCCAGCAGTGCCCCAGACAATGACCGTGCTCAGGTCATTGCTAAGGGTATGTGCACACTTTGCGGTTTCTGCTGCGTTTCCGGCTCTGCAGAAACGCTGCAGATTTTGCTGCGTTGTACAGTACCTTTATTTCCTATGGAAATAAAAAAAAGCTGTGCACATGCTGCGTTTTTTTCCGCGCGGTTTTGCTGTGGTTTACAATCCGCAGCATGTCAATTGTTTGGTGCAGAAACGCTGCGGTTTTACACCTCATCCATTATGAGGTGTAAAACCGCAGGGCAAAACCGCAGAAAAAACGCAGATAATCCGCAGAAAAACCGCAGCACTTTGTCCTGCGGATTTCCTGCGGTTTTCTCTACAAAATCTGCAGAGACTAAAAACTACGTGTGCACATACCCTAAGAAGACCCCCATTCTTAGGATCGTTGGGGGTGCATGCCTTTAATATCTTATGTGGGAGCTGTCAGCAGTAAAAGCTCGTACAGTTCACTCTTAATCCCGTGTGTGTCGGCTGCCGAGTGCACAGGCTTCGGCCAGTGGAAACTTTATAAAGTTTGTGGCGAATGAGCTGTTTTTTCAGTGCCTGTCACTACTGATCTGCTCACAACATAAGAATGGAACATTGTGTTCCTGCCGGTGGAGCGTTTATCCCCGGAGCTGCCAAAATCCGTGCAAAATCCACCTCCACCGGCAGGCTGAGCTCTGCACGTATAAGATCATCAGTAAACGACTGCTGCACACTTTTATGCGTTGCAGAAACTCTTTTCCCCGGCGCGGCTGCGACCCGCGCAGCACAAGTCAGGATATAAGCAGTTAATTAAGGCCATGCCAGGAGCTGCATGAGATGACGACGCTGCGTGCCAAGAGCTTTTTAATTACGCAGCACATTCTCAGCTGGCCTGTGAGGGAAGGAGGTGCCTTCCGAATGGGAATGACCCTTTTGGCCGGTCTCCAGGCTATAGAATCACAGTGGCGGTGCAGGGCTGCTGCCTGGCCAGCACTTGGGACTGCACACATGGCATCGTATTGTGATCATTATACTGTATGACCATCGATCTGTGATTATCACTTTCTCCTATCTCTTTACTCCTTTAGAACTTTGAGGTAAAAGCCGATGACTTATTACCTATTGAAGAACTGGGTCGGGGTGCCTACGGAGTGGTGGAGAAGATGCGCCATGTGCCGAGTGAACAGATCATGGCTGTAAAGGTATGAGGCGGTAGTTTATACCATTTGTTAGTATACAATACCATGTATTATTTATTATTATGATATGCCATTTTATATTTATGTTATACATTTTAATATAGTACAGAGAATCATGCAAACAGAAAAAAATAAATTCCTATGCCTACCTGTGGTGCATAGATGTGAATTGGGTCGTTCCTAGATCTGTTAGAATGTAGAGATGATTCACTGAATGAGTGTTTTCTGCAGTTCATATTACCAAGATGGATAATCTAAAGCACATATTCATTCATACTCAGCTTTTCATTCATTCATTCATTCATACATACTGTACATACATTCATTCATACATACTGTACATACATACATTCATACATACTGTACATTCATTCATTCATACATACTATACGTTCATTCATTCATTTATTCATACATACTGTACGTTCATTCATACATGCTGTACATACATTCATACATACTGAACATTCATTCATTCATACTGTACATTCATTCATACATACAGTACATTCATTCATTCATCTTGGAAAATGTAATTTCTTTATCGCCTTATTGGGGGACACAGATAACCATGGGTGTATGCTGCTGCTGCTAGGAGGCTGACACTATGCAAAACAAGAAAATTAGCTCCTCCCCGGCAGTATACACCCACCGATAGGCACCAAGCACCTCAGTTTGTAATTTTGCATGCCGGAGTATGCCTATGGGACGGGTTTTTTCACGTTGCTTGACATCAACAACATTGGGGGCATCATCTCCTAGGCATTATATTTGTTTAACAAAGGAGCTCATGGAGGATTTGTCAGTTTGGGAGGGTTTCCTTGAAAAGTATTATGGCCAGTCACTAATGATCACTGAATTGGTAGAGGATATTGACTGTGAACTGTTTACCGGCGCAGCAGGTAGTACAGGTTTCGGGGCTTATTGCAAGGGTCAATGGTGCGTAGGAGAATGGCCAATAACCTGGGTGGAAGCAGGATTTACAAAGAATCTGACATTTAGTTTCTCCCAATTGTAGTGGCCTTGTCAATTTGGAGTGAGCAATTCAGCAATAAGAAGATGCGTTTTCATTGTGACAATTTGTCAGTGGTGATGATGATTAACAATTTATCTGGGTCTTCTCCCTCAGTGATTCGGTTGTTGAGGTATTTTGTCCTGAGGTGCCTTAGTCTCAATGTTAGGGTGGTGGCGGTGCATGTACCAGGGGTAGAGAATTCAATAGCTGATTCTCATTCTCATTTGCAGTGGGATTATTTTCGTTTGCTGGCGCCAGGCGCGGAGTCCGCGGGCTACACGTGGCCAGTGGAGCTCTTGGAAATAGTATTCGAGCGTCGAGCTCCTTGATTCTTGCATCCTTGGCAAAACTGTACATGGGTAGCGTACAAAACAGCTTGGAGGGAGTGGGAGCTATGGAGTCAGGATTTCGGAAAATTGGGGTCAGAAGAGGACCTCGTGGGTGCTTTACTTTGTTGGTTAAGTTGGATGGCTGCAAAAAGGTGGTCTATTTCAAGAGTTAATGGTGTTATGGCAGGAAAAGCATTTGGTTTCAAGTTTAGGGGTTTGGTTGATATTACTAAGCATTTTCTTGTATGTCAGGCACTGAAAGGGTTTGAAAATGGTCTCACTAGGACTGACAGTCGTAGGCCATTATCATTCCAGCTTCTGGATGAATTGGGGGGCATTTTGGCACGGGTATGCAGCTCTTAGTTTGAGGAGATGTTGTTTCGGCTGGCGTTTTCGTTGACATTTTTTGGGGCCATGAGAATAGGAGAGTTAGTTTCCCCATTTTCGGTTAAGGGGAGGGATATTAAGTCAGGATGCAGTTGTTTTAGCTGATTCCGTAGAGTTTTGGATGCTGCGGTCCAAAACAGATCAAGCTGGAAAGAGGCAAGAGGGTTGTTTTTGGGACATTGAGGGGGGTCAAAAATGTGTCCGGTAGAGTGTTTTAAAAGTTATTTGGGTTTAGGCGTGGATCGTTAAGGCCCATTGTTGAAGCACAAAGATGGGTTTTTCCTGTCTAGGTATTAGTTTGTGGCAATTTTCAGAAAATGCCTGGAAATTTTGAGGTTGAAGGCAAACAGGTTCTCAGCTCATTCGTTCCGTATCTAGGCTACAACTGAAGCGGAAAAATGGGGATTGCCAGCTGAAGTGGTTCAGAAGATAGGAAGGTGGGAGTCTAGGAGATATAAAATTTATGTGAGGCATCATTTGATGTGAGGGAGGGGTGGACCGGGGGAATGGGGTTAGATTGGATGTGTTGGTTATTGTTTGTTTAAAAAAATTAGAATTTGATTAAGTTAACAGATTTGTTGTTTCTTGTATTCATCTCCCTCCTTCTTTCCTCCCTCTCCCCTCCTTTCTCTCTCTTGTTTTTCTTCACATAAAAGGAGTGCGGCTAGTGTGAATTTTGTGTATTGGGGGGGCACTAAGGGCTGACGTGCGAAAAAATGGGCGTCAGCTGGGTTTTCCAAGGCAGGAGGCTGTAGTGAGGTGGATTGGGATTAGAAGGATGATCTGGCGACAGGTGCTACCAGGTTTTCACCAGTTTGCTCGGTTAGATCGTTCCCCGGACGTGCTTATTTTGCACATAGGGGGTAATGATCTGGGGATCCGCCCGTGTAGGGAACTGATTAGGGACATTCGGCACGACGTGTTGCTTTTATGGATAACGTATCCAAAAATTAAGAAAATATGGTCTGATATAGTGCCCAGGAAAACTTGGCGTGCTGCCCGGTCTGTGGAAAGGATTAATAAGATGAGGATAAGGGTTAATAGGGCAGTGGGGAGCTTTATTGCAAGGAATGGAGGGGTGGTAATCAGGCACACAGATCTGGAGTCCGGGGAAGGAACTTTTTGGCGACATAATGGGGTACACCTGAATGCAGTTGGGATTGATCTGTGGGCTTTGAGTATTCAAGAAGGGGTGGAACGGGCATTTCTTTTGGTTGGGTGACTCGCATTATGAGGAGTCAGGTGATGCTTGCTGTGGCGGTGGTGGGGGTTCTTGGAGTTGGGGCAAAATTGTGGTAGGGGGGTTGTACATCAGGTGGATGGTAACCTCCCCTTTATGTTTTGATTTGAGTTAATTGCCTGGCGGATTTTGGGGCTCTACAGGTGGGGTCCCTGAGAGTCGATGTTATGGAAAAGGTTTTCCGGCAACAAAGATGCCCTCGCAGCTGGGGGTAATGTTGGATGGTTCATTATTATTTACTGGTTCCCGCCAGGTTTTGTAGGTCCAAGAACCTCCTTACAAAGAAGTTATTTATTGTAATGTTTGTTAATAATAAGGCCGATTTGGCCTATTTATCCAAAGAAAAAAGGTGTTCATTTGGGGGAAGGGGTTTTCCGTGGGAGCAGGGTTATTAAATTGTGGGGTTGATATAGAAGGGAGTAGTTGGAAGAGAAGCATCTACAATACCGAAGTCATGGTTCTCTTGCTATCTTTCTGAACTCTGCTTCAGTGTTTTGTTCACTGACTCCACTTCATCTCCCCTTCCTCTCACTGTTGGGATGCCTCAGGGCTCAGTCCTTGGCTCCTTCCTCTTCTCTTTCTACACGGCCCCAATTGGACAGACCATCAGCAGATTTGTCTTTCAGTACAATCTTTATGTTGATGACACACAACTATACATGTCATCCCCTGACCTTACCCTCCGCTGTACTTCAGAACGCCAGTGACTTTCCGCAGTCTCCAACATCATGTCCGCCCTCTCTCTGAAACTCAACCTCTCCAAAACTGAACTTCTGCTCCCACAGTCCACTAACTTCCCTATATCTGACATTGCCCTCTCTGTGGGTGGCACCATAATAACACCCCGGCAGCAGGCCCGCTGTCTGGGTGTTATGTTTGACACCAATCTCTCCTTCACATCCCATATACAATCTCTTTCCAGGTCTTGCCGCTTACACCTAAAGAACATCTCTAGAATCTGCACTTTTCTCAACATGGAAACAACAAAAACCCTCACTGTAGTCTTGATCCACTCCCGCCTGGACTACTGTAATGCTATTAATTGGCCTCCCCCTCATTCGGCTTTCCCCTCCCCAGTCCATCCTTAATGCAGCAGCCAGGGTCCTCCATCTAGCTAATCGGTACTCAGACTTGTCCGCTCTTCGCCAGTCGTTACAATGGCTGCCCATTCACTACGGGATCCAATTCAAACTACAGTACTTGTTTTCATCCACAAGGCTCTCCACAGTGTGGCACCCCGTTAGGCTACTTTCAGATTTGCATTACCAGGCGCAGCGCTCGGCCGCTGCTAAGCTCGGCCCCCGGTCGCGCCCCCTCGTGCACCTTGTTTCATTTTTCTGCGCTCGGCACAGCGCAAAAGGGCGCATGAGCCGGCAAAAACATACCAGCGCACGGCCAGCGTACCCAACGCTAAATATAGGGTACGCTGATCGCATGCAGCGTCATGCGCCCAGAGGAGGAGCTGACCAGAGGGGGCGTGGCCAGGGCAGAGCTTAGCGGCGGCTGAGCGCTGCACCTGGTAGCGCAAATCTGAAAGTAGCCTTACATCTCCTCCCTCATTTCTGTTTATCGGCCTAGCCGATCTCTGCGATCTGCAAATGACTTTCGACTAACCTCTGCAATAATCCCTACCTCCCACTCTTGACTCCAAGACTTCTCTCGTGCTGTGCCAAGTCTCAGGAATGCTCTACCCCAAGAATTTAGTACCATCCACAACTTGCACAGTTTTAGGCGCTCCCTCAAAACACATTTTGTTCAGAGCGGCCTATCACGTTCCCTAATCAGTCATTTTATGTGTAAGTGTGTGTGTGGCCCATTCACCATCTCTATCTATCCCCCCACACTGTACCATTATTGTAAATACATCACTGTAAGGCTGTGTGCACACGCTGCGGATTAGGTGCAGATTCATCCGCGCGGATTTTGTAAAATCCGCAGGTGAAACCGCAGGTCAAAAGACCTGCGGTTTTACCTGCGGATTGCTCTGCGGTTTTGCCCTGCGGTTTTTCATCTCCTCAATGGAGGAGATGGCAAACCGCAGCGGAATCCGCAGAAAGAATTGACATGTCAATTTTTTCTGCGGATTGAAAGCCGCAGAAAATTCCGCACCCTCTGCATTGCGGTTTTTGATTCCCATAGGGAATCATGGTACTGTACACCGCAGCAGAAACTGCTGCGTGTCCGCAGCGGCCAAAACTGCTTCGGAACCGCAGCAAAATCCGCAGCGTGTGCACACAGCCTCAATACACACCTGTACTTTGTATCTCCCCCACCTCATTGTAGATAGTAAGCTCTCACGAGCAGGGTCGTCTTATTTTGCTTTAATTATTGTGTTATCGTTGTCTCTTATGACTGTTGTGTTTGAAACTGCTAAACTATAAAGTGCTGCGGAATATGTTGGCGCTATATAAAGATCATAATTATTATTACTCATTCAAGAGCTTATAGATCCACGGGAGTACTGTCTCCTGTTGGGAATCTGCTGTCTACTTTTTTTTTTTCCTCTTGGTGGATGACGTCCAATGCTCTTCTCATCACGCCTTTCTCGATCTTAAGAAACCAGGTTATCCACTGGGTCCCCCAGCTCGCCTTCATCTGCAGGGCATACGATCACTCCTTGGAGTGTTCTCCTTCCTGGTCTCTTCCCCTTTTGCCTCATATTCTCAAAGGGTCAGTTGAGAGCAACTCAGTGCTTTTTATGGCTTTAGACTGGCCTTACCAAGCCTGATATTCTGATTCAGTTCATCTGATGTTAGTGCTCCATAGCCTCTACCTCTGCTTCCATAACCCATTCTTGGAGTCTGCCATTCTGTCTGTCCTTCCTTACCTAGCGGCTGTGAAGGCCAAATTTTGGAATTTTAATGGTCTTTGGTGGATGTGTTCTCAGAATCATTCTTATGGCAGATGAACCTTGCTCTGCCAAGGTTTATCCCCACACTTGGAAGTCTTACTTTCTAGGTAGAAGATTTGGGCTTTCCATCCCATAAGATTCCTCACTTGCAGAATCTAGTCCTTACCCAATCTTGTTTTTTCTTTTGGCATAGATTTCTGCTTTTTAACACCCTCATAAATATCTTTGGGCCTTTGATGTAGAGTTCTTCAGGGGATGTCCCCTGTGCTCATCCTACCAATATGTTCCAAAATCTAACCACCTCACCCTATTCTCTTTGTGCTTAGAATTCTTCCATATGGGGATCATTTTACACTTTTTGCCAGGTTTTTCCCACCCTCTGAGACTGCTTTAGGATGTCGCACTGTACCTGATTTCCTTACTGCTATTAAAACTAAGGATTTTTATACGCACCGTCAGGGTGGATTTGGTTTAAATCTAACTGATTTAAATCACTATTTAAATCACTAGTCAGTAAGGCTTGATTTAAATCAGTGATTTAAATCAAAGTTTCTACCTAAACTAGTTCTTGCTACTTTAACATGCAAGTAGATGAAGATTTTTAGAATCACTTTTTATATTACTTTTTTTCTCCCCAGTTTAATGGGTTAATCATTCATATTTGGACACCACTGTTCTGTTGTACTTAGGAAGGAGAAAAATAATCCTGACCTTAATAACAATTTATATAGATTTATTCAACTGAAACAATAACAACATTACAGCATAAGTTATTTGCTTAAACAAACATCCATGTTTAACTAATTTGGCTAATCAAAATATATATATATATATTTTAAGAAACTTAGACTGTCAGCCCAGCCGACACATGAAAAACTTAAATACTACTGTCCCTGCTGTCCTCTGTAGCTCACTTGTCGTCATCTTCATCATCATCTTCTTCTTTGTTCCTATTCATAATCTGGAAAAGAAAAACAAGCTTTCCTGCTTTATTGGGTCCCAACCGATTTCTCAATTTAGAATGAATGAGTCCAAAGGAAGAGAATATTCTTTCAACGCCTGCAGAAGAAGCTACTGCTGTTAAAAGTGAAATCATTACTTGAACAGTCTCTAAATCCAAGCGCTTAAGTGACTTCCACCAGTTTACTGGTGTGACCTTCCTTAAAATATCTTCAGTAAACATATATTTCTTGAATGGTTCCCCCTTAGCTCTGAAGTTTATTATAGTTGGCATTAAAGATGGATGATTGCTGGATACCCATGTCATAGCTAACTCCTCTTCCTCAGCACTTAGGTTTTGACCCTGATATTGGATATTGACAATATTTGCCAAAAAATGAGCTGGAGTCAGTGCTTGTCCCATTCGTTTGTTTACTGCTTGTAATTTAATTCTGTCCATGTGTAGTTCTGTTTTTAAGTATTCACTCAGTTCCTTCCAAATTTTAACAGCATCCGCAATAAAACAGCTATTTTTCTGTATTTTGTTTAAAGCTTGAGAGATGGGTTTCAGGAAGCTCAGCATATGTTCAAAATTTCTCTTAAGCCCAATGTTGAGGATTTTGGCCGTGACAGTGCCATCTATTTTATCTCGATTTTCTTCACAAAGTGTCATCAGAATAGGCCAGTTTTTGATATACTGCTCAAAACAGTCCACCACAGAGTTCCATCTAACATCTTGTGGGAGCGTTAGCTTGGTTCCACCCATCCTTTTCAGAGCTGCTGCAGCAAAATGATTATTACGGAAGTATTTAGCAATTTCAACAACATTAGCCTTTATTTCTGGAACACTTAAGTCTTTGGCTAAGAGGTGCAGCAAATGAGCACTGCAACCATATGTTATTAGCAGCTTTGTATTCCCTCCCTGCTCTTCTAAATCTCTTCTCATCTTGGATACGTTTGCAGCATTGTCAGTGACCAAACTGCGTACTAGACGTTTGAATTTTTGTTCACATGTCGTTATAGCTTTTACTGCCACTTCTTGTAAGTATTCTGCTGTGTGTGCATTTCCTGACGTATCAGTTGTTTGTGCAAGGAAGACTTTACCTTCTTCTGTTGTTATACAAGCACATACAATAGGATCATTGTGGACATTACTCCACCCATCAATACTTAGGTTAACAATTTTACCCTCCAGAGCTGTTGCACATTGCTCCATTTCTCTGTCATACACTTGATCCAGCAGTTTCCCTGCAACATCAGCTCTGCTGGGTGGACTGTATCCTGGTCTCAGTGACTGAACCATATTAATGAAATGTGGGTTCTCAGTAAGATGGAAAGAAGAGTTCGTTGCATAAATAAACTGGGCAATTTTTTCATCAATCAACTCTTTTTCTAATCTGCTAGTTGTTATCACAAACCTATCTATGGTGGTTCCAGGAGGTAAAGGTTTTTTCTTCCTTTTGGGTGATGGTGATATGTGGCTGTGGGTGTCTGATGATGATGCTGCTGCTGCTAATGAAGCACTATCCTGGATGGATAACTCTGAAACTCTAGAACAGGATGATGGTGATCTTGGAGGTGGATAGTTTCCAGAATCCATGAATTCCCCTAAACAAAAAAAGTCAATGCTGTTATTTTATTGTTTATACAATTTCTGCTTATTGTACACAACACATCACTGCCCCTGCCCCAAAAGGAATATTTGTTTTTCTTCATAACTGTACCAAATGACAGTAACATGCAGTAATAATAAGAAATATAATTTTTTACTCTTCGCCACGACAGCACCCACTGGAGGTATCGGATCCGCCCATTTGGAACAGGAAACCCTACAGGAAAGATAAAAGGGGCGGTCCGCCTTTCCTCCTCAGTTTTGGTTTCCTGTTCCAAATGGAGCAGGATCCTGCAGGATCTTACCTGGGCCATGCATCCGCCTGTGCGGTCTCCTCGGGAACGGCAGGGGCTGCGGTCCGGAAGCAGCGTCGGGGGAGATTCCGTTTGACGGCTCCCCCCTCGTCTGGTGGCATAACGGTGATGACCGGGGAGGGCCGCCCGGTCTTACCAGGGAGCGGGCCGGTCTGGCATCCGGAGGCAGAACACCCCCCCCCATCGGTGGGAATACAGCGTGGGAGGTGAAGCCATGAGCACGCGAACCGCGCGTGTGAGTAGCGGTGGCGCAGGAGCCGGCCGGCGCCCGACGCTCCTATACCCCGGAAGTAATGGTTGAACTTCCGGGGCAGGATGGCGATGACGCGGCGCATGCGCCCTGACACAGGGCGACTTCCGGGGGCACGACAGGAGTGAAGATAAAACAGGGCTGCAACGATGGAACCATGTCCTCCCCCACGGAGTCGCAGGCCCCAGCAGGGGATTCAGCTGGGGGCAATTCCACCAGGGACCGCAGCGCCAGGACAGAGACTGCCCGCAGGAGCGAGGCAGCAGAAACCAGATCCAGACCGTCTCAGCCATCCGACCCGGTATTAAGCTTCACTGGGTGAGTGTGCAAAGTATATACTCTACCTATTAAGCTAACCTCCTCCCCCCCCCCTCTTTACATTTGACCTCCCACTTCAGTCAAAGAAAAAAGAAAAAACTAAACATAAAGAATGCGCATTATGTTCAGAGCCTCTCCCTGACTCCTACCCCAAAAAACTCTGCAAACAATGCATGAAAGAGACCAGGCAGGGGTCGACGATATCTTCTAAAGATATCCGAGCCATAATTAGGGAGGAGATACAAGCCATCAACCGCGCCAGCACTCCCTCAGAGTCCAGTCATAAGAAACAGGTCGTTGTTAGTTCAGAGTCAGAGGAAGAACAGGAGTTAAATTCAGGCTCCGCATTCACGTCCTCATCGTCATCCTCGGAGATGGAAGGACGCGCATGTTTTCCACTGGACAGCGTAGATAACCTAGTAAAAGCGGTTAGAAATACTATGGGGTGTGAAGAGGAAAGGGGAGCCCAAACCGCGCAGGACATTATGTTTGCGGGATTGGCAGAAAAAAAGAGGAGATCATTTCCGGTGATAACGGCAATTAAGGACCTCATCAAAAGAGAGTGGGAAAAACACGACCAGAGGGGTTTTCTCCCATCAGCCTCAAAACGGAAGTATCCGTTCACTGATGAAGACCTATTGAAATGGACTAAAATACCAAAGGTGGATGCCATCATAGCCTCCACTTCCAAACAGACCTCGATCCCGGTCGAGGACGCAGGATTGTTAGCAGACCCATTAGACCAAAAGGCAGAATCTTCGCTCAAAAGGTCCTGGGAGTCCACCACCGGGGTATTCAAACCCGCAATATCCAGCACATGTACTGCTAGATCAATGCTGGTATGGCTAGATCAATTAGATCAGCAGATCGAGCAAAGAGTGTCAAGGGAGAAACTGCGTGCAGCCATCCCGTTGATAAGAGGTGCAGCTGCCTTTATGGCAGATGCTTCAGCGGACACCCTAAGACTGGCAGCGAGGTCGGCAGCCCTGGTGAATAACGCCAGACGCGCGCTGTGGATAAAAAGCTGGAAAGGGGACGCACAATCAAAATCCAAAATTGGTGCAACCCCATGCGAGGGTGAGTTCCTCTTCGGGAAAGCCTTAGACGAAATTCTCGCCAAGGCAAAAGAGAGGAAAAAGGCCTTCAGTGATTCTCCCATTCCATTTTATAGGAAAACCTTTAAGAGACGGCCATTCGGGAGAAGAAGACAGTCGGACAGAACGAATAGATGGGCCACGAAAGACGAAAAGCAGAAGGGTACCATCTTCAGAGGGCCAACATATAGGAGAGATAAAAATTAAGAGTTTAGACCCACCAGTTGGGGGTAGATTAAAATTTTTTGTTATCAAATGGGAACAAATTACGTTAAGCCCATGGATTTTGAACATAATCAAGGAAGGAATAAAGATTGAATTCCTTCAGATCCCTTATGAGTTCTTTGTTATAACTCGCCTTAATTCCTCAGTTCAGTAAAAGGCTCTCGAAGACGAGATTCGAGTCCTACTAGCTAAAAAAGTTTTAGTTTACGTCCCTGAGGAACAAGAGGGTAGAGGCTTTTACTCTCCCCTGTTTTTGGTTTCTAAACCAGACGGTACGTTTAGAACCATTATTAATTTAAAGAAGCTTAATTCATTTATAAAAAATTATAACTTCAAAATGGAATCAATTAGATCCACTATAAAGCTTCTTTTCCCAAATTGCGTAATGGCAGGGATTGATTTAAAAGATGCTTATTATCATCTCCCTATTCACAATAGATTCCAGAAATACCTAAGAGTCGCAGTGGAAGTCGAGGGCAGGATTCGTCATTTCCAATACGCGGCCATGCCCTTCGGGCTTTCCACGGCACCAAGAATATTTACCAAGGTGATGGCAGAAGTGATGGCCTACCTTCGCCAAAAGGACACACTGATCGTGCCGTATTTAGACGACTTCCTAATAATTGGGAATTCAGTCAAACAATGTACCGAACGCGTGACTGACGCAATCTCCTCTTTTCAGAGCCTTGGCTGGATCATCAATATCCAAAAGTCCAGACTCGATCCACAATCTCTCCAGACATTTCTAGGATTTCAACTAGATTCCTTGACCCAGAGATGTCTACTACCTCAGGTAAAAATCACCCTCACGAAACAAAAAATACGAGCAGCTATAGATAGACCACGTGTGTCCTTGAGAGGAGCAATGTCACTATTAGGATCACTAAATTCTTGCACCCCGGCAGTCCGGTGGGCCCAGTACCATGTCTGTACACTACAACACCAGATCCTCCAAGAGGATAAGCGACATAGTGGTCATTTACAGAGCAAAATAACCCTGTCACAAGAAGTCTTGACTTCTCTAGAGTGGTGGTTAGATGATGACCATTTATGTTCAGGAGTTCCATGGGTTATAGTTCCATCCTGTATCGTAACCACCGATGCCAGTCCCCAGGGCTGGGGAGCCCACATGGAGAATGGGTTTCATCAGGGAAGGTGGAATAGAGAGGAATGCGAGTACTCATCCAATTTAAAAGAACTGACTGCAGTGTTCTATGCTCTATACAACTTCCTTCCGCAGCTCCAACAGAAGCATGTCAGGATCCTATCGGACAACACCACCACAGTGGCCTATATAAACAGACAAGGAGGGACTCGATCAGAGACTCTGATGTCTTCAGCGGCAAGAATTTTAAACTTAGCAGAAAACTATTTTTTGTCCCTCTCGGCCCTTCATATCAGAGGCGAGAGCAATCAAAAGGCAGACTTCCTAAGCCGACACACTCTACGGCAAGGAGAGTGGTGCCTCAATCAGAAGGTCTTCAGGGACATAGTAGCCCTATGGGGACAACCCGAGGTGGACCTTTTCGCCACAAAGGAGAACAGGCAAAAAAAACATTTGCCTCCCTATCTCCATCAGATCACCCAGACATACTAGACGCCCTTCTAGCTCCATGGAATTTCAACCTGGCGTATGCGTTCCCTCCATTGATCCTCCTACCTCAAGTAATTCGGAAGATCAGAGACGACAAAGCAAGGATAATCTTAATAGCACCGTTCTGGCCAAAAAGACCGTGGTTTTTGTGGCTGCAAATTATGTCAATAACAGATCCTTGGGTCCTTCCTTCGACTCCCAACCTACTCTCCCAAGGCCCCTTTTTCCACCCTCAAGTGCTCAGCTTGCACTTGACGGCGTGGAATTTGAGAGGCAGTTATTGAGGACAAGAGGATTCTCTGAGTCTTTAATTACTACACTACTACAAAGTAGAAAACAGTCCACAACCCAAATTTACACTAGAATATGGAAAAAATTTCTTCAATTCCATACAGTACCTCATACAGCAGAAGTTCCGATAATCCCAATCTTGGAATTTCTGCAGAAAGGGAAAGACTTGGGCTTAGCAGTAAATACGCTAAGAGTACAAATATCGGCATTAGGAGCACTATATGGCCATAATATAGCAGGCAAAAAGTGGATAACTCGATTCATTACAGCATGTGAACGAATAGCTCCAATCCACATACCCTCCGTCCCTACATGGGATCTAAATCTGGTCTTAGACGCCCTAACGGTAGACCCCTTTGAGCCGATCGACACAATACCCTTCAAATACTTAGCACTTAAAATGGCCCTCTTGGTAGCACTGACCTCAGCCAGAAGAGTGGGGGATATCCAGGCCTTGTCAATAGATCCACCTTTTTTTCAAGAATACCAAGACAGATTGGTATTAAAACCAGACCCTGCCTACCTGCCAAAAGTGGCAACAAAATACCATAGATCTCAGGAGATACTCCTCCCAACCTTCTATAAAAATCCCTCTACCCCGGAAGAGCAGAAGTTCCATACTCTGGACGTCAAAAGAACTGTCCTAAAATATATTGAGAGGTCCAACAGTTGGAGGCAGAGTAGGGCCCTATTTGTTTCATTTCAGGGCTGTAAGAAGGGGTATGGAGTCACGAAGAGCACCATTTCCCGGTGGATCAGAGAGGCCATTCGTTTAGCCTACTCCGCAAAAAACGAAGATCCTCCAGGGAACATCAGGGCGCATTCCACCAGGGCAATGGCAACTTCTTGGGCGGAAAAGGGAGATGTTCCGATTGAAACTATATGTAAGGCGGCAGTTTGGTCATCCCCTTCTACCTTCTATAACCACTATAGACTTGATCTTTCATCAACCTCTGACTTAAGCTTTGGCAGGACTGTCCTTGGCACGGTGGTCCCACCCAGGTGATGGTCTCTGGAATCTCTCCAGTGGGTGCTGTTGTGGCGAAGAGTAAAAAGCCGGATAACTTACCGGTAATGCTCTTTTAATGAGTCCACGACAGCACCCGCTCACTTCCCTCCCTAAAGATATCAATAGTTAAAGTATATCAACCAAATAATGGATAAGAAAGATGTTAAAATAAGAGAACATTGCCTAATCCTTGGCGGTCCTTCTGGTACTCTGAAACGTAAAACTGAGGAGGAAAGGCGGACCGCCCCTTTTATCTTTCCTGTAGGGTTTCCTGTTCCAAATGGGCGGATCCGATACCTCCAGTGGGTGCTGTCGTGGACTCATTAAGAGCATTACCGGTAAGTAATCCGGCTTTTCTCACACATGACAGTTCAGTCTTTAGAAATAGGATTCAATAAAAATGTTTACCAACCTGAAGATCCTGCCTGTTCAGAAGTGTTTCTTTGGTCATCTTCATCACCGCACTTCTCATGATGTTGCCTCATTCACGCCACCAGGCCTTGCATCTCTTTGTTGCATCGTTTGCATTTTGCACGCATGCCTGCCTTACCGATAGGCGAAGGAGCTTCATTAAAATATTCCCAAACTGGGTCTCTTTTACGGCCTGCTGCCATTATAAGGAAAGAATGTAATAAACCTCAGATCGTACCCCCAAACAGATCCAGACTTGTCTGTCTGTGGCGTAAAGCGAGCGTCTGTGATAATATAGGAGAGAAACTGCCCACTAATCCTACAGAAACCTCTGGAAGAACATGGCATTGTGAATGTTACACATATACAGCCTTTATTCTACTGAGTTAAACAACTCAGCTTTATCTCATGATGGAAGAACCTTTGGATGGTAAAATATTTTCCTCAAAAAGCAGTTTATTGAAAAAAATCCGATTTAAATAAAAAAAAATCCGATTTAAATCAAAAAAATCCGATTTTTTTTTTTTATTTTTTTTTAAAAAAAACATTGATTTTTATCCACCCTGCGCACCGTATCTCTTGTTTCATACTTAAAGGGGAAGTACAGATTCCACCCTGTTGTTCTGTGTTCCTTCCTTACCAGGGTCTGTTCCGATCGTCTTTGAGCATCATTCTTTTTCCCTCTTCAGGTAGTGTTGGTTCTTGCTTGTTTCATATTTTTATTGGTTTTCTACTTGGCAAAAAACTAAGCTTCAGCAGGCGGTATAGCTCACTGGCCAAAGCCAACACCTTATTTTTACTCAGTGGCAGGGCCTATACCCACATTTACTGTGTCCCCCAATGTATTCAATAAGAAAGGGATTTAACTGCAAGTACAAAAAGTGTATATTTTTTAATATAATTTGCTGCTTCCAAATAATTAATAGCTTGAATAAATTTGGTTCGTATTGTTTTTTGAGACTCTTAACCTTTTTTTTTGGTCTGGTGAGCGGTCATTGCAATTCTGGCTTTTAACAATATATCTATTTTTTTTAGGGTGTTCACAAAATGGGTTTATTTTATGATAGGCCAGACGTTCACGCTTGCAACAATACAGAATATTTATAATTATATGATGACAGGCAGGCCCAGGGACTCGAACATATTAATCGATCAAGCTGAAAACACTGTGAGCACCCAGTCATGCGGGATAGAACCTTATCCAAGCATGTTCGCTCCTCACATATAGATGTGTAATATATAGGTTTTTTTTACTTCTTCACATGGCGATTTTGACCTGCAGGACTTCATAACAGCAGCAAGATGGCGGCAAAGGGGTCCTTTAGTAGTACCCCGGGTGTGATCGTAACCCATTGGCACCTCCCCGGATTGTATTTGTAAACCTGCACCACCCATTTAACATAAATCTGTAGAGGTAGACTGGTTTCTTGGAATATAACGTACTGCTTGTGAAAAAGGTTATTGGCTTGTCCATTTCTTAAAGGGGCATTCTAGTTCTGTAAATGAACCCCTTCTGGTTTAGGAGCTGCTCTCTTCCCTCACCTAACTCTGTTCTCTCCTCTGCAGCGTATCCGGGCCACCGTGAACAGCCAGGAACATAAGAGACTTCTGATGGATCTGGATATATCTATGCGCACAGTAGACTGTGATTTCACGGTCACGTTTTATGGAGCGTTATTTAGAGAGGTATGACTCCGGAATTAAGATGATTTAAAGAGGTTTTATATATATATATATATATATATATATATATATATATATATATATATAATATATATTTATTTTTGCGCCTCTGTTGCAAAGATTGAAGTACGATATTTTGGCATGCTCGTAGTGAAAACTTTAATGTCAAACACTTGGACTTAGGGGGAATCTGGCTGCAGGCTTTTGCTAATCTGAGGACAGCATAATATAGAGCAACAGAGCCTTATTCCAAGAATGTGTCAATTATTAAGCTGTGAGTTGTAGATGCAATACAATCACTGTTTTACCAGCAAGGAATTATCACTTCTGGACTAGGTGTCACATGCAGGCCAGTCATGCTAGTCTGTGTAGCCCCCACCCCCACCTCTGATTTTCAGCTCTCTGACCATGCACAGTGTACACAGGAAGCTGCCAATCAGTGGGGTGTGGGGATTATACACAGCTCAGCTTTCATAGCGCTGCTACATTTACAACCGTGAAAACAGGGTTTTTATCAAAATCTGACCCAGAAGAGTTCAGTAAGTGATAAACCCTAAATGAAGGTCAATGGACACAGGTGGCTGAACTGAAGGAATTGCTTAATCAGCCATTTACCGTGACTATAAAATTACAAGCTGAGGATTTAACTCCTGGCATTTTCATAAGGGAGTGGAAGAACTTGCTATTTTGCCTGTCCCAAAGAGGAGGTTTACTCGCAGATGGCATTTCTGCTTCAATGAAATGGAGAGAAACACAGCTATTGGAAAATTAAAATTTTTCTGGCATCTGTTTATGTGGACCCAAGTCATCTTATACTGCTTGATGATCAACAGCTTATTAAAGGAAAAGAAGCTCTGACTGAGGTAGCAGTTAGGAAGAGTGGCCTACAGGAGGACTGCCAGGCACAAGAGGACTTGGGTCCTGCCAGTGCTACAGCTGCCATATCTTCATCCTCAACAGATGAGGAGTTTGACTTTGACAAGTATTTGGATTGCCACAAGGAAAAAGCTTTCACTCCGTCTCCTATAGCAAGAAGACTGACCATATTTCAGCAAAATGTTTCACTTGCTCTTAAAGAAATAGAAAAATTCAACCGTTCATCAAAACTGACTGCATGAGGCAATTCCTTTATACCCGGAAATTGTTAGAGATGTTGCCCATGTGGTCACTGCTTTGCCTCCAACCCAAGTTAGTGTAGAGAGGTTGTTCTCTGGCCTTAAAATTATTAGGTCAGATGTGAGGTCATCTATGAAGGAGGATCTGATGGAGGCAATTCTATTTCTTAGAACAAATTCATAGACTGCACAAATGTTATTTAGTTAGTTATTTATGTTTTTGTTGAAAACTGTTTCTTGCCACTATATGTAATTGATATTACATAGTGTATTACATATTTACAATTTATTACAGTTTTTTGTGTTCTAAAGTTGTATTCCAATAAATATATATTATGTTCTATCTAAATATCTTGATTATTGTTATCATAAAAATGATGTTCACATTGTACAACAATAAATTTTTCACTTAAATATAAGCAATATATGTTGGAGTCGGAGTCGTGGACTCAGTCGGTGTAAGGGTTTGGCTTACCGACTCCACAGCCCTGGTTAGATGGGCTGTTTAGCAGTACATTGAGTTGATCTAGGGAGCGGCCTGTTCTTCATGGTCACCTATCTACATGGGTATTTGATTGCCATCTCTCCCAGTGTCGAGACCCCGAATTCTTCATGTTCATCATATATCTGTGAGAAATTTTAGATATTCCTTCTGTGTTTGTAGGGAGATGTTTGGATCTGCATGGAACTGATGGACACGTCACTGGACAAATTCTACAAGAACGTGATAGACAAAGGCATGACCATCCCGGAGGATATCCTGGGCAAAATAGCAGTTTCCGTAAGTGGCCAAATCCATTTGAATGGAGCTAGTCTGTTCCTGTAGTTTCTTGGGTAATGACGAGAGGGTCAGGCTGGTGTTGTGTTACCGATCCTCAACCTGTGCCACACACAGCTCTTATTTCCATTCGGCCAGTCACTGATCTATAAGGGATCCTCCTACGCTTACAGTTTAGCCACTTTAGTATGTGCAATTTTTACAGTCATAGCAATTCTCTTTATTTTCTATTTTGTTTTTTTAAGCTGTCAATAGGATTTGTTTTGCATGTTTTTATTTTAACTATTTCTTCAAACTAATCACACCTGAAACCAGATAAAAAGGGGAGAATTTGAACCCACAACCCCAGTACCGTAATTGTCACTAAGCTCCAAACCTGTGGGAAAAGGTGTGTGCCGTGGAGGAGACCACTTCAAGTGCTACCATGATCTCAGCATGATAGATATATATATATATAGATAGATAGATAGATAGATAGATAGATAGATATATAGATAGAGATATATAGAGAGAGAGAGATATTGAACCGATTTTACACTCGGGTGGCGAGCATTTTTATTCGTATATTTCAGCGTATTCGCACATACCGTGTCTACAATAAAATGGTGCCACAGGTTGCGGTATGCGCACGTGCTGACTCCAACGCCATTTAACTGAATAAATGTACTACATCGTCAACATAGCACGTGCCCCCTCATCACCATCTATTGTATTATTTCTAAACACTGTTTTTCGGTGATTCCTTTGTATCCCCGTTCATTATGCACCCACACACACAAATGATACGCCATTTGAAAGGTAAACTTGCCCCCTTCAGCAAGAAAATAGCCAGACAAACCACACATCCACGATTTGGTCACAAAATACAGTTTCAAAATTAATTTTCATAAACCTGCAGTAAGGAAAAATGGCCTGCAGGTGACACCACAGTACCCCAAAGCACACTACCATAAAGCTGCTTACAGACATCACAAGCAAATCCAAATATTTGCCTTGGGGGTTTTCCAGCTTGCCGAACTGCTTGCCCAGCCTATTTTAGCCAAATTGGAGGATTGTCCACTTCACTGCAGGTGAGGCACATATGCAAACACATTTGTAAACATGCACTGCCTATTGAATTGCACACTTACTCCGTTCATACTCTACCCACACAAACAAATGATACACCATTTGAAAAGTCAAATTACCTGCAGGTGGCAGCACACTACCACAAAGCTGCTTACAGACATCACAAACAAATCCAAACATTTGCCTTGGGGTCTTTCCAGCTTGCTCGAGTTCTTGCCCAGCATATTTCAGGCACATTGGAGGATTACACATTTTACTACAGGTGAGTCACATATGCAAATACCTTTGTATAAATGCACTGCTTTTTCGGTGATTACTTCACCCCACACACAAATGGTGAGTCACATATGCAAACACATTTGTAAACATGCACTGCTTTTTCACTGATTACTTCGCCCCACACACAAATGTGACACCATTTGAAAAGTAAAATTGCTCCCTTCAGCAAGAAGAGAGCCATCATCTCATGAAATAGAATTACATTTGACCAGCTAGCTTTTTCTGAAATTGCCTGCGCCCCCGACGACCAATGTGTGAAAATTTCGCATGGGCCAAGCGAGTTATTCCTATGGTTATTTTCTCCAGTAAAAGTGACTTGGAAATATGATTGTCCAGTTCAATACGATTATAACAATTCAAAACCTTGCAGGTTTTTTTTTTACGTAAGTGGTGAAAAAAATATATAAAATTTGTGTGTTTTTCTTTCTAAAATTAAAAATTAGCTCGTTCCCGTTTTTCAATGCCGTTACTTATCTATATATTTATAAAACTCAAAATCTGTAGTAGCCCGCTCTATACAAATCCACAGGTCTCGCCCGATGTGGGTGAAATTTGGCACACCCCCTCTACACCCACAGGAGCAAAATACTGCACATGTTACATCTCGCTAGCTTCCCCCTTCATGAGATTGGAGCCCCCGAAGTTAGGCCCTGTACATATAATGGAGAAATGTGAAGGTGAAAGTAAAAGTGCTGAGGGGAAAACAATAGTTGTGGCTGACAGATGTATTATAGTGATGGCGCCAAAGAGTCGCTGCTGAAGGGGCCGCACCACCACACACAACACACAAACATCACACAGACAGCACACATACACCAACCTACAATCGCAACACCACACAAACACCAGACCACTCGACACACACAACACAAACACCACCACACAAATACCACATGCACACCACACACGCACGCACGCAAACACACTCAGATGGATGCACCCTACACACACGGACGAACATTACGGAGCAGCATTATTGGTCAGGTGAAAAATGTCTCATAGTAAGATTGTCTTATTGCTTACTATACAGGGAGCTTTCATCACTGAAGCTGCTGAGGTAAAGTGAAAGCTGAGCTCTGATTGGTTGCTATGGCCAACTAGACAAGTCTGCCTGCAAGGTGGTTTTCATTACCGAGATGTGAGCTCCTTCAGGTCATAGTAATACTGTGTGAGGGCTGCTCTGTATTTACTATTCATCCTATTACATCTCATAGGTGAATACTAAAGGGTCATAATACTATTTAACATTTTCTGCGAGTTAAGCCACGTGTATTCTACTAGTTAAATATAATTTTTTATTATTTTTAGCTTAGGAAGCTGTGCGAGGACTGATTTTTTTTTGCATGGTAAACTGACGTTTTTATTTCTGTTTTGGGCTATATACCATGCTTTGATCACTCCTTATCTCATTTCATTGTGGTGTTGTGGCAATCAAAACCCTGCAATTCAGCATTTCAATATATATATTTTTTTATCATGCAGATTGGGGTAATTAATCTTATAGTTTCACAAATCTGACTTTTCTGAACACGTTGATGCCAAAGATTGTGTATTTTTAATTTTACGTTTACATTTTTTCCTCTTTATTGTTAACTGGGAAGAGAGAGGGGAAAAAAAAAAAAAAAAAAATATATATATATATATATATATATATATATATATATATATATATATAAAAAAGATATATATATCGGGAGGGCGGTAATGTCACGATGGGGGGCAGGCTTTGCAGCGATGAGAATTTTCCCCCCCCCCATGTGCTCTCCCACCTATCCACTCTCTCTTTCCCCATGTGCTGACTTCTCCCGTTTGTGCTCTCTTCTTTGACCTGTCTACCCCATGTGCTATCCCCCTTGTCTGCTGTCTCTCTCCTTCCTGTGCTGTGTTCGCCCCTCATGTGCTGTCCTGTTTGAGCTGTCTCCCCCCTCTGCTCTGTCTCTCTCACCCCTGTGTCTGACCGTGTACAGAACATACCAAAGCTCCTGGGCAGGGGAGGAAGCAAAAGACAATACTTACATTACAGCAGGGGATCGCAGAGGATACATTTTGTGAGGTAAAATATTGTTTAAAAGCAGTCAGTGAAATGTTACCTCACAAAATGAATCCTCTATGATCTCCTGCTGTAATGTCAGTATTGTCTTTTGCTTCCTCCACGGCCCAGGAGATGTGTTATGCTCCGTACACGGTCAGACACAGACAATTATTAAAATTAACTTTTGTTCGTGGGAAAACCCCTTTAATGTGACCAGCTTCCTCTACCTGTAGACATGTTGCGCATCTGCCGCCGGGATCAGCCGAATGATAAACTGCACCTGCGCGGAATTCGTGCAGGCGCAGTGCGACGGTGTTCCGCTGGTGGTACCGCGCAAGAGTCTGCATGAGTGTGAGGTGCGTAGGTCTATAGTGTGTGTGTGTGTGTGTGTGTGTGGTGCGACGGTGTTCCGCTGGTGGTACCGCGCAATAGGTTGGTACCAGAGGCAGTTTCCATATTGAGACACCCACCACTTGGGTGTCTCAATATGGCGGTCGGAGAACTCCCTCCGCTTGGAATTCTGGGATACAGTGACATCTGGACAGAACAGGAAATGAAAACATTACAAGGCAAATTATATATATATATATATTATAAAATATATGTGTGTGTGTATATATGTATATACACCACCGTTTCAAATTTTGGGGTCACCCAGACAATGTTGTGTTTTCCATGAAAACTGGTGGTACCGCGCAAGAGTCTGCATGAGTGTGAGGTGCGTACGGTCTATAGAGTGTGTGGTGCGACGGTGTTCCGCTGGTGGTACCGCGCAATAGGTTGGTACCAGAGGCAGTTTCCATATTGAGACACCCACCACTTGGGTGTCTCAATATGGCGGTCGGAGAACTCCCTCCGCTTGGAATTCTGGGATACAGTGACATCTGGACAGAACAGGAAATGAAAACATTACAAGGCAAATGAGGCACGTTCCTTTAAAATTTCACGGGGTTTATTACTCCATAAACCAGAGACAGCACATAAACAGTCCTTAGCTGGGCTGTGTTCCCTCAGGTCCTGTGCACACAGGTCAGGGCAATGTCCAGAGCAGCGCTCTATCTGCAGCCGCAGACACAGGAAGGCTTCTCCTTCCTTGGAACACAGACCACTCTCTGTAGTGTCGCACCTGGACACATGGAAGTCTGTCCACACTCTGCCAGACTTCCTCACATGTGCCAAACACCTTAATTACATAGCCCTGTAACCACACCCATAGGTGAGGTATGGATCACATGAGCTGGTCACATGGTCAGGACTTCACCACAGGTCCTGAACATACACATATCTTCAGGCAAAACGGAGTACATTCCGCACCCAGTGCACTAAATGACATCTTTAGTGCTCATGTACACTATAGGCAAAATACTCCGGGTTGCATCGCAGGGAGCATCCCTCCATGTGACATATCTCCCATTAACCACGCGATCACCTGTCACACCACATATCCCCCTCCTCTGCCTAAAGCCGTGGGGCTTGGCACTTTCTATTACTCGACCAGAGATCCTTCTCGGTCGTCTCTGCCAGTCAAATCGTCTATCAAAGTCAGGCCCTGCTAGTGAACTCTTCAGTAGGCGTCCCTTATCCGACTCTGTCTTGTTCTTTGATAAAGATGGGCCCACGTCAGACCACCCGCATCCCTGGCGGTCAGTATGGTGTTGCGACTCCCTTGCCCCCATACCTCTTGTCTGGACTGACTCTTTGTCACCACGTCTTCTACAGGGTCTCCTGCCTAGGTCACTCAGCTCTGAGCTAACTGAGGCATCACTACTTCCTCTTCCATCAGGCCACCTACTGTCCTCTCTCTGCTGGCCATTTCTCCTAAGGTCTATAAGGTCCCGAGAGCAGCCCTTCCATTTATCTCTATGTACTCTCTTATCTCCATCTTTAGGACTTCCAGTCTTAAGTGAACCTCTTTGCCTTTCTATACCGCGAGTTGAAGGAGGCGGCCATCTTCTTTCCATTTCCTCCAGCTCTCTACTGATCTGCTTCCTCTCAAGTCTTAGCTGCTCTACTTCTTTCAGGTATGACACGCGATACTCCAGGAGCATCCGGATATTCCCAAGGCTCTCCATGGACCCGACAACGAGGAATGGAACCATCCCATCTTCACCCTTGTCCTGGGTTTCGTCATTAGCCGGAATCCTCACTCTCATCACGCCAGACCTGTTCACCATGTCCTGCATCACTTTCCCAAACCTTCCGATGACTTTCCTCACCAGACCTCCGGGCACTTGAATGATGTCTTCTGCAATGCCCTGCTGACTTTGAACTTTCCTCGCACACTCTAGACATCGAGCGGCTTCTTTTTTTCCCAACAGGATCATCTGCCTTGTGCGGAGGCATTGTAGATGCATATCCCTCAGGATAGTAACCCGCTTCCTTGAGACTTCCTTAGATGACAGTATGACCAGCTGCTTCGTCTCTGGTGCCCAGATCACACTACATGCTTCTATAGCCTTCCTAAAGGCCTCATGCACACCTTCCTCAGCACAGGCTTCCTGCATGTCTTCTGGTACATCAATTACAACCTTGAAGGTCGTGGACTTGCTCTCATCCTGAACAGATGGCTCTGGGTTCCCTACGGACACTTCCCTCAAGATATCTGTCACGATTGGATGACTGTCTTGTGCAGCCCTTGGCTCACCATCTTCCTGAGATTTACAGTCTTCAGGACCCTTTTCCAAGATGGGCTTTGGCAGTTCTGCCTTGCTATCAGGCGGGCACGGCTGCTGTACGTCTTCGCCCATCCACTTCTCCCATAGAAGACCTTTTCCTACTCCACTGAGTTCTTGCAGAACTTTATCTCGCTCCTCTGCCAGGTAGCGACGCTCATCCTCTCTCCTGAGAATCTCCTGTTGATACTTCTCTTGGGCCTCTCTGAGCACCTCAATATCTTCCAACAGGGTCTTGTTCATGGTTTTACACGCTGACAGGTGACCTCTGAGCTCAGAGACTTCCTTCTCCAGCTCATCCACTCTGTGCTCAGTCACTTGTCTCAGTGCTTTGCCTGCCAAGAGCTCGGACTCTAGGTGGTGCAACCGCTCCACCTGCGCGGAGTTAGCGACTTCCAGACTCGCCACCTTCAGACACTCCCTCGCCAGCTGCTGACACATCTCTTCGCGCCCTTGCTCCAAGTCTCGTAGGTGCGCTTCTACCTGGTGCAAACTGTCATTACACTGGATTCGTGCTTCTGTCTGACAAACACTGTCTTCAGCCCTAGTGGTTGCTACTGGCAATAACATATTACAGTCACGCCTGGTACCTGTGTCACACCCCACCGCATGGGAAATGTTCATGTTGCTCTCTGTTCGGGTGTCAGGTCCACTCTTTTTAATTACCACACCACTATCAGTCTCTCTCTGGTACCCGTCAGGTGACATCATGTCCGTAAGTGGGGCCGACGCACTGTTCTCTCTGGTCATGTTTAACTTAGGCCTGTCAACTTTAGGAGGCGGACTTTTCACACCATTACCTCCCATACACATTATATCAACAGACACTTCTCCTTTTGTCCACCAGTCCCACAGGGCTTCTAAGTCCCGCCCTATTACCATAGTATAGTGTAAGTCTGGGTCTACTGTCACTACATGGTACGTGGAACTCTCAGTCGTGTCAATGTAGAGGTATGCTGTCAAAAGTTCTTTATCGTCCCCACCAAAGCCATTCACTCTCGTCACCGTCCCAGGCGACACAGAACGTCCAGGAGTGGTTTTTAGCACAGATACCGGACTCCCAGGGTCTAACAATCCCATCACCCGTTCTCCATCCAGCCAGAAGGGGCACTGTAGTGTTGGTTCACTGACCGAGCTACTCACAGTCGTCTCATCTCCCAGCCCACCATCCGTCATGTCACGAGACGTCAGGTCCGTAAGTTGGGCAGATGTCCTTCTCCTTCCGGTCAGTTCTACCTCTGACCTGTCTACGTCAGGAGCCGTCACTATCTTAGTGTCCGCTGGCCCCACAGTCGAAGCATCTCCATCGTCCGACCAAACGTCATCAAACAAAACAAAGTCCCGGCCCCTCTCCCAGGCATAGACTAAGTCCCGTGGTAACCCTCCCCCTTGGTACTCACCACCTTTGGTCCCCTCAAACACTACTCTGTCTACTGCATAGTTCACCGTGACCCCGTGTTTACAGCGAACCCTGACGTTTTTCTCGGACAGAGAGAAAGTGAGAGGAGTTCCTGTCAGAGTCACCGGATTCTCTGATTCCAGCCGACCAAAGGCTCCTTCCCGGTGCAGCATCACTGTACACATCTGTGGCCCGTCATTACTACCTGGAAAGGATATTCCACATTCTGAAAAAGACCTGCACATACACTGCGGTACTCCAGACGTACCTACTGAGTCACCCAGTGCTGTCACTTCTTCAAACTTGGCCCCTTTCTGGACCACCACCCCGCTTTGGGTTGCCGCCCCCTCCCGGGACTCCACCCCATTTTGGGTTACCACCCCAATTTGGGCCACCGCCCCCTTTTGGGACTCCACCCCTTTACGGGCTACCACCCCGATTTGGGCCACCGCCCCCTTTTGGGACTCCACCCCTTTACGGGCTACCTCCCCGATTTGGGCCACCGCCCCCTTTTGGGACTCCACCCCTTTTCGGGATCTCCCCATGTCTGTCCTGCAGAACCTCTTAGGCCACAGTTCACACAGTACAGTTTTTTTTTCTTTTCCCTTCAGGCTGGTACTGGCCCTTTAAGCACGACACCACTTCTTTCTGGCACTGCCTCAGCTCCTGCCGTCGCTCACAAGCAGCTGCTGGTGTCTCTGCAGCTCCTGCTGCGTCGTCTTCGTGGACCCGCCGATCCACCGGAAGCTACTTGTCGCCCTCAAAAGAAAATAAAAAACCACAAAAGCGCGCCCATAGGGCCTTACCAGTGCAGGTATAATGGGTATAAGGACATAATACAGGGTACTCACCCTTAATAGTTGTGTAAAGCCACAACTACTGTATCCGCTTAGTCACATGCAATAAAGCTGCAGCAGGATGGTGTAGACAGACAGCGTCTGCTACCAATGCTCAAATAGGAGATCCCAAAAAGAAAAAACATCAGGTCCCCGCGCTGCGAGACCTTCGTGAGCGTACTGAGCCACAGCAAGCACTTTCAGGATTTTTTTTTTTTTTTTTTGCAGAGAAGCGAGGAAAAGGGAAAAAAAAACACAAGCACAGTCTCTCACTGACTCTGGTCAGTGCAACACGGATTCCTGTCCGTTACCTGCTGGTGTCAGCCACACAGGTTCTCGGGTACCTTTTCTCCTCATAGGCATCCCACAAATCTCCATACAGTCATTTCCTCTGACCTCGGTCAGTATTACTCACGATTTTCCATACCATCTGTGCTCCTGGGAATCGCTGCCCGCAGTCTGTCACCAATTGTAAGGATTCGGACTCGCTTAGGTGCAGCGGGAGTCAAACATGAGGCACGTTCCTTTAAAATTTCACAGGGTTTATTACTCCATAAACCAGAGACAGCACATAAACAGTCCTTAGCTGGGCTGTGTTCCCTCAGGTCCTGTGCACACAGGTCAGGGCAATGTCCAGAGCAGCGCTCTATCTGCAGCCGCAGACACAGGAAGGCTTCTCCTTCCTTGGAACACAGACCACTCTCTGTAGTGTCGCACCTGGACACATGGAAGTCTGTCCACACTCTGCCAGACTTCCTCACATGTGCCAAACACCTTAATTACATAGCCCTGTAACCACACCCATAGGTGAGGTATGGATCACATGAGCTGGTCACATGGTCAGGACTTCACCACAGGTCCTGAACATACACATATCTTCAGGCAAAACGGAGTACATTCCGCACCCAGTGCACTAAATGACATCTTTAGTGCTCATGTACACTATAGGCAAAATACTCCGGGTTGCATCGCAGGGAGCATCCCTCCATGTGACATATCTCCCATTAACCACGCGATCACCTGTCACACCACAGTATATACACCACCGTTTCAAATTTTGGGGTCACCCAGACAATGTGTTTTCCATGAAAACTCTTACTTTTATTAATCAAATGAGTTGCCAAATGAATTTAAAATCTAGTCCAGACATCGATAAGGTTCGAAAAAAAGATTATTATTTGAAATAATAATTTTCTCCTTCAAACTTTGCTTTCATCAAACAAAGAATGCTTCCTTTGCAGCAATTCCAGCATTGCAGGCCTTTGGCATTCTAGCAGTTACCGTATTTTTCGGATTGTAAGACGCACTTTTGTTTCCCCCAAATTGTGGGGGAAATAGGGGTGCGTCTTACAATCGTATAGTGCAAAAAACTGGGGGAGAAATTTTGTGGTGGCGGCTGCTGCTGAGCTGCCTCGTACAAGGCAGGGTCTCCGGTGGGGCAATGCAGCAGGCCTGGAGCTCGGGGTATCGATCCGGTTAAACGGCGGTGCGCGGGCGGCATAGTGCACTGGCGGCGCCATGACACTTCCGGGAACAGGCTGTAAGTTTCCGGTTTCCGATGGAATACCGGTATCACAGCCTGTGTCTGCAGGACTACAAGAAAATGGCCGCCGAACCGGCACATGCGCAGATGGAGCTCTGTCACTGCAGCAACAGGAGGCTCCGCTGCACACGGAGACCTAAAGCAGAGGAGGGAGAGAAGCGTGTTTCTCCTCCTCCTTGTTTGCAGTGATGGATATTGATTGGTGGAGGGAACTGTTGCTGAGCTGCCTCCACCAATCAGGTATCTATCCCTGCAAAATGTATAGTAGCAATTTCTTTTACCACAGTGCACACATTATTCCGAGATCCTTGGGAGAGGTGAGGCAGTGCACACATTGAAGGGAAGTACAACCCCCATCATCTTTCAGAATACCGTATACTCTATCAATGGATGTATTCTGATGGATGATGGGGTTGTAGCCATATTTTGGTGTAAATAGGGATAGTGCCCAAAGTGTTTATTGCAACTGTGACTACCACCTCCCTCATCTTTCAGAATACGCCCATGTATACAGTACATAGGTGTATTCCTATGGATGAGGGGGGTGGTAGTCACAATATATGGTACTACACACACCACACACTGTATTGTGATTCACAGATCCCTATAATAGTGCGTCATCCACAGATCCCCATAACAGTGCGTCATCCACAGATCCCCATAACAGTGCGTCATCCACAGATCCCCATAACAGTGCGTCATCCACAGATCCCCATAACAGTGCGTCATCCACAGATCCCCATAACAGTGCGTCATCCACAGATCCCCATAACAGTGCGTCATCCACAGATCCCCATAACAGTGCGTCATCCACAGATCCCCATAACAGTGCGTCATCCACAGATCCCCATAACAGTGCGTCATCCACAGATCCCCATAACAGTGCGTCATCCACAGATCCCCATAACAGTGCGTCATCCACAGATCCCCATAACAGTGCGTCATCCACAGATCCCCATAACAGTGCGTCATCCACAGATCCCCATAACAGTGCGTCATCCACAGATCCCCATAACAGTGCGTCATCCACAGATCCCCATAACAGTGCGTCATCCACAGATCCCCATAACAGTGCGTCATCCACAGATCCCCATAACAGTGCGTCATCCACAGATCCCCATAACAGTGCGTCATCCACAGATCCCCATAACAGTGCGTCATCCACAGATCCCCATAACAGTGCGTCATCCACAGATCCCCATAACAGTGCGTCATCCACAGATCCCCCATAGCAGTGCGTCATCCACAGATCCCCCATAGCAGTGCATCACCACAGATCCCCCATAGTAGTGCATCACCACAGATCACCCATAGCAGTGTATCACCACAAGGTTTTTGCACATTATTTGACTCAAAATATTTTTTTTCTTATTTTCCTCCTCTAAAACCTGGGTGCGTCTTATAATCAGGTGCGTCTTATAAAGCGAAAAATACGGTAATTTGCTGAGGTAATCTGGAGAAATTTAACCCCATGCTTCCAGAAGCCCCTCCCACAAGATGGTTTGGCTTGATGGGCATTTTTTGTGTACCATACAGTCAAGCTGCTCCCACAACAGCTCAATGGGGTTGAGATCTGGTGACTGCGCTGGCCACTCCATTAAAGATAGAATACCAGCTGCCTGCTTCTTCCCTAAATAGTTTTTGCATAATTTGGAGGTGTGCTTTGGGTCATTGACCTGTTGTAGGATGAAATTGCCTCCAATCAAACGCTGTCCACAGAGGGTATGGCATGGGGTTGGAAAATGGAGTGATAGCCTTCCTTATTCTAAATCCTTTTTACCTTGTACAAATCTCCCACTTTACCAGCACCAAAGCAACCCCAGACAATCACATTACCTCCACCATGCTTGACAGATGGCGTCAGGCACTCTTCCAGCATCTTTTCAGTGTGTGCGATCCAAACACTTCAAACTTGGATTTGTCTGTCCGTAACACTTTTTTCCAATCTTCCTCTGTACAATGTCTGTGTTCTTTTGCCCATATTAATCTTTTCCTTTTATTAGCCAGTCTCAGATATGGCTTTTCCTTTGCCACTCTGCCCTGAAGGCCAGCATCCCGGAGTCGCCTCTTCACTGTAGACCAGGGTTCCCCAACTCCAGTCCTCAAGGCCCACCAACAGGTCATGTTCTCAGGATTTCCTTAGTATTGCCCAGGTGATAATTGCATCACATGTACAATACAAGAGAATTCCTGAAAACATGACCTGTTGGTGGGCTTTGAGGACTGGAGTTGGGGAACCCTGCTGTAGACATTGACAGTGACGTTTTGCGTGTACTATTTAATGAAGCTGCCAGTTGAGGACCTGTGAGGAGTCGATTTCTTAAACTACAGACTCTAATGTACTTGTCTTGTTGCTCAGTTGTGCAGCGAGGCCTCCCACTTCTCTTTCTACTCTGGTTAGAGCCTGTTTGTGCTCTCCGCTGAAGGGAGTAGTACACGCCGTTGTAGGAAATCTTCAGTTTCTTGGCAATTTTTCGCATGGAATAGCCTTCATTTCTAAGAATACGAATAAACTGTCGAGTTTCACATGAAAGCTCTTTTTTTTCTGGCAATTTTGAGAGTTTAATGTAACCAACAAATGTAATGCTTCAGATTCTCAACCAGCTCAAAGGAAGGTCAGGTTTATAGCTTCTCAAATCAGCCAAACTGTTTTCAGCTGTGCTAACATACTTGCACAAGGGTTTTCATGGGTATTCTAACCAACCATTAGCCTTCTTACACAGTTAGAAAACACAAAGTACGATAAGAACACTGGAGTGATGGTTGTTGGAAATGGGCCTCTATACACCTGTGAACTTATTGCATTACAAACCAGACGTTTGCAGCTAGAATACACATTTACCACATTAACAATGTATAGAGTGTATTTCTGAATCATTTAATGTTGGCTTCATGAAAAAAAACTTGGGGAACTTGAACCTGCAATCGTCTGTTTGCTTCTATTTTATACCACAGCATCGCTGTATGTACTAAAAATGAATGTCCTCTATGGTGTTCACCCACAGGCTGGGCATATCATAATGGACACATGGGTGTTCAGTTGCCCCCCATCTTTCATAGCAACCCAGCAGCTTAAAGAAGCTGTCAGCGATTTGACAACATCGTTTAAGAGGTCAACGGCAGTGATCGGTGGGCTTGCCAACAGCTGCTGTTAAAGGCACGTGTCATCTATATAATATAGCTGGCTTCTCCTGTTTGTGGAGCAGTCTCTGATTCAATAGTACCTAGATGGCAGTGATGGTGGAAGGGGTCACTAAGCAGTAGGGCAGGGCTTTGGATGATGTGGCAGCTCATCAGCAGAGGGAGTTGGAGGACGTGATGGCTTGTCACAGCATCCAGGGCCCTCCTCCTGAACACTCCCTTCCCTGTCACTGCCATCTTGGTACTCCAGTGAAGCCCCATAGCTACACTGCTCGCATCAGCCATATTGGTGCTTCTGATTGATGGGAAGGGAACTAAGGCGCATGTCACTTTCACATGATGGCCTCTTCAGTGCCAGTGCTCGTCTTCATTAGTGTAACAAGACACGCTTTTATTAATCTTTCATTCCTTTTTTTTCTCCCTACAGATCGTTCGAGCGTTGGAGCATCTACACAGTAAACTCTCTGTGATCCATAGAGGTAAGTCGCCCTTCTAGAATAATTTTGCAGATTTTTTTTTTTTTTTTTTAGCATTCTGCAATTTTCTAATAGATTTAGATTCTAAGGCCGGTTTCACATTTGCGCTTTATAGCGCAGTGACGGCCTGCACACGGCCGCCGCTAAGCCCTGCCCCCTGCCGGCTCCCTGCCCGCCCCTTCCGGTCATGGCTGCCTACTAGCGCAAATGGACGCTTGCGATCTGCGCAGCCTATCTTTAGCATAGGGTGCGCAGATCGTGCGCTGGCCGTGCGCTAGCAGGATTTTGCCGTGCGCTGCGCACTTTTGAAGGTGCGCCGTGCGCGCCGAAATGCAACATGGTGCGTTCGGCGCACATGGGCGCACCTTCAAAAGTACGCAGCGCACGGCAAAATCCTGCTAGCGCACGATCTGCGCACCCTATGCTAAAGATAGGGTGCGCAGATCGCAAGCGTCCATGTGCGCTAGTAGGCGGCGATGACCGGCAGGGGGCGGGGCTTAGCAGCGGCCGTGCGCAGGCCGTCGCTGCGCTATAAAGCGCAAATGTGAAACCGGCCTAACAAAGTAAAAAAGGGTTACTTGGTAGATGTTCTCATGACCACTTCCTGACTGAGCGCTCGCCTCCTTTCACCTTTTTGTAAAGCTTTTGTATAGATCCACGTAAGTGCTCACAGCTATTTGCTGCCATTTTAGGTAGGTAGAGCTTAGCATGATGTCCAAGCCTGTAAAAGGCAGGCGCTCAAACAGGTGGTAGAGGAGCCGTCTCCACAGCTGCCCGCAGACAAGTTTTCTGCAGATTTTGTTGACTTTACCTTAAAGTGGTGAGTGATGATGGGAGTTGTTGTTCTTATAAGACCTCAGTATGAATAGAGCCGGAAAAGAAAAAGATGGCGTCGGGATCCCTTTAAGAGAATTAAAAGGGAATTTATTGGTCCTCTGAACAAAGTTAGGAGGGAATTTCACTTGTAGAGTCGCTCCCTGCTGGTCACTCTCCATCTACTGATATGAAAATCTGATTAATAAGGCCGTGTCTCCATGTCCCCATTATGCTAATCTGGGACAGACCGGCTGCAAGGACTTGCTGCCTGACAACCCAACATTGAGGATGAGCTTTTTAATATCATAAATACGCATGTGTATATACACACCCAGCTATACATATATATTTATATTATACACGTTCAGATATATGCACATACATAAATACACACACACACACACACACTCCTACATCCTTTAACTCATGTGTATTATATCCGAATGTGTGTGATATAAATATATACATATGTGTGTATAAATTAGCACTCACCCATTTGATGGACCTGTAGAAGTGCTAGTGAAATGTGTAATGGTCGTTGTCCACCATGTCTCATGGTTTGTTTTTTTTCTGCGTTTGCAATATTACCACTACTGCACTTAATGATATTGTCCAGGATATTAAGAAAATAAAAATGGACTGATTTACCTGCAGACCGGGTGAGTGCTGACATTCCTTCTCCTTGAAGGCTTAATGTATGTTTTAGATCTTTCACCACCATGAAAAGCTGCGTGCATTAGGTGGTGAAATAGCTATTTGGGTCATTCAGACACTATAAAAGGCTTCAGAAATTGAAGACCACTGCTAAATTTTCAGTTTGTCTGATTTTTCTCTTTATAGGTATAGTTTTGAGTAAAATGTAAATTGCTCTTTTAGTCTATAATCTACTGACAACATGTCTTCGAGTTTCCAAGCATTAAATTTTATGTAACAACCCTGCTGGCAACGCTGCATGGCCTCCCATCCCCCACCTGCCTTACACACTAACTTGCTCACTACTCTGGGCCATGCTGTGTTTTCTGTTCTGTGCCTGCTCCTTGCTGTGAAACCTCATGTCTCCTGCTTGCTGGCTTCATGCTTCCTGGCTGTTTGCTTAGGGAGGTGGCCCTAGCACTTCGTGTTTCTTATAGGGTCAGTGTGCACCTCCCTAAGGTGTCCCCATCCAATTGCCAAGAGGCCTCAGGTACTTAGGGCATCCGCGCCCATTGGAGGATGCCTGAGCAACGATTTCTCTCAGTCATTGCCTTGCTGCTGAGTTGCCAGGTCCTGTCTCTGTTTTCTGCCTTCTCGGGGGGCTGCATTCCCAGACCTTTTAGTGTGCTATATGTGTCTTGTGTTCCCTCCTCCCTGAGGGTTGTATACTCATGCCTGAATCCTTGTCCTTCATTTGTTTCCGTGTCCATCCTTGTCTGTACTGTGTCCTATTCCTGTACCTTATCCCACACCTGACCTTGTCTGAACTGAGTCCTTTACCTGTGTCTGTTTGTATCCCTGTCTGCTGCCTTTCCTATCCCACTGTGTGTTTCCCAGGGCTGTGGAGTCGGTAAGCCAAACCTGCGACTCCGACTCCTCAATTTCCCTTACACCGACTCCCACATATATTGCTTATATTTAAGTGAAAAATTTATTGTAGTACAATGTGAACATCATTTTTATGATACAATCAAGATATTTAGATAGAACATAATATATTTTTTGGAATACAACTTTAGAACACAAAAAACTGTAATAAATTGTAAATATGTAATACACTATGTAATATACATATACACACACATACAGGGGTTGGACAAAATAATGGAAACACCTAACATTTTGGCATCATAATCTTCGAAAATGTTATAAACATGCAAACCGTGACATATGGTAATGTTTTGTAGTTGATTATTTGTGATATGTGTATGTAAATTAACTGTTTGTTTTGCAGAATTGTAGGAACATTGATGAGAACCTGATACCAATGGCAGACCTCTCGGATTTTCAAAGAGGCCAAATTGTTGGTGCTCGTATGGCAGGCGCTAGTGTAGCAGAAAGTGCCCGAATGCTTGGCGTGCCAAGAGGTACTGTCTACAAAGTAATGACTGCGTTTGAAAGAGAAGGAAAAATGTCCGCAGCAAAGCACAGGTCCGGCCGAAAGTTGAAGTTGACTGAGAGAGACCGTCGGACTCTAATGTGTGTTGTGAGAGAGGATCGCAAGACCACGGCTCCGAAAATCACTGCTGAGCTCATTGAACACCTACAGAACCCAGTTTCCACGAAAACTGTTCATCAGGAGCTGCACAAATCTGCTCTCAATGACAAATGTTTCCAAGCGTTTAGAGTGGTGTAGAAACCTCCAGAATTGGTCCCTCGAGCAGTGGAAACGTGATATTCTCAGACTAATCATTGTTTACCCTATTTCCGGCCGAGTGTACGTTTGGAGACAACCGAAAGAAGCATTCCATCCAGGCTGCCTTCTCCCAACTGTAAAACATGGCTGAGGTTCTGTGATTATCTGGGGTGCTATTTCGTGGAGATCCGCCGGGCCAATGATATCCCTTCATGGAAGAATTAACAGCCGCGATTATTTAGGCATTTTGGGCGACCAAGTGCATCCTATGGTTCAAGCACTGTTCCCGGAGGGGAACGCCATCTTTCAGGATGATAATGCACCAATTCATACAGCTAGAATCGTTAAAGCATGGCACGAGGAACATTCCAATGAAGTTGAGCATCTCATCTGGCCCCCACAATCCCCAGACCTCAACATTATTGAGCATTTATGGTTGAATTTAGAGATTCAAGTTAGACGTCTACTTCCGACGGCATCGTCGCTCAAAGAACTGGAGGGTGTTTTAACTGAAGAATGGGCTAAAATTCGTTTGGAAACAATTCACACCTTGTATGAATCCATACCTCGGTGAATTGAGGCTGTAATCGCCACAAAAGGTTGACCTACACCATATTAAACTAACTTTTGTTGATGTTTCCAGGTGTTTCGGTTATTTTGTCCAACCCCTATATACACTCACTGGCCACTTTATTAGGTACACCATGCTAGTAAGGGGTTGGACCCCCTTTTGCCTTCAGAACTGCCTCAATTCTTCGTGGCAGAGATTCAACAAGGTGCTGGAAGCATTCCTCAGAGATTTTGGACCATATTGACATGATGGCATCACACAGTTGGCGCAGATTTGTCGGCTGCACATCCCTGATGCGAATCTCCCGTTCCACCACATCCCAAAGATGCTCTATTGGATTGAGATCTGGTGACTGAGGAGGCCATTTGAGTACAGTAAACTCATTGTCATGTTCAAGAAACCAATCTGAGATGATTCGAGCTTTATGACATGGCGCATTATCCTGCTGAAAGTAGCCATCAGATGTTGGGTACATTGTGGTCATAAAGGGATGGACATGGTCAGCAACAATACTCAGGTAGGCTGTGGCGTTGCAACGATGCTCAATTGGTACCAAGGGGCCCAAAGAGTGCCCAGAAAAAATTCCCCACACCATGACACCACCACCACCAGCCTGAACCGTTGATACAAGGCAGGATGGATCCATGCTTTCATGTTGTTTACGCCAAATTCTGACCCTACCATCCGAATGTCGCAGCAGAAATCGAGACTCATCAGACCAGGCAACGTTTTTCCAATCTTCTACTGTCCAATTTCGATGAGCTTGTGCAAATTGTAGCCTCAGTTTCCTGTTCTTAGCTGAGAGGAGTGGTACCCAGTGTGGTCTTCTGCTGCTGTAGCCCATCTGCCTCAAAGTTCGACGCACTGTGCGTTCAGAGATGCTCTTCTGCCTACCTTGGTTGTAACGGGTGGCAATTTGAGTCACTGTTGCCTTTCTATCAGCTCGAACCAGTCTGCCCATTCTCCTCTGACCTCTGGCATCAACATGGCATTTCCGGCCACAGAACTGCCGCTCACTGGATTTTTTTTCTTTTTCGGACCATTCTCTGTAAACCCTAGAGATGGTTGTGCGTGAAAATCCCAGTAGATCAGCAGTTTCTGAAATTCTCAGACCAGCCCTTCTGGCACCAACAATCATGCCACGTTCAAAGGCACTCAAATCACCTTTCTTCCCCATACTGATGCTCGGTTTGAACTGCAGGAGATTGTCTTGACCATGTCTACATGCCTAAATGCACTGAGTTGCCGCCATGTGATTGGCTGATTAGAAATTAAGTCTTAACACACAGTTGGACAGGTGTACCTAATAAAGTGGCCAGTGAGTGTATATTCACTATGTAATAAACTATGTAAGTGGCAAAAAACAGTTTTCAACAAAAACATACTAAATAACATTTGTGCAGTCTATGAATTTGTTCTAAGAAATAGAATTGCCTCCATCAGATCCTCCTTCATAGATTACCTCAAATCTGACCTAATAATTTTAAGGCCATAGAACAACCTCTCTACACTAACTTGGGTTGGAGGCAAAGCCGTAACCACATGGGCAACATCTCTAACAATTTCCGGGTATAAAGGAATGTTTGCGCCTGACAGTCCTCCTGTAGGCCACTCATCCTAACTGCTATCTCAGTCAGAACTTCTTTTCCTTTAGAGATCCACCATCTGGTAGCTCAACTGAAGCCCCAAAAACATATAAGCAATAAGCATAAAGCCAAAAGTGCTAAAAAATCATGTTTTATTAATTATCCAATATAAAAATATTTGCATAGATAGAAAAGAGTACAGGAACAAAAAGAAGGTGACATACTAACTCCTCAAAGTTTACACATATTGCTGCATGGCAAGTGACATGGCACTCACAAAACTAATTGACACAAAAAAAGTTGTAAGCCTGAATGATTAAAATATCCCAGAGTGCATATTGCTTTGCAACCACAGTAGCTCAGTATAGCCACCCATGATTTTTTAGCACTTTTGGCTTTATGCTTATATGTTTTTGGGGCTTCAATTGAGCTACCAGATGGTGGATATCTGTTGTAATTTTTGAGCTAATTTTAGCAGTTGAATGATTTACTACTTTTCCTTTAGTAAGCTGTTGATCATCAAGCAGTGTACGATGACTTGGGTCCACAAAAAGTGCTGCCAGAAAAAAATTATTTTCCAATAGCTGTGTCTCTCTCCGTTTGATTGAAGCAGAAATGCCATCTGCAATTAAACCTCCTCCTTGGGACAGGCAAAATGGCAAGTTATTCCACTCCCTTATGAAAATGCCAGGAGTTAAATCCTCAGCTTGTAGTTTTTAGTCACGGTAAATGGGTGATTAAGCAATTCCTTCAATTCAGCCACCTGTGTCCATTGACCTTCATTTAGGGTTACCTGAGGGTTCTCCATATCTATAAGAAACGGTTTTATTTCAAGCAATCGCTCAATCATTAAATAAGTGCTGCCCCACCGAGTGGCTTGATCGACAATTGCTTCTTTCCCAGCACGTCTCTTCAAGATGGAATCAATTTTCGGGGTTCTGGCGGCAATAACCAATTTCCTCGCTCTTCCAGTCAGATTTCCAGCATGTCCCTCTTGCAGACTATCTCTTATTGCCAGCTGCAGCGTGTGCACAACACAGCGCATGTGATGAATATGAAAGTTTTGAAGCAGCTTCAACAAGATCATCTATTTCTACAGTATAATTTTGCTGTTCTTCTGTTGTAATATCTGTTTGTTCCCCAGTTACATGAACAGTACTGTGGCCTTCCATCTCAAACATACTGAATCCTAAATTTTCTTCTAGCTGTTGTTCATTATTCTCATTCATCAGTGTAATTGTACTTATGTTTGAAGCATTGTCCGTTACCATAGCAAGAACCTGTTCTTTTTTTGAGTTCGTAATCTTGCAGAACTTTGTCCACTAAGACCTGGAGAAACTGGCTGCTGTGATGAGCTTTAATATCTTTTACTGCCAGCGTGTTGGTAACAATTTGTTTGTTGTCACAAACATCGAACATTGATGTCAAAATAGTTCACTCTGTGACTTGTGCAGGCATCCATTTTAAGAAACATGAAGCGTCTTTTGAGACTCTTTTTAAGATCTTCCTTTTGTTTAAGGGCTTCTTCAATCACTAATTTTCTAATACTTTCTCTTTCCAAAGAAACACCAAGTTTGCGGGCCATTTCTCCATTAAGAGCTGTAAAAGCTGGCCGTGCAAATAATGATAATGGTACACCGTCCTTCACAACAAGCTGTATGAGCTGCCTTTTAAACATATCTGCTGTCATTGTTACAGTAACTGTCACTTACAAAATATCTTGTTAATGATGTTTGAGATGCTCATTCCTCCTCCTTTGCTTGGCAGGAAGTGCTGGGCGCTGGTTTCTAGGTGCTGCTGTTATCTTTCTCAGTCACAGCTTTGAAAACTTCTGGGTGGAAGCGTTGTAAATGTCTTTTTAGATTTGAAGCTCTTGTAGGGGCATTTTTATCACTGCCTGAGTATGCACTGATTTTAGCATCACACCATTTGTTTTCCTCTGGGTCACTTGTCGTCATACATTGAAATGCTCAAATACAGCTGACTTCATGGGGAGCTTCTTGGACATTTTGTAATCATGTAAATTCACTCTCAAAATAATTTTGTCCTATAAAATAATGTATATTATAATTCCAGCAAGAACAGGGAACCATGTACAGTGGGGAAAATAAGGATTTGATACACTGACAATTTTGCAAGTTTTCCCACCTACAAAGAATGGAGAGGTCTGCAATTGTACACTTCACCTGCGAGAGACAGACTAAAAAAAATACAGAAAATCACATTGTATGATTTAAATAATATGCATTTTATTGAATGAAATACGTATTTGATACAATAGAAAAACAGAACTTAATATTTGGTACAGAAACCTTTGTTTGCAATTACAGAGGTCAGACCTTTCCTGTAGATTCTGTTTTTCTCAGTTGAAGTGTACCTATGATTAAAAATTTCAGACCTCTCCTTTCTTTGTAGGTGGGAATCAACAGTGTGTCAAATATATACTTTGCCCTTTCTATAATTTTAGATAGAAATAAAATAAACTTTGCATAAATGAATAGTACAGATGACAAATATACAGTTTGTAAAATATGTTATTAGATAGCTTTACTTTGAATTTCCAAGGCTTTTCTTAGGGTACAGCTCACTAAATGCTTCACAGTCTATGAAGAGGGAGGGAGCAAGTTTGTTGTGTATCATACTCCAGGTACAAAAAAACTGATATAACAGAGCTAATAACTTGATGTTTTGTCTTCTATACCCTATACAAGTCCTCATATAAGTCCTCATCAATCCTGTTGCTGTATTTTCCCTGTATATTGTATGTATATTGTATAAAAGCTAGCTTCCCTAAAGTATATGCGCTCAAAGAAAAAACAAACAAGCATACAGAGAGAGATTACAGTATCCTGGACTATTGATTTATGCACAGTTTATTGAAAGTTTAAATATGCTTTAAGAAGTAATTACCTTAATCTTGTTATCCTGTTCACTCTAGCAATTCTTCTGAGATGTGTGCAGGCCTTCTTTATGAATGTGTTTACTTTGTACCCTTGTCTGTAGGGGAGAAGCTTCACTGGTGCTGGAGTGCATCACTGACTTATCTCAGCTAAGTCAAAGCTAGATCCTCAGGCTACACTCACACCATGGGCGTAGCCAGGATCAAAACTAGGGGGGGGGGGGAGAATCTCATACTGTTCCGCAGAAACTCATACTGCACACCTCAGCTGCTGCAGAACCTCATACTGCACACCCCTACACTTGAAAATAAAGCCTGCACCTTAAGATGTGGTGAATGCAGTCTATTTATTCCAACTATCAATTGATGTTGATGTGTTAGAGTAGATGAGCAATGTCTGTCCTGGGCGTCCTTTTGGGCAGCTACAGTCATGGCCAAAAGTATTGACACCCCTGCAATTCTGTCAGATAATACTCAGTTTCTTCCTGAAAATGATTGCAAACACAAATTCTTTGGTATTATTATCTTCATTTAATTTGTCTTAAATGAAAAAACACAAACGAGAATGAAGCAAAAAGCAAAACATTGATCATTTCACACAAAACTCCAAAAATGGGCCGGACAAAAGTATTGGCACCCTCAGCCTAATACTTGGTTGCACAACCTTTAGCCAAAATAACTGCAACCAACCGCTTCCGGTAACCATCAATGAGTTTCTTATAATGCTCTGCTGGAATATTAGATCCTTCTTCTTTGGCAAACTACTCCAGGCCCCTGATATTTGAAGGGTGCCTTCTCCAAACTGCCATTTTTAGATCTCTCCACAGGTGTTCTATGGGATTCAGGTCTGGACTCATTGCTGGCCACCTTAGAAGTCTCCAGTGCTTTCTCTCAAACCATTTTCTAGTGCTTTTTGAAGTGTGTTTTGGGTGATTGTCCTGCTGGAAGACCCATGACCTCTGAGGTAGACCCAGCTTTCTCACACTGGGCCCTAAATTATGCTGCAAAATTTGTTGGTAGTCTTCTGACTTCATAATGCCATGCACACGGTCAAGCAGTCCAGTGCCAGAGGCAGCAAAGCAACCCCAAAACATCAGGGAACCTCCGCCATGTTTGACTGTAGGGACCGTGTTCTTTTCTTTGAATGCCTCTTTTTTCTCCTGTAAACTCTATGTTGATGCTTTTGCCCTAAAAGCTCTACTTTTGTCTCATCTGACCAAAGAACATTCTTCCAAAATGTTTTAGGCTTTTTCACGTAAGTTTTGGCAAACTCCAGCCTGGCTTTTTTATGTCTCGGGGTAAGAAGTGGGGTCTTCCTGGGTCTCCTACCATACAGTCCCTTTTCATTCAGATGCCGACGGATAGTACGGGTTGGCACTGTTGTACCCTCGGACTGCAGGGCAGCTTGAACTTGTTTGGATGTTAGTCGAGGTTCTTTATCCAACATCCGCACAATCTTGCGTTGAAATCTCTTGTCAATTTTTCTTTTCCGTCCACATCTAGGGAGGTTAGCCACAGTGCCATGGGCTTTAAACTTCTTGATGACACTGCGCACGGTAGACACAGGAACATTCAGGTCTTTGGAGATGGACTTGTAGCCTTGAGATTGCTCATGCTTCCTCACAATTTGGTTTCTCAAGTCCTCAGACAGTTCTTTGGTCTTCTTTCTTTTCTCCATGCTCAATGTGGTACACACAAGGACACAGGACAGAGGTTGAGTCAACTTTAATCCATGTCAACTGGCTGCAAGTGTGATTTAGTTATTGCCAACACCTGTTAGGTGCCACAGGTAAGTTACAGGTGCTGTTAATTACACAAATTAGAGAAGCATCACAGGATTTTTCGAACAGTGCCAATACTTTTGTCCACCCTCTTTTTTATGTTTGGTGTGGAATTATATCCAATTTGGCTTTAGGACAATTCTTTTTGTGTTTTTTCATTTAAGACAAATTAAATGATGATAATAATACCAAAGAATTTGTGTTTGCAATCATTTTCAGGAAGAAACTGAGTATTATCTGACAGAATTGCAGGGGTGTCAATACTTTTGGCCATGACTGTATGAGGTGTACCTGACTGGTGCTAAAAAAAAAAAAAGTGTTAGTCTGTGTGCTACCCGGCTTTCATTCTTTTTGGTACAGATAAGATATGGATAGACAGATATGGATAAATGGATGGATAAAGCAGATTTCGAATCTGCTTTCGCTATTAAAAACATTATCTATGATCTCAAAAACCTTTCAGGTGATGCGGTTCTTTAAAAAGCTGATCTGCTTTTGCAGCTGAAAAACGTATCCTCAAAAAAACGCAGCAAAAACGCTGTGTGTGAATGTAGCCTTAGATCAGGAATAGAACAGCCATTTATAGGATATTTTATAACTTTCCCAAATTCCTATGAAAAAATATTCAGCACATTCTGCATTGAACTAATGTACCCAATTTATTATATATTTTAGGAGTCGGTCCATTTTATTCCGACTCCACCAAAATGAGCACCGACTCCATGACTCCGACTCCACAGCCCTGATGTTTGCTTGTGGTCTCTGCATCCTACGAATTGGCTTTGCACTCTGCTCTGCATCCTGCAACTTGACTCTGCGCTCTGCATCCTGCGACTTGGCTCTGCGCTCTGCATCCTGCAACTTGACTCTGCACTCTGCTCTGCATCCTGTGACTTGGCTCTTCACTCTGCTCTGCATCCTGCGACTTGGCTCCTCGCTCTGCTCTGCATCCTGCGACTTGGCTCCTCGCTCTGCTCTGCATCCTGCGACTTGGCTCCTCGCTCTGCTCTGCATCCTGCGACTTGGCTCCTCGCTCTGCTCTGCATCCTGCGACTTGGCTCCTCGCTCTGCTCTGCATCCTGCGACTTGGCTCCTCGCTCTGCTCTGCATCCTGCGACTTGGCTCCTCGCTCTGCTCTGCATCCTGCGATTTGGCTCCTCGCTCTGCTCTGCATCCTGCGACTTGGCTCCTCGCTCTGCTCTGCATCCTGCGACTTGGCTCCTCGCTCTGCTCTGCATCCTGCGACTTGGCTCCTCGCTCTGCTCTGCATCCTGCGACTTGGCTCCTCGCTCTGCTCTGCATCCTGCGACTTGGCTCCTCGCTCTGCTCTGCATCCTGCGACTTGGCTCCTCGCTCTGCTCTGCATCCTGCGACTTGGCTCCTCGCTCTGCTCTGCATCCTGCGACTTGGCTCCTCGCTCTGCATCCTGCGACTTGGCTCCTCGCTCTGCATCCTGCGACTTGGCTCCTCGCTCTGCATCCTGCGACTTGGCTCCTCGCTCTGCTCTGCATCCTGCGACTTGGCTCCTCGCTCTGCTCTGCATCCTGCGACTTGGCTCCTCGCTCTGCTCTGCATCCTGCGACTTGGCTCCTCGCTCTGCTCTGCATCCTGCGACTTGGCTCCTCGCTCTGCTCTGCATCCTGCGACTTGGCTCCTCGCTCTGCTCTGCATCCTGCGACTTGGCTCCTCGCTCTGCTCTGCATCCTGCGACTTGGCTCCTCGCTCTGCTCTGCATCCTGCGACTTGGCTCCTCGCTCTGCTCTGCATCCTGCGACTTGGCTCCTCGCTCTGCTCTGCATCCTGCGACTTGGCTCCTCGCTCTGCTCTGCATCCTGCGACTTGGCTCCTCGCTCTGCTCTGCATCCTGCGACTTGGCTCCTCGCTCTGCTCTGCATCCTGCGACTTGGCTCCTCGCTCTGCTCTGCATCCTGCGACTTGGCTCCTCGCTCTGCTCTGCATCCTGCGACTTGGCTCCTCGCTCTGCTCTGCATCCTGCGACTTGGCTCCTCGCTCTGCTCTGCATCCTGCGACTTGGCTCCTCGCTCTGCTCTGCATCCTGCGACTTGGCTCCTCGCTCTGCTCTGCATCCTGCGACTTGGCTCCTCGCTCTGCTCTGCATCCTGCGACTTGGCTCCTCGCTCTGCTCTGCATCCTGCGACTTGGCTCCTCGCTCTGCTCTGCATCCTGCGACTTGGCTCTGCGCTCTGCTCTGCATCCTGCGACTTGGCTCTGCGCTCTGCTCTGCATCCTGCGACTATCCATCTTCCTCTTGATTACATTCCAGAGGTTTTCATTGGGGTTCAGGTCTGGAGATTGGGCTGGTCATGACAGGGATTTGATGTGGTGGTCCTTCATCTACACATTGATTGACCTAGCTGTGTGGCATGACGCATTGTCCTGCTGGAAAAACCAGTCCTCAGAGTTGGGGAACATTGCCTGAGCAGAAGGAATCAACTGTTTTTTTCCAGGATAACCTTGTATGCGGCTTGATTCATATGTACTTCGCAAAGATTAACCTGCCCAATTCCAGCCTTGCTGAAGCATCCCCAGATCATCACCGATCCTCCACCAAATTTCATAGTGGGTGCAAGACACTGTGGCTTGTACGCCTCTCCAGGTCTCCGTCTAACCATTAGATGACCAGGTGTTTGGCAAAACTGAAAGCTATGCTCATCAGAGAAGATTACCTTACTCCAGTCCTCTATGGTCCAATCCTTATGGTCTTTGGAAAACTTCAGCCTGGCTCTCCTTTGCGTCTCTTTGTGCTGTTAATCTGTAGTTGGGAATACTCCTTGGATGGTTCTTTGGAGAACAGGGCATTTATCTTCTTGGCCTCAGCTTCTCTAGTGTATCTCCCTAGTCTTGCAGCGAGTTCTATGAGCCTTTGTTTAGCAGTCTTTAGGACTTAGATGGGGTCAGGCCTTTTTACTTGTCCAGCTTGGTCTTATTTTTGATCTTTACACCCTTCTGTATTTCTCTTAGTTGGCTGACTTCCCTTCCCTACCTTGATCTTTGTCTCCAGTCTTCTTGTCCAAGAGGGGTACGTACTTCTGTTGTTCTTGTTGGTTGTATAGCCATGTGAGCCTTTGCAGTTGATCTCTGGTATTGATGGTATTTAATTTATCTAAGATCTTCTGTTTCAGATCAGCTGCAGTGCTCTCTAGATGCAGGATTGGATTAGCATTTTCAGGGGGTTGCATTTTGTATCTTGCCACCATGTGTTGGACTGTTTCTGAGGTTTCTTTGCACAGTCTTCACCTTGGGTCTTGTCTTGTTTGATAAATTCCTGCTTCTTTGGATCTGGTACTTACTGCTTGCTCTTGTGCCGTTTTGATTAGTGCATGCACTGTAAAAATTCAGAGCTGCAGCCACCGATAGTGACTGTAGACTTTCATCTTAAACCTTGACAAGCCTTCATATTATATAGTGAAGCCCTGTAGCCAATCCTAACAGTGTGTAATATTCTCACTGTCAGGATTCAGCTCTCCATGTTCCAACAGTCATCACATGGCTGCGTCACTCTTGCGATTTTCATACTTGCAGATCCAGAAAAAACAGAATGGGTAGCACTCACCAATCTTGAAATTCCACACTTTATTGGTAACGACTAAAATATCTTCACCGGGAGAGTAAGAAAAGGAGTGTGCAGGTGACGATGCCCGTTTCGCGCTGTGGCGCTTTTACGGGTAACACCGGGTTGATTTGTGTAGCTGGAGTGGGATCAGCAGTGCTGTCCTCCTTCTTTTTTTTTTTTTTTTTTCTATTGGATATATTTTCATACTTGCGTTCACGTGACAACGAGCTTCTCTTCCAGCTTCTGTTTTTCTCTGAACATTGAAATAGGATAAGCAGCTCTTCAGCATATGTACGCATTTCATATGTGCTGGGGGAAGTTCTTGCCCCGGGTGCCAGAAACCTAGATACACCTCTGCTGTCGTGCGCCAGCACACAGATGTCAGCTGCTCGCCTCCGACTGGCCGGCAGCTCCCATGAGTATTGGGGTATGTGCACACAATGCAGATTAGCCTGCGGAATTTTCTGCACAGAATCCGCATCTCTTGGCAGAAAACACAGGGCAAAACGCTTGCGGATTTCATGCGGATTTTTTGCAGATTGTAATGCATTTTTGTTGTGTGAATCTGTTAGGTGATACTGGGAATGGATTCTGTCTGTAAATTTTCTTTCAGGAGGAGAGAGAGGAAAAAAAAATGTGGCACACTAAAAACCACTGCTGCAGATCCGCAAAAAGAATTTACATACTGCTGAAAAAAAATCACTGCAAATCTGCGCATATTTTTCCGCAGCATGTGCACAGCAATTCTTAATTTACCATTGACTAACACTGGCTGTGCTCTACACTGCGGATTTGATGCAATTCCGCGGATCCGCATCAATATATGCAACGTGTGCATATGTACGGTATCAAGGTTTATTTACAGTGGAATACTCCACGCAGGGAGGTAAAAGGTTATACAACATAAATGACAACGGATTTTGCAAGGTGAGGTACAACGGTACAGTTAACGGCAGTTCAGTAGCAAGCGTGATAGGAAGTCCTAAATCTGCAGCTCCGGCTGCGTACTCAATTGCGCCCCAGTGGCTGGCGCTATGTCCTTTCCAGTGGGGCCAAGTAAATGACAATAACCGGTTTTCTGGTGACAGTGGTCAGTCTCCGGTACCTTCCACTGTCCCTAGTCCATATACTGTAGTGGCTGAATAACGTTAAGGGCCACAGTCTTGTTCGAGCCCGGAGTGGCTCTGCAAGTATATGAAGGCCAAGTCAAGTCACAAGTGTCTGGGGCCGAGATTTACTAGCACAGTCAGGGTGTAGGTTACAGTCACGCTACCGGTCTCTTTTCAGGCGGCACACGCACGGTACTCACGATCCTGAAGTGTCTGGCTCCTGGCTTTGTCGGCCACTGGGCACACACTGCCCGTCTCTCTGGTCCCCGCGGTGGGCGACAGCGGTCGCTGGTCTGTGTGGGGCTGGTGCTCCCCGGATGGAGCACTTTTCTCTCTCGCTGCTACAACACCTGGCTCAACTCTGCTCTGTGTGCACGGGTCTGCATGGCTCTGCTCTGCTGACACGGCTCTCCTCTGCACAGCTCTCTGCAGGCGACAGGGGCTCCTTCTATATGGTCCGTCCGTCGCCACACCGGTACTCTCTGGTGGGGTAAGCAGGGCACGCTGCTCAGTGCTCTCTGTGCTGCTCCCCCCGGCGCCAGACTGACTCGCTTCGCGCGCTTTTTCCTTTAATGCCTCTGCTGCTGCGTGCCCTATTCTGGCCCTCCCTGCCTCTCTGGGTCAGCCCGGAAGCTCTGTCTCTCTCCTCTTCCCTCCTGCAGCAGGGGAAGGTCCACCCCACTCAGGCTTCCCCCCAGGAACAAAGGAAGCAGCCTTTCTAGTTCCAAACCCGGCTTGCAGGTACCCGCGGTCCGGTCTATCTCCTTACACACACAACCTTACTGCGCATCCAGTTTCTGCGCGGATATACATTTCAAATGAATGTGTATCTAAGCAGGGCTGTGGAGTCGGAGCTCTTTTTGGAGGAGTTGGTATAAAATGGACCGACTCCTAAAATATATAATAAATTGGGTACAGTAGTTGAATGCAGAATGTGCTGAATATTTTTTCATAGGAATTTGGGAAAGCTATAAAATATCCTATAAATGGCTGTTCTATTCCTGATCTAAGGCTACATTCACACACAGCGTTTTTGCTGCTTTTTTTTGAGGATACGTTTTTCAACTGCAAAAGCAGATCAGATTTTTAAAAAACCGCATCACCTGAAAGGTTTTTGAGCTCATAGATAATGTTTTCAATAGCAAAAGCAGATTAGAAATCTGCTCCATCCATTTATCCATATCTGTCTATCCATATCTTATCTGTACGAAAAAGAATTAAAGCCAGATAGCACAGAGACTAAAGGTACTGTCACACTTAGCGATGTACCAGCGATCCCGACCAGCGATATGACGCGGTCAGGATCGCTGGTACATCGCAAAGTGGTCGCTAGTGAGCTGCCACACAGGCAGATCTCACCAGCGACATCGCAGGGGACGGGGGTCGCTATTTACCTGTCACACTAGGCGATACTGCGTCCTCCTGCCCGACTCCACGCTCGTCTCCACAGGAAGCGCCGCAGGAAGCTGACAACGAGAAACAGTCCTGGACGTTCTCGTGCGATCAGCGATAACCAGCGGGGGAGCGGGTCGCAGGTAAGTATCAGACACAGCGATGTCGCTAGCAATATCGCTATAACGTCACAAGTTATAGCTATATTGCTAGCGATATCGCTTAGTGTGACAGTACCTTAACACTATATGTATATATTTATATCTGACTGGTGCTATATATATATATATATATATATATATATATATATATATATATATATATATATATATATATATAAATATATATAGCACCAGTCAGGTATAAATTATACTTTAGAAATAGATGATCTTGTTGAAGCTGCTTCAAAACACTTTCATATTCATCACATGTGCTGTGTTGTGCGCACGCTGCAGCTGGCAATAAGAGATAGTCTGCAAGAGGGACATGCTGGAAATCTGATTGGAAAAGTGAGGAAATTGGCTATTGCCGCCAGAACCCCTAATATTGATTCCATCTTGAAGAGACGTGCTGGGAAAGGGGCAATTGTCGATCAAGCCACTCGGTGGGGCAGCACTTATTTAATGATTGAGCGATTGCTTGAAATAAAACCGTTTCTTATAGATATGGCGAACCCTCAGGTAACCCTAAATGAAGGTCAATGGACACAGGTGGCTGAATTGAAGGAATTGCTTAACCACCCATTTACCTTGACTAAAAAATTACAAGCTGAAGATTTAACTCCTGGCATTTTCATAAGGGAATGGAAGAACTTGATATTTTGCCTGTCCCAAAGAGGTGGTCTAATCGCAGATGGCATTTCTGCTTCAATGAAACAGAGAGAGACACAGCTATTGGAAAATAAAATTTTTCTGGCAGCTGTTTATGTGGACCCAAGTCATCATATACTGCTTGATGATCAACAGCTTACTAAAGGAAAAGATGCTCTGACTGAGGTAACAGTTAGGATGAGTGGCCTACAGGAGGACTGCCAGGTGCAAGAGGACTTGGGTTCTGACAGTGCTACTGCTGCCATATCTTCTTCCTCATCAGATGAGGCGTTTGACTTTGACAAGTATTTGGATGACATGGAGCAGGCAAAGCATTGCCGTAAGGAAAAAGACTTCACTCTGTCTCCTATAGCAAGCAGATTAACCATATTTCAGCAAAATGTTTCACTTGCTCTCGAAGAAATAGAAAAATTCAACCGTTCATCAAAACTGACTGTGCATGAGGCAATTCCTTCATACCCGGAAATTGTTAGAGATGCTGCCCATGTGGTTACGGCTTTGCCTCCAACCCAAGTTAGTGTAGAGAGGTTGTTCTCTGGCCTTAAAATTATTAGGTAAGATCTGAGGTCATCTCTGAAGGAGGATCTGATGGAGGCAATTCTATTTCTTAGAACAAATTCATAGACTGCACAAATGTTATTTAGTATGTTTTTGCTGAAAACTGTTTTTTGCCACTTACATAGTTTATTGCATAGTGTTATATATGTAATCTATATTACACAGTGTATTAGATATTTACAATTTATTAGTTTTTTGTGTTCTAAAGTTGTATTCCAATAAATATATATTATGTTCTATCTAAATATCTTGATTATTGTATCATAAAAATGATTAAGTGTCTGATGTTCACATTGTACTACAATACATTTTTCACTTGAATATAAGCAATATATGTGGGAGTCGGTGTAGCCCTGTATCTAAGGGCACACATGCTACTGAAATAAAGGACTGCTGGCGTAAATCAATGTGTGGACGAAGGACCACCACATCAAATCCCTGTCATGGCCAGCCCAATCTCCAGACCTGAACCCTGTTGAAAACCTCTGGAATGTAACCAAGAGAAAGATGGATATTCACAAGCCATCAAACAAAGAAGAACTGCTTACATTTTTGTACCAGGAGTGGCATAAGGTCACCCAAAAGCAGTGTGATAGACTCGAGAAAAGCATGCCAAGACGAATGAAAGCTGTGAGTAAAAATCATGGTTATTCCACAAAACTCTTGATGTTGTAGTACATAACTTCAGTCAAATGAGTCTCAGCTATTCATTCCCCAACTACTCCTGAAACCCCCTGACTCCCCATGTATCACCCATAAATAACTTTTTTTTTTTTTTTTAATTTCTCTCGCACTGTATGTTAATCATTTCGGTCCGGTCCGATGCACGTTGTCTGTTTCCTCACTCCACTCCCCCCCTCCTTGGCTGCTGTTAGCAATATTTTCCGTAAATATCGCAGATTGCGTACAGATAGATCGCACATCAGAGGAGAGAGAAATAAGGTCCCCGATCCACCCCCCAGTACCTCCCTGGTGCTCCTCGGCCCTCCTGCTTTCCTCCATGGCACCGCCATCTTCTTCCGGGAAGAAAATGGCAGGCGCATGTGCAGTGCACCCACCGAGATCTGTCGGCCGGCACTCAGCAACAATAGAAAGATTTCTTATTGGTTCATTTTGGTCACTGTGATAGACCCTATCACAGTGATCAAAATAAAAAAGGGTAAATTAACCCTCCCTTTTATCACCCCCTTAGTTAGGGAAAAATAATAAAATATATTTATTTTCATTTTCCCATTTTAGGCTAAAGTGAGTTGGGCTAGAGTTTGGGTTGGAGTTAGGGTTGGGGTTAGGGTTGTGATAATTGTTATGGTTAGGGTTGTGGTTGGGGTTAGGGTTGGTATTACGGTTGGGATTAGGCTTAGGGGTGTGTTGGGGTTACGGTTGGAGTTAGAATTGAGGGGTTTCCACTGTTTAGGCATATCAGGGGGTCTTCAAACTCGACATGTCAGACGGTGCTACCCCCCTCCCGAGCCCCAACTTGTGCCCAAATAGTGGATTACCCCAACATATGGGGCATCAGCGTACTCAGGACAAATTGCTCCACAACTTTGGGGGTCTAATTTCTCCTGTTGGCTTTGGGAAAATAAAAAATTATGGGCTAAAAAAAAATCATTTTTGTGGAAAATAAATGATTTTTTATTTTCACTGCTCGGTGTTATATACTTCTGTGAAGCACTTAAAGGTTCAAAGTACTCACCACACATCTAGATAAGCTCCTCTGGGGGGGGTGTCTAGTTTCCAAAATGGGGCCACTTGTGGGGTGTTTCTACTGTTTAGGCACATCAGGGGCTCTGGAAATGCAACATGAGGCCGCAGACCTCTCCATCAAAGTCTGCATTCAAAAATGGTGTCCCTTCCATGCTCTAACATGTGCCCAAACAGTGGCCTCCCCCCCCACATATAGGTTATCAGCATACTCAGGACAAATTGCACAACAGCTTTTGTGGTCCAATTTCTCCTGTTACTCTTGTGAAAATAAAAATTGGGGGATGAAAATATAATTATTGTGGAAAAAATAGGATTTTTTATTTTTACGGTTTTACGCTATAAACTTCTGTGAAGCACTTGGGGGTTAAAAGTGCTCACCACACATCTAGATAAGCTCCTTGGGGGGGGGGGGGGGGTCTAGTTTCCATAATGGGGTCACTTGTGTGGAGTTTCCACTGTTTAGGAACATCAGGGTCTCTCCAAACGCGACATGGCGTCCGATCTCAATTCCAGCCAATTCTGCATTGAGAGAGTCAAACGGTGCTCCTTCCCTTCCGAGCTCTGCCATGCGCCCAAACAGTGGTTTACCCCCAATTCAGGAGAAATTGCACAACAAATTTTGTTGTTCATTTTCTCTTTTTACACTTAAGAAAATAAAATAAATGTGGTTCTGAAGTAAAATGTTTGTAAAAAATAAAAAAAAAGGTTAAATGTTATTTTTTTTCCTTTCACATTGCTTCAGTTCCTGTGAAACACGTAAAGGGTTAATAAACTTCTTGAATGTGGTTTTGATTAGCTTGAGGGGTACAGGTTTTAGAATGGTGTCACTTTTGGATATTTTCTGCCATATACGAGTAGACCCCTCAAATGACTTCAAATGTGAAGGGTGGTCCCTAAAGAAAATGGTTGTGTAAAATTTTGTTGTAAAAATGAGAAATCGCTGGTCAAATTTTAACCCTTATCAGTTCCTAGCAAAAAAAAAAAAAATTTTCTTTCCAAAATTGTGCTGATGTAAAGTAGGCATGTGGGAAATGTTATTTATTAACGATTTTGTGTGCCATATCTGAGTTAAGGGCATAAAGATTAAAAGTTTGAAAATTGCAAAATTTTAAAAATGTTCGCCATATTTCTGTTTTTTTTTTTTTTCCATAAATGCAAGTTATATCAAAGAAATGTTACCGCTAACATGAAGTACAATATGTCACGAAAAAAGATTCTCGGAATCAGCGGGATCCGTTAAAGCGTTCCAGAGTTATAACCTCATAAAGTGAAGGTGGTCAGAATTGTAAAAATTGGCCTGGTCATTAATCTGCGAATTGTTAACCCCTTAGTGAAGGAGCCAATCTATATTTTCAATTGCAGATGTGAAACCCTCCAATGTTCTCATCAACAAGCAGGGGCAGGTGAAGATGTGCGATTTTGGAATTAGTGGATACTTGGTGGACTCTGTAGCCAAAACAATGGATGCTGGCTGTAAACCGTACATGGCTGTAAGTGCTGCTTTCACAGGCTAAATAAGGGTCTTTATCTATGTGATACGTCTATAGCAATTGTAGACGTTACCCCCTATACATAGAGTGGTGGACGACTCCTAAACTTGGTGCTAAGCCTTTAATGATGTCTATTTTTTCACTTAGGGGTAGCATTCTTTCCCTCCATCCCTGCATCATGGTTTTCCTAGATTTGCTGTGGTTTTTTTTTTTTTTTCTTTTTTTAAATTTCCCCAATTGTGGCTTTTTATATAATTCTTAATCTTCAATTATTTTTTTTTTTTTTTTTTTTTTTTTATACAATACTTTAGTCTCACAGACTCATACAACATTTCCCTACTAAGTGTATATATACACTTTCTTGGGAAAAACCCGTATTTACTTTTTCACTAGTTAGTACAGATAGGTGATTTGTACTATCCTGGTCCTGCATCCAATTTGGTCCTCTGTGGCATTTGGTTTTCACTCCCGCCGCATCCTGGGCTCCTCTGGTGCATGGTAGGCTGCGCTGTGAACATAGTAAAGTCACAGGACTGCACTCCGGACCAGGGCAGCAGGAATCAAAATGCCTAAACTTTATTTGTAAGTGCTGTCGCCAGCGCAGCGCCGTCTCCTGGGTTCACTCCCTCATTACATGATACAATGTGTGCTGAGAGATCATAATTTTTGCTTTGTAATATAAAAGGAGAAGGGCGGAACAGTGGGTTAAATATTCTGAAGGGTTTTACTATTAAAAAACTTTAGTGCAGTATTGCACACAGTACTGCTGTGATCTTGCTACTTAGCTGAGCTGCAGTACCTGAGAATGACCACTACATGGTGTACCCAGCTGTGCTGTTCCAGCTCCATACAGTGGTTACATAACTGCTGAAGCGTAAAATAACGGATTCTTTGCTGTGTCTGGTGTGGAGCTTCCATCTGTCTGATACTGGTTCCCTAGCCTAAGATCTGCATATATGTAGAAGATCTATGTACAGTAACGTATTCTTTTTTTTTTTTTTTTTTTTTTTTCCTTCTTCAGCCTGAAAGGATAAACCCGGAACTAAATCAGAAAGGATACAATGTGAAGTCTGATATTTGGAGCCTGGGAATTACTATGGTAAGGCTAGTAATTATTTAATTTTGTCCACCAGGAATCATATTTCTTTAGGAGTCTTCCCCTCAATAAGGTGAGGATTGACTGCTTTAGATTGAATTAGTTGCTGCTGAGCCGGCTCCATACATGGCATGTGTTGGCTGTCTTATACAGCCAGCACTGATCTCTATCAGCGTGGTTCAAATCTACCCTTAATCACTGCTGTTAAACTACTTAAATGCCACTGTCAATTTTTGACTGCAGCATTTGTGCCGCAGTCGTCATCCATTGCATGACATGATCGTGGGGTCCCAATGGCTTAACATGTCAGCCGAGGTTCTACATATGGCTCCCATGGCCACCCTCTTTATACTCTCATGTAGTCCAATCACCAGCTGCGCTTCATAGAAGATTGTCATTTCTTATTTTAAACCCTTTCCTACAATGGACGTACTATTCCCTCCATGTGACCTGGGACCTAAGTCCCATGGACGGAATAGTACGTCTAGCGCGATCAGCTGCGCTCACGGGGGGAGCGCAGCTGATCGCGGCCGGGTGTCAGCTGATTATCACAGCTGACACCCGGCACAATGTGTCAGGGGCGGTCACGGACCGCCCCCGACACGTTAACCCCTTGCACACTGCGATCAAACATGATGGCGGTGTACCGGGGGTTAAAGGGAAGCATCGGGAGGGAGGGGGCTCCCTCCGTGCTTCCCTCAGCCCCCCACAGCAGCGCAATGTACAGCGCTGCTGCGGGGGTCTCCTTCCCTGCAGGTCCCCGGATCCCAGATGGCGACGGGGGCCTGCAGGGAGCTGGCTTCCTCACTGCCCGCAGAGCGCAGGCATGAGGAAGCCTGCCGCAGTGCCTGTGACAGATCAGCGATCTGTCACAGAACAGTGATGTCCCCCCCCTGGGACAATGTAATAAAGTTAAAAAAAAAAAAAAAAAGTGTAAAAATAACTTAAAAAAAAATAATCGCCAAATAAATTAAAAAAACAAAAAACTAATCCCTAATTCATTTTTTGGAAATAAAAAAACAAAGCAAAAGTACACATATTTGGTATTGCCGCGTCCGTAACGACCTGCCCTATAAAACTGTCCCATTAGTTAACCCCTTTAGCGAACCCCTTAAAAAATAAAAATAAAAAACGAAACAAAAAATAATGCTTTATTATCATACCGCTGAACAAAAAGTGCAATAACGCGCGATCAAAAAGACGCATATAAATATGCATGGTACCGCTGAAAACGTCATCTTGTCCCGCAAAAAACGAGCCGCCACACAGCGTCATCAGATAAAAAATAAAGTTATAGCTCGCAGAATAAAGCAATGCGAAGTTTTTATTGCATAAAAGCGCCAAAACATTAAAAAAAAGACATAAATGAGGTATCGCTGTAATCGTACTGACCCGAAGAATAAAACTGCCTTATCAATTTTACCGCACGTGGAACGGTGTAAACGCACCCCCCAAAAGAAATTCATGAAACGCTGCTTTTTGTTCATTCTGTGTCCCAAAAATCAGAATAAAAAGCGATCAAAAAATGTCATGTGCCCGAACATACCAATAAAAAGTCAACTCGTCCCGCAAAAAATAAGACCTCACATGACTCGGTGGGTCAAAATATGGAAAAATTATAGCTCTCAATATGTGGTGATGCAAAAACTATTTTTACAATAAAAAGCTTCTTTTAGCGTGTGACAGCTGCCAAAAATAAAAACCCGCTATAAATAGTAAATCAAACCCCCCGTTATCACCCCCTTAATTAGGGAAAAATAATAAAATTAAAAAAAAAAAGGTATTTATTTCCATTTTCCCATTAGGGTTAGGGCTAGGATTAGGGCTGAGATTAGGGTTACGGGTGTGTTGGGGTTAGGGTTGGAGTTAGAATTGGGGATTTCCACTGTTTGGGCACATCAGGTGCTCTCCAAACGCAACATGGCGTCTGATCTCCATTCCAGCCAATTCTGCGTTGAAAAAGTCAAATGGTGCTCCTTCCTTTCCAAGCTCTGCCATGCGCCCAAACAATGTTTTACACCCACATATGGGGTATCCTCCTGTTGCCCTTAGGAAAATAAAAAATTGGGGACAAAAATATCATTTTTGTGGAAAAAAAAGATTTTTTTATTTTCACGCCTGGGCTTTATGAACTTCTGTGAAGCACTTGGGGATTCAAAGTGCTCACCACACATCTAGATAAGTTCCGTGGGGGTCTAGTTTCCAAAATGGGGTCATTTGTGGGGGGTTTCCACTGTTTAGGTACATCAGGGGCTCTCCAAAGACAACATGACACCCGCAGAACATTCCATCAAAGTCTGCATTCCAAAATGTCACTACTTCCCTTCCGAGCCCCGACGTGTGCCCATACAGTAGTTTTCTCCCACATATGGGGTATCAGCGTACTCAGGACAAATTGGACAACAACTTTTGGGGTCCATTTTCTCCTGGTACACTTGGGAAAGTAAAAAAATTGTAGACTAAATGATTATGTGTGTGGAAAAAATACGATTTTTTTACTTTCACGCCCATGCGTCATAAACTTCTGAGAAGCCCTGGGGTTTCAAAGTGCTCACCACACATCTAGATAAGTTCCTTGGGGGGTCTAGTTTCCGAAATGGGGTCACTTATGGGGGGTTTCCACTGTTTAGGTACATCAGGGGCTCTCCAAACGTGACATGGCGTCCGATCTGAATTACAGCCAATTTTGCATTGAAAAAGTCCAACGGCGCTCCTTCCCTTCTGAGCTCTGTTATGCGCCGAAACAGTGGTTCTCCCCCCCCACATATCAGGTATCAGCGTACTCAGGACAAATTGCACAGTAACTTTTCCAGTCCAATTTCTCCTTTTACCCTTGGTAAAATAAAAAAAAATTGAACCTCAATTATTTTTTTTGTGAAAAAAAAGTTAAATGTTCATTTTTTTTTCAAATATTCAAAAAATTCTTGTGAAGCACCTGAAGGGTTAATAAACTTCTTGAATGTGGTTTTGAGCACCTTAAGGGGTGCAGTTTTTAGAATGGTGTCACTTTTGGGTATTTTCTATCATATAGACCCCTCAAAGTGGCTTCAAGTGTGATGTGGTCCGTAAAAATAAAATGGTGTTGCAAAAATGAGAAATCGCTAGTCAACTTTTAACCCTTATAACTTCCTAACAAAAAAAAATTTTGGTTCCAACATTGTGCTGATGTAAAGTAAACATGTGGGAAATGTTACTTATTAAGTTTTTTTTTTTTTTTTTAAATTCTTTATTTTCAAATTTAAACCACACCATAAGACACAACACCATTTCACAAATACAGTTGGCGAAGTATTGCTTAAAAGTCGGTCCAAGGTGAGAGGAAAGAAAAGAGGGGAGGGAAATGTGGGTGGGAAAAAAGAGAAGGAAGGAAAGGGTAAAGAGGGATACATAATAATGAACAATATCAATAACAACAACAAAAAGTAGCCGTCGGCATGAACACTAGCATTTGATGGGTGTATTTAAGAAAATAGAGTAGGTGGACTGTTCTGTAAGCAACCGTGGGATCAGCTACCCCAGTATAAAGGCCATCAGGTCCAAGTAAGACTTCATGTGATATTAGATTTCTCACCAAGGGGATTATCCTCTAGTTATGTAGTCCACGGGGCCCAGGTCGACACATAAGATTTATGATTAAAAATCTCCCAGCTAGACAGCTCCTCCAGACGAGAAACCTGATTTATCTTAATGTGCCACTCCTCCAATGTGGGGGGGCAACATCTTTCCAGTGTACAGCTATCAGCTGTTTTGCAGCACTTAGCATCAGTGGGAGTAGACCATGCTTTTTTGGTAAGAAATCCTTTGACGGGCACGAAAGAAGAACTTCCGTAGCCCTAAGATTAGTCTTTATTAGTTGTAATTTTTTGAGAACTAGCTCAACGCCATCCCAAAAATTTCTCAGTTTGGGACAGTCCCAGAATATACAGTTGTGGCCAAAAGTATTGACACCCCTGCAATTCTGTCAGATAATACTCAGTTTCTTCCTGAAAATGATTGCAAACACAAATTCTTTGGTATTATTATCTTCATTTAATTTGTCTTAAATGAAAAAACACAAAGAATTGTCCTAAAGCCAAATTGGATATAATTGCACACCAAACATAAAAAAGAGGGTGGACAAAAGTATTAGCACTGTTAGAAAAATCATGTGATGCTTCTCTAATTTGTGTAATTAACAGCACCTGTAACTTACCTGTGGCACCTAACAGGTGTTGGCAATAACTAAATCACACTTGCAGCCAGTTGACATGGATTAAAGTTGACTCAACCTCTGTCCTGTGTCCTTGTGTGTACCACATTGAGCATGGAGAAAAGAAAGAAGACCAAAGAACTGTCTGAGGACATGAGAAACCAAATTGTGAGGAAGCATGAGCAATCTCAAGGCTACAAGTCCATCTCCAAAGACCTGAATGTTCCTGTGTCTACCGTGCGCAGTGTCATCAAGAAGTTTAAAGCCCATGGCACTGTGGCTAACCTCCCTAGATGTGGATGGAAAAGAAAAATTGACAAGAGATTTCAACGCAAGATTGTGCGGATGTTGGATAAAGAACCTCGACTAACATCCAAACAAGTTCAAGCTGTCCTGCAGTCCGAGGGTACAACGGTGTCAACCCGTACTATCCGTCGGCATCTGATTGAAAAGGGACTGTATGGTAGGAGACCCAGGAAGACCCCACTTCTTACCCCGAGACATAAAAAAGCCAGGTTGGAGTTTGCCAACACTTACCTGAAGAATTTTGGAAGAATGTTCTCTGATCAGATGAGACAAAAGTAGAGCTTTTTGGGCAAAGGCATCAACATAGAGTTTACAGGCAAAAAAAAGGAGGCATTCAAAGAAAAGAACATGGTCCCTACAGTCAAACATGGCGGAGGTTCCCTGATGTTTTGGGGTTGCTTTGCTGCCTCTGACACTGGACTGCTTGACTGTGTGCATGGCATGAAGTCTGAAGACTACCAACAAATTTTGCAGCATAATGTAGGGCCCAGTGTGAGAAAGTTGGGTCTCCCTCAGAGGTCATGGTTCTTCCAGCAGGACAATGACCCAAAACACACTTCAAAAAGCACTAGAAAATGGTTTGAGAGAAAGTACTGGAGACTTCTAAGGTGGCCAGCAATGAGTCCAGACCTACATCCCATAGAACACCTGTGGAGAGATCTAAAAATGGCAGTTTGGAGAAGGCACCCTTCAAATATCATGGACCTGGAGCAGTTTGCCAATGAAGAATGGATTCCAGCAGAGCATTGTAAGATAATAATACCAAAGAATTTGTGTTTGCAATCATTTTCAGGAAGAAACTGAGTATTATCTGACAGAATTGCAGGGGTGTCAATACTTTTGGCCACAACTGTATGTGTGTGATGTCCTCCAGAGTTGAGGCATCTCCAACAAGCATCATTATCAGCAAGACCCATCTGAAAGAGCTTCGCGGGAGTCAAATGCCACCTGGTCAATATTTTATAAGAATTTTCCTGCAAAAGTACACACCTAGAGAATCCCCGTGCACTAGATAGCATTGTTACTTATTAAGTTTTTTGTGTGCCATATCTCTGTGATTTAAGGGCATAAAAATTCAAAGTTGGAAAATTGTGAATCCTTAAATTTTCGCCAAATTTCCGTTTTTTTCACAAACGCAAGATATATGAACGAAATTTTAACACTAACATGAAGGACAATATGTCACGAGAAAACAATGTCAGAATCACCGAGATCCATGGAAGCGTTTCAGAGTTATTACCTCATAAATGGACAGTGGTCAAAATAGTAAAAATTGGCCCGGGAGTTAACGTGCAAACCACCCTTGGTAGTGAAGGGGTTAATATTGTTGCATCAGAAGTCCCATCTAAAATTGTTTAATCCTTACATTGTAAAGAGAGAGTCAAAATTATTTCAGTTTTCTGATCCCCCCCCCCCTCAAAAAAATACAATAAAAGCCAACTAAAATATTCTAAAATTATATAGAATATTATAAAATAAAAGCAGCTCCCAATGCAAAAAACAAATCCTCTCTTCCCTCCATCGAATGGAGAAAAGTTGCGTCTCAAGAAAAAACGGCGACACCAAGCGATAATAAAAATATATATATATATATATATATATATATATATATATATATATATATATATATATATATATATATATATATATATATATATATATATATATATATATATTTACATCTCACCCCCAATGGGAATGGTCTTTGTTGTCCGTTCCAGAGACCTGGCAGTCTGAGGGTTCTGCGCAGGATCTTAGTTGTTCCCAGGATTGTGCTTTTCTGGACAGAGAGTTCAGATGTTGCTCCTGGGATCCGTTGTAGCCATTCTTCCAACTTAGGGGTCACTGCTCCAAGTGCTCCTATCACCACTGGAATCACTGTTGCCTTCACCTTCCACATCTTCTCCAGTTCTCCTTTGAGGCCCTGGTATTTCTCCAGCTTCTCATATTCCTTCTTTTTGATGTTGCTGTCACTTGGCACTGCCACATCTATTATCATTGCTGTCTTCTGAACCTTATCTACTATCACAATGTCTGGTTGCTTAGCCAACACCTGCTTATTCGTCTTGATCTTGAAGTCCCAAAGGATTTTAGCCCTTTCATTCTCCACCACTTTTTCTGGGGTCCTCCACCTGGATTTAGGGGGACTTAGCCCATATGCTGTGCAGATGTTACTGTATACAATTCCCGCTACTTTGGTGTGGCATTCAGTATACGCTGTTCCCGCTTGCGTTTTGCATCCTGCCAGTATGTGTTGGACAGTTTCTGAGGTTTCTTTGCATAGTCTGCACCTTGGGTCTTATCGTGTGTGATATATATATATATATAGTGTAATAAAGTGCACAGCCTATGATGTGGGAGTATACCAAGGCTCCTAACTAGGGATGAGCGAGTAGTGAAATACTCGGACTCTCCGTACTCTTTACGAGTACCCCCTAATACTCGGATACTCATAATGAGTAGCGAGTCCAATGTAAGTCTATGGGAAATGCGATTAATGGGCTGTGTGTGCTGGGCAGGGACTGTGCGAAGACTGCGGGGACTGTGCTGGGGCTGTGAGGGGACTGTGCTGGACTGTGCCGAATATTGCGAGGCGAGTAGTGAAATACTTGCCAGGATTCGAGTACGGTGAGTACCGTATTACTTGCCGAGTACCGAATCCTAACGAGTATACTCGCTCATCCCTACTCCTAACAATATAATACCTACCTTAGGTGGCTTTTATAGCGCAGTGGTTAAAGTGCACAACCACTAACGTGGGAGACTGGGGTTCAAATCCCGACTGCCCTGTTTGAAATAATATATCAGTAGTGGTCCTTGGGCAAGACTACTCACACTATAGTGCCTACTTCAATAAACATGAGTGTCACGAAAAAGAGTCAAGCCAGCTCGGACTTCGCCCGAATTAACATTGCCTGCGCCATATGTTGAGGAACCAGGACAATCTGATGATAAATGGGCTACTGGAGCAAAAACCATACATGGACAAGGCAAGAGAACCTGGATCTGATGAAATGCTATATTATAATATACCTGTGCACTTGACCCCATCCCACCTCCTCCCCAACCTCACCACCACACTTATCCCTTCCCTAACCCACCTCTTCAACTTATCACAAACTTCTGGTACCTTCCCTTCTGCTTTCAAACATGCCACAATCACACCTATCCTTAAAAAGCCAACCCTCGATCCAACAGCCACGTCCAGCTATCGCCCAATATCGCTGCTCCCATTCGCTTCTAAACTGGAGCAGCATGTCCACACTGAACTTTCCTCCCAGTTAACAAATAATAGTGAATGTTGTTACAAAGCAAGCTTTCGGGACTTATGTCCCTTCATCAGGCTGATATATGCTTTGTAACAACATTCACTATTATTTGTTAGCCATTAAAAGGTATCATACCCACAAGATTCCTATTTTGTTTCTCTCACTGAGAGCACTTTATATATTCAGTTCAAATTACTAATACTGACCTACAAGGCCATCTACAACCTGTCTCCTCCATACATCTCTGAACTAATCTCCAGATACCTTCCCTCAAGGAATCTCCGGTCCTCCCAAGACCTCCTTCTCTCCTCCACACTTATTCGCTCTCACCCAACCGCCTCCAAGACTTCTCCCGAATAGCCCCCATCCTCTGGGATTCCCTGCCCCAACACGTCCGGCTATCAACCACACTCGGATCCTTCAGACGGAGCCTGAAAACCCACCTCTTCAGGAAAGCCTACAGCCTGCAGTGATCCCCGCTGCCTCCTCACCACTACTGGAGCTACCGCCTCACCATCACTGAAACTGCTGTAACCCCCCAATCTACTGTCTCCTTCCCCACCATCCTGTAGCATGTAAGCCCGAAGGGTCCTCTCTCCCCTCTATATCAGTCTGTGATTGTTAGTTTGTTTGCTGTAAGTGATATCTGTAATTTGTATGTAACCCCTTCTCATGTACAGCACCATGGAACCAATGGTGCTATATAAATAATAATATACCATACATTTTTTCCTTCTTTAAAAACAAATAAAGTATAAGTTTGCCATTGCTGTGGTCAGGATAACCTGTAGAATCTTTATTCGGTCTGGTGAAGAACACTAGAAAATACAATCCCAAAACTTTTTTTTTTTCTTTGCTCCTTTTTACCTAGCTTGTATTTTTTTTTTTTTTTTTAAGTACATTGTATGGTAAAATGAATTATGTAGTATAAAGCAAAAAAAAACAAACTCCCCCTCTTTATATGAAAATTACTTATATACTCGAGTATAAGCCGGGACACCTTATTTTACCATGAAAAACTGGGAAAACGTATTGACTCGAGTATGAGCCGGGATGTATGCATTGTCTCCTCATCCCTGTCCTTGTTTGCATGGCTCCTCATCCCTGTCCTTGTATGCATGGCTCCCCCGTCCCTCTCCTTGTCCTTGTATACATGGCTCCTCATCTCTGTCCTTGTATGCATGGCTCCTTATCCCTGTCCTTGTATGCATGGCTCCTTATCCCTGTCCTTGTATGCATGGCTCCTTATCCCTGTCCTTGTATGCATGGCTCCTTATCCCTGTCCTTGTATGCATGGCTCCTTATCCCTGTCCTTGTATGCATGGCTCCTTATCCCTGTCCTTGTATGCATGGCTCCTTATCCCTGTCCTTGTATGCATGGCTCCCCCGTCCCTCTCCTTGTCCTTGTATGCATGGCTCCTTATCCCTGTCCTTGTATGCATGGCTCCCCAGTTCCTGTCCTTGTATGCACAGCTCCTTATCCCTATCCTTGTATGCACGGCTCCTTATCCCTATCCTTGTATGCATGGCTCCTTATCCCTATCCTTGTATGCATGGCTTCTTATCCCTATCCTTGTATGCATGGCTCCTTATCCCTATCCTTGTATGCATGGCTCCCCCGTCCCTCTCCTTGTCCTTGTATGCATGGCTCCTTATCCATGTCCTTGTATGCATGGCTCCCCCGTCCCTCTCCTTGTCCTTGTATGCATGGCTCCTTATCCCTATCCTTGTATGCATGGCTCCTTATCCCTGTCGTTGATTGCGTGGCTCCTCATCCCTGTCCTTGTATGCGTGGCTCCTCATCCCTGTCCTTGTATGCGTGGTTCCTCATCCCTGTCCTTGTATGCGTGGTGCCTCATCCCTGTCCTTGTATGCGTGGTGCCTCATCCCTGTCCTTGTATGCGTGGTGCCTCATCCCTATCCTTGTATGCGTGGTGCCTCATCCCTATCCTTGTATGCGTGGCTCCCTATCCTTGTATGCATGGCTCCTTATCCCTGTCTTTGTATGCATGGCTCCTTATCCCTGTCTTTGTATGCATGGCTCCTTATCCCTGTCCTTGTATGCATGGCTCCTTATCCCTGTCCTTGTATGCATGGCTCCTTATCCCTGTCCTTGTATGCATGGCTCCTTATCCCTGTCCTTGTATGCATGGCTCCTTATCCCTGTCCTTGTATGCATGGCTCCTTATCACTGTCCTTGTATGCATGGCTCCTTATCCCTGTCCTTGTATGCATGGCTCCTTATCCCTGTCCTTGTATGCATGGCTCCCCCGTCCCTCTCCTTGTATGCATGGCTCCTTATCCTTGTCCTTGTATGCATGGCTCCTTATCACTGTCCTTGTATGCATGGCTCCTTATTCCTGTCCTTGTATGCATGGCTCCCCCGTCCCTCTCTTTGTCCTTGTATGCATGGCTCCTTATCCCTGTCCATGTATGCGTGGCTCCTTATCCCTGTCCATGTATGCGTGGCTCCTTATCCCTGTCCTTGTATGCGTGGCTCCTTAACATCCCTGTCCTTGTATGCGTGGCTCCTTATCCCTGTCCTTGTATGCATGGCTCCTTATCCCTCTCCTTGTATGCATGGCTCCTTATCCCTCTCCTTGTATGCATGGCTCCTTATCCCTGTCCTTGTATGCATGGCTTCCCAGTTCCTGTCCTTGTATGCATGGCTCCTTATCCCTGTCCTTGTATGCATGGCTCCTTATCCCTGTCCTTGTATGCATGGCTTCCCAGTTCCTGTCCTTGTATGCACGGCTCCTTATCCCTGTCCTTGTATGCATGGCTCCTTATCCCTGTCCTTGTATGCATGGCTCCTTATCCCTGTCCTTGTATGCATGGCTCCTTATCCCTCTCCTTGTATGCACGGCTCCTTATCCCTATCCTTGTATGCATGGCTTCTTATCCCTATCCTTGTATGCATGGCTCCTTATCCCTGTCGTTGATTGCATGGCTCCTCATCCCTGTCCTTGTATGCGTGGTGCCTCATCCCTTTCCTTGTATGCGTGGTGCCTCATCCCTATCCTTGTATGCGTGGTGCCTCATCCCTATCCTTGTATGCATGGCATCCCATGAGAAAAGCATAAAAAAATGCCTCCTACTTGCCTTCCCTGCACCCCCTCGCTGCATCTTGTTGTTCCGGCTTCCAGCAGCTCTTGCGGCCGAGCGATCATGTGTCCCGGCTCATTAAGGTAATGAATATTCCCCTTTCTCCATTCAGCCGGGACACGTGATCACTCGGCCACAGGAGCTGCTGGAAGCTGAAACAACAAGATGCTGTGAAGGCGTGCAGGGAAGGTAAGTAAGGAGTTTTTTTTTTTTCTTTACAGCTGCTGGAAGCCGGCGGCTGCAACTGTTCTTCCTATAAGAGAAATGAATATCCATTGCCAGTGCAGTGAATATTCATTTCTCTTTAGCAGCGGGCACAGTTACAGCCGCAGCCGCCGGCTCCTGCCCCTGTGCCCCGCCCCTGCCCTGCTGACTACTGGGACAATGACTCGTGTATAAGCCGGGGGGGGGCATATTTGGCACAGAAAAAAAAGTGCTGAAAACTCTGCTTATACACAAGTATACGCGTATATGGTAGTAATAAAAAAAAAAGTTATGGTCATTGAAGGGAGGTAAGGGTGGAAAATTGTCGAAATTTAAAAAAAACTAGATTGTTAACATTTTGGAAGTATAAAATTACAGCATTATTTATTTATAATGCGTCGTGAATGCTATAAAAAGAAAAACGTTGTGGCTCGTTAATGTTCAGGCACAAAAATGGCAAGTTTTTATTTTGTGAAAGTAGTAAATCTTTAAGAAGAAAAAGAAAATATTCTCATCTGTTTTGGAATTGTTTTCTATACTATATTAGCATATTTCTGCTACTTACTGCTAGAGGATTTGGAAACTTGTAGTAAATGTCTGTGTGTGAGTTCAGCTTGTTGCCACATGGTGGCAGCAGAGTAGCACAGTTTCTATTCCCCGGTCTCTGTGGTGGCGCTGGAGGTAGACCGCAGCCTGCGTTTCTTGGTTCTGATCACTTTCCCACTGGATTCCTTCTGCCGTCACACAGACCATCAGTAAATGTAGGATAGATGATCTATAGAGGAGACGTCAGCTGGTCATGTTCAGTTTTCTTGTCCCCAATTTCTGACCCAGATGCCATTCTCTTGCAGATTGAGCTGGCCATCCTGCGGTTTCCTTATGATTCCTGGGGAACTCCTTTCCAGCAACTCAAACAGGTGGTAGAGGAGCCGTCTCCACAGCTGCCCGCAGACAAGTTTTCTGCAGATTTTGTTGACTTTACCTCAAAGTGGTGAGTGATGATGGGAGCTGTTGTTCTTATAAGACCTCAGTATGAATAGAGGCGGAAAAGAAAAAGATGGAGATGGGCTCCCTTTAAGAGAATCAAATGGGAATTTATAGATCCTCTAAACAAAGTAAGGAGGGAATTTCACTTGTAGAGTCGCCCCCTGCTGGTCACTCTCCATCTACAGATAAGAAAATCTGATTAATAAGGCCGTGTCTCCGTGTCCCCATTATGCCAGTCTGGGACTTGCTGCCTGATAACCCAACATTAAGGATGAGCTTTTTAGTAACATAAATCATGTATATACACACACACCTCTATACATATATATTTATACCAGCTTGGCCCATGCGAAACTTTCGCACATTGGTCATCGGGGGCGCAGGCAATTTCAGAAAAAGCAAGCTGGTCAAATGTAAATGCATTTCATGAGCTGATGAACACAGACAGGTATTTATATATGTAGTTTGGTAATACAATAAATTGGCTTGATAAGTAGAGGCCAAAAAATGTCTTCCGGTTGAGGTGCCACACCTATGTATATATATTTATATTACATAAATGTTCAGATATATGCGCATACATAAATACACACAAACCTAAAGGTACTGTCACACTTAGCGATGTACCAGCGATCGCGACCAGCGATATGACGGCGGTCAGGATCGCTGGTACATCGCTAAGTGGTCGCTAGTGAGCTGCCACACAGGCAGATCTCACCAGCGACATCGCAGGGGACGGGGGTCGCTACTTATGTGTCAGACGAGGCGATCCTGCGTCCTCCCACCCGGCTCCACGCATCGCTCGTCTCTCCACAGGAAGCGCCGCAGGAAGCTGACGACGAGAAGCGGTCCAGGACGTTCTCGCGCGAACAGCGATAACCAGCGGGGGAGCGGGTCGTAGGTAAGTATCAGACACAGCGATATCGCTAGCAATATCGCTATAACATCACAAGTTATAGCGATATTGCTAGCGATATCGCTTAGTGTGACAGTACCTTAAGTTCTTTAACGCGTGTGAATTATATCTGAATGTGTGATATAAATATGTACATATATGTGAATGCATGTGTGTATAAAATTGTGATATACAAATGCACAGGTATATACACACATACACGCATATGCATGCGTACATACATTTTGTGTGTATATAATGTATGTGTAGATTGTAAGCTTGCGAGCAGGGACCTCACTCCTAATGTCATTGTTTGAATTGTCTTAACTTGTATTGAATTTATTGTCTGTACATGTCCCCGCTTAATTGTAAAGTGCTGCGGAATATGTTGGCGCTATATAAATAAAAATTATTATTATTATTATTATTATGTGTGTATGTACACACAAGTGTTGGCACCCTTGTTCCAGAATATGAATTATTTCTCCCAGAAAAGTGTTGGCACACTTTAAATGGTGCCAGAGAATTATTGCAATTGTGTGTATGGGAACAGCACAAAAAACTGAGGGGAAAAAAAGCAAATTGGTCATAATTTCCCCCAAAAATGGTCCTGACAACATTGTTGGCACTTTCCAAAATTGTAGGTGAACAACTTTGTTTCAAGCATGTGATGCTCATTCAAACTCATCTGTGGCAAGTGACAGGTGTGGGCAAAATGAAAATCACACCTGAAACCAGATAAAAAGGGGAGAAGTAGAACCCACAACCCCAGAGCCGCGCCCGTCACTAAGCTTCAAACCTGTGGGAAAAGGTGTGTACCGTGGGGCAGACCACTTCATGTGCTACCATGATTTTAGCACGTCCGCCTAACATCACGTAGCTCATATATGACACTACCTCGTGTAACTTTCATATATGACATGACACTCCATCTCCACCTACTATGGTGTAGCTTCATCTATGACATGACACTCCCTGATCCCTGGTTCCACTGCGCACAATTGTATACAGAAACCCCAGCTCTATTTATATGCCAGAAATGGCGCAAACTTTTACCTCATGGAGACAAAAAAAAAAGCATAATCAAAAGTGACCTGCTGACAAAATGACCCACCCCTGCTGACAAAATGACCGCCCCTGCTGATTATTTAGGAGAATTCGTTGAAAAGTTGGTGGTTTTTCCCACCAGCTCATTTGCTTATATTCATGAACAAGCGCTGTGATTGGCTGGCTGTATAATGCTGCATCTCCAGCCATTTTAGAAAAGGGAACACCATTCTGACAGGACAGGTTGGCTGAACGAGGGACATGGCTTCACATATTAAGAAAATAGGGCTAAACTCAGTCCTGGCGGGTGTCTTGGGCGGAAGGCTGCAGGGGGCCAATGCCACCATGAATGAATACAAAGATAAATGATTTCCCTCTGCTTCACCTTTGGACCAAGTGTCAGTATCGCCATTTTAATTTGGTGGGGATATCTATATATCTATTTCTCTATTTAGATCAGATTACTCTATCCATCCATCCTTCCCATACATAATCTAGGGTGTCATAAAATATATATACCGTAATACATATTAATCTTACACAGCTCTGGCAAAAATTAAGAGACCACTGCAAAATTTTCGGTTTGATTTTTCTCTTTATAGGTATATTTTTGAGTAATATGTAAATTGCTATTTTATGCTATAAACTATTGACAACATGTCTTCGAATTTCAAAGTCACTAAATTTTGTATTTATTTTCAGAAAATGAGAAATGGTCAAAAGAACAAAAAATGTACTGTAGTGCTTGCAGACCTCAAATAATGCTAAGAAAACAAGTTCATAATCATTTAGAAACAACAATACTAATGTTTTAACTCAGGAAGAGTTTTGTGGAATAACCATGATTTTCCCTTCACCCATGACAGCACCACCTGAGAGAGGGATCCGCCCCGCCAGGACAGGAACCTACTGAGATATAAGGGGCGGCACCTCTCCCCCGCTTCAGTTGGGTTCCTGTCCTGGAAGGAATCCCACTGTGGCGGTGCCTGTCATGGGCGAAGAGAAAGATAAAGACCCAGGCCCGTCCCGGCGCGGGAAGAACAGGTAGCTTACCTGTAGCGCCGGCCGTCGGGTCCTGGAAGCGCAGTCCCCGGGGTCCCTGGGGCTCCGGGTTCGTGCGGGCGTGGATGGGATCCCGGTGGCTCCGGGAAGCCCCCACCGCGCCTCCCTCCCCTCGCGCACGCCGCATCTCGATCCCCGTGGTAGGGGAGAGACGCTGGCATCTTCCGGCCGCTGACGTCAGCGGCGCTTGGAATGCTGGGTGCGCCGGCTGACGTCAGCAGAAGGCGACGGTGTAATGGCGCCGGGTGCGACGCCGGCCGGCTTTCTGAAGCGCTGGGCCGGCGGTCGCAGGGGGGAGGGGAGGAAGACGCTCACCAGGCGGAGGCATGCAATTTAAAAGGGGGAAGACAGCTGTAGATCGGCGGTGCAAGATGGAGTCCGAGCAGGAACGTTCAGCGTCCCTGCCTCCCTCACAGCCCTCTGGCAGAAAGCATGGAAGCCATTCAAGCAGCAGTCGCCCCAGCCGCAGGTCGGGGCACTCCTCAAGGTCCAAAGAGCGCGGGTCAGGTGCTCCGACGCAGCCTCCAAATCCGGAAAGGCCCAGAAAAGCAGGAAGCAAGAAGAACAATAGGGATTGTGCTATATGTAAATCTCCCCTAGCAAGAGACTGGCAAAAAGATCTCTGTGCTTCGTGCATTCAGCGGACTATGGCGGAGGAAGCGCCTAGTTTCGCAGCCAATCTAATATCTGCCCTCAGGTCAGAAATGGAAGGCTCAATTAAGTCCTTATTGAAAAAAGGGAAAAAAAGCAGGAAGGATTTCCCTAGTTCCCCCTCAGATTCCGCATCAGTATCATCTCAGGCGGAAAAATCATCCTCCTCAGACTCCTCAGATAGTGACACAGGGGGTAAGCCATGTTTCCCTGTAGAAGATACAGATGCCCTCCTAAAGGCCATTAGAACCACAATGGGCCTACAGGAAGAAAGGGCGGCTAAAACCCTAGAGGACATCATGTTTGGGGGGCTTCAGGAGAGGAAAAAACGAACCTTTCCAGTAAACGCGAAAATCCAGGCGCTTATTGAGAAGGAGTGGAAAAAGCCTGAAAAATCGGGGGCCCTTCCATCCGCCTCTAAGAGACGATACCCCTTTGAATACAAGGATACGGAAATATGGGACAAAGTCCCAAAAATAGATGCAGCGGTGTCCAGGTCTTCCAAAAGGTCGGCACTGCCCTTGGAAGACGCAGGGGTTCTTAGAGACCCGCTAGACAAAAAAGCGGACTCATATTTGAGGCACGCATGGGAAGCGACAGCAGGAGGTCTTAAGCCGGCGATAGCGGGCACCTGCACGGCACGCTCCCTCATGATCTGGCTGCAGCAGTTAGAAGAGAAGCTGGCGTCAAGGGTCCCAAGAGAGAAGATCTTATCAGACATGTATCTCTTGCACGGGGCAGCGGCTTTTCTGGCAGATACCTCGGCGGACTCTATGCGATTGACAGCCAGAGCAGCGTCACTATCAAATGCTGCTAGACGCGCGTTATGGCTTAAGGGCTGTCCGGGTGACCTTCAGTCCAAGGCCAAATTGTGCTCTCTCCCCTGCGATGGCCGATTCCTGTTCGGCAAGAACTTGGACGATATTCTGGAGAAAGCAGGCGATAAGAAAAAAGGCTTCCCCAGATTCCCTATGGATCAGAGGAGACAGCCCTTTCGGAGGGGGAGATTCAATAGAGGGCGTTCTCCCGCTGACAGAAGAAGATGGGAGGATAAAAAGAAGAAAGAATCAGGGTTTATGTTTGGTGGAGGCACCTCCACCTCCAAAAAGTCACCACAGTGACGCCAGTATTCCAGTAGGAGCGAGATTGGCACTCTTTTTCCAGGCCTGGGAAAAGATCTCCTCCAACACCTGGATTCTAAGCATCCTAAAAGAAGGCCTGAAAATCCCCTTTATTCGTCAGCCAAAATCCGTGGTCGTCATCACACCTATCAGGAAGATGACCGAAGAACAACTGGCCTTAGAAACAGAAATCCTGAGCCTGATAGACAAGCGGGTACTGTCCGAGGTGCCACGCTTACAGGAAGGAAAGGGGTTTTATTCACCCCTTTTCCTAATAAAAAAACCGGATCAGTCGTTCAGGACAATCATAAATCTCAGACGCCTCAATCTATGGATAAAGAACCCGACCTTCAAGATGGAATCAGTAACTACGGCAGTGAAGCTGCTACATCAAGATTGCTTCATGGCCGTAGTCGATTTAAAGGATGCGTATTACCACATCCCTATCCATCCAGATTACCAGAAATACCTGAGGGTAGCGCTTTATATTCAGGGCACACTAAGGCACTTTCAGTTCAGGGCTCTTCCGTTTGGCATATCCATAGCCCCGAGGGTCTTCACCAAGGTCATAGCGGAAGTGACAGCCTTTCTCCGGATTCACGATACGGTCATAATACCATACCTGGACGATTTTCTTATAGTGGGCAGTTCAGAGGACCACTGTACAGCACAGCTGACTCAGGTGATCAACACCTTGCAAGAGTTAGGGTGGATAGTCAATTTCAAAAAATCAAAATTACAACCCCTAAAGAAACAGACCTTCCTAGGATTTATACTGGACTCAGAAAGGCAAGAGTGTCTGCTCCCAGAGTCCAAGATAGAGAAGGTGCAAAATCTGGCCTTGGCGGGCCGAAACCAACCGTGTATGACATTAAGAAAAGCAATGTCCCTGCTAGGTACCCTAACATCCTGTATTCCGGCGGTCAGGTGGGCTCAGTTTCACACCCGGCAACTCCAGGGGGAGATACTAAGAGCACAAAGATCGCTAAGAGGGCGTTTGGAAGGAAAGCTGGAGCTTTCCTTAAAAACCAGAGACTCTCTCAACTGGTGGTTGAACGAGACAAATCTGACCTTAGGAATACCATGGGACAGACAGGCGACAGATATAATTTTAACAGATGCAAGCTCCTCGGGGTGGGGGGCACACCTAAGGGGCCTCATAGGTCAGGGTTCCTGGACACCTCAAGAAAGGAAGGCATCCTCCAACCTGAGAGAACTGTGGGCAGTGGGCAAGGCCCTAAACCACTTCATTCCGCTACTCCAGGGTCGAGATGTACGCATCATGTCAGACAACAAGGTAGCAGTGGCATACATCAACCACCAAGGAGGGACAAGATCACACTCCTTAATGGAAGCAGCAACAGACATTCTGAGCAGTGCAGAGGATCACCTACACTCCGTGACAGCCCTACACATAAAAGGGGCAGAAAACATAGAGGCAGATTTCCTGAGTCGCAATACCCTGAGGCAAGGAGAATGGGCGTTAAACCGATCCATTTTTCAAAAGTTAATTCAGCTTTGGGGGGAACCGGTGATAGACCTCTTTGCAAACAAGCACAACAGGCAAACAGAAAGGTTCTGCTCTCTAAACCCAAGGGAAAACCCATGGGCAGTGGACTCATTGCACATCCAGTGGAACTTTAGACTGGCTTACGTGTTCCCCCCAGTAGCTCTGATCCCGACTGTGGTAAGAAAAATCAGAAACGATCAAGCCAGGGTGATTCTAATAGCTCCATTTTGGCCAAAAAGGCCCTGGTTCGCTCTGCTACGGAAGATGTCCCTCTCCGATCCTTGGGTTCTGCCAGAAATCCCGGACCTACTAGTTCAGGGTCCAATATTGCACGCTCAGGTCAAAGGATTCCATCTGACGGCGTGGAATTTGAAAGGTCGCTTTTAATAGATAGGGGGTTCTCCCCTGGGCTGGTGGCCACTCTGCTAAAAAGCAGGAAACCGGTGACTACTAACATCTACGGCAGAACATGGGATAAGTTCCTACAGTTCTTGGGTAAGCCGTTAGGGAAAGAACCCCCGATTAGTGACATCCTAGAGTTCTTACAATCTGGGTTGCAGATGGGGTTAGCAGTAAACACACTTAAGGTTCAGGTGTCGGCACTAGGGGCGCTCTACAATTGCAAACTGGCATCAGATAGGTGGATAGCCAGATTTATTAAATCCTGCCATAGAGCTAGGCCTATTCCAATACCTAGAATAGCCCCCTGGGATTTAAACCTGGTGTTAGAAGCCCTTACAAAAGAACCGTATGAGCCATTACATCAGCTACCCCTAAAGTTTTTGACCCTAAAAACGATCCTGTTAGTAGCCCTCACATCAGCCCGCAGGATAAGCGACTTACAGGCTCTCTCAGTAAATCCTCCTTATACGCAAGTCTTTCAGGATAGGGTAGTGTTAAGAACAGACCCCAGTTATCTGCCCAAGGTAGTGTCAGATTTCCATCGGGGTCAGGAAATTGTTCTTCCATCCTTTTGCGAAAATCCAAAAAATCTGGGGGAGGAAAAATTCCATAGTCTGGATGTTAAAAGAGCTCTTGTAGAATATATATCTGCCACTAGCCAGTGGAGGAGGTCACAGTCCCTATTCGTAGCTTTTCAGGGTGCCAGGAAAGGCTATGGGGTTTCAAAAGGGACTATTGCTAGATGGATCAGGGAAGCCATTAGTGTAGCCTATTCAGCTAGTGGTATCCCGATTCCTGACGGCATCAAGGCTCATTCCACCAGAGCCGTGGCGACCTACTGGGCTGAAAAGGCAGAGGTATCAATCAAACAAATTTGTAAGGCCGCTACCTGGGCCTCACCTTCAACCTTCTTTAAGCACTATAGATTAAATCTATCCTCCTCTGCTGACTTAACCTTTGGTAGAAGGGTGCTGCAAGCGGTGGTCCCTCCCTAAGGTGTTTCGAAGTCTCCAAAAATCTCTCAGGTGGTGCTGTCATGGGTGAAGGGAAAACCACCATGGTTACTTACCGGTAGCCGGTTTTTCCGGAACCCATGACAGCACCCGTACATTCCCCCCCCCCTTTTTCACTGTATGGTGTGCACAATTAGTAGGGTGTTTTGAGTGTTGTGGTGTTGGATTAAACATGTAACTAACCGGGAAGTCCTCTCAATGCTCTGTAACCCAACTGAAGCGGGGGAGAGGTGCCGCCCCTTATATCTCAGTAGGTTCCTGTCCTGGCGGGGCGGATCCCTCTCTCAGGTGGTGCTGTCATGGGTTCCGGAAAAACCGGCTACCAGTAAGTAACCATGGTGGTTTTTCTCACAGCTTTCATGCTGCTTGGCATACTTTCCATCAGTCTTTCACACTGCTTTTGGGTGACCTTCTTTCACACTGCTTTTGGGTGACCTTATGCCACTCCTGATACAAAAATGTAAGCATTTCTTCTTTTTTTGATGGCTTGTGACTATCCATCTTCTCTTGATTACATTCCAGAGGTTTTCAATGGGGTTCAGGTCTGGAGATTGGGCTGGCCATGACAGGGACTTGATGTGGTGGTCCTTCATCCACACAATGATTAACCTAGCTGTGTGGCATGGTGCATTGTCCTGCTGGAAAAAAAAACAGTCCTCACAGTTGGGGATCGTTGCCTGAGCAGAAGGAATCAACAGTTTTTCCAGGATAACCTTGTATTCGGCTTGATTCATATGTCCTTCACAAAGATTAACCTGCCCAATTCCAGCCTTGCTGAAGCATCCCCAGATCATCACATCACCAAATTTCACAGTGGGTGCAAGACACTGTGGCTTGTACGCCTCTCCAGGTCTCCGTCTAACCATTAGATGACCAGGTGTTGGGCAAAGCAGAAAATTAGACTCATCAGAGATTACCTTACTCCAGTCCCCAACGGTCCAATCCTTATGGTCTTTGGCAAACTTCAGCCTGGGTCTCTTTGCTTCTCATTGATGAAAGGCTTTTTTCTAGCTTTACATGACTTGAGCCCTGCCTCTAGGAGCCTGTTGCGAACTGTTCTTGCCATTCATTTCACCCAAGCTGCCATTTTGCCATTCCTTTTGTTGGTCACTTGATGGCATCCTGCGGTTGCTGAGTGACATACGAATAAGATGATGGTCATCCTGGTCAGTGGAGAGTCGTTTTTGCCCTCTGCCGGTCTGTAGCTTTGTTGTCCCCAATGTCTGCTACTTGACCTTGTTGTAATGGACTGCTGTTTTAGAAATTTTAAGGATGGAGGCAACATAATGCTCGCTGTATCCCTCTGCTAGTAAAGCCAGAATTGAGCCCTTCTTTTCCTCACTCGAGACTTTTCTTTTCAACTCCTTTGGCATGGTTAAAAGTTATTTTTTCATTCTTATTACTTTTGGGATATTACTAGCACTTGTTTTGCCATCTAGCTTGTCCTTTTGCAAGAGGATTGTGAACACCACAGCAGGGTTTTTTATACTTTCCTTCGTTAAATAAGATTTGGTTCAGGTGATCACCTAATCAGAAGCACATTAAGTAGAACGAGGTGTACTCTGGTTGGAATTCAACTGACACTGGAATGGAATGGCTGTCGGACATGTAGAGAAGCTGATTTTTTATAAAACTGTGCAGTTGTCTCTTAATTTTTGCCAGAGCTGTATAATCTACTGGAGCAGTTCTACACCTGGGTGGCTTGCATTTTCATTCAAGGAATTTACTACATCAACAGAGTGAGCACTTACCGCCTATCGCCATTATCCCTATGTCCGGCTCGTGCGCTCTGCTGTGTTCACTTTGTAGTCCATTTCTTTAATAAAATGCCGCCGGAGTCCGCGTGGGCGCGCATGTTGAAATTTTCAGCGCCATTTAATTGAAGTATTGTACTACTAAATTAAAGGAAACCTGTCGCCAGAAATAACACTTTTTTAACCTGCAGATAATTGGTTATTGTGCAGGTTAATGGCGACGTTGTGCTGGCCGGCTCCTTCATGCAGCCGAAAGCAGCAGGGAGAAAATGAACGTTATTCCCCCCCAGCATTCAATATCAGTCATGGAGGCGGGGGTGCCTCGGGTTTAGTCATGGAGGCGGGGTGTGCCGAGGGTTCTTTCACTGCTCTGAATATATCACAAAGGTTATGTCACTGTCAGGTGACCCAATAACCAAGAGTGTCACTCTTTTCATAAAATACATGTTTTATTAAACATTAATTGACAAACAACCATAAAACCATTGCCTCAAACCAACACTTATAGGAAGGAGAAACAGCAAAAGGATACAAATTCAATTATATAATGAGTCAAAATTTAAAGAAAATGACTACAGTATCCTGAATAATATAATATGCCCAACAATATACTTAGTGTTTATTGATTAGATACATTTTTAATAAAACTATAGAAAATTGCATGCAAAAAACCTGCATAGGTGTGAATAAAATTTACTGCCTTAATTTGAATAGAGTCTAACACACAATTCACACCATTGAATAACTATTCATTAATCAGCTGTTGCTGCTGCTACACCGCCATAGCCTTACACATGGCTGCAGAAAATTGCATGCAAAAACCTGCATAGATGTGAATAAAATTTACTGCCTTAATGTGAATAGAATCTAACACATAATTCACACCATTAATCAGCTGTTGCTGCTGCTACACCACCATAGCTTTACACATATAATATGCCCCACAATATACTTAGTATCTTTAATTAGATACAACAGGACTAAATGGCTGTAGAAAATTGCATGCAAAAACCTGCATAGATGTGAATGAAAGATACTGCCTTGGATTTGAATAGAATCTAACACACAATTCACACCATTAAATAACTTCATTAATCAGCTATTGCTGCTGCTACACCACCATAGCCTTACACATATGTGGATTCTAATCACCCACAATATGCAATATATGCAGCCATTGCTGCTACAGCGCTACCACAGCCTCTCATGTATGCAGGTTAAAATGACCCAAAGCATGAAAATAAATGTGATGAATGAATGGCCAAATACATATTACCTAAGCAGTGTGCACAGTGGAGTTAGGCATAGAGTAGGATGCTGCTTCCCCGCACCTAAACGCGCGTTTCGCCCGTGCATCTATGCAGGTTTTTGCATGCAATTTTCTGCAGCCATGTGTTAGGCTATGGCGGTGTAGCAGCAGCAACAGCTGATTAATGAATAGTTTATTCAATTGTGTGAATTGTGTGTTAGATTCTATTCAAATTAAGGCAGTAAATTTTATTCACACCTATGCAGGTTTTTTGCATGCAATTTTCTATAGTTTTATTAAAAATGTATCTAATCAATAAATACTAAGTATATTGTTGGGGATATTATATTATTCAGGATACTGTAGTCATTTTCTTTAAATGTTGACTCATTATATAATTGAATTTGTATCCTTTTGCTGTTTCTCCTTCCTATAATTGTTGGTTTGAGGCAATGGTTTTATGGTTGTTTGTCAATTAATGTTTAATAAAACATGTATTTTATGAAATGAGTGACCCTCTTGGTTATTGGGTCACCTGACAGTGACATAAAATTTGTGATATATTTGTGCATTGAGAGTGTAGCCCGCTCCTTTGAAGGATAATGGGCTTGGGTATTGTGCTTACCAACTGCTCTGAATATACAGAGCGGCTGCTGTAACTGCACCTCTGGCCCTGACTGACATTGGCGCTACATTGAGGCCTGCTGTCAGTCAGTGCAGGTGCTGTGCGGCATAATAACGCTATTAACCTGAAGATTAACCACATATCTGCAGGTTTACAGCGTTATTTCTGGTGACCGGTTCCCTTTAATTTTGTAGTACATTACTACCATATTATAAAGGTGTTCTATTCACAGTCCTGATGTCTCACCGGCAGCAAAGCACATCACACCCCACTCTCCTCATTCCCGCCGCCTGGGAGGTGCCGTATTCACAGTCCTGGTGTCTCACCAGCAGCTCAGCACATCACACCCCGCTCTCCTCATCCCCGCCTATGAAGCCGCTGCCACAGAGCCGACATCGTGGAAATAGCCCCGATCACATCAGACAGCGCTGCCCTCTCCTATAAAATGTTGCCCTAGTGCAGTATGCACATGCTCTAACTTTGGCGCAATATTTAATATTATATGTATGTTGATGTGTCATATGTATGTGGACAGTCATGACCGAACGTGTTGCGGCACTTTAAATTGTTCCAGAAAATTATTGCTATCAACCTTGTTTCCACTCCATTTATTTCCACTGTGTGTGTATGGGAACAACGCAAAAAAACAGCAAAAAGGCAACTTGGACATAATTTAGCAGAAAAATGGTCCGGACAACATTGTTGGCACTTTCCAAAATTGTAGGTAAACAACCTTGTTTCAAGCATGTGATGCTCGTTCAAATCACCTGTGGCAAGTGACAGGTGTGGGCAAAATGAAAAATCACGCCTGAAACCAGATAAAAAGGGGAAAAGTTGACTGTGTGTATAGATTTAAGTATAATTTTTTTCCCATAGATGCATATATTTCTGGCTAATTTTTCCCACTTGAATTTCATTTACAATTTTGCACCATTTGCCTTCTGTAGCGTTTGTGTTGCAGAGTCTTTAGCTGGTTTCTGAATGAGTTTACTGTAATATTGGGCTTGTTCTGATGGGAGAGTTTTAGTTCACACGAGCCTATAAAAAAACTTACCCGATTTTTAGCCTGAAAAAATGGGTGATTTTCATCTGTTTCGTCATTTCGATAGCATCCGTTCTTATACATCAGCAGTGAATACATTTTACAAAACCAAATACATTGCAGTTTAAAATCAGAAACTGTATCTGTAAAAATCAGACTCTACAGTGATAATATGGGATCCAATTTCTTTTTTTCCCCTTCTTTTCTTCCCCATGCCCCTGCACCTATAGGTGAGGCTCATCCTATACATGGGAGAGACTTGGGCATGCTGCAGGTTTTTTTTTTTCCATGCAGATACTCGGTCCGTGGAAAGAAACACTGCAAAAAAAGTCCTCTTTACAGCCTGATTGAAAAACATTGACCTGAGTGCTGTGACATACTGAAATGCTGTCATGTGAATATAATCTTACTCCTATACTCAGTTCTCTATACTCCTCTCAGATGAGTTCTGAGCAAACATTTCAGCTCAACTTTTTCATGCGGTCGTAAATCAGCCAAAGGGAGCTCAGAATGGAGGCGCTGCAAATTCTAGAACAAGCTCACTAATGGGTTCTCAGTTAACTCATTCTGCAGCCAGCATTAGAAAGTGCAACACAGTGACTATAGGTAATATATATGTAATGAAAATGTATTTTTTGCCAAAAATACATGCCTGTAAGTAAACAAAAAATGCCCCCAAATATGTCCATATCCTTTAATACGGTAAATATGAGCAATGTGTTTACTACTAGGCAGAAGCAGGAAAAGTATGTCCGGTAGTTTCCCCTTAAGTTTCAGGATTCCCATAGGTCTTTCTTTTATTAGTAGAAAAGCTCACGTTTTACTGGCTGTGTCTGATGCAACCTGTCTTGCTATTGTCTGTCTGGAAAATTTCCCCACGATCGCTCGTCCGGAAGCAATCACAGGATGCATCCTGACGAAGGATGGGTAACTCCATTTCGGAGGATGTGCCTCTGACCTCTGCTGCTGTCCAGCTGCTGATGTGTCCCGTCTTGGGGTGTGATTACTTAGGAAGAAGTCGTCTTCTGCTTGTTTACCATCTCACTGACAATCATTCATTCGTATCCAATTGATGTTGGCTGAACCTGAAAATTTCTGAAACTGAATGCGGAGTGTCCCAATGAGATTTCAACATGCTGGTCTTTGTGTGTCAGGGAGCCATGTCACCCCCAGAGATGTGGGGTATCAACCTTTACATTTCACACATGCATGCTCTTCTGAGCTGAATGTGTATGAGGGGGTTAGGATTGGCTAAAAGGTGTGCATATAGAGGAGGGGGTCATACATGTACACCTAATAGACCGTTGACTCATTGTGGTCTGAGCGGAGATGAAAGCTGCCTTGAATCCACTGAACAACCATTTTCTCCTTCGCCTCATTGGGGGACACAGGACCATGGGTGTTATGCTGCTGCCACTAGGAGACTGACAGTAATTAATTAGTACAAAGAAAGTTAGCTCCTCCTCTGCAGTATACACCCTCATGCTGGCCCCCAGAGAACCGGTTCTTGCTTAGTGTCCGTAGGAGGCACACTGGTCGGGTCTTCAGACCCCAAAATGATTTTTTTTTTATTTAGATTTTTACTTTTTCTTTGGATGAAGGGGAGACGGATCCTTTCAAGGTTCCGATCTCCCCGAACCATCAACAGGCGAGAACATAGAGTGTCACCTCCACGTAGCCTCTCCTGCGACGTGGGACGTCAGGCCTGGGCTGATTTTTAGGGGCGACAGGTCCCTTAAAGGGCACCGATCTCCCCGCACCGACAACAGACGAGCACATGGAGTGTCCCCTCCATGTATCCTCTTCTGCAGCTAGGCCCAATGCCGGACAACCAGCCCTGTTTAATCCTAGGGGATCGAACCACTTGGATGTACAGAGGCACTCTTTTGGCATCCGTGCAGCCCCCACTGCATCACCACTGTTAAGCGGATGATGCAAGGAGGTGGACGGTCCCTCTCCACCTCCCTACTAAAGGGATGCTGGATTGAGGGTTAGCGGCACTATTCAAACAAAACTGCAGCATCAACAGGAGGTTCCCTCCTGCTGGATACAGCAGTGTTCCTCTGCACCCGGCAGCATCATCCTGGTAAGTAACAGGACTGGAGGTCTCCAAACAGGTGGCCCAGGATGCTAACCGTTTTATTCTGCAGCGGGGGAGGGTCCCTCATCGTCCTCTGTTCGGAGCCGGAAATTTAGCCCACCAGCTTCGGCTTTGTGTAGGTCGCAACCTGGAAGCTCCGCCTACGCAATGACGCGTCCCGGCGGCTCTGCCCGTGATTCCGGCGCTTCTCGTCAGGACGAGAAGCGCCTCTGTACTCTCGGGGGCCAACTTTCACCCTTCTTCTGCCGTCTCCGGACACGAGCCGGCATCCGGAAGCGGTCTTTCACAGCAAGGCAGATATTCAGCGCTGAGGACAGCGCTAAACAACAGGGGACACAGGATCTGGGAAAAGATCCGGGTAAGGGACTGCTGCAATACTCCTTCCCCCTCCCGTATAATATTTTGTACAAATCCCTGGAAAAGGGCTCATAGAGGAGTACAATATGTCTCAGTCCAAAGCACTTAAGTCTAATAAGACTATTAGTCTTTTTCACCGCATGTGTAACTCCTGCCAGTCTGCATTTCCCAAGGCACAGAGTTAGCCACTCTGCAAGCATCTGACTCCAAATATGCTCAGGAGCACCGGGCCCAGTGCACCTGAGTGGTCTTCGTCACTGTCGTAATCCTTGGCTTTTCTGGCCAAAGGTATTGACTAGCTCCGTGATCCTTCCGTGGATCGGAGATCTACTATGGCGGATGTAGATGGATTCTCCCTTTATAAGGGAGTGGTCGATTAGCAGGGGCCGCAAGCATTCTAGAAACGTGCAGGTGTCTAGAAAACGGATCCGTAATACGTCTCCTGAGCTATCAGTTGCCTTGGCATCTGTGAGCTCCTCTTCTCGCTCTCCCTCACCAGAAGAGGGTAGCGAACATGAGTCTGAGTACGATTCGGATTTTTCACTAGATCTGGACTCGCCAGATTTCCAATAAACGGTGGACTCGTTTATTGACGCCGTCAACTAGACTCTAAAAGTCAATGTGGACTCCGGCTCTGCTCTTGATCACACAGTGTCCTTCAAATATATTAACCCTCCGTCAGGAACAATGGATCTGACAGGCCCAGCTCTTCTACTTTCATTTCTCCCTTCTCACCAGATTTTCTGGAAACCCCCTCCCTCTTGATGGTCTCCTGGCTCTATCTGCTCTGTGAAACCTGATACCACAGTTGGTCTGCAGAGCTTCAGGAAGGAAGATATAGCTGTGCTGGCTTCTCAGGCTCATTGGTCCCGAACACATCACACTTTATAAGGTTGGTATGTAATGTTTTTAGTCATTACTATTGTTTATTTAGCTTGTTTTATGAATGGATAGAGAAAGGTTTGTGGATATTTCATATAAATAAGGCAGATTTTCTTACAAATGAAAGTGTGCTTCTCAGGCACATTGTTCCCTATTGCATATTGTCTCTCTTGCTTCAGATTATCTTCTGAAATGGAGAAGAAAATGTATGATCTTTCAAAACCCCATCATGTTGAGGAAGTGGGAAACATGCTGTTAGATGATGATGATGCAGACCCCACAATGAATGAGGATTTTGAAGAAAGTGAGATTGATTCTCATGATGAGGTGGAAGTCTGAACTAAATTCTGAAACAGAGCAAGATGGTGACAGTGATGAGGAGGAAGAAGATATAGAATCTTATTATATGGGAAAAGATAAAAAAAAACAAATGGAACAAGAATCCACCCATAAAAAAACGTATGGAACCTCATAACATTATCACTCACCTTCCTGCAGTTATGGGAACAGCACGTAATGCAAAAAATGCAGCTGAATGCTGGAATACTTTTTTCACAGATGACATTCTGGACTCTATTGTCATATACACTAATCAATATATAGACAATATAAAGCACAAGTTCATCTGTGACAGAATCCTGAAGCCCACGGATGAAATCGAACTGCGTGCATTTTTTGGATTATTATACCTTGCAGGAGCTTATAGGGCAAATCGGCAAAGTTTGGAGGAACTTTGGGGTATAGAAAGTGATGGAATTGAAAAATTTAGCCTTATGTCTCTAAAAAGATTCAAGATTCTAATTCGTTGCCTTCGGTTTGATGACAGAACTACCCGAACCGAACGTAAAACATATGACCGGCTTGCTCCAATTCGCGATGTATTCCAAAAATTTGTGGAAAACTGTAAGATAAACGATCACCCTGGGGCAAATGTCACAATTGACGAAATGCTCCCTGGTTTTCGTGGCAGATGCGCATTTCGTCAATACATACCATCAAAACCTAGCAAATACGGAATAAAAATGTATGCCCTTGTTGATGCTAGTAAGACCTACACATACAACATTGAAATTTATGCTGGAAAACAGCCAGATGGTCCTTACTGTGTCAGCAACAAACCCACTGATGTTGTGAAAAGAATGTCTGAGCCCTTATTTGGATCAGATCGCAATATAACTGCTGATAATTGGTTTTCAAATTGTGATCTTATTGATTATCTAAAAACGCAGAAGCTTTCATATGTCGGAACTGTAAGAAAAAATTAAAAAATTGCCGCCACAGCTTGTTACTGTGACAGGGAGAAAACAGTACAGCAGTATGTTTGCATTCCATGATGGAAAGGTTTTGGTTTCCTTTGTACCACGCGAAAAAAAAAAAGTACTTCTTCTCTCAACGCTTCATAATGATGATGCCATCGATCCTAAATCTGAAGCACAACAAAAACCAGAGATTATTACATTTCATAATGAAACCAAAAGGGGTGTTGATACAGCTGGTCAGATGTGCTCAACTTTCAGCATCAGCAGAAACACCAAGCGCTGGCCAATGGTCATATTTTTCGCTATGCTAAATTTGAGTGGTATAAATTCACAAATCATTTACCTTGAAAACCAGCTTGAACCACTCCGTAGACTATTGTACCTGAAAAAATTGGCCCATGAACTAATGCATGGAGAGCTACGCAGGAGAAGTATGAAAACCATCGGTATCCCCTCTGGCCTTCAAGTTAGGCTCAAAAGATTCCGCCCAGATATTGATACTGAAAATCCAACACCTGTACCACCTCCCAAAAGAAGGAGATGCACCACCTGCACCATGGAAAGCGGGAACAGAAGGCTTTCTAATTATGAATGTCTCAAATGTCATCATGCAATCTGCCTGACACATGCAAAAATGTATTGCAATTCTTGCTCTTTGCTTTGCAAATGTGTTTTTTCTGGGGAACCTTCAGGATCTAATTCAGATTAATTCTGTGTGTAATAATATTCTAGGTGCCTAGAAAATATTTTTGTGCCACAATTTTCTCTTTTTAATAACCGTTACTTGATATCTTTGGGGGCATTTGGTAGGAGTTTTGAAATTTGTGTATATCAAAGTTATTACTTTTATGTTGAGTAAAAGGGTTTGTTTTGCACCTGATAATATGTAGTCTCTTTTATTACATCCCTATGAAGGTCTCTGATCACTATTAGATCACTGAAATTGAGAAAATTAGATATTCTAGGCATTTTTCTAGCCTGCGCTTGACAGGCACATTGTTCCTTTACGAGTTAGTGCGAATATTGTTCCTGACGGAGGGTTAAGCGCCCTCATAGAATATTCGCCATTCACCCGGCGTTTCAGTCTATTGTTGATCGGCACAGGGAGCGTCGGGGAAAAAAGTTTCACTGGGCAGAAGCCTTTTGAAGTGTGGTATCCCTTTTCTGCTGAGCTGAAGAAAGATTGGGCTAAAATATCCCGTAGTAGACCCGCCAGTATCCCGCCTGACCTCCAAAACCTTTCTATCCCTGCCGGATGGGTCATCAATTAAAAATCCCATGGACCATCAGAAAATCTCTCATTTCGTCTTTGAAGCCTCTGGTTCAGCATTCTGCCCTTTTTTTGCTGTGGCATGGGTAGCTAAAGCAATGGTCTCCTAGGCGGAGACCTTGGCTACTTCGGTTCAGAACAGTAATCTTCCCCCCAGAAGCAGCGCAGCTGGCCAGTCAAATCTCTCGGGCGGCAGACTACGTGGTTCACGCCTCTTTAGATGCGGCTAATTGTGCGGCGATGTCAGCAAATGCTATTACAATCAGAAGGACATTAGGGCTCAGAGAATGGAAAGCGGACTCTGCATCCAAAAAGTCTCTGACATCCCTCACGTACCAAAGTGGCCGTTTGTTCGGTGACAAATTCCATCAGCTTATTTCAGATGCCACAGGAGGAAAGAGCAATTATCTTCCCCAGCAGAGGCTTAAGCATCCTTTTAAGCGTCAGCAACATTTCCGTTTTTGGTCCTTTCGTACCAATCCAGGCTGGCCCACTTCTTCCGAATCAGGACGTTCTCCACGCAGGAACAAAGGATTACAGATTTCCTATAGACCCAACCAACAGTGGAATGGTCGTCCAAAACAGTCTAGATCTAAGGGATCTACGTCCCAAAGATTTTCTGCCCAATGATTCTTGGCGTTATCTGGTCGACACCAGCAGGGTAGGTGGACGCCTACTTCTGTTTAGTCAGGTGTGGCCGTAAATTCACTGCGTCAAGATGGAGTTTCTGTGCCGATTCCAGAATAAGAAAGGTTCAAAAGGTTCTACTCGAACCTGTTCGTGGTCTCAAAGAAGGACGGAAACGTAAGACCCATCTTGGACCTCAAACTTCTAAACAAGTTTGTCAAAGTCCGCCATTTTCGGATGGAATCTCTGTTCGGTCATTACTTCAATGGAAAAAGGGTAGTTCCTAGCATCCATTGATATTCGAGATGCTTATCTCCACATTCGGATTCCCCCCCCCCCCTCACCAAAAGTTCCTGCGCTTCGCCATTCGCGATCAGCATTTTCAGTTCACGGCCTTGCCCTTCGGCCTCGCTATCGCTCCCAGAGTGATCACAAAGATCATGGCGGCCATCATGTCCATCCTGCACTCTTGGGGTGTGGTCGTTCTGTCCTACCTGGACGATCTTCTAGTCAAGGGACAGTCCTTCCAGGACTGCGCAGAGTCCGTTCGTATCACTTGCAATACCCTTTGTTGCCTGGGCTGGCTGGCTGATCAACTTATCAAGTCCTCCCCCGTTCCAGCCCAGCAGATCTCCTTCTTGGGGATGACCATGGACACCTTCCGAGGGTTGGTGATTCTCCCTTGACACAAAGCCATAGCCCTTCAACAAGGAGCTCGCGCTCTTTGTTATTTGTCCCATCATTCCATCCGGTTCGCCATGAGGGTTCTAGGAAAAATGATGGCAGCAATAGAAGCAGTCCCCTTCGCTCAATTGCATCTCTGTCCCCTGCAGCATGCTCTTCTGGCAGCTTGGGACAGGAACCAATTTTCTCTCGACCGCTGGTGCCGCTTGTCTCTGCGTGTCAGGCAGGCTGTCATATGGTGGGCCCTGAGCTTCTCCCTCAACCAAGGGAAATGCTTTCTCCCGGTTCACTGGCTAATGATGACTACTGATGCCAGTCTTCTGGGATGGGGAGCAGTTTTTTCGTCACCACACTGCTCAGGGACACTGGTCAACTCGGGAGTCCAAGCTCTCGATCAATGTCCTGGAGATCCGAGCGATACGGCTAGTCCTGCAACAGTTCCATTATCTCCTGGCGGGTCACCCCATTCAAATTCAATCGGACAACGCCACAACTGTGGCGTACATCAATCAAGGGGGTACCCGCAGCAGAGCGGCCATGTGCGAGTTAACTCACATACTCCGATGGGCAGAGAGGAACCTCTCTGTAATCTCTGCAGCGCACATTCCAGGCATAGAAAATTGGGCCGCAGACTTCCGCCGCCGTCAGGGTCTCGTCTCGGGGGAGTGGTAACTTCATCCCGAAATCTTCCAACGGATCTGCCTTCGCTGGGGGACCCCGGATGTGAATTTGATGGCGTCCAGACTGAACGCCAAGGTGCCCGGCTACATAGTTTGCTCTCGAGATCCAAAAGCCATCGGAATGGATGCACTGGTTATTCCGTGGTCCCAGTTCCGTCTTCCATATGTCTTTCCGCTGCTTTCCAGAGTCATCAGGAAGATTAAGGCGGAAGGTGTCCCAGTGATCCTGGTCATGCCGGACTGGCCATGCTGGGCTTGGTTCGCAAGGTTGGTGCATCTCGTCGCTGATGTTCCCTGGCAATTGCCGGAACGTCTAGATCTTCTCTCCCAAGGACCGATTTGCCTCCAGAACTCAGGGACCCTGTGTTTGACGACTTGGCCGTGGAATCCTGGGTCCTCATCCAGGCTGGATTCTCACAACAGGTCGTTTCCACAATTAGTGCTCGTAAGCCTGTGTCAGTACACATCTATCACCGTACCTGGAAAACCTTTTTCGCATGGTGCAAAGATCATGGACGTTCTCCACTCATTTTTTCCATTCCCACCATTTTAGACTTCCTTCCGACAGGTCTGGACTCAGTTCTGGTGCTTAGTTCCCTCAAAGGCCAGATCTCAGCCTTATCGGTCCTATTCCAGCGCAAGATTGCGTTAAAACTACAAGTAAAGACTTTCATGCAAGGTGTTGCACATGTGGTACCTCCTTATCACATACCGTTAGATCCTTGGGACTTAAACTTGGTCCCGGGGGTCTTACAGGAGACTCCCTTTGAACCACTTCAGGATGTCTCGCTGACCTTTCAATCCTGGAAGGTCGCCTTTCTCGTTGTGATCACGTCAATCAGACGTGTTTCGGAGCTCGCCGCTCTGTCCTCTCAGGCGCCTTTTCTTATCTTCCATCAGAACAAGGTTGTCCTCAGACTGTCCCCGTCCTTTTTGCCGAAGGTGGTCTCGACCTTCCATCTTAACGAGGACATTGTTCTTCTCTCGTTTTGTCCGGCACTAGTCCACAGAGTGGAAAGGGCCCTTCACACTCTGGACGTAGTGAGATCTCTGAGAAGGTACGTATCGAGGATGGCGTCTTTCCGTAGGTCGGATGCTTTGTTCGTGCTCCCTGAGGGACACAAGAAGGGTTTAGCCGCTTCAAAGGCTGCGATAACAAGATGGATTCGTTCCACCATCCAGGAATTCTACAGCGTCAGAGGTCAGCCTATCCTGGCGGGGATCAGGGCGAACACCACTTGGGCAATGGGGGTCTCTTGGGCCATTCGGCACCAGGCGTTGGCGGATCATGTCTGCAAATCTGCAACTTGGTCCAGTCTGCACACATTTTCGAAGCACTACAACTTTCACCCCCAGACTTCCACTGATGCGAGTCTGGGAAGGCGAATTCTGCAGGCCACTGTAGCACACATCTAGGCATCTGTTATGTGGGACTTTGTTTTGTTATGTTGTTCCTCACCCAGGGCATCTGCGTTTTGAGATGCCCCATGGTCCTGTGTCCCCCAATGAGGCGAAGGAGAAAAAGGGTTTTTGTGTACTCACCGTAAAATCTTTTTCTCCAAGCCAATCATTGGGGGACACAGCATCCACCCTGTTAGCCTAATGGCTTTGTTCTTGTTCGGTAATTTAACATGTTGTACTCTTATATGTTGCTAATGTTCTCTTACTGCTTTTGCGCTGAACTGGTTCTCTGGGATACAGCATGAGGGTGTGTACTGCAGAGAATGAGCTAACTTTCTTTGTACTAACTTAGTTTCAGCCTCCTAGTGGCAGCAGCATAACACCCATGGTCCTGTGTCCCCCCAATGATTGGCTTGGAGAAAAAGATTTTAAGGTGAGGTACACAAAAATCCTTTTTTCAACACGCTAGTTTTAAAACGGACCTTTAGGTGAAAATTGTCCAGTTCTTGCTTTCGTTCTATTCCCTCTTACCCCCCTGAGTATTCCTTTTTTTGTCTTTTTTTTTTTTTTTTTATAAACTGCCATATGGTTCCAAAGATGCAGGCCTTTTTTTTTTTTTTTTTTATTTTATGCTTTCTTTTTAAATTATTTTTCCAGAGGGCGGTGCTCCCAGGGTAATTATGCAGAGCAGCCTAAAGTCACGCCCCAGAGGGTCCTGTGAGCCTCGTTTCCTTGGAAAAGACTGTAAAAATGTTGTAATAAATTAAACAGGCCCATCTCTCTGGAACCATATGGGGGATTTAAAAAGAAAAATACAAGAAAAAAAAGAAAGGTATACTTGGGTACAATGGGAATAAAAGTAATGACTGGTCATTTTAGTCTGGTTACAGGTCCTCTTTAAGGGTTTTTTCTCAAAATAGTCAGTCTATTGGTCCAGTAGAGAGCTCACCCGCTGCGCCTTTTTAAAGGAGACTCCGGACCCCAGTTTTTTATGATTGTCTTGGTTACTAATAATGGGACCCCAGCAAATCAGACTGTTGTTAAGTTATACGGATAAATAACTAAGGGGTGTTCCTGAACTTATAACTGAGTCCGAAGAAGCAGCCAGCCCCCTTGTGGTTCTCAGTGTGGTGGAGGTCTTCTGCCATGTCTGCTACGTCTAGGTGCTCAGTAGAAGTTTTTCCTAATATGAGAACTATATGAACATTTTTTTTTTATTTTTTTTTGTTTATAGCTTGAAGAAGAATTCCGAAGAGCGTCCGACTTATGCCGAGCTTATGGTACGTTATGATGACAGCTGATTGTCCTACACCTATATAAAGGCAATGTCCCAAAATGAATTTTTCTCACATTTAAAATCAGATCAGTTGGAGAGCCTGGGGATTAAAAAAAATAAAGCAAATTGGCAGAAGTTGAGTTAAAAAAATATATAATATACCGTTTTGTGTATACAGCTCCTGTGTGGAGCTATATGTCTCAATTTTTATAGACTCTGCAGTCACACTCCCTGGAATCTGTCTCGTTCTTCTTGCTATTCAGTGTATGTATATTTAGTACTGGGGACGATTTTCTTTAGTACTGTTACCCCGGTGACTAATAAATCGACACAGGTTCTGCTGATGCAAAACGGTTTGCAAATATTGTTTACAAATAAAACTTTCAGTACAAATCAAAAAGCTGCAAAGTTGTGTTCACACTTAATATATACAGAAATCACCCGTTAAGACTACGTGTCCACTTTCTAGACATGCCGTATTCTAAGAGCTAACCCTCCTGGGGTATAGTTAATCACTGTGCTGTTCCTCCTAGAAGGGTATGACTGAACTAACAATTAGACATTACCATTCCGTTTTCTCAGCTTTGTTCTTACATTGTTGCCTACGTAGGAACATGCTGCCTTTAGAAAGATAATGGTAACGCCTAGTTGTCGTTTAGTCGTGCAGTATGCTCCGCATTTTCAGTCTGTCTAATCAGAGTCAGCACTGTAAAGCCTGTTGAGAAAAGGGAGTGGTAACGTCTAATGATGAGCAAATGTGCTCTGATAAGGTGTTATCTGAGCATGCTCGAGTCCTAGCAGAGCGTCTTCAGCGTGCTCAAAAAATATGCTCAAGTCCTCGTGGCTGCATGTCTGGCAGCTGTTTGACAGCAGCAAGAGATGCAGGGATTATCTGACACAATGCAAACTTTAAGAAGAAATATTCTAGAACAGTTATTTCCAGGAGGAATAGGAGAGGAACATATTTTGGAAATTTTCTTAAATTGTTTTTTTTTTTTTTCATTTTATTTTTTGCTTTTTCTACAGCAACACCCGTTCTTTACGCTGCATGAATCCAAGAACACTGATGTGGCGTCATTTGTCAAACTCATTCTGGGAGAATAAACGGTTGCGAGCGAGCCTTTTCCCCCTTCCCTTTCTCTCATCCTACGCACGGACTTCTCTTCCTGCAGGACGTGGGACGGCTGAACACGGCTGCTTAAATATCCCATTGAAACAAATCACGGGACTGGGAAAACTGGACTCCATATTGTTTCTGTCGGCCTTTTTAATGCAAACGTCTAACCCCTGCGCTGTCACAACCGCCTCTTTGACAGTGCAGGAGTTTCACCGATGCGTCTTACCGGAATGGGATGAAATTATATATATATATTTTTTAATTTTTCAAAAATTTTTTTCCCTGCCCATTTGCTGCCGTATGGGTTTTATAGCAATTTTTAGGTTTTTCCTATTTTTATTTTTGGTTCTAGGTGTTACTAGATTTTTTTTTCCCTCTGTTATTTTTTATTTTTCATTCTATTTTTGGATTTGTCTGTTTGAGAGGAAGAAGAGTGAGTGATCTGGGTTAAGTACGGTGGCAAATATTTATAGGGTTTTGCTGGTGAAAGGGTGAAAACAAATTTTTTTTCTTTTTTTTTTTCTTTTCCTTTTTAAATATTTTTAAAAAAAAATCCTTTTTCCCCACTTTTTTTTTTTTTTTAAATGATAATTATGGAGTGGTTGTGTGTGGGGAAAGCGTTGTCATCCTATATAATATATATATTATTACATTTTTTTTTTTATTTTTTTTTTAGTCTAATGTGTTTCATTTTTAAGGCCAAGTAGTTAGGTTTGACATAATGATAATTTTATGCTGGCCGAGCCAAGACGAGATGAGTCACTTTTGGCTTCCATGGTCTCCGTAAATGGCTGGAGGCTAAAAATACACTAGAATAATGCTGTCTGAGGTTATTAATGGAGGACAGTCTTGGAGCGTAATTTAAAAAGATGAATTTCTGGATATATATATGTGTATACTACAGAGGAAAATCTGTCTCTGAGTCATATTGGGGCAGGTTTATTTTTTTGTATTGGCATGCGACTGGTACTAAAAGCCAAATCAATGCCCTCTCTGTACAATTTAATCCTCAGGATGTATAGAACTAGTCCATGGGTCGCTGAGGGAGCTCTCTTGCGGACACAGGGGCTTGCAATGCATTGAGTTGGCAATAAGCAAATTAATGGAAATATCAGCGCATGCGCCATTTTTTTATTCTCCCTAATGAAAGTTTCCAAAAATTGCATGTTTGCTCAGTTATCTTTGGAACGCCCATAGAAGTGAATGAAGAGAGCCATGCATACGCAGTCACCTTTATGACGTGTATAACTGGTTTGTGGGTTGCTGAATATTTTAAATGGTTAAAACATTTATGTCTCCCACTGCTTGGTCACGCATCTCTTTTGAGACTGGAGCCCTATGCCAGGAATGGGGAGGCAGCTGTGCATGTGCAGATTTTCCCATTCCCTTGTATAAGAGTATTAAAAATTGAATGACTGCTCAGCAATTTTCATACTCCCATAGAAATGAAGAAACCGCACATGCGCAGTCAACTAGTCCATGGATCTCCAAAAGACCTTTTGCGCGAATTCAGTCTTGCAAAGTGTTGGGTCTCCAGTAAAAGGATTATTCTCACATGGGGTTATTTACGGCTCCCACTGCTGGGAAACAGATGTATCTCAACACCGAACTCCTCCACCTTGGTTAGAGAGGTTCCTGCGCAAGCGCAGCTTTTTCCATTCCATTATATGGGAGCTCTGAAAATTTATGAGCAAGTAGGAAATGAATGAATGAAGAGAGCTGCACATGCGCATCCACCTCTTCCTTGACAACGGCACGTAATGAGGCCCCTGTTATCCAGATCTTGTGGATGTGTGCCATAAATATCATACCCTTTTAAGCGCGTACATTGGCCGATCTGTTGGAGAAATATTCAGAATTTCACTGGGGCTTGCAAAAATCCACTTTCTTGCAGCTAAAAATCTCCCCATTCATTTGAATAGAACAGATTTTTTTTTTTATTATAGTTGCCGATATTCTGTAGTGTGCGGCTAAATGCTACTAACAATGGATGAGATTTTTTTTAAAGAATGAATTGAACTTTTTTTAAATTATTTTTAAATGCCCCAATTTTTTTTTTTTTTTTTTTAAGTCCTTTGCTTCCAACAGTATCTTAGGGGCCATTTTTTCCTACTTGAATTTTTTTTTTTAAATTCCTGTGCCGCATTATACAATTACTGTATTTTTATTCCTGAACTCTAGCCCTTGCCCCCCACCCTATTATTATTATTTTTTTTTTTTCATAAAGCGCCATACAATGCATTGCAAGGGGTTACTGTGGGTCATGGTATCCATGACAGAAAAGTAGCGTTTTCTTTTACTGAAGGGCTTGATTAAATAGGTCATGATCATTCTGGCCATGATGAAATGTATGGATCTTACAGTGATGTAAATACTGCAGGGTTGTGCCATGTCAGAAATAAAAAAAAAAAAAAATGTCCACAACAAGAAATAATTACTGTTTTATTTCCAATCCAATGAAATGTCTTGCATATCAATTATATTTTTTAATGTCAAACCAAGTCTGAATTTGTGCCTTTATTTATTTGGACAGACCATTTTTAACAGAAAAATAGCACAGATTTTTTTTTCTCTTCTGCATTGCAAGAGAGTTCAAACAAGACATGCGCATGATCGACAGGTGTGACATTGGGTGGCACCAGATAACGCCTTTTAGGCTGGAGTCACACTAGCGAGATATACGGATGAGTGCTATGCGTGAATAAATCGCATAGCAATCAGGACCAATGTTAATCTATGGAGCAGCTCGCATCTTGCTTTATTTTCTCGGCCGTATTATATGTGCGGAGGAAATCGTAGCGTGCTGTGATTAACATAGTAACATAGTTATTAAGGTTGAAGGAAGACTTTAAGGCCATCTAGTTCAACCCATATCCTATCCTAACCTGCCCTAACATGTTGATCCAGAGGAAGGCAAAAAAAAAACACCCATGTGGCAAACAGTAAGCTTCACATTGGGGAAAAAAAATTCCTTCCCGACTCCACATACGGCAATCGGACTAGCTCCCTGGATTAACGCAATATTAAGGAAACTAGTGTATATACCCTGTAATATTATACTTTTCAAGAAAGGCATCCAGGCCCTTCTTAAATTTTAGTAGGGAATCACTCATTACAACATCATATGGCAGAGAGTTCCATAGTCTCACTGCTCTTACAGTAAAGAATCCGCGTCTGTGAGTATGCTTAAACCTTCTTTCCTCCAGACGTAGAGGATGCCCCCTTGTCCCCGTCACAAGTCTAAGAGTAAAAAGATCATTAGAATGGTCTTTATACTGTCCCCGCATATATTTATGCATTGGAAAATCGAAGGCTTAGGGGTGATCTGATTACAAACTAAATAACCCCAAGTGTAATAACCTGTCTTGGTGTTGCAGACCCCCCAGTTCCCTAATAACCTTGGTCGCTCTTCTCTGCACCCGCTCCAGTTCAGCTACGTCTTTCTTATACACCAGAGACCAGAACTGTACGCAGTATTCTAAGTGTGGTCGCACTAGTGACTTATATAGAGGTAAAATTTGTTGGCATATGCAACAGAAATGGACTTCTTATAAATGAAAGGAGGACTTTACACTAGCCTAACGGCAGACGGTGATAGTGTGAAGTTATATGTTTGCTGTATTGTGGGGAGGGAAGTTCTCTATTGTTGATGTTAGTATTACTTTTGTTTTTGACTGAATTACAGCAGCAGCATGGGCTGTGTGCTTCTGAATTCTTATCTCATGTTTACCCATAAGAAGTAAATGCTGTTTACTCAAGATAACTTGCTCAGTGAAGTTCTCCTGTGTACAGGTGAATTCTCAAAAGATACACTCTGCTACAGGTTATGGGCCCAGACACCCAGGACAGAGACACCCAGAAGATAACTCCAAGCAATAAATCCAGACACCTGAGAAGCAGATAATCTCTGTTAACAGAAGGAGATAAAACCCAGTGAATGGAGACTGGAAAAAAAAAAACAGAGGGACAAAGGAATTTATGTTCCAGGAACTGGATGGCGGAACACTGGAGATAATTACGGAGAATCACCACACACAGGATATACAGGAACTCTAAAGAAGAAAGAAAAATATCTTCATAAAACAAGTAAGGTTATATAAAAATGATGTGCAGCACTGAGCTGAAACAGTAGCTAAGCTGATCAGTGAAAATTATCAGTTATGGAAATTCAAAGTAGAGATGTTATCTAAAGATGATTTATGGGAAGTAGTCATTACAGATAGACCTGATGAAGATAATCAGACATTGGATAGAAAGAATAGAAAAGCTAGAGCCACCATTAGCAAATTAGTGGATGATGCTCAATTAATACACATAAGAAATGAAGAAACAGCGAAAGAAATGTGGGACGCATTAAGAAAATTACATGAAAGACCCAGTTTAAATCAGAAGTTATTTCTATTAAGAAAGCTTTACAGTATGAGATGCAAATGACGATATGCAGAAGCACATATTCTCAATGATGGAAGTAATATCACAGCTAAGGTCTATTGGTGAAGACATTAAGGAAAGTCATGTAGCAGCAATATTATTGTGCAGTTTACCAGATTCGTATACAGCCTTGATAAATGCACTAGAGACAAGACCTGGAAAAGACATCACATTAGATTTTGTGAAAACAAGACTAATAGATGAATATCAGAGAAGAAAAGAACAGACAAATGATTCTTCTACTGAAAAGGACAGTGGAAATGCTCTTAAAGCTACAGAATTTAAAAAACCCTATAATAAAGAGACAAGAGAATGTTTCAGATGTAAGAAAAAAGGTCATTTAAAGAAAGACTACCATATGGAAAGCAGAACAACAAAAATTACAACATGGAGAGCATACACAGAAAGTGAAAACCACAATTTCTGATTCATGTGAGACTAATTGGAATGGCACATTTTAAAGTAACAGACAAGAAATCACCACTTGGTTGGTTTATTGATTCAGGAGCAACGAGTCATATGACAAGTGACAAGAATTTCCTCACTGATCTTGATTTAGACAAGAAAGAAGCCATTTATCTTGCAGATGGAAGCAAAATAACTGCAGAAGATATAGATCAAGGTGTGCTAAACTGTTCAAACAAGTTCGGACAAGATTCAAAGATACTTGTACAGAATGTGTTGTATGTTCCAAAATTGGAAGGCGGATTGTTATCTGTGAAGCGTTTAACAGCCAATGGACTCACTGTAAAATTCAAAGACAATGAGTGTGCAATTCTAGCAGGAAACAAGCTGATAACCAATGTCAATATAGATGAACAATTATATCATCTTCACACACCAAAGGAACAGATGAAGGTATTTACACATGATCACAAGAACTGTATTCACGTGTGGCATAGACGCCTATGACAGACATCCTGACAGTATAAAGGAACTACAAAGAAAAGAATTGACAAAAGATCTAAAGATATCAGATTGCTCAATTGCCATAAGATGTGAATGTTGTATAAAATCTAAAGCCACAAGAATATCTATTCCAAAAGAAAGTGAGATGAAAAGCAAAAGACTACTTGATTTGGTGCATACTGACGTATGTGGACCCATGAAAGTGACTACATCAGGAGGAAATAGATACATGGTGACTTTCATAGATGACTGCTCAAGATACACAGTCACATACAGTCATATGTTAAAGTTTGGGCACCCCTATTAATGTTAAACTTTTTTCTTTATAACAATTTTGGTTTTTGCAACAGCTATTTCAGTTTCATATATCTAATAACTGATGGACTCAGTTATATTTCTGGATTCAAATGAGGTTTATTGTACTAACAGAAAATGTGCAATCTGCATTTAAACAAAATTTGACCGGTGCAAAAGTATGGGCACCCTTATCATTTTCTTGATTTGAACACTCCTAACTACTTTTTACTGACTTCCTGAAGCACTAAATTGGTTTTGTAACCTCATTGAACTTTGAACTTCATAGCCAGGTGTATCAAATCATGAGAAAAGGTATTTAAGGTGGCCACTTGCAAGTAGTTCTCCTATTTGATTCTCCTATGAAGAGTGGTATCATGGGCTCCTCAAAACAACTCTCAAATGATCTGAAAACAAAGATTATTCAACATAGCTTTTCAGGGGAAGGATACAAAAAGTTGTCTCAGAGACTTAACCTGTCAGTTTCCACTGTGAGGAACATAGTAAGGAAATGGAAGAACACAGGTACAGTTCTTGTTAAGCCCAGTAGTGGCAGGCCAAGAAAAATATCAGAAAGGCAGAGAAGAAGAATGGTGAACAGTCAAGGACAATCCACAGACCTGGCTGGTCATTGCTTGCGTTGAGAAACACGTGATGGTGTCTCCGCGGCTTCTGTTTTGCATGTTTTGCATATTTCCCATAAGGGATGGGGGCAGTGCTCTAGAATCACTGCGTTGAGAAACACGTGATGGTGTCTCCACAGTGTCGGATGTTGATCTCCATGAGTTCATTCATCCTCCTCTTCATAGTCTTTTTACTAGGCATTGCTCCTACCAGCCAGTTTCCTACTCCACACTGATGAGGGGCAATACCCCGAAACAGCTGTATGTGGATGGATACCATGTTTTGGCATAGGTGGTTTCCTTCATTGGAGACTGCCCTTCCCGTGGTTGTTCCTTCCGGACAAAGACCTGGCTGGTCATTGCTTGCGTTGAGAAACACGTGATGGTGTCTCCGCGGCTTCTGTTTTGCAAGGACAATCCACAGACCACCTCCAAAGACCTGCAGCATCATCTTGCTGCAGATGATGTCACTGTGCATCGGTCAACAATACAGCGCACTTTGCACAAGGAGAAGCTGTATGGGAGAGTGATGCGAAAGAAGCCGTTTCTGCAAGCACGCCACAAACAGTCGCCTGAGGTATGCAAAAGCACATTTGGACAAGCCAGTTACATTTTGGAAGAAGGTCCTGTGGACTGATGAAACAAAGACTGAGTTGTTTGGTCATACAAAAAGATGTTATGCATGGAGGCTAAAAAACACAGCATTCCAAGAAAAGCACTTGCTACTCACAGTAAAATTTGGTGGAGGTTCCATCATACTTTGGGGCTGTGTGGCCAATGCCGGCACCGGGAATCTTGTTAAAGTTGAGGGTTGCATGGATTCAACTCAGTATCAGCAGATTCTTGACAATAATGTGCAAGAATCAGTGACAAAGTTGAAGTTACGCAGGGGATGGATATTTCAGCAAGACAATGATCCAAAACACCGCTCCAAATCTACTCAGGCATTCATGCAGAGGAACAATTACAATGTTCTGGAATGGCCATCCCAGTCCCCAGACCTGAATATCATTGAACATCTGTGGGATGATTTGAAGCGGGCTGTCCATGCTCGACAACCATCAAACTTAACTGAACTGGAATTGTTTTGTAAACAGGAATGGTTACAAATACCTTCATCCAGGATCCAGGAACTCATTAATAGCTACAGGAAGCGACTAGAGGCTGTTATTTTTGCAAAAGGAGGAAGGAGGATCTACGAAATAATAATGTCACTTTTATGTTGAGGTGCCCATACTTTTGCACTGGTCAAATTTTGTTAAAATGCAGATTGCACATTTTCTGTTAGTACAATAAACCTCATTTGAATCCAGAAATATAACTGAGTCCATCAGTTATTAGATATGTGAAACTGAAATAGCTGTTGCAAAAACCAAAATTGTTATAAAGAAAAAAGGTTAACATTAATAGGGGTGCCCAAACTTTAACATATGACTGTACTTAAGAACAAAAGTGAAGTTTTTGATAAACTTGTAGACTATGTAACAAGGTCGAGTAACAAATTTCAAAGGAAGCCAATTGTCATCAGAAGTGATAATGGAGGTGAATTTACAGGTCACAAAATAGAAAACTACTTAAGACAAAATGGTATAGAACACCAGAAAACTGTTCCGTACACACCTGAACAAAATGGAGTAGCAGAAAGGAAAAACTGAACTCTGACAGAAATGATGAGATGTATGCTGACAGATTCCAAACTACCAGAGAAATATTGGGGTGAGGCAGCAATGACAGCTACATATCTACAGAACAGACTTTTTTCCAGAAAACTGAAGAAAACTCCATATGAACTGTGGCAAGGTATGAAACCAAGTGTCAATCATTTAAAGGTTTTTGGATGTAAAGTTTTTATTTTCATTCCAACAGAAAAACGTTCCAAACTTCAAAACAGATCCATGGAGGGAATATTGTTGGATATAGTGAAAATTGCAAGGGATACAGAATCCTAGATCCCAAAACAGACAGAGTCACGGTGAGTAACAGTGTGACATTCATTGAGGATCTAAATGAAGACACTATGATTTCACTGGAAACAAAAATGAGAAACTGACATAGCTGGAGATATCTGATGAGAAAGTAGTTGAAATTGATGAAGAACAGAATACTGAAAATGAAGAAATACAACTACAAACACACAGAACCAATACGTTCAATGAGAGAAAACAAAGGAAAACCACCAAAACATCTCATACAAGACAAGCACAAGTAAAATTTATGAACCTACTTCTTGGGAAGACATATCTAAACTCCCTGAAGAAGAATCTAATAAATGGATAGAAGCAACAGAAACAGAAATTAAATCCATGCATGACTCAAATACGTGGACGCTGACAGATTTACCAGAAGGAAGAAAAGCCATAGGATGTAAATGGATTTTTAAAGTAAAATACCAAACAGATGGCACACCTGAAAGATACCGAGCAAGACTCATAGCTAAAGGGTATTCTCAAAAAGATGGAGAAGACAATGATGAGACATTTGCTCCAGTTGTCAAACATACTACAATAAGAACTTTACTTACAGTTGCAGCAATGAAACAGATGGAACTGATACATCTGGATATAAAGACAGCATTTTTGAATGGAGATTTAACAGAAGAAATTTACATGGAACAACCTCCAGGATTCAAAGATGAAAGAAACCCAAGCAAAGTTTGCAAACTATAGAAAAGCATATATGGTTTAAAGCAAGCAGCTAAAGCGTGGAATGACAAAATCACGGAAGTGCTTACAAATGAAAATTTTCACAGAAGCAAAGCTGATCCATGTTTGTACACAAAAAGGCTGATGAATAGATGGATTTATGTACTAATATATGTAGACGACATTCTGATTTGTTCTGAACAAGAAAGCGATAAAGAAAACATTCTAAAAACCCTCAAGCGACATTTTGAAATCAATGACTTGGGAAATGTGAAGTATAATTTCTTGAAGGATTATCCTACTGAAGAAATGACAGCAGACATCTTCACGAAGGCGTCGAATGCTGATAAACACCAGAGACTAATAAAAAAGTTGGGTTTGACTGAATAAGTCCTTACTGTTAAGAGGATGTTGGCATTTACAACAGAAAATGACTTCTTATAAATGAAATGAGGACTTTACACTAGCCTGACAGTAGATGGCGATAGTGTGAAGTTATGTTTGCTGTATTGTGGGGAGGGAATCTCTATTGTTGATGTTAGATTTACTTTCGCTTTTGACTGTATTATTCCAGCAGCACAGGCTGTGTGCTTCTGAATTCTTATCTCATGTTTACCCATAAGAAGTAAATGCTGTTTACTCAAGATAACTTGCTCAGTGAAGTTCTCCTGTGTACCGGTGAATTCTCAAAAGATACACTCTGCTACAAAATTATGTTCTGATTGTCACTGGATTACACCCGAAATACGCTAATCAAGTCTATGGTTGCGAGAAAAATGCGGATTACACACGGACCATATGCGTGACTTGAGAGAAATACCCAAGACTTCTCCAGGTGACAAGAAATTGAATTATCCATTATCAGGAAGCTTTGACATGCTAATTAGCTTAGAAAGCGCTCCACACATCCCGAAAGAGCGCCTCCATGGAGTCCAGTTTGTCTACATACATAAATGTGGAGATGCTGATAGTTCTGGTCCAAGAGAGGCCAGAACTCTGTGGGATCGGAGGGACACCCATTATACTGACCGGGCCCGAAAAGAGGCGGCATGGAGAAGGATATGTGTCCAGATGTTCCATGACTATGAGGACAGACCACGTGAGAGCCAGCAACAAATTAGTAAGTACTATCCTTTATTGATATTGAGCAAACTAACACGTTACAATTAGACCATAAAATCATATGTTATCGATTTTTTTTTTTTAAATATTTGTAATATTTCTGATGTAAAAATTTAACATCAGGCCACATGACACTGTAAAATACACTGCTCAAAAAAATAAAGGGAACACTAAAATACCACATCCTAGATATCTCTGAATGAAATATTCCAGTTGCAAATTTTTAGTCATTGCATAGTGGACTAAAACATAACAATTATCAATGTAAATCAAAATGAATATCCCATGGAGGCCTGGATTTGGAATGATACTCAAAATCAAAGTGGAAAATCAAATTACAGGCTGATCCAACTTCAGTGGAAATGCCTCATGACAAGGAAAAGATGCTCAGTATTGTGTGGGGCCTCCACATGCCTGTATGACCTCCCTACTGAACAACGCCTGGGCATTCTCCTGATGAGGTGGCGAATGGTCTCCTGAGGGATCTCCTCCCAGACCTGGACTAAAGCATCCGCCAACTCGTGGACAGTCTGTGGTGCAATGTGACGTTGGTGGATAGAGCGAGACATGATGTCCCAGATGTGCTCAATCGGATTCAGGGGAATGGGCGGGCCAGTCCATAGCTTCAATGCCTTCATCTTGCAGGAACTGATGACATACTCCAGCCACATGAAGTCTGGCATTGTCCTGCATTAGGAGGAACCCAGGACCAACCGCACCAGCATATGGTCTTACAAGGGGTATGAGTATCTCATCTCAGTACTTAATGGCAGTCAGGCTACCTCTGGCGAGCACATGGAGAAATGCTACCCCACACCATTACTGACCCACTGCCAAACCGGTCATGCTGAAGGATGTTGCGGGCAGCAGATCGCTCTGCACTGCGTCTCCAAACTCTGTCACGTCTGTCACATGTGCTCAGTGTGAACCTGCTTTCATATGTGAAGAGAACAGAGTGCCAGTTGCAAAATTGCCAATCCAGGTGTTCTGTGGCAAATGCCAAGTGTCCTGCACAGTGTTGGGCTGTGAGCACAACCCCCATCTGTGGACGTCGGGCACTCAGACCATTCTCATGGAGTCGGATTCTTACCGTTTGTGCAGACACATGCACATTGGAGGCCTGCTGGAGGTCATTTTGCAGGGCTCTGGCAGTGCTCCTCCTGTTCCTCCTTGCACAAAGGTGCAGTGGTCCTGCTGCTCGATTGTTGCCCTTCTACAGCCCCTTTCATGTCTCCTGGTGTACTGACCTGTCTCCTGGTAGTGCCTCCAGCCTTTAGACACTACGCTGGCAGACACAGCAAACCTTCTTGCCACAGCTCGCATTGATGTGCCATCATGGATGAGCTGCACTACCTGAGCCAGTTGTGTGGGTTGTAGAGCCCGTTTCATGCTATCACGAGTGTGAAAGCACAACCAACATTCAAAAGTGACCAAAACAGCCAGAAAGCATTGGTACTGAGATGTGGTCTGTGGTTGCCACCTGCAGAACCACTCCTTTATTGAGGGTGTTTTGATAATTGCCAATAATTTCCACCTGTTGTCTATTCCATTTGCACAACATCATGTGAAATTGATTGTCAATCAGTGTTGCTTCCTAAGTGGACAGTGTGATTTCACAGAAGTTTGATTTACTTTCATTATGATTTCATTAGCGGACACCATGCGTATGGAGGGCCCCTGTGTGCCTAAACATTGGAACTCCCCCACAAGTGACCCCATTTTGGAAAGTAGACCCCCCCAAGGAACTTATCTAGATGCATAGTGAGCACTTTGGACCCCCAGGTGCTTCACAAATTGATCTGTAAAAATGAATAAGTACTTTTTAAAAAAAAAAAAAAATTTGCCTCATTTTTTTCATTTTCACATGTGCAACAGGATAAAATGGATCCTAAAATTTGTTGGGCAATTTCTCCTGAGTACACTCATACCTCATATGTAGTCATAAACCACTGTTTGAGCGCACGGCAGGGTTCGGAAGGGATGGAGCGCCATTTGACTTCTTGTATGGAAAATTAGCTCCAATCGTTAGCGGACACCATGTCGTGTATGGAATGTACAGTGGCAGTTAAAAGTTTGTGCACCCCTGGTCAAAATTACTGTTATTGTGACCAGTTAAGCAAGTTGAAGATGGAATGATCTCTAAAAGGGCTAAAGTTAAAGATGACACATTTTCTCTATTTTAGGCCAAAAAAATTATATAGTCATTTTTTACATTTTAAAAATTACAATAAGGAAAATAGGCCAATGAAAAAGTTTGGGCACCCTGCATAGTTAGTACCTAGTAGCACTCCCTTTGAAAATATCACAGCTTGTAAACGCTTTTAGTAGCCAGCCAAGAGTCTTTCAATTCTTGTTTGATGGATTTTCATCCATTCTTCCTTGGAAAATTCTTCCATTTCTGTCAGATTCCTGGGTCGTCTTGCATGCACTGCTCTTTTGAGGACTAGCCATAGATTTTCAATGATTATCGAATCGGGGGACTGTGAGGGCCATTGAAAAACCTCTAGCTATCGCCTTTTGAGGTAGTCTACTGTGGATTTTGATGTGTGTGTGATCATTATCCATTTGTAGAAGCCATCCTGTTTTCAAATTCAGCTTTTTTACACATGGTGTTATGTTTGCATCAAGAATTTGTTGAAATTTCATTGACTCCATTCATCCCTCTACCTGTGAAATGTTCCCTGTGCCATTGTCTGCAACACAACTCCAAAGCATGATTGATCCATCCCCATGCTTAATGGTTGGAGAGATGTTCTTTTCCTGAAATTCTATGCAATTTTTTCTCTGCACATACCTTTGATCATTGCGACCAAAGAGTTTTAGTTTAACTTCAACGATTCACAGGACTTGTTTCTAAAATGCATTGGGCTTGTTTAGATGTTCTTTTGCATACCTCTGATGCTAAATTTTATGGTGAGGGTGCAGGAGAGGTTTTCTTCTGATGACTCTTCCATGAAGGCCGTACTTGATAAGGTGTCTCTGAACAGTAGAACAATTACCACAACTCCAGAATCTGCTAAATCTTTTTGAAGGTCTTTTGCAGTCAAGTGGGGGTTCTGATATGCCTTTCTAGCAATCCTACAGCAGCTCGCACTGAAATTTTGCTTGGCCTTCCAGACCTTATCTTGACCTCCACTGTTCCTGTAAACTGCTATTTCTGAATTACATATTGAACTGAGGAAACGACAACTTGAAAATGCTTTGCTATCTTCTTATAGCCTTCTCCTGCTTTGTGGGCCTCCACCATTTTCATTTTCAGAGTGCTAGGCAGCTGCTTAAAAGAACCCATGGTGGCTGTTTTTTCGCACAAGGTTAGAGGAGGCTATGTGTTTCTAAACCTGTGGAATCTGCATCAGCTGGCCTTTCCTAACATTGAGGGTGAACAAGCCATATCCCTTACAGGCTAATTAAGGTCTGAAACCTTGGTCAAAGTAATCTGAGCACACAAATCTCCAAAGGTGCCCAAACTTTAGCATCGGACCATTTTTCTTTTTGTAATTTTTAAAATGTGAAAAAATGACAATGTGTATTACTTTTTAGCCTAAAATACAAAACAAATGTGTCATCTTTAACTTTAGGCCTTTTAGAGATCATTTTATCTTCAACTTTCTTAACTGTTCACAATAACAGTAATTTTGACCAGGGGTGCCTAATCTTTTGAATGCCACTGTATGTAGTGTATGTAAGGTTGGTGTGTGTGGTGTAGTGTGTCAGGTTGGTGTGTGTAGTGTAGTATATGTCAGGTGTGTGTGTGTGTGTGTGGTGTTTACTACACACACGTCAACCTGACGTACACTACGTCAGGTTGGCGTGTGTGGTGTAGTGTTTGTCAGGTTGGCGTGTGGTGTAGTGTACGTCAGGTTGTCGTGTGGTGTGTACGTCAGGTTGGTGTGTGTGGTGTACAACCTGACGTACTCTACAGCACACGCACCAACCTGACGCACACTATACCACACCACACACCAACCTGACGTAGTGTATGTCAGGTTGGCATGTGGTGTGTACATCAGGTTGGTGTGTGTGGTGTAGTATACACCATGCACCACACACCAACCTGACATACACTACGTCAGGTTGGTGTGTGGTATAGTGTATGTCAGGCTAGTGTGTGTGTGGTGTTGTATATGTCAGGCTGGTGTGGATGAGTTCTGTAGGAGAATGTCAGGATGCGTTTAGTCCATGGATGTGTGATGAATAAAAAAGCAAACACAGTCCAGGTTTGTCAGGTCACGTTTCACATTGGAAGCGAGTTTCCCTTCTTATCCCTCTTTTATAGCATACCCGACACCTTTTTTTTTTGCTCTCCCCTTAGCAGGAGCATGTTGCCCTGGTACCATACGGGAAACTTGAGTTTCAGGGGTTCTGGGGCCTGCTCCTTCCTCATCTCCAAACATCAGGGCCTTTATCACCGCCTCCTGGAACTGAAGGAAGGTGTTATTGGTCTGGCCTTCACATCGTGATAGCACGTATGCGTTATACAGTGCCATTTGTACGATGTGCACAGCCAGTTTTTTATACCACACCTTCGCCTTCCGCATGGCACTATAGGGCTGGAGGACTTGATCAGAAGGATCAACTCCCCCCATGTGTTTGTTGTACCCCAGGGCACAGTCTGGTTTGTGGACCTGTGCTGGGGTACCTCGAACGGTGGTGGCCGTGGTGCCGGGACCATGGATTGTTGTCTACAAAAATACGTCCCTTTTGTCTTTGAACTTGACCACAAGCATGTTGCCTCTACATTGGGCTCGGCTCTCACCCTTTGGGAGAGTCTACTCAATTAGCGACAAAGGAAGACCTCTCTGGTTTCTGCACACAGTACCGCAAGCTGCGGTAGCTCTGGCAGAGAGGGATTGACTGAGCGGGATGCTTGTATAAAAGTTATCAACGTACAGATGGTAAGCTTTATCAAGCAGTGGGTGGACCAAATCCCAAACTATTTTCCCACTCACCCCCAGAGCAGGTGGACATTCTGGTGCATGGATCCTGGTGTCCTTCCCGTGGTAAACTCTAAAGCTGAGAGTGTACCCTGAGGTACTCTCACATAGCTTATAGAGTTTTATCCCGTACCTCACTCTCTTGCTGGGCAGGTACTGACGGAGCTGAAGCCTCCCTTTTGAAGTAGATGAGGGATTCATCCACACAAATTTCCCTTTGGGGAATGTACACTTCAGCAAACTTGTTGCTGAAGTTTTCGATGACCGGCCGAATTTTGAACAGTCTTATCAAAATTCGGGTCATCGTGGGGAAGGATGTCCATATTGTCCTTAGAAACTTATGAATTGCCTCAAAACGTTTGCGAATCATAATCATGCCAAATATTGGAGTTTGATATAAAATATCAGTACTCTAGTATTGGTGAATTTCTGGTTTCTTCACAATCCCCATGTGAAGGACCAGTCCCCAATATTTCATCATTTCTACTGAGTCAATGGGACTCCAAGTAGAAAATGAAAAATTAGGGGTTTTGGCCAAAAATTGCTGGGCGTACAAGTTTGTTTGCTCCACCATAAGACTGACAATTGACTCAGAGAAATAGACTTTGTAAAAGTCTATTTCCCTGAAGTTGGCAGTTTCGAACTGGATTCCTGATTGGGGAACGGAATCGGGAATCCATGGAGCAAAATTTTCAGACGGGGGTCCAGGAGGGGGCACTAGTGCCAGGTTAGGTGTGACTAGCACTAGGTTGGGGGTTACTCACACTTAGCCTTGGTATTCTTCCAAGGCTGCCGGCTCTTCTCTCCCGGCCTCTGGACGATTTCTTGTCCTGCGACTTCTTCCTGGCGAGTCTGTCACTGAAGGAGGAAGAGTTGGAGGAATACAGAAAAGTGGGGTCCTCTCCCTCACTATCAACTTCGGAGGCAATAAAGGCATATGTCTCCTCAGCTGAGTACACCCTTTGAGACTGGGATGAGTGGGACATTGTGTGTGTGGTTTGTGTGCGTGTGTAAAAAAAAAAAAAAAATAAAAAGTAAACTTTAGTGTGTATGTGCAAGTGTTTGGTGAAACTTTCTACTGCAGGAGGGGGGCTGTCAGGCGCTGGGGGGCAGGAAGGGGCTGTCAGGCGCGGGGGGCAGGAGCCGGTAGCAGCAGCAGGGGGCGATCACTTGGAGGGGGGGCGATCACTGGGGCAAGGTGGTGATCACAGGGCCGGGTAGTGGAATAAGGCAGCAGAGGTGATTGGCGGCAGCAGGCAGGGACTTGTCAGGTGTCAGGGCAGCAGGCAGCACCTGGCTCTTCACCTTCCACGAACGGGATGAGGCTGAAGGGCGAGGGCAGCCATACCTGACACCACCCCTCCACATCTGATTGGGGGGATAGCATCACATGGACGGTAGCTCCAATCAGATCTGGGGGGGTGACACAGAGGTCACCTAACTCCAACCAATGGCTGATGCTATTGCAACATGGCTGGATTGTAATGTGTCACCAAGTTTCATTGGTGATATATTACAATTGCTCTCTTGTTTCATGTTCAACAGCCAATCAGAGCAATCGTAGCAACGGGGGGGGGGGGCAAAGTCACCTCCCCAAGGGTTAACTACAGGTCCTCGTGTACCTGCGGGTCTGGTGACATTTCAGTGACCCCGGTCACCCGATCCGCAGGAACGCGATTTTGCCATGACGCCTACGTAGGCGTCATAGGTCAGAATGACATGAATTTTCGGGAAGGGGTAAAACAATGTAAGGGAAACACAACACGCTTCAGTAACAAACATGCTTTTTACTTAACAAAATAAATGCAAATTACAACATAGATATAGCATTCTCTTGCCATGGAGTAGCTTCCTCAGGTGAAACAAAATAATTAGTCAACACATCCCGCACTTTGAGTTCAGAAGGCTGACGACGGGGAGGTTTCACATGTGGAATAGGCATCACAACATTTCCCAACACAACTTCAGCACCATCAGATCATGAGCAATCATGTATTCTGGTGAAGTTGTGAAGGATCACACATGCTTTAATTGCCTCATTAACATTAGCTTCACTTAGCTGAATGGCTGACTGGAGGACACGCCATTTGGCACAAAGAATGCCAAAGGCACACTCCAACAGTCGTCGTGCGTGGTATAGGCGTAAGTTAAAGATTCTGCGCAGGTGGCCAGGTTTGTACGGGGATAGGGCCTCATGACATGACGGGTTAATTGAAATGCCTCATCTGAAACAAGGTCATAAGGCACAGGTTCCATATTTGAGCCTGTAAGCTGACGTGGTGGGAGGTCCAACTGATTATTGTGCAGCCGCCGACTCATAATGGAAGAATTGAAGACTGTGGAGTCTCCAGTTCTTCCATAGGCCCTAATATCTACAATTATAAACCTGTAGCTACTGTCGACCAGGGCCAACAACACTACACAAAAATATTGTTTATAATTATAGTATTAGGACCCTGAGTTTGGCAGCTTACGCACACGGATGTTCTTCACATCCAGGGATCCAATACAATTTGGAAACTGGCAGGTCTCCTCAAAACCACCGGGCTATCCGCAACCAGTCCTCCATTTTTGGCTCAGGCATGACCACTTGATGAAGTTGTTACCATATTTAGGAACAGGTAGAACGGACTATACCTGAGATTGTGGATTTCCCGATTAAAAATTCATGATGCAGTGCTGCATATGAAAGAACAGTTGTGAGGAAGCTAAAAGTAAAATAAAAAAGAAAACAATTAGATACCATTTTACATCTAAAAACAATTCACATTAATCAAAGTTAGTCTGTACCTAACAAGCCATGCCATAATATTAAAATAGTTCCAATGGCACATAGAGGAGGAGGAATACAAACCATAACGTGAGGATAAGGCCCTCCTCGGCAGAAATACGCTTGCGCATCCTGGTGTCCTTAAAGGTGATCCCAGGGCGCACTATCTCCAACAAAATATCAAAGGTGTCCAGGCTCATGCGACAATATTGGTAAAACTTGTCAGGATGGGTTCGCAGAAGTGCATAGAGACAGTGGAAATGGCCTTTAGTGAGGTGTTGCCTCAAAAGCGGATGGACCCACATTCCTCTCCTCCGCCTCGGATCCACAAACACTAGGTATGGCTGCCCAAAGCGTCGTGACAAAACCCAGTTATAAAGCACCCGCTCAGTTGTTGAAAGTAAAGGTGCTGTCACACTAAGGGATGCACCAGCGATCCCGACAATGATATGGATCACTGGTGCATCGCTAAGTGGTCGCTAGTGAGCTGCCACACAGGCAGATCTCACCAGCGACATAGCAGCGGTCGGGGATTGCTACTTACCTGTCAGACGAGGTGATCCTGACGTCCTCCCACCCGCATCCACGTGTCGCTCGTCGGCGCCACAGGAAGCCCAGCATGAAGCTGACGACGAGAAACGGCCCAGGCCGTTCTCGCGCGATCAGCGATAACCAGCGGGGGAGCTGGTCGGAGGTAAGTATCACACATAGCGATATCGCTGCTGCATCACAAACCCAGTGACGTTACAGCGATATTGCTAGCGATATCGCTTAGTGTGACAGGGCCTTTAGTCTGTCTGACATGTTTGACACAAAGCAGAAATATCCCAACACAAGCACAGCCAGAAACTGCCCAGATTGGATACTGCTGCCTGTTGTAGAGGCAATAAATAGGGTTGCTGATTATGATTTAAATCATTTTCAGGCCTAAAAACCGTTAAATGTCCATTTTGCAAGAAAAAAGTCATACGGATGTCACACGGATGTTTGGATGTGAAAAAATCGCATCCTCGCTTTGCCAAAGGATGACATGCGAATCACTGTTCAGGGAACATTTCTGCGTTTTTTGTCCGTAAAATACGGACTGTATTTTTATACGTTAAGTGTGACTCCGACCTTATTCCTGGGTTCAGACGGACGTACTTCATGGTCCGGATGCAGACCACAATGCCAAACAGTACAAAAAAAAACCTGCCTCCCTCGACTGTTTTGCACTAAATTCTTCAAAATGTTGCACTTGGTTCATGAATTTTTTACAATAAAAAATTCTCTATTTTTGCCTTAAACCTTTTTTACCCCAAAAAGGGGCACGTTCTGCTCAAATGTTGCAAAAATTTTTGCAAAAACTTCCAAATGTGCATAAAATCACTAGGATGGGAGGATTAAAGGATATTTGATGAAAAAGAAAATGTGGACTTTTTAATTAAAAAGACACAATTTGATGAATCTGTTGAAAAAATCTAAACCTCCAAACTCTCACCCACAACGATTAACGTAAAAAATATAAAAGAAGGCTAACAAAATATTAGACTTTATAAAAGGCGCAAATTTAAAAGAAATGCCATATTGTTCAGATTATAAGACATACTTTTTTTCCCCAAAATTTTTTGGGGAAATGGGGATACGTATTAAAATCCTAATTGTAGCTGTGGTGGAGGACACCGGATGTGATGGAGTGGGGTCCCCGGGTCGCTGCTGCCAGAAGCTTCTGGTGGAGGCAGGATTCAGCGATGGCTGCTTGACCCAGGCTGGTACGACGAGGTGTTGAGCAGTGAGGGGGCTCCGCTGACATTTTATGAAAGCCCGGAGCTCCACACTTTCCATACTCTTTTATGTGGTGGATCCGGGAAAACGGCCACCGGAGGCGGATCATGGTCAAGATGAGATCTCGGCACAGAGGTCTCATTTCCTGAGATCTCAATTGCACATGCACTTCCTCTGTTGGCCATTTTCCCGGAGTCCACCGCGTTAGAAAGTATGGAAGGTGCAGGCCTCCTGGTTTTCACAAAATGTCAGCGATGACCTGCACCACTGAACATCTTGTCGTACCTGCCTGGGGCAAGCAGCCCAACTTCTGCTGCCGCTGAACCCCGTCCTACCAGCCTGGAGCTTGCAGAATCTCCACCAGCAGTGACCCTGCCACACGGGATCCCGCTCCACCACCGCTGCCTCCCAGGTAAGCCATCGCAAAAGCGGATTATAACACGCACCATCTTACTAAAAAAACAAACATTTTTTTTCTATTTTCTGCCCTAAAATTTGGGGTGTGGGGACTTTGTTTCTGAAAAAGTTTACTTTTTTGGCCTTTTGGACATTTCCAGACGGGCTTCTTAAAAAGTTAATTCAGCTGGTTTACGTCAGGATTCAGTGTGTATATGTAAACTAGTCCGTGTGTAAGCAGAGCATCTCCTTTTCTGGCATTTTAATAAAACATTTCCGCTCTTTCAAAAATGTTTTATTTTTTTCCTACAAGGGTTATCAACAAAAAATGTCAGCAACGACTCTGTCCAGTTAAAATACGTGTTTGCACATTTCTCTCTTATGACCACAAAGACTTCTTTCAGTGAGTAAATATTTATTTTTCTAGTCTGGATTTAGGTTTTCCTGACAGATGGCTGCAGTTTATCTGAATTTTTGGGCATAGGGTTTTTTTTTTTTTATATCTTTTTTAGCTGCTAACCTGTCTGCAGTCTATGGTGGGGGATGTTTTTTATTGGGTATTCCAAGACATAAAATTGAACCCCCACTTGAAATATACATTATTAATTTGCATTAAAGAGATTTGAGAATTATTAATTTTGTATTTTCTCAGTTAAAATGTCTGGTTTATTTTGGGTGCAATTGAGCCAAGCAGGTGGTGTAAATTTCCCTCTCGCACCATGCACCTAGTGGCAATGAAGAGAAAATTCCAAGTAGCCCATGATTGAAGTTGTTGATTCCTGGAGCTTTACGTTGCACCTCTGGGACACTTGTTTTTACACCATTTTAACCCCTTAATGACCGCCAATACGTCTTTTAACTGACCTGAGATCTAAGAGAATAGCATCCACATACAGGGGACTATCCAGCAGCTCTCGGCTGTACACACTAACTGACAACTTTCTGCATCAGCTCGATCAGTGTTTGCACCGTCCAAATCTGTTTAACCCCTTAGATGCTGCTGTCAATAGGGACTACATCATGTAAAAGGTTAACAGTGTGTCTTCTTCTTCTTTATCTCCATCGGCACCCTGAGATCATGATTGTGTGGTCCTGATGTTTGACATGGCAATTCACGACCAAATAGCGGCCTTAGAGTCTGATGGCTGTTGTATCCTGTTCAGAAGTTAGCGCCATTTAGGTGGTAAATATACACATTTTCATTCCTGACATGCCACTTTGCATTAATTCCTAAAAATCACCAGAAGGGTTAATAAACTATCTGACTGCAGTTTTCAATATGTCAGGAGGTGCTGTTTTTAAAATGGTATCACTTTTTGGGGTTTCCAATATATATGACCCTCAAAGTCACTTCAAACTTGGATAGGTCCCTTAAAAAAAATAAATTTTGTAAATTTCCTTGGAAAAATTAAAAAAAAACTGCTACATTTTTAAACCTCCTAAAAGGCTAATAAAATAAAATTTTAGAAATGGTGCTGATGTAAAGCAGACATATGGGAAATGTTATTTCTTAATGTTTTGCTGTGGTATGACTATCTGGATTAAAGGGATAATCATTCAAAGTTTGAAAATTGCTAATTTTTTTAAATTTTTCTCAAATTTCTGATGTTTTTTATAAATAAAAACAAAACATATCAACCTAAATTTACCATTATCATAGAGTATAATGTGTCACGAAAAAACAATCTCAAAATCACTGGGAATTGTTGAAGCGTTCCAGAGTTTTTACCAGATATATTGACACTGGTCAGAGTTAAAAAATTTGGCTCCGTCACTAAGGGGTTAACCGTACTGAATGTTTACCTATGGTGATAAACAGTTGGTAAAGTAGAGGGCTACAAGTCTTGAAGTCAAAAAATGGCCCATTGGCTCAAGCTCAAATAATGTTGACTGGGGACAGTTAGACACTTGTGCCATCTCTTTAGCTCTTGAGGATTGTTGGCATCCATTGGTAAAAAATTGGAATACCTCACAATTTTAACACAGATTGTCAGCAAAGCCAGAACTCCTCATTGTAGCTTGCCAGAGGGGAATCGAGGTTTGCGATAATTTTTTAGTAACTGAAAACTATACGATCTAATAGGTCATCAATATCAGATTGGTAGAGGTGGACTCCAGCCATCCCCTCTAATGTTTGCATCCATTGGTGGCTTGTGAACCTGAAATATGAAAACTGATGGGCCAAGTAGGTCCAACGTGGTCGTTGTAGCTTGTCAAAAGGGCATCAAGGTACCTAAGAGAAGTTCTTCATACTCGAACATCATATGAGCTTATGATAGGTCATCAATTGAAGATTGCGGAGGTCCAACTCTCATCTTCCCCACTTATCAGCTACAGTGAACTGGACCCATCAAGGCAGATTATCCAAGTAGGTCTAGCAAGATCAAGTTCTTTCTAACTTAATCTTATACACATGTGGTCAAAATTGTTGGTACCCCTCGTTTAATCACAGAAAAACCCACAATGGTCACAGAAGTAACTTGCATTTCACAAAAATAGTAAAAAGCTATGAAAATGAACAAATGAAAGTCAGACATTGCTTTTCAACCATGGTTCCACAGAATTTTTTAAAAATAAAACTCAATGATGGTACCCTTAACTTCATATTTGGTTGCACAACCTTTTGAGGCAATCATTGCAATCAAATGATTCCTGTAACTGTCAATGAGACTTCTGCACCTCTTGACAGGTATTTTGGCCCACTCCTCAAGAGCAAACTGCTCCAGTTGTCTCATGTTTGAAGGTTGCCTTTTCCAGACGGCATGTTTTAGCTCTTTCCAAAGATGCTCAATAGGATTTAGGTCAGAGCTCATAGAAGACCACTTCAGAATAGTCCAATGTTTTCCTCTTAGCCATTCTTGGGTGTTTTTAGCTGTGTTTTGCGTCATTATCCAGTTGCAAGACCCGTGACCTGCGACCAAGCTTTCGGACACTGGGCAACACATTTCTCTCTAGAATCCCTTGATAGTCTTGAGAGTTAATTGTACCCTGCACAGAATCTAGACACCCTGTGACAGATGCAGCACAGCAGCCCCAGAACATAACAGCCTCCTCCATGTTTCACAGCAGGGACAGTGTTCTTTTCTTGATATGCTTCATTTTTCCGTCTGTGAACAATAGAGCTGATGTGCCTTGCCACAAAGTTCCATTTTTGTCTCATCTGTCCATAGAACATTCTCCCAGAAGCTTTGTGGCTTGTCCACATGTAGTCTGGCAAATTCCAGTATGGCTTTTTTATGATTTTTTTTCAACAATGGTGTCCTCCTTGGTCGTCTCCCATGATGTCCACTATGGCTCATACAACAATGGATGGTGCGATCTGACACTGATGTTCCTTGAGCTTGAAGTTCACCTTTAATCTGTTTAGAAGTTTTTCTGTGCTCCTTTGGTACCATTCATATTATCTGTCTCTTTGATTTGTCATCAATTTTCCTCCTGCGGCCATGTCCAGGGAGGTTGGCTACAGTCCCATGGATCTGAATATGAATAATATGTGCAGCTGTAGTCACAGGAACATCAAGCTGCTTGGAGATGGTCTTATAACTTTAAAGGGTACGTCACACATAGGGAGATCGTTAGCGAGATCGCTGAAACGTCAAAGGTTTTGTGACGCAACAGCGATCTCGCTACATGTGACACATAGCGGCGACCGGCCCCCCGCTGCGATATTGCTGATCGTGCTTGAATGTCCTAGGCCATATTTTGATCGTTGGTGTCCCACTGGCCAGCATGCATCGCGGTTTGTCGCCATAACAACGACGAGCGACCTCGTTGGCGAACCAGAACTCAGGGACGCAGGTGGGATTTTGCTTTGTCTGTTCAACACCCCCTCAGCTCCGATTGTTGGTCTCAAATTGGAATCTTTGTATCGTTTCCTTTTATAGGTCATCTATCAATTATATGCAATCATAACCTTTAACATGTACAGTTATAATAATCGAGTGTCCCCCATGTCAGTGACTGGATCCATGAATAAATAGCGCACTAGCGACTCAGAAGCAAACCGCGTAGTGATAGCGCAGTAGTGGCCAGCTGAAGCACGCCTATCGAGGTCTGAGTCGTCAGAATAGCTGCTGTGTGAAAAGGTCACAACGACCGCCGAGGTCGTTATACGGATCGCCGAATCGTTGCTGCGTCGTTGAGTAGATCTGCCCGTTTGACAGCTTCTTAGCGACCATGTAGCGACGTACCAGTGATCCTTACCAGGTCGTATCGTTGTCGGGATCGCTGGAGCGTCGCTATGTGTAACGGGACCCTTACCTTTAACATGGTTGTCTATAATTTACTTTCTAATCTCCTGAGACAACTCTTTCCTTCACTTCCTCTGCTGTTTGGTGACATGGTGAGTATCTGTAGCCCTCTATACAGGTCCACTTGCTAATTCCAAGATTGTGGACACACCGCAATTTAACATGTCCCTTTTGTCACATTATTTTCAGGAGTACCATCATTTCTGTCCAGGCCTATTTCATGAGTTTTATTTTTTTTTCATTTTGTGGAAACTTGGTTGAAAAGCAATGTCTGACTTTCATTTGTTCATTTTCATAGATTTTTTTTTTATTTATTATTTTGTCAGATTCAAATTATTTCTGTGACTATTGTAAGGTTTTCTGTAATTAAACGAGGGATACCAACACATTTGAACATGTGTGTATAATCTTCTAGATCAACAATATCAGTTTGACGGGGATCGGCTACCAATGTTGGCATTCATTGTTTTTTTTAAAAAAAATAAATTACTTGTCTTTAATGGATCTGCAAGTATGAAAACTGCCCAGATAGGTCCAGCACAGCCAGTACATTATGTTGTAGCTTACCAAAGGGCCATTAGGGTCCCCTAGACCAGTTCTTATTGGCTGAACATATATTGTCAGGGGTGGGATTCAAATTTTTAACAACAGGTTCTGTGTTTGTGTTGGAAAACCACACCCATTTTTAAGCCATACCCATTTACACACACCTTTTCCTAAAACATATACAAGTAGGGGCGCAGTCAAACAGTTGGAAAAAAAATAAATTGGGATGAGATCAGAACCAGGGGTGGGATTAGGCCGTTTCTCCCTGGTTCGATGGAACCTCTTGTTAAAGAGTAGCCGGATCCCTAAACCGGGGAGATCCAGAACCGCGATCCGGTTCAGTGACTACTCTCTCTTTTCATGCTGGCCGCAGTCTTTTTTGTTTGCTGCTCCTGCCACTGATATACCTGTGGCAGGAGTCTGGCCAGCTAGGAGCTCCCACCGTGCAGTAATAACAGCGACCATCATGTGGCCACTGTGGAAGCAGCACCAGTAGCAGTGCACTGTTTGGGACTATACACGGCTGCAGGACACAGGTGTGGGGGGATTTGAAGACATTTATGGGGAATGATCAGCATCTGATCAGCAGGTAAATTAAAAATGCGGCTTCATGCGTCACTGATAACGCTCTGATCCGTTCTCGCCATCCGTCACATGCCAATGCTGCACTAATGAGAGTGAGAACCAAATAAAAGTTTGTTTATCATGATTTGGTATGACGACCTGCTCTGTAAGAAAGGACAGGAGGCCACAAGCGTCACTGACCACACAACCAGTCAGAGAGCAGCTCTCATCTCCAAATCCACACTGGGAAAATAAAAGCTGAGCTCTCATTGACTTTACATGACTACAGATTGTCACCAGACCAGTATATAACTACACTATATACACAGGAGGAGCCACATCCATGACCGCAGTGGCCCCTGTCTACACCAGTAGAAACACTGACACATACACTGTGAGTTTGTGACATTGTATGAGAAATAGGATGCACCTCCATAACAAAATGTAAATAATAGGGTGCTACACCTTGTTGGAATAAGTGACTGGAAATCAAGGCGAAAAAAAGACCAAACAAAATTGGCGTGCACACCTGATATAATGTAATGTATACAAAATATTTTATTACATAAAACCCAGGACAAACAACAACATTAAAAACATCTAAAACCAAGATACAGCATGATAATCCAAACACCCTCCATTAATAATGACGTGTATAAGACAATAATGTTCTAAAGCTCCACAACCATTATTTGATAATACAACAAATGCATAAGCTCCACCTCTGAGAGCTAAATACACTGGTGATTAACCATAATACTCATTCCCATATTGCTAGATCTATATAGTCACCTAATAGAAAACCTGAAAAAATTGCATGATATGGATGGCAAAAACAAAAGAAATTAGAAAAGTTAAAAACAAAAAAACATTTTGTGTATATAATATACTAGCTATGAATCCGTTCTATGCCCGGGTGGTGGGCTTTTTTATTGTTATATCAGTAGAAAAAGAAATGCCTGCAAAGCTGCTTGTGACCGCTACCGGTGTAACACCTGTAACCCTTTACTGAACGGGTGCTCTATCCATGTGAAGAAAAAACATGAAATGTCATAGTAAAAAAGACAGCAGGATGGCACTCACCGTTCTCTTGAAATGATTCACTTTATTTCATATCGACAAAGCATAGGCACCGGCACGGGAGGAATGTAAAAAGACGGACAACAGCCGTTTTGTGCACAATGCACTTCAACAGGTCCCAACTTTTTTATTGTTATATGGTCTCCCATCCTGGTATGTGCTGCACCCCTCATCCTTATCCTGGTATGTATGGTACCCTCACCCCCCAATCCTGGTATGCATGGCATCCCCTCCACCCTATCGTATGCATGGTGTACCCCCTCATCCCTATCGTGGTATGCATGGTGCCCTCACCCCCCAGTCCTGGTATGCATGGTCCTCTCACCCCCCCAATCCTGGTAAGCATGGTCCCCTCACCCCCCCTATCCTGGTATGCATGGTCCTCTCACTCCCGTATCCTGGTACGCATGGTCCTCTCACCCCCCCTATCCTGGTATGCATGGTCCTCTCACCCCCCCTATCCTGGTATGCATGGTCCTCTCACCCCCCTATCCTGGTATGCATGGTCCCCTCACCCCCCTATCCTGGTATGCATGGTCCCCTCACCCCCCTATCCTGGTATGCATGGTCCCCTCACCCCCCTATCCTGGTATGCATGGCCCTCTCGCCTCCCTATCCTGGTATGCATGGCCCTCTCATCCCCCAATCCTGGTATGCATGGTCCTCTCACCCCCCTCTCCTGGTATGCATGGTCTCCTCACCCCCCAATCCTGGTGTGCATTGTCCCCTCACCCCCCTATCGTGGTAAGCATTGTCCCCTCACCCCCCTTTTGTGGTATGCATGGTCCCCTCACCCCCCTTTCGTGGTATGCGTGGTCCTCTCACCCCCCTATCCTGGTATGCGTGGTCCTCCCACCCCCCAATCCTGACATGAGTGGTCCCCCTCATCCCTATTAAACTGCATACATAAAAAAAAAAACATTTAGGCTGAGTTCACACGTGGCATTTTTTTTCGCTTTTCCGCGGCGGTTTTAACCGCGCGATTTTGCCACGAAAAATAAGCATCCCATGCATTCCTATGGGATTCCGCAATGCTGTGCTAATGCTGCGGTTTTTACCGCTGCGGAATCGCTTTGCGGTAAAAACCGCAGCATGCTCATTAATTTTGCGGAATCGCGGCGATCCCGCACCCATAGGAATGCATTGTTCTGCTTACTTTCCGCATGTGGCTGTGCACACCATGTGAAAAGTGAGCAGAACAATTGCGGATGGTACCCATGGTCCGGAGGAGAGGAGACTGTCCTCCGGGCTGTGGGTACCATATCCCTGTAAAAAATAGAATTAAAATAAAAAATATTGTTATTCTCACCTTCCGACATCCCGCGCAGCCTTCCCGCCTCTCTCCACGCTCCCGTTCCCAGTAAGCCTTTGTGGAAATGCCCGTGATGACGTCCGTTCTCGCGGGATCGCGAAGTCTCGCGGTCATTCGCGCGACGTCATCGCGAATAACCGCGAGACGTCGCGATCCCGCGAGAACGGACGTCATCACGGGCATTTTCGCAAAAGGATTACTGGGAACGGGAGCGTGGAGAGAGGCGGGAAGGCTGCGCGGGACGTCGGAAGGTAAGAATAACAATATTTTTTTATTATTTTTTACATTTTATCTTTTACTACTGATCCTGCGTAGGCGGCCTCAGTAGTAAAAAGTTGGTCACACTTGTCAAACACTATGTTTGACGAGTGCGACCAACCTGTCAGTCAGTTCTCCAAGCGATGCTACAGATTGCTTGGAAAACGCTAGCATTTTGCAAGCTAATTACGCTTGCAAAATGCTAGTTTTTCCACAGGAAAATCGCGGGAATTTAAAATGCGATGCGTCACTCTCTGGGGGATGCATCACGGTGGGGTCCAGACTGCGCAGGCGTGTTGCGCCTGCGCAGTCTATAAAGGCTTCAGAGTGTCGCTCCCATGGTTATATTATAGATAGTGGTATCTAAATAAAGACACCAACTGCAACATACCAGTAGCTCTAATGAGAGAAAGCGCGAGAGGAGAAAAAAAAAAAAGGCTCATGGAGGGGGAGTTATATTTAATAATAGCTACCGGGGTAGCTCGTAAGGAAGGAGCCATAATCAAATCCAAATGGGCAGTCAGTCACAGGGGTATGTGGGAGACTTAACTTAATGCTTTGTTGCGCCACCTTTTGCTGCGATTACAGCTGCAAGTCGCTTGGGGTATGTCTATCAGTTTTGTACATCGAGAGACTGAAATTCTTGCCCATTCTTACTTGGCAAACAGCTCGAGCTCCGTGAGGTTTGATGGAGATCGTTTGTGAACAGCAGTTTTCAGCTCTTTCCACAGATTCTCGATTGGCTTCAGGTCTGGACTTTTACTTGGCTATTCTAACACCTGGCTACTTTTATTTGTGAACCATTCCATAGTAGATTTTGCTTTATGTTTGGAATCATTGTCTTGCTGGAAGACAAATCTCCGTCCCAGTCTCGGGTCTTTTGCAGAGTCCAACACTTTTTTTCAAGAATGGTCCTGTATTTGGCTCCATCCATCTTCCCATCAATTTTAATCATCTTCACTGTCCCTGCTGAAGAAAAGCAGGACCAAACCATGATGCTGCCACCACCATGTTTGACAGTGGGGATGGTGTGTTCAGGGTGATGAGCTGTGTTGCCTTTACGCCAAACATATTGTTTGGCATTGTTGCCAAAAAGTTTGGTTTCATCTGACCAGAGCACCTTCTTCCACATGTTTGGTGTGTCTCCCAGGTGGCTTGTTGCAAACATTAAACAACACTTTTTATGGATATCTTTGAGAAATGACTTTCTTCTTGCCACTCTTCCATAAAGGCCAGATTTGTGCAGTGTACGACTGATTGTTGTCCTATGGACAGACTGTCCTACCTCAGCTGTAGATCTCTGCAGTTCATCCAGAGTGATCATGGAACTCTTGGCTGCATCTCTGATCAGTCTTCTCCTTGTTTGAGATGAAAGTTTAGAGGAACGGCCGGGTCTTGGTAGATTTGCAGTGGTATGATACTCCTTCCATTTCAATATGATCGCTTGCACAGTGCTCCTTGGGATGTTTAAAGTTTTGGAAATCATTTTGTATCCAAATCCAGCTTTAAACTTCTCCACAACAGTGTCACACACCTGCCTGTTGTGTTACTTGGTCTTCATGATGCTCTCTGTGCTTCAAACAGAACCGTGAGACTATCACAGAGCAGGTGCATTTATACGGAGACTTGATTACACACAGATGGATTATATTTATCATCATTAGTCATTTAGGACAACATTGGATCATTCAGAGATCCACAATGAACTTCTGGAGTGAGTTTGCTGCACTGAAAGTAAAGGGGCCGAATAATATTGCACGCCCCACATTTCAGTTTTTGAATTTCCACAAAAATTTAAAATAACAAATAAATTTCGTTCAACTTCACAATTGTGTTCCACTTGTTGATTCTTCACCAAAAATTTACATTTGCTATCTTTGTTTGAAGCATGATATGTGGGAAAAGGTTGAAAAGTTCCAGGGGGCCGAATACTTTTGCAAGGCACTGTAGCCCAGCACCTCATGGTGTATAGCCCAGCCCCACATGGTATGCAGACCAGCATGGTATACAGCCCACCACGGTATATAGCCCACCACGGTATACAGCCCACGGTATACAGCCCAGCATGGCCCCACAGTCCAGTACTCACACAGATTTAAAAAAAAACAAAACTTCATGCCTGCGCTGCCTGGCACACAGTGAGTGCGTGATGACATCATCGCGCACCCGCTGTGTGTCAGAGGCAGAGCGGGGAATGATGGGAGAGGGAGCGTCAGCTGGCGCTCTCTCCATCATTGCCTCCTTGGCGGTGGGGGGAGTCTGCTGGGGTCAGGCCGTCCCCCCTGCCCCACTGGGGCACCCTAACGCCGGCCCTGGAGAGGAGACTGAGAGAAGTTAGTGGCATTACCAGATCGTGGCTCTGAATCTCCCCAGTTTGGGGAACCGGCTGCTTTTTTAACAAGCGGTTCCATCGAACCGGGGAGAACCGACCGAATCCCACCCCTGCATTCTGTAACTGAGGTATCACTGGAACCGGTCCTATGTAAAAGATCGGCTGGTTTATTGCAGTGCTCATAAACCACATCACAGGAAACTCAAATACAGTCTTTGTCTGGCTCAAAATGCAGCATAAAGCAAAAAGTCCATACCATAGTGCTGGTTTGCCTGCTTGGCTTGAAGTCCAGCTTCTTAGTCCTTTAGCAAAGGCACTCAATCTGAGCTCTGCACACCTCCATACAAACTGCCACATGTGAGACCAACAGGTCTCAATTTACAAAGTGAACCACACCCATGGGTGGAGACATGGTGAACAGCCATCTATTCTACAGATCTCACAACCTGTCATGGCAGAGTAACACCTTTTATTCCCATATTTGCTAAATCAATACTCCAGGTTTATCTCCCATCCACTAGGTGTCCTACAGCCACCTTACAGTTCTTAAGGCCCCGTCTCACTAAGCAATCTCGGTAGCAAGATCGCTGCTGAGTCACAACTTTTGTGATGTAACAGCGATCTCACCAGCAAGATCGCTGTGTGTGGCAGCGATCAGCGAGCGGCCCCCCTGCCGGTATCGCTGATCGCTGGAAGAAACCTCTGGACATTTCTTTGGTCGCTGGTCTCCCGCTGGCCAGCACGCATCGCTGCGTGTGACAGGCGGGAGACCAGCGATCAGGTGTAAAAAATAATAAAAAAAATAAAAAATATAGTTATTCTCACCTTCCGACGTCCCGTTCAGCCATCCCGCCTCTCTCCACGCTCCAGTCCCAGTGATCCTTTGCACGAATGACCGCAAGACTTTGTTATCCCTCGAGACCGTGACATCTCGCGGTAATTCGTGCAAAGGATTACTGGGACCGGAGCGTGGAAAGAGGCAGGATGGCTGAACGGGACGTCGGAAGATGAGAATAACTATATTTTTTATTTTGATTCTATTTTTTACAGCGATGGCAAGCGATGCCGGGCGCTCGGCATCGCTGTGCTGATCGCTGGTGAAGCTGTCTGTGTGACAGTTCACCAGCGATCACATAGCGACTTACTAGCGATCCTGACACCTTGATATCGGTGTCGGGATTGCTGGTAAGTCGCTTAGTGTGACGGGCCCTTTATGAAAGGTCATTGTTATCAGATTAAGGGTGGCCTGACTTCCAGCACCCCCACAGATCAGCTGGTTGATGGCTCTACAGTGTACCGGAAGTGTAAAGCAGATTTTCCTTGTAGATCCAGGAGAACTTCAAATTGTATCTTGCCATAGTGGCATTGAAGGGTAAATGCAAGCTGATAGTTTGGTATCCACCGTCACTGCTCTAACAGTTCCGTCAAATATTAACAATTCAATAACCTTTTTTTTTTTTTTAAATAATTTCCGTGATATTTTGATCAGCATCCTGCTCTCTTCAATGTAAACAGTGGCTGTGTTTTTCAGGATATTTTTTTCCATTTTGAATAGTAATACACACAATCGTCCGGAATCTGTTTGCAATTAATTTTATGTTCCTGGCATAAGAAATCTATAAATGTAGTGGGAAATGATGGTACTTTTGTTTTGCTTCTCAATAAAATCGAGTTGTGACTTCATTGTTTCCAATTTCTATTTGTTCCTTTGTGTTTTTGTTTGCTCACAATTGACGTTAAGAGAGAAGGCATCATCAATCACCCTGACAACATCCCAAAAACAGAAATAACCTGGAAAATGTCTTCATCGTGGTGATGTAACAGATAATGGGGAAATACATGAATCATTTTAAAGAGCATCCAAAAATACCATGTCTGAAACTATTGTCACCTTTTGACGTATATGATTCAATGCTTTGGGATGTCTGATGTCGTCACTGAGAACTTTAGAAGAACTTGACTTCTCTTTTTAAGTCTTAAGAAGTTTTGTAGGGAAAGAGGTCTTAAAGAAATCAATCGCCTTGACCTAATCTCACTTGTATTGTTTACTCTTTGCGCCAAATAAGACTCATTGAATATTTTGAGATAAGAAATAGTCCAAATTTTGGATGCTTGTTTAGTCAACTGAACATGAAGCTGGTTTACCGTTCTGTTAGTCAGTTTTTTATTGTATGTTCTCATTTGTACAAACATGGTAGACTTCTAAGAGTTTATATATTTAACCAGAACATAAATCTTGACCAGTAGACCTAGGTCTACCTATTTTGTCCATGAACAATGTCGATGTTAGTCCTTGATAATTATCTCAATTTTGTAAAAATCTCGACATTCAAAATGTGTTTCCGTGGTGAAGTAATGATGTCAAGTCAAAACAGAATCTAAACGGGGCAAGGAAAATCTTAACCTTATTTTCAGTGTTTATCACGGAATTTCTAATTCTTCACTAATATGTGAATCTTTGACCAAAATAAGACATGCCTTTCAATTGATGCTAAAATAACTATATGACGGCTATATCTCATTTTGGACATATGAAAAGAATCAAATCATTGGGATAGATATTTGGAAAAGTGGATGGAAGTTAGGATGAGATGCCAAATAATTACTGGAATTGTGAACACCTCATTTACAAGTAAGAGGACCCAACAGACTTTCTAGTTTTTACGTGGTCTCCAGAAGTAAAAATGATTTGGTGAAACCGGACTCTCACGTACACGTTTTTATAGTTTAGGAAGTAGAGATAACTGAATCTTTTGAAATTCAAATTCATTAGGTTTGATTAACTTTTACCAAAAACTTTTATTTACAGCAAGTAGATTCATCATTAATTACTGCAAAGCCTCGATTTGCCCTTAAAAGACATCTTTAACGCTCTGAGATCTTTTAGGACTTTATCCAACCCCTTTCAAGTTGCTTAATACAATAGTAATGTCAAAGTGACCTCACCATAGAAATGGAAATTTCTGATCAGGAAAATTGTTGTATAGAGCACTGACTAAAACTGATGGTGTCGCTGTCAGAGAGAACTTCATCCTGGTGAGAGTGAAATAAGTGATGTCATATATTCCACAATGCCCTCTGCATCCTCAGCACTAATACACTTGCTGGAGGCTGCAGTATAGCTGTGACATGTACGATTGTCAAATTTGACTAGTAAAATAGATATGCAAAAATAGACCGGCACACATGTCTACATTTTTTTAAAACAAAATGCAACTTCCCTCCTAAGAACCACGTTATAAGAAACGCTAGGTAGGCACATGTACAAAAAAACAGAATCTGCATGACCACGCTGTATTGATATGGCTTGTGCAGATGCAAACTTTGACTAGTGAAACAGATGTGGAATAAAAAACAACTTGTAAAACGCACACTTTTTGAGGTAGACAGTGACAGTTAAATGTCTAGCATTTGTGGAATTTTCTTTTGCATTTTAAGAAAACAATTTCTCTAAGGCCGGGGTCACACTAGCGTATGGCATCCAATGTGAGAGCATCAGATGCGATATGCTAACGACCCTTGGCTCCTGCTCTGCTGCGAGCATGATCTGAGTGTCCTGCTACTGCGCTCTGAGCCTCTTGCACAGAGAGAATTGGAGCACAGATGCGGAGGAGGTGGAGAAATTATTTTTTCCATCTCCTCCATTGCTGGTGTTGGCGTATATTGCACCGCACTCGGATGATATCCGAGTGATGTGCATTGTGTCACTCGCATCCATAGACTTATGGGTGCGAGTGAACTGAGACTCGGCCGAGTCTCCGTGCCAGTCGCAGCATGCTGCGATTGTTCTCGCATGTCGATTTGGCATGAGAAAATAATCACAGATGTGATTTGCCCCATAGATTAACACTGGTCCAAGTACTATGCAATGTTTTCTCGCATAGCACTCATCTGTATTCTACGGTAGTGTGACCCTGGCCTAACAAAAAAAAAAGACTGCATAAGGAATGCAAAAACTCACTATAGTTGCTTGTATCAAGCAAGCAGCCTGTATCTGCCTCACTGATTTTCGATTTTTTTTTTCTGTAAAAAATATTGTGCTGTTTTACATCTGCTTTTTAGTGCATTAGAATGGAAAAAAAAAGTGTAAATGTAATTCAAATGCAGCAGAACAGATGCCAAATACACAATATTACAAATTGAGAATGTGGAGTCTGTCCATTTCCCTTTCAATTGAATCTCTGGATTTTTCACAAACCGTTAAGCTCATATGCACAACTTACACAACATATCCTATTTGCCAAATACTTTAGGGCTCTCTTTTACGATCTCTAATGCTGATCTCTCACCTCTGACTCTGTACTTTAACTATCCTAAATCATCCTAAAATGCCTAATGCATTCCCTGCCCCTGCTTTCATACAGGCTGTGACAGTCCCTCCTTATTAGCTGAGCTATACCATGTAATGTGATCAGGGGTGGATTAAGGGCCCCGGGTTGTTCAGACTCTGTGGGCCCCCCGGTCACGTGACGGGGTCGGGAAGTCACTAGTTTTCATGACGCATACGGTGCGCATCAAAGGGGCAGGAAGGGGTTAAATACTGAGATAAAAAACTCTGCAAATACGCAACGTGTGCACAAGGCCTCACAAATACTGAGGTAAAAAACACCAAATGCTCAGCGTGTCCATGAGGCCTTATAAATACTGAGTGAAAAACTCACCAAATACTCAGCGTGTGCATGAGGCCTTATAAATACTGAGGTAAAAACTCACCAAATACTCAGCGTGTGCAGGAGGTCTTACAAATACTGGAAGGCCTCCACCCAACATCTAGTTCTGACTACCTGTACCTAACATCGAAACCAGCTAATAGTCTGCAATCACCTGCTGACCTGGACCCATGACCTGTCAGACAAGTTATTTCACATGAGTCACGCAGAGGCTTCTGCTGGATGAACTTCCCCAGATAGAAAAAGCAGCCTCCGATGTGCAACCTGTGGCTGGATACACAGGAAGAGACACTCCTCGTCACAAGCTGTGCCCAACATGTAAGCAGAGGGGTTAACGCCACAGACAAGTCGCCGCCTCCTCACACACTGGACATGACGCTGCATCTGGCGACGAACAAGCGCAAATTGCGCAGTGTTAGTCATGTCCCAGATGTTCAGCATGTGGAGGACCAAGGGGGACCAAAAAAGACCCCAGGATTGGAACAGGAGCATGGGAAAGTGGACGGCGGTCGGAGGGGCAGGGTTTATATAGGGGTCGGAGTAAGTAAATATATATATGCGGGCAGCGCACAAATGCACAATCCTCAGTTGTATAACTTTCAACTGGTCAAAACATTTCTCAGTAGGCCAAAAAAGAAATGTGGCAGGAATAAAGTACACCTCATAGTAACTTAGGTGTGAGGCAGAGGTGACGAGACCCGCCATCTCGTGCCCACCTTACTAGAGGTGCCCACTGCCCACATATAACAAAGTTGATGGAAACAGATGACTTCCACTATAATGATTGGTTACCGGAAGGCCGACCAACCACACCCATTTCACAACTAGTCACACCCATGTCCACTCCCCAACCACACCCATTTAGCACTGCTGATCACACTGACTGGTACTGAGGGCACAGTGGCTGGTACTGAGGAAAAGAAAACAAAGAAAGAACAGAGAAAGAGAAACAGAAAGGAAGAAAGAACAGAGAAAGAAAGAGGGGACAGAAAAACGAGCAGAAAAAAAGAGGGGAAAGAAAGAAAGAACAGAGAGGGAGAGAGAGAGAGAAAGAGCAGAGAGGGAGAGAGAGAGAGAAAGCAGAGAGAAAGAAAAAGAGGGGAAAGAAAGAACAGAGAAAAAAAGGAAGAAAGAAAGGGGAAAAAAGAACAGGGAGAAAGAAAGGGGAAAGAAGGAACAAAGAGAGAAAGGTGAAATAAAGAACAAAGAGAAAAAAAGAAAGGAAATAAAGAACAGAGAGAGGGGAAAGAAAGACAAGGAAAGCAGGGAAAGAAAGAAAGATTCTATAAAGATACTATACCAGCCCGGCTCACATTGTAGTACCCACCTGAGCCTCCTGGTGCAGGACATATCATGATCCGCTCACATGGCCGACATCCCCGAGTCCAAGGCGATCCCGCTGACCGCGCTGTCGGAGGAGGACATGGTGATGATCTGAAGCATTCACTGAAGTGCCTCCATGGTTCCGTCACAATCTTCTCCGGTCAGCTTCCAGCACGTCACTTCTGATGGAATGTCACATGTGAGTTTCCAAGTGCTCCTCAGGGCTCCACCATATACTTCTGTGTCCGCGGGAAAAGTAAGCTCCCGGTCAGGGCAGTGGGGCAGACTCTCAAAATCTGGGACGGTTGGGAGGTATGAATGCTCCCCATCATACACCTTTTACACGCATGGCTCCGCACACCTCATACACACACTGTTCCGCTTTGTATACCTCGTACACACGGCTTCGCTCCATACACCTCGCACACACAGCTCCACACAGTATACACATGGCTCCACTCCATAAACCTCGTACACATGCTCTGCTCCGTACACCTTATACACACGCGGCCATGCTCTGTACACCTTGTACACACATAGCTCTGCTCCGTAAACCTTGTACACATGCGGCTTTGCTCCATACACCTCGTATACACGCGGCTCTGCTCCGTAAACACACGGTTCAGCCCTGTACACACAGGGCTCCGTTCCATACACCTCGTACACACACGGCTCCTCTCCATACACCACGTACACACATGCGGCTTTGCTCCGTACACCTCGTACGCAGGCAGTTTCGCTCCGTACACCTCATACACACACGGCTCTGCTCCGTAAACATGCGGCTCCGCTCCGTACACCTCTTACACACGCTTCTCCACTCCGTACACCTCGTACACGCGGCTCTGCTCCATAAACACGGCTCAGCTCTGTACACACAGGACTCCATTATGTACACCTCGAACACACACGGCTCCAATCCGTACACCTCGTACACACACGCGGCTTCGCTCCATACACCTCGTACACATGCGGCTTCGCTCCGTACACCTCGTACACCTCGTACACACGCAGCTTCACTCCGTACACCTCGTACATGGCTCCGCTCCATACACGCGTGGCTCCACTCCGTACACCTCGCACACGCGCAGCTCCACTCCATACACCTCGTACACACGCGGTTCCGCTCCGTAAATACAAGGCTCAGCTCTGTACACACAGGGCTCTGTTCTGTACACTTCGTACACATGCGGCTCCACTCCGTACTCCTTGTACACACATGCAGCTTCGCTCCGTACACCTCGTACACACGCAGCTTCGCTCAGTACACCTCATACACGCGTGGCTCCGCTCCGTACACCTTGCACACATGCGACTCCTATCCGTATACCTCGCACGTGTGCAGCTCTGCTCGGTACACCTCGCACACGTGCAGCTGCGCTCCGTACACATCGCACATTCGTGGCTCTGCTCCATACACCTCGCACACACGCGGCTCTGCTCTGTACACCTCGCACACACGCAGCTACACTCACCCTGTAAACCCCTCCTGACCCCACACATAATTCCCTCATCCTGCACCATGACAATCAGCACAGCAGTCCCATATACAATACATTGAGGGCTGTGTGCACAGGACCTGTGATGAGGTCACAGGAGGGTAGGAGTCAGGTGTCACATGATCAGGGGCCTCCACTGAAGGGCCCCTGATCATGTAACCCCTGACTCCTCCCCTCCCGTGACCTCATCACAGGGCCTGTGCGCACAGAGCAGGGATTTATTAGTGAGGGGCTAGCGCTGCGGTGGCCAGTGGGTCTGGGAGGGGGAGGAAGTGGTCGGTACATGGGGGGGCGTGGCGCTATGGTGGCAGATTATAATGGGGCAATTTTCCTTGGGCTGGTGGGCCCCCCACACCACTGGGCCCTGGGCTACCGCCCATATTGACCTCATTATAATCCGCCACTGAATGTGATAGCTGTAAGGCAATATGGGGAAGATCGTCTGGTCACTCCTTTGGTCATGTCAGCCCTCTGTGGCTGTTGCAAACTTTTGCAAAAGTGCAATATGTAAAATTTCTCCAGGCATTCTTTTTGTGATTTCAATTGAATTGAAAATTGTTTAAATTCAACAAAACAACATTCAACATTGAATTGTTTTTCTCATCTCTAGGATGCAGCAAAACCAATGCAAACAGGTGTGATGACACAGTATTTAATCTTAATTATCCAGATGTTTATTTTCAGCAAGCCAGGAGGCATAGACTGTTATCTTTATGTTGACTTTTGAATTTGTGTTTGTTCTTTGGTTGGTTAAGAGACACAGACTATTGTTCATACTAGCCTGAATGAGACTCTGGAGTTGCTGTTTGCTGCAAGCTCATTGTCTGCTATCTTTGAGGAATAGAAACAAAGGGTAATTGAACAATAGATGTTTGATAATCTGTTGCAGAACAGAGGAGGAACAACTATGCAAATTGATTAAATATTCAATCAATGCAAGTTACTCATCACATCTTCCTTTTGACCTCTGGATGATGGCTTGAAACACAATTGTGCAGCACGGTGGCTCAGTGGTTGGCACTGGAGCCTTGCAGCACTGGGGTCCTGGGTTCAAATCTTGCCAAGGACAACATCTGCAAGGAGTTTGTTCTCCCCGGTTTTCTAGTTTCCTCCCACACTCCAAGGAGTGTGAGCCCCATGATAATCTTACAAAACCACAGCAAGGAACACTATACAGCAGCCAGGACATCATGGCTCCATCACAAGGGACAAGCTTAGGGAACCATGGCCCCAACTGAAAGAATAAAGGTTGCTCCACTGACCATCACTGAACCCATGGGTACCAGAGCCAGGCTTTGGACTCACCGGTCACCTGAGCCCCATGGATACGTTTGGGAAAGACATAATTGGGACCCACTGGTCACCTGGCTCCATTGAGATGTTCGGAGTAGCCAGGTTGTGACCCCACCGGTCACCTGACATTTGTACCTCAATGAACTGTCAGCTTCATAAGCTTGTCATTACTTCCTTTCTGTGCATGCCACATGTGGGTGTAGTCTGCCCTGGAAGTAGCAGCTGTTTTAATCCCGGTGAGTTGCTGGGACTGTTATGTTATTGTCTGTTCATGGTTCAATAAATTATCGCCACACTGTTTGGCCCTCAATCTGTCTTATCTGAGTAGTATTATGCCCCCAGTAAAAGGAGAGTGGGCATTCAGTGGGATGATCCCTGGTCCATGCAGTCTCGAGTCAGCCAATTAGAGTACCTGCTGACTCCCATGTCTCCACAAAATGTAACCGTAAAGAAGACCTTTTGTGACTTTGTAAGTTTTAAACTGGTCCCATTCTGAGAGACTGACTGAGGCGCTGAGTAATACTTTTTTTTTACATTTTCTAGTAGACGTCTTCATTCCAGCGATATTAACTTGTAAAGTTAATTTGTAAATATTATCCTCCACCTCATGAGCAATAACAGATTTTTCTCAGGGGGCATGTACTTATTTCCCCCCCTCTCTCTGATGCTGGCCAATTATAAGCAGCAGGTGAGACAGAGGTGTGAAAAAGAGAATACGCCCCCAGAAATGGTCAAAACATTCTCCGCATGGTCTCGTGAGGCTTCATTAGTTTCAAGATACCTCGCTTGGTTATCCTCACTCCCAATACTTCCTGGTCATTCAAGGAAGGGGATCCAGCAACCATAAAATTAGGGTAAGTTAAAACATCACATTTAAAACGACATTAAAACCAAGGGAATAGTAAAAACCTAGTGAATGAAAAATGAGGAAAAACATTGCGTCCAAGAGTTCCGAGCAACAAGTCCTGACTCAGTCCTGAGGCTTGTCGCTTGCAACTTGACCCGGTCTTTTCTTAGTTTTTCGCTCACTATGTTTTTACTATTTCCCTTGTTTTAATGTCCTAATAAACATGATGTTTTAACTTACACTAATTTTGCAGTTGCTGAATCTCCTTCCTCGCTTTTCAACGCTGCTTATCACTCATGTTCTGGGCTGGAGTCTCTACAACCCACCCATGATGGAAAATCTCCCATCCCTGAAACTGGTGTGTTCCCTTTTCTCATCACGTCCTGGTCATACACATATAGCCAGTTTAAAATGTGAAAAGTCATGAAAGGTCCTCTTTTTAACTTCTTTCATATGTTGCTCCTGGTCCAATTAGAACCCCGGACTACTAAACTGGACAGATACTCCATGCCTCTACATCTGTTGGACTAAAGGCTGCTGGCAGTGGAATGGGTACTTTTGCAACAGTTGGTGTTCCACAGGTTGCAGACCAAAACCTTGAATTAAATTAGTTGGGGATGCAAGAAAAATCTTGTTGTTGGTCCAATTATAAAGCTCTTGCCCATGCTGACTGAAAAAGTCTGACAGGAAGTTCCGTCTTCGGCACGTATAATTAAGATTTTTGATGGAAAAAGCTTACAGCATGCTATAGTTTGGGGTGCTAACACTAGGCCCTTTCAGTGTCCGCTACTTTGAGACATCATGTAATGGGGAGAAGTCTCAAAGATACTACATGCGGTGCAGATTTGACCAGACCTTTTTTCGCTGCCCAACTCTGCTGTCCAATCCAGTCATCATGCCAATGACTTATGACAGAAGGACGTTTTAGAAAATGAATTTTGTAAACCAATGTCTCTTTTCTAGGAATAAGCCATAACTAAGTACATTACCTAATGCAGTCATCTGTACATAACTGTCAACAGCTTAAATGCAATTGTTTTCTTGTCACATTTTTCAGTTGTACTACAAAGCGTTGATGATTAGGTAATGATGAATCTCTCACAAATGAGTATTGTCTAAAAGCTGTGAATATTGAGCAGTGAGGTTATGCAATGCTGTCAGTCATATTGTTTAAAACTACATTTGGGCAGATGGATTGGATTATTCACTGCAAGGTGAGAATTTAGCAAATTGGGGAGCTCAAATACTATGTGAGAAAAGCAGTCAACCCCTGGTCTGGAGTAACACTAGTATAAGGCTATGGAAGTCAACTGAGTTGAGTACTGGTGTCACAAAGGTAAAACGATAGCTTAGTGTTAGTAGTTTTCATGCCATGGAGGAGGATGTGGAGGGCACATTAGACTTATGAATTGTTAGGCTGACACTCATTCGGCATATGTTGGGTGAAGTCAATATCTGATATGTTGAGTTTCAACATGTTTGGTTATCTAGCCATAAACCACTTCCAAAGCTGAATGGTATATGACTCTCTTCTCTCCACTGAACACACATGCACACCCTCTCGAAAAGAGCATGCACGTGTATGGATGGGAAAAATTGTGAGGAATAATTATTAGCCTATCAGTAGGGCCAGCTTTAAAAAGTAGTAGTGGTAAGACCAGCCAGATGGGTTAACTGGAAGGCCTGTGTTGCAAATTTAACCCCTTTACCCCCAAGGGTGGTTTGCATGTTAATGACCAGGCCGATTTTTACAATTCTGACCCACTGTCCTTTTATGAGGTAATAACTCTGGAACGTTTCCATGGATCCTGGTGATTCTGACATTTTCTCGTGGCATATACTTCATAACAGTGGTAACATTTCTTTGCTATGACTTGAGTTTATTTTTGAAAAAAAAATCGGAAATTTGGCGAAAATTTCACAATTTTCCAACTTTGAATTTTCATGCCCTTAAGGATGAGTTCACACGTCGCGGTTTTTTCGCAGCGGTTTTAAACGCACTATTTTGCCACGAAAACGCAAAAAATAAGCATCCCATGCAATCCTATGGGATTCCGCAATGCTGTGCTAATGCTGTGGTTTCTTACGCAGCGAAATCGCTTCGCGGAAAAAAATGCAGCATGCTCATTAATTTAGCGGAATCGTGGCGATCCCGCACCCATAGGATTGCTTTGTTCCACTCATTTCCCGCATGTGGCTGTGCACACCATGCGAAAAGTAAGCAGAACATTTGCGGATGGTACCCACGGTCCGGAGGAGAGGAGACGGTCCTCTGGGCTATGTATACCATATCCCTGTAAAAAATAGAATTAAAATAAAAAATATTGTTATTCTCACCGTCCGGCGTCCCGCGCAGCCTTCCCACCTCTCTCCACGCTCCCGGTCCCAGTAAGCCTTTGCAAGAATGACCGCGATGACGTCGAGATCTCGCGGGAGCGCGACGTCTCGCGGTCATTTGCGATGACGTCGCGGGAGCGCGACATCTCGCGGTCATTCGCGCAAAAGATTACTGGGACCGGGAGCGTGGAGAGAGGCGGGAAGGCTGCGCTGGACGCCGGAAGGTAAGAATAACAATATTTTTTATTTTTGTATTATTTTTTACATTTTATCTTTTACTACTGACGCTGCATAGGCAGCCTCAGTAGTAAAAAGTTGGTCACACTTGTCAAACACTATGTTTGACGAGTGTGACCAACCTGTCAATCAGTTCTCCAAGCGATGCTCCAGATCGCTTGGAAAATGCTAGCATTCTGCAAGCTAATTACGCTTGCAAATCGCTAGTTTTTCCGCGGGAAAATCGCGGGAATTTAAAAAGCGATTTTCCAGCGGAATGGAATTCCGGAATTCTTGCGGTAACTTCTGCGAGAGTTCCGCTACGTGTGAACGTAGCCTAAAACAGAGAAATATGTCACACAAAATAGATAATGAATAACATTCTCCACATGTCTATCTTACATCAGAAAATTTTGGACCAAATTTTTTTTTTTCATTAGGAAATTATAAGGGTTAAAAGTTGAGTAGTGATTTCTCATTTTTACAACACCTTTTTTTTTTAGGGACCACTTCACATTTGAAGTCACTTTGAGGGGTCTGTATGATAGAAAATACCCAAAAGTGTCACCATTCTAAAAACTGCACCCCTAAAGGTACTCAAAACCACATTCAAGAAGTTTATCAACCCTTCAGGTGCTTCACAGGAATTTTTGGAATGATTAAAAAAATTAACATTTATCTTTTTTTCACAAAAAATTTACTTCAGATCCAATTTGTTTTATTTTATCGAGGGTAACAGGAGAAATTGCACCCCAAAAGTTGTTGTACAATTTGTCCTGAGTACGCTGATACTTAATATGTGGGGGTAAACCACTGTTTGGGCGCACGGCAGAGCTCGGGAAGGGGTTGAGCGCCGTTTGATTTTTCAATGCAAAATTGTCTGGAATTGAGATTGGACGCCATGTCACATTTGGCGAGCCCCTGATGTGCCCAAACAGTGGAAATCCCGCACAAGCAACACCATTTTGGTAAGCAAACCCCCTAAGGAACTTATCTAGATGTGTGGTGAGCACTTTGAACCCCCAAATACTTCACAGAAGTTTATAATGTAGAGCCGTAAAAATAAAAAATTCTTTTTTTTCACAAAAATGATCTTTTTGCCCCCAATTTTTTATTTTCTCAAGGGTAACAGGAGAAATTAGACCCCAAAAGTTGTTGTGCAATTTGTCCTGCTGATATGCTGATACACCATATGTGGGGGTAAACCACTGTTTTGGGCGCATAGCAGAGCTCTGAATGGAAGGAGCACAGTTTCAATTTCTCAACTCAGAATGGGCTGGAATTGAGGTCAAACACATGTCGTGTTTGGAGAGCCCCTGATGTGCCTAAACAGTGGAAACCCCCCAATTCTAATTCCAGCCTAAACTCAAACACATCCCTAACCACAAACCTAACCCTAACACATCCCAACCTTAACCCTAATCATAACTTTAGCCCCAACCCTAACTTTAGCCTCAAAACTAACCCTAATGGGAAAATGGAAATAAATAATTTTTTTTAATTGTATTATTTTTCCCTAACTAAGGAGGTGATAAAGGGTTTTTTTATAGCAGGTTTTTATGTTTAGCATCTGTCACACACTAAAGGATGCTTTTTATTGTAAAAAATAGTTTTTGCATCGCGACATTTTGAGAGCTATACATTTTTCCATATTTTGGCGCACAGAGTCATGTGAGGTCTTGTTTTTTGCAGGACGAGTTGACGTTTTCATTGGTACCATTTTTGTGCATATGACATTTTTTTATCACTTTTTATTCCAATTTTTGGAAGGCAGAATGAACAAAAACCAGCAATTCATGAATTTCTTTTGGGGGGTGCGGGCGTTTATACCGTTCCGCGTGTGGTAAATTTGATAAAGCAGTTTTATTCTTCGGGTCAGTACGATTACAGCGATACCTCATTTATATCATTTTTTTGTTTTGGTGCTTTTATACAATAAAAACTATTTTACAGAAAAAAAATTATTATTTTTGCTTCGCTTTATTCTGATAGCTATAACTTTTTTATTTTTCCAGTGATGGAGCTGTATGGTGGCTTGTTTTTTGCGGGACAAGATGACGTTTTCAGTGGTACCATGTTTATTTTTGTCCGTCTTTTTGATCGCATGTTATTCCACTTTTTGATCGGTGGTATGATGATAAGGCATTGTTTTTTTGCATTGTTTTTTTAATTGTGTTCACTAAAGAGGTTAATGGGACAGTTTTATAGGTCGGGTCTTTACGGATGCGGCAATACTAAATATGTGTACTTTTATTGTTTAGATTTTTTTTATTCAAATATTGATTTGATGATGAATTATTTTTTATTATTTTTACAATTATTTAACAATTTTTTTTAATTTAATTCTTACTTTTACACTGAGTCCCACTATAGGACACTCATTTTGTGCAGGCTGATCGCTTATATGACATGCAGATCTGCATGTCATATAAGCTGTCAGTGCTGCAGGGATTTGTCACTAACCTCAGAGACTTCCTGACATGCACTGCACATGACAGGAAGTCTCTGAGCTCTGGTAACCCCGATGTCGTCCGACATCGGGTTACCATGGGAGCGATCGGGACCCCGCGTCATGCCACTGGGTCTCCGATCCAAAGGCAGAGGGGCTGTCATAGCTGACAGCCTCTCTGCCTGTCCCCGGAATACTGAGATCATGTTTGAATGCAGTGTTCCAGGGGTTAAAGTGCTGGGAGCGGTCCGTGACTGCTCCTGGCACTTAGTGCTGGGAGTCAGCTGTGAGAATCAGCTGACACCTGGCTGTGGTCAGCCGCGCTCCCCTCATGAACGCGGCTGATCGCGTATGACGTACTATCCCGTCCATGGGCATTAAGGCCCAGGGCGCATGGACGGCATAGTACGTCATATGTCAGAAAGGGGTTAAAGACCATTTGCCCCCAAAAAGAAAAGTGTCCAGCATCAATAATGTGTTGGATCCAGCCATTTTGTTCATACGAAGCTGGACGGCTATCATACAATGTCCCTAAAAATGTGAATAGAGTAGAAGAAGGAGTAAGGAAAGAAAGTCGAGTCAGAAGATGTTTACATGGGAGGTGAAGGAGACTACGATGATGGTGGTTGACTAATGAAGAACATTTGAACCATTTGCATGGTGTGGAATCATTGTGTGTCCGGGCATATAAGCATAGAGACGACACAGAATAGTCCAATCATATTTGATAATCTTAAAATCTAACAGATCTGATTGTTCGAATCAATGCATTGGTTATAGTTAACGTATTTGGCAAATTCCCTTTTCAGAAGGTATTACCACCAAACTATTGCAAAATGAATTTGACATTTTTTGGCAATTCTCAACAACATACTCCTCTGTTATGTGTAATTTCTCGGTGTCCAAGAGGAAGGAGATTATAGTGATAATAAAGATCTCCAGGGATATTCTTTGGCTAGATGGAAAGTAGGCAATTAGCATTTTGATATGGGTCTCTCATCTGAGACTGTCCGGAGTAAAAAATTGGGATGCTAAAAGTCCAGAAACTCCTGGACAATCTGTAAAAATAGGGCAGGTTTTTTTGCCACTGTCCATAAAACAAACAAAAAACATTTTGTGCCTGTGATTTCTTTTCTGAAGTTAGAGAACTTTTCACAGATTATTTTGACTGAAATTATCATTTTACAGTTCACAGTGAATGCAGCTGATGTTTTCATATTAGAATTATGGGCCGTCGATTTATACCTTAAAGGGAATCTATCAGTGGTATGCACCCTCCTAAGCCGTCTATATCGGCATGCAGGTCATAGAAAGCTGAATAAAATGATAAATTGATATTTATTAGTCATCCGATGTCTTGTTAAAAAAAAATCCTTGTTTTTCTTAATATGTAAATGAGCTGTTAAGATCTATGGGCCGGACATAGATCTCCCTGAGAATCTGCTTCCAGAGCTTATTTTATATGAAAAGGGGCATTACCACTGTGAGACATGTAGATCAGGAGAGCAGACTGTCAGTCATTACATTTCATACACCTCCGGTGTCCAGCCCATAGAGCTTAACAGCTCATTTACATATTAAGAAAAATGTGGATTTTTCTGCAATAGGATATAGTAGATATCAAGGTATCATGTTATTCAACTTTCTATGACCTGCATGGCGATATAGATTCCCTTTAAAATGATGATTTTATTTATTAAATTGGTTTCCTATTGTGTTCGTAAAAAAGTAGTCCAGAAAAACAATTTTGTCAACCCTGGCATGAAGGTGGTGTACCCACCATAACAGTCATAGTAGTTACATTCGAGGGTTTTCAGCATGTATGTTCAGACTAAATTGTCAACTACGTAAAGGCTTTGTAGACCTAATAAAATCTTGTATGTTGCTCATACCATCTATAATATAACGCGCTAAGCATCACTCTGTCCGAAGCCTTTATAGACTGCGCAAGCACGACGCGCCTGCGCAGTCTGGCTCCATACCGAATGAGGCATTCAGCGGTAAGGAGTGTGTATGGCGCCGGAAATTGCGGGACGCGTACACACTGCATACTGCCATCTTCAGCGCCATGCTTACATACCTGACTGGGAGGAGCATTGCCGCGGCGCTTCTCTTCAGCCGTAGACCGGGGCAGGAGTGCGGCCGGAATCGCGCATGCACATAGCGCGATCCGGCGCCATTTTACTGAAGACACATTTGCAGTGTGTCTTCAGCAATATGGCACCGGACAGCGCTATGGGCATGCATGTACTCCGGCGCCACACTCCTCCCCTGGCCTCCAGCAGAACATGACAGCGCTGGAACGCAGGAAAGAAGGGCGAGTATGAATGTTTTGGTTTTTTTTTGTATATGTGTAGTTTAATAGGGGTGAGGAGGACCATACATATAAGGATAAGGGGGGTGAGGGGACCATGCATATCAGGATAGGGGGTGAGGGGACCACGCATACCAGGAAAGGGGGGTGAGAGAACCATGCATACCAGGATAGGGGGGCGAGGGGACCACGCATATCAGTAAAGGGGGGTGAGGGGACCACGCAATCAGGATAGGGTGGGTGAGAAGACCACGCATACCAGAATACGGGGTGAGGAGACCAAGCATACCAGGAAAGGGGGGTGAGGGGACCATGCATATCAGGACTGGGGGGTGAGGGGACCATGCATACCAGGAATGGGGGGTGAGGGGACCATGCATACCAGGAAAGGGGTGTGAGGGGGACCATCTATACCAGGATAGGGGGTGAGAGCACCATACATACCAGGATAAGTGGGTGAGGGGACAATGAAAACCAGGACTGGGGGTGAGGGGTAGCATGCATACCAAGATTGGGGGATGAGAGGACCATGCATACCAGGAAAAGGGGGGTGAGAGGACCTTGCATACCAGGAATGGGGGTGAGGGGACCATGCATACCAGGATATGGGGGGGTGAGAGGACCATGCATCCAGGAAAGAGGGGTGAGAGGACCATGCACCCAGGAAAGGGGGGTGAGAGGACCATGCATACCAGGATAGGGGGGGTGAGAGGACCATGCATACCAGGATTGGGGGATGAGGGGTAGCATGCATACCAGGATAGGAGGGGGGCAGCACATACCAGGATGGGAGACCATATACCAATAAAAATGCTTGACACCCGGGCATAGAATGGGTTCATAGCTAGTAAAATATAAAGATGAGCAGCAATCTGTGTGCAAATGACACACCTCTAGGCTCACTCTTCTGGTTAGAGTAATTAAAATCTGCTATCAAAGCTGCTGTCAATGTTAACAGAAAAAGCTAAATTTATTGAAAATAAACAAGATTACAGATGGAGGCTTTTGTGTGTCCAGGCTGTTGTAGGATTTGTGCGGAGATGATTATGAAATAATAATAATATAAAAAACAAGAAATAAGAACATCTCGCATGCATCGGCTTTTTATATTATTCAAAGTGATTAGAAGTTATCTGAAATAATTGAGTGCCACATGAGCATTTTTATTATCACAATCCAAAGAACCTTAAAGCCTTATTTCACTCAGAACCAAAAATTCAGCATCTAGCGCCAATATTTTTCTATGTTACACTTACTCTTCCCATATAATTTATATAGCTGATGGTCAAAAGTTATTCTTCTAACCCACACCCATCGCAAATCATGCGCTCTTGCACATTCAGCTTGACCCAGCATGTATGCCTTGATTTTGTTGCTGAAAAGAGGAGAACAGACACCTAAAACAGCTCTAGCAACAGGATCGAGAACTTAGATTCAAGAAATAGACCCTTTTAACCCTGATATCAGTCGGAAGTCCCCATCAAAATCTTTAGGTTCAATTGATTTTCCTCATATATCCATGGGCATCTTTCCCATCATACATGCTTTTTTCCTCACCTGAGTTTCTTGTAGCTCTTGTTAGGGCTACTGTGTTGCTTTGAAAGTTTACTATCCATTACAGACTTAGCTTGTATCCAGACCCTGATTGTTTTCTGCCTGCCCTGACCACCGTGTTGACTTCCATATTGAAGTAACTGCCTATGCTGACATGAGCTTTTTTTCCTTTGTGTCAAGAAATGTCTTTCTCGTGACATTGACTGTTGGTAGCATTGACTACACTAAGGTCTGGAGCAAGGTAATCATCATTTACTTCTTTCCTAGCTATGTAGAGAAAAAGAAGGCTATTCCCAAAAAACTGTTGTTCCATTGTAAGGAGATGAACATACTGCCCATGTTCCTCCTTGACGAACATGTGTATCGTGTAATGTGAACTGTGACATGCAGTAATAGTGTTGGTATTGTCTCCTGCACTACAGTAGAGAGGGTTACAGTTAATGATTGGGACAAGGCCAGAATGGGAAGGGCTATGGTGAAGGGACAGAGACAGTTTCCTGTCAGAACGTCAAATAGGTCCTAGTGTGCGTCTGAAGTAGACCTAATGTCTGGACAATAAGCAGTGCCACCTGACAAATAGTTACATAGGTTGAAAAAAGAAATAAGTTCATCAAGTTTAACCTTTCTCCACCATTTGTACATTTTGTCACTAATTTAACTATAACCCACAATGTTATGCGTATCGACAAAATCATCCAGCCCTTTTTTAAAAGCTGTCATAGTGGTGGCCATTACCACCTCTTGTGGTCGGCCATTCCACAATCTGACTTCTCTTACTGTAAAGAACCCTTTCTTATTTAGCTGCTGGAATCGCCTTTATTTCACCCGTAATGAGTGCCCCCTGGTCTTTATTATGGTCTTTGGAAGGAATTCATGTGCAAGTCCTTTGAACTAACTGTAGCAGAGAGTATCTTTTGAGAATCCACCAGCACACATAAGAGAACTTCACTGAGCAAGTTATCTTGAGTAAACAGCATTTACTTCTTATGGGTAAACATGAGATAAGAATTCAGAAGCACACAGCCCATGCTGCTGGCATAATACAGTCAAAAGCGAAAGTAAAACTAACATCAACAATAGAGAACTTCCCCCCCACAATACACCAAACATTTAACTTCACACTATCGCCATCTGCTGTCAGGCTAGTGTAAAGTCCTCCTTTACATAAACAATAAGACCATTTCTGTTGCATATGCCAACACTAACTACAACTATATTTATATGTGTAAATGATATTTCCCCTGAGGTGTCTTCTTTCTAAACTAAACAATGCAACTTTTCCACCCTCTTATCATATGAGAGGCCTTCCATCCGTTGTAATAATCTAGTTGCTGCCTTTGAACTGACACTAAACTGGATCCCATATTCTAGATGTGGCCTCATCAGTGATTTATAAGGGGGTACCAATACGTTGGGATCGCGGGATTTTATCTCTCTTTTTATACACTCTAAAATCTTGTTTGCTTTTGCAGCTGCTGCTTGACATTGAGTACTACTGTTCAGCTTACTTGAAACTAGAATACCCAAGTCCTTCTCCTGTTCAGTAGTCCGGAGAATGGTCCCATTTAATGTATATGCAACAATAGGATTACTCCTTCCAGGTACATTACTTTACATTTATCTACTTTAAACCTCAATTACTAAGTGTTTGCCCATTCAGTCATCTTATCCAGATAGTTTTGCAATATTGTAAAGTCAAGGTCAGATTTTAGTACCCTACATAGTTTGGTGTCATCAGCAAAGACTGACACTTTACTCTAAATCCCATCCTCTAAGTAATTAATAAAGGGGTTAAAACAATCAGTCCTAGCACACATCCCTGCAGTCCCCACTGCTGACTATATCCCATTTAGATATCATACCATTTGTGACAGCTTCTGACACATGGGTGTCCCTGAAGTGAGGAGAGAATGAGATGGAAGTTAGTGTGAAGTAGGGTAAAGAGAGGAGGAAAACTGACAAGAGGACAGAGTGATCAATGGGTCCTTGAAGAGAATCCCTAGTAGCATGGCCTAGAGTTCATAACTCAGGTAATGGGCCAAGATTGGACAGAATACGTTTGATGAAGTGTGCCCTGGGTGGGAGTTTCAGAACGTTCGGAAGAGAGAAGCCAAGTCCTGTTCATACTGATCTCTATAGGTAAAAGACACGGAACTGCGGGTTGAAAATAGGACACTTGCTAAATGTGCTGTAGTGCTGAGCTGCGATGTGGTGAAGGAGAATGAAACTGTAGAGATAGACCAAACAAGTAAAGGTAAAAGAATAGAGATTGTTTGTGAAGATTCACCGTATGGTGAAGGAAATGTTCTTAAAGTTGCCTACTGCATATAATTCCCACAAAGTTATCGTTAAGTAAAAAATTTATATTCGACTCGTGATCTCCCTCACTGAAGTCCTCAAACTATGGTCCTGGCGTGGCGCCCCATTGCACAAGTCCACACACCCAGCCAGGACTTCCACCTTTATGTAACATGCTGGGCATAAGAGACGAGTACCTAGCGCACGGCTGCCGCCCTGCACTACGTTACAACATTAGTCAGGACTAGTAAACCTTGGGTGACCAAAATGGTTGATGGGACATCCATAGAATTAACTATAGCAGCTCTCTACAATAGGGAACCTCATCTTATATTTCTGTTTCTGTGAATGTCATTTATTGACATCATATCTGAAAATGTAGAATTTGTCCATACACTTTCAATAGCTGTCAGCTGAACGATCCTTCAGTCAACAGCTATGTCTCCCAACTTTACCACTGGCCACACTGAGCAATCATGTTCATCTGGCCTCTCTTATTAGACGAGACCTAGCCAGATGTCCAGAAAAGTTGGATTTATAATATGACAATTTATAATACCTAAAGGAAAAAACAAGAAAGACATTACCGAATCTGACCCCAATCTTTTGGGCTCTGAATACCTTCAGCATATGTGTTGGAAGTTTTCCTGAAAAATCCAGCATGAAACAACCCTGCCAAGTTGCAGAGGTCTACCATTATTTTGATGGCCCCATTAGAGATTGAGTTGAAAGTTTTAGTCTTTTAGGCATAGAAATTGTGGGTGCTCTGCATTCCAATCTCCTAAATGGACAAGCAATTCAGATGCCCCTATAGATACTGTCCATGGCCTTGAAGTCAATGTTTCAGTTTTTGCCCCTCCAGTTAACGGATGAAATAATCAGAACAATCAAGTGCGCATATTGCAAGCTCAAGCTCCGTGTGCTTTGTCAATGGATGTAGGATGTAGCTGTCTGTTTGTCAGAATGAGGTCTTTCAATCTTGATAAAAATGTTTAGAAACAGGGTGGATCAGCATCCAGAAATAGAAATATAATAAAACTCGTATTTATTAATCAGTTAAAAAGAAGGGAAATAAAAGCCAATTATGGCATAGGAGACACCGGGTCTACACCATTCGAGTCTAATGATTCATAATCTATCAATCTTGGCCAGTGATGAAAATACATCAAATATATTTAAATAGTATATCCTGCTTTTACGAAATTCTCTCTACATCTCACACTAAGGGGACCCTGACTTGTCCCACCCAATCTGCAGTTTGCTGACCTAGTATGTTCCTGATCTTATACTCTATTACATACCTATATAACGGGGACAGCCTTCTCCTAAAATGACCTCAATCAGTAAGTCATCAGCAAACAGCCACAAGATGAAAGTCTTCTGTAATCTTTAGAAAAATCCCCAATGTGTTCTCAATTTCAAAAAAACTCATTGATATGTTCTGATGGAACGTGTTTTATGAGTCATCTCGACTGCCTTCATCCATATTATATTACTCAGGTATTATCCCCTAGCTAGATATTGTATTCTCATAAATTACAAAACCTTTACATCTAGTCTGAAAGTCCTGGTGGGACCGATTAGTTGAGGACGAGTTACTGAACATACTTGAGTGAATTCTATAAAATGTTTTGTACTTGATTTTTTTTTAGTTATGCTTTTATGTTGTTTTTAATATTTACCCAGTTGATTAAAATTTTTTGTATCTGTTCGACAACCAAGATTTTTGACAATTTATTGGTCTGACCATCTGGACTTTTGAGAGCTGCCCTCACCAATAGAAGGACCCATCTCAGGATGTGCCTTGATAGAGAGCATGCTTTTTATAATTCCGATGTATTTGTAGCCCTCTAGGGTCTGTTTCCACCCCTTCAATCCCTCAAAGGGACTCTGTCAGCATAGAAAAAGTGTGCAGACCAAGTACAGACGCTTGGTGCACCCTTTGCGTGGCCCAACATGTAAGAGTACCTTCCCACCTACAGGGTGGGCCATTTATACAGATACACCTAAATAAAATGTGAATGGTTGGTGATATCAACTTCCTGTTTGTGGCACATTAGTATATGGGAGAGGGAAAACTTTTCAAGATGAGTGGTGACCATAGCGGCCATTTGGAAGTCGGCCATTTTGAATCCATCTTTATTGTTTTCAGTGGGAAGAGGGTCATGTGACACAAACTTATTGAGAGTTTCACAAGAAAAACAATGGTGTGCCTGGATTTAACGTAACTTTATTCTTTCATGAGTTGTTTACATTTATGACCACTTTTAAAATGTGTTCAAAGTGCTGCCCATTGTGTTGGATTGTCAATGTAACCCTCTTCTCCCACTCTTGACACACTGATAGCAACCCCGCAGAAGAAATGCTAGCACAGGCTTCCAGTATCCGTTGTTTCAGATGCTGCACATCTCATATCTTCACAGCATAGACAATTGCCTTCAGATGACCCCAAAGATAAAAGTCTAAGGGGGTCAGATCAGGGGACCTTGGTGGCCATTTAACTGGCCCACGATGACCAATCCACTTTCCAGGAAACTGTTCATGTAGGAATGCTCCGACCTGACACCCATAATTGATGGTATGGTGTAGTATATGGGGTACAAAGATAGTGGGGCCTTTCTTCATCAATGGAAACCTCAATGCCACTGGATATCTGAAATTGCTACATGATGTGTTGCCCTCTTTATGCACTGAAGATGGCACATTCCCTGAGTTTTTCCAGCAAGATGGTGCACCACCACATTATGGGTGTCAGGTCTGAGCGTTCTTACAAGGAACCGTACCCCCTTAGACTAGCATTTCTTCTGTGGTGTTGCTATCAGTGTGTCAAGAGTGGGAGAAGAGGGTTGCGTTGACGATCCAACACAATGGGCAACACTTTGAACACATTTTATAAGTGGTGATAAACATGTAAATAACTCATGAAAGAATAAAGTTATGATAAAACCAAGCACACCATTGTTTTTCTTGTGAAATTCTCAATAAGTTTGATGTGTCACATGACCGTCTTCCCATTGGAAAAAATAAAGTTGGATCCAAAATGGCCGACTTCAAAATGGCCGCCATAGCCACCGCCCATCTTGAAAAGATTCCCCCTCCTATATACTAATGTGCCACAAACAAAGTTGATATCACTAACCATTCCCAGTTTATTTAGGTGTATCCATTACTTGTTTTTCCTCTGTCTTGCCTCCCCTTCTTTGATTGACAGCTGTGGCTTTACAAAGCCAGAGAAGTAAGGAGAAAGATGGAAAACAAATATTTTGGAAGATGTGCTTAAATGTTTGGCCATGCAAAGGGTTCAGAAAGTGCCTCTGCTTTCTTTGAACAGTTATCATGTACTGACAGACTCCCTTTAAACTACTCATCTTCAGGTTAAAGACAGCTACACAACTGCCTGAGAGTTAGGGTCCCGTTTCACATAGCGACACACCAGCGATCCCGACAACGCTACGACCTGGTAGGGATCGCTGGTGCGTCACTACATGGTCACTAGCAACGATCTGGCGATCCATATAACGACCTCGGCGGTCGTTGGTACCTTGTCACACAGCAGCTATTCTGAACGATTTTAGCCTGCGTCCCTGAGTTCTGGAGGATTTTTTTTTTCCTCATGGAGATTAAGCAACTGTCTGATCGTGTGGAGCAGCTTGCTGCTGAAGTACAGGGAATTTCCACCTACTTTATTCAGTCACATGCTGCTGAACCCAAGATTCCTACTCCTGATGTGTTTTCTGGGGATCGGTCTAAATTTCTGAATTTTAAGAATAATTGTAAATTATTTCTTGCTTTGAAGCCTAACTCATCGGGGAGCTCTGTGCAGCAGGTTAAAATTGCTGCGCGGCGATCCCCAAGATTGGGCTTTTTCTCTGACACCTGAAAATCCTATTCTGATTAATGTGGATGCATTTTTTCAGGCCTTGGGGTTGTTGTATGATGAACCTAATGCCGTTGATCAAGCTGAGAGAACCCTGTTGGCATTATACCAGGGTCAGGATCCTGCAGAGTTGTACTGTCAAAAATTCCGAAAGTGGGCGGTCCTTACTACATGGAATGATAGTGCATTGGCAGCTCTCTTTCGGAAAGGTTTGTTAGAGACCGTAAAAGATATGATGGTGGGATTTCCTGTTCCCTCTGGTCTGGATGGCTCTATGTCATTAGCCATTCAAGTTGATCGGCGTTTACGTGAACGTAAAACTACACGGGAGGCGCTGCCACCTTTTGAACAAATGTCAGAACCTATGCAATGTGATGGGGTTTTGTCTGGGGCGCAACGTCGGGAGTTTAGAAGGCGTAATAAGCTGTGTTTTTTCTGTGGAGACGCTTCTCATACTATTTCTGTCTGCCCTAAACGAGAGAAAAGTTTTGCACACATATTTGCTGTGGGCAGTGTACAACCTAAGTTCCTTTTGGCAATTACTCTGATCTGCTCCTTGTCCACATTTTCCACTAAGGCTTTTGTGGATTCAGGAGCAGCTCTGAATCTGATGGATTTGGACTTTGCTAAACATTGTGGTTTGTCCATGATGCCTCTGCAGACGCCTATTCCTTTGAGGGGTATTGATGCCACTCCTTTGGCGGAGAATAGACCTCAGTTTTGGACCCAGGTGATAATGCGAGTTGCCCCACACCACCAAGACAAGTGTAAATTTTTGGTGCTGCATAATTTGCATGATACTATTGTTCTGGGGTTCCCCTGGTTGCAAACTCATAACCCAGTTTTGGATTGGAAATCTGTGTCTGTGGTGAGTTGGGGTTGTCAGTGTGTTCTTAGGGACGCTCCTGTTTTCTCCACCTCTCCTCAGTCTCATGATATTCCTGATTATCTGGCTGATTTCTCTGATGTTTTTAGTGAGAGTAAGTCTGCGTCTTTGCCTCCTCATAGGAGTTATGACTGTGCAATTGAGTTGATGCCTGGGTGTAAATTTCCCAAGGGTCGGCTTTTCAACTTATCTGTACCCGAACATGATGCTATGCGATCCTATATTATGGAGTTGTTGGAGAAGGGTCATATTAGACCATCCTCGTCACCTTTAGGCGGTGGATTTTTTTTGTGGCCAAGAAAGACGGTTCATTAAGACCGTGTATTGATTATCGTTCCCTTAACAAGATGACGGTTAGATATCAGTACCCGTTACCTCTGATGTCTGATTTATTCTCCAGAGTTAAGAGTGCCTGCTGGTTTACTAAGCTTGACCTCAGGGGGGCGTATAAACTTATTCGCATCAAGCACGGGGATGAATGGAAGACGGCGTTTAATACTCCGGAGGGACATTTTGAGTACCTGGTGATGCCTTTTGGGCTCTCTAATGCCCCTTCTGCCTTCCAGTCCTTTATGAATGATATTTTCCGAGACTTTGTGGATAAGTTTTTCATCATCTATCTGGATGATATTTTGGTCTTTTCTAGTGATTGGGATTCCCATGTGGAACATGTCCGGACTGTGTTCCGGATTTTGAGGGAGAATTCCCTGTTTGTTAAGGGATCGAAGTGCCTCTTTGGTGTACAGAGGATTTCATTTTTGGGATTTATCTTGTCTCCATCGACTATTGAAATGGACCCGGCCAAGGTACAGGCCATTTATGATTGGGTTCAGCCTACTTCTTTGAAGGCTCTCCAGAAGTTTTTGGGTTTTTCTAATTTCTATCGTAAATTTATAGGTAATTTTTCTAGTATTGTCAAACCACTGACTGATCTGACCAAGAAGGGAGCTGATGTGTTGAATTGGTCTCCTGAGGCTGTCTCAGCATTTCAGGAGCTTAAGCGGAGATTTACTTCAGCTCCAGTTTTACGGCAACCTGATGTCTCACTTCCATTTCAAGTGGAGGTGGACGCTTCTGAGATTGGTGCAGGAGCTGTTTTGTCCCAAAAAGACCCTGTGACTTCTAAGATGAATCCCTGTGCCTTCTTTTCACGAAAGTTCTCCCCATCTGAACGCAACTATGACGTGGGGAATCGGGAATTGTTGGCCATGAAATGGGCATTTAAGGAGTGGAGACATTGGTTGGAGGGAGCTAGACATCAATTTGTGGTCCTCACTGATCACAAGAATCTGATTTATCTGGAGTCGGCCAAACGCTTGAATCCTAGACAGGCTAGATGGGCCTTGTTTTTAACGCGTTTTAATTTTGTGTCTCTTTTCTTCCGGGCACTAGGAATGTTAAGGCAGACGCCCTTTCTAGGAGTTTCTTTGCTGATTCTCTTAATGTGACCGAGCCTACTACTATCCTAGGTGAGGGGTTAGTTCTTTCTGCCATTTTGCCCGATTTGAGACGCGCCCTGGAGGAATTTCAGGAGGATAAACCTGAGCGTTGCCCTATGAGAAGATTGTATGTTCCTGACCAGTGGAGAAAGAGAGTGATGTCTGAAGTCCATTGCTCCACATTGGCTGGTCATCCGGGTTTTTTTGGTACCAGAGATTTGGTGAGTTGGTCGTTTTGGTGGCCTGCCTTATCTCGTGATGTCAGGAGTTTTGTACAGTCCTGTGGGACTTGTTCTCGGTCTAAACCCTGTTCTCGTTCTAGTGGGTTGCTGATGCCCCTGCCGGTGCCCAAGAGGCCATGGACCCATATCTCAATGGATTTTATTTCTGATCTTCCTGTCTCTCAGAGAATGACTGTTATCTGGGTGATTTGTGATAGATTTTCGAAGATGGTCCATCTTGTACCACTCCCAAAGTTGCCATCTTCCGCTGAGTTGGTGCCCTTGTTTTTACAACAGGTGGTTCGGTTACACGGGATTCCTGAGAACATTGTGTCCGATAGAGGGGTCCAGTTTGTTTCCAGATTCTGGAAAGCCTTTTGTTCCAATCTGGGAATTCAGTTATCCTTCTCCTCCGCGTTTCATCCCCAGACCAATGGGCAGACTGAGAGAACAAACCAGACCCTGGAGTCTTATTTAAGATGTTTTATATCTGCTGATCAAGATGATTGGGTCTCATTTTTGCCCTTGGCCGAATATGCGCTGAACAATAGAGCTAGTTCGGCCACTCTGATGTCACCCTTTCTCTGTAATTTTGGGTTTCATCCTCGATTCTCTTCAAGGCAAGTTGAATCTTCGTCCTGCCCAGGTGTGGACACTGTGGTTGTGAGAATGCAGCAGATATGGGACCAAGTGGTGGATAAGTTGTCACTCTCTCAGGAAAAGGCCCAGCGTTTTTCCAACCGGCGTAGGACCATTGGTCCTCGGTTTAAAGTGGGTGATATGGTTTGGTTGTCATCTAAGAATATTCCTATGAAGGTTGCATCTCCAAAATTTAGGCCAAGATTTATTGGACCTTATAAGATTTTGGAGATTCTTAATCCTGTTTCTTTTCGATTGGCTCTTCCAGTTACGTTCAAAATCCATAACGTATTTCACAAGTCACTGCTGAAGAGGTTTTTTGAGCCAGTAGTTCCTGTGGCGGCACCTCCTGATCCTGTATTGGTTACAGGCAATATGGAATATGACGTAGAGAAAATATTGGATTCTCGTTTGGTTAGACGGAGACTCCAGTATTTGGTCAAATGGAAGGGTTATGGCCAGGAGGATAATTCTTGGGTCTCTGCCTCTGATACTCATGCCAATAAGTTGGTTTGTGCTTTTCACCGGGCCCATCCTGATCGGCCTGGTGGCATGGAGGAGGGTTTGGTGATCCCTCCTCAAGGGGGATACTGTTATGAACTCATTTTCGGCTCCACCAGTTCAGAGTTCCCCTCCCGTTCTCCCTCTGGTGGTGACAGGAGGTAGTGAGGTTGGTTTAAGTGGTAGTGATCTGCCACCTGATGAGGAAGATAACGATTGGATCTCTGGAGTATCAGACTGGATATAAGACAGCCGACGCCCTATCCTAGTGCTGGTGATTCAGTCTGCTTCTCAGGTCCTGGACTTCAGCTCTCTTCCAGTCTTCTTAAGTTAAGTTTGTTTTTTGCTATTGTTCACACTTGCGCTTGTTGGTCAGTTCAGTTTCTTGTGTGGTCAGCCTGCCCCTGCTGGGGCTATGCTGAATTTCCACTCCTATGTATCAGTATTTGCCAAGCTGCTTTTTGTCCCTTATTGGATTGGCCTCTTTTAGCTCTGTCTCAGAATATTTCAGAGTGCTGATATAGGTGTAGAAGTCTAGTGACTTCAGGGTTAATTTTGTTATCAGAAGTGTTGGACAATATTTTTGTAGGTTTTTTTTGGCAGATTGCAGACAGTGTCTTTCCTTTCCTGTCCTGTTTAGTTAGCCGGGCCCCATCGTTTGCTCAGCCTATTTTTCTGCCTTTGTTTGTAATTTCATCTTGTTTCACCGTCAATACATGTGGGGGGCTGTCTTTCCTTTGGGGTCTGCTCTGGGGCAGTTAGTTTTCCTCTTTTCCTGCTTTAGGCTTATGTAGCTCTCCGGTTGTGACGAGGCATCTAGGACCAATGTAGGAACGCTCCACGACTGCTGCTAGTTGTGCGGTTAAGTTCAGGGATCTGCAATCTGCATAGTTACCAACTTCTCTGGTTTTCTGAGACTTAGGCTACTTTCACGCTTGCTTTGTTTTGCAGCGTGTTTTTCCCGCAAAAAAACGCATAGAAAAAACGCATACAAACTCATACAAATGCTTCTTTTTTTCAAGCATTTTTATGAGAATGCATGAAAAAACGCAGCGTTTTTATGCGTTTGCGTTTTTAGTGCGTTTTTACCGCGTTTGCGTTTTTTCAACATTAGTTGGCCCCTCACACTAACCCAAACCATGACTTTACTAACCCTAACCCTAACCCTGACCCTAACCCTAACCCTTAACCAAACCATACTAACCCTAACCCTAACCCTTAACCAAACCCTACCCAAACCCTAACCCTAAACCCTAACAAACCCTAAACCCTAACCCTTAAAAAAAACATACTAACCCTAACCCAAACCCTAACCCTAAACCCCCTTAACTAACCCTAAGTCTAACCCAAACCACTAAATTCCATTGTCTTACTAATGGTCAACAAAAAAACGCATGCGCAAAAAAAGGCATACATGAGCATGCCAATGCGCACATATGCGCACCCATAGACTTATAATGGGTGTCTTGCTGCAAAAAAACGCATTGCGCGCGCATGCGTTTTTTTGAGGCAAGTCGGACGCCCAAAAAATGCAACAGGATGCATTTTGTGCGCCCGAGCGCACACCACAAAAAAACGCATGCGCGTAAAAACGCATACAAACGCATGTGTATGCGCACATAAGTGCATCCCATGCAAAATATAGGGAAAAAAAACGCATGCGTTTTTTAGCGCTAAAATACAGCGCAAAAAAACGCAAGTGTGAAACCAGCCTTAGCTTGTTGTTTATTTTTTCCTCCTCGGTGACCCATTCATAACAGTCATGGGTCTGTTGCTGGAGATCCACTTTTTAGTTGAGGAACCCAGAAATAACTTCAGGTCCAAGGAACTAAAGGATACACATCCAGTTGCAAAAAATAATAATCTTTAAATGTCACGGAGTGACTGGCCCAGTGTGACACGGCCCACCTATCGGTCGGTCACTAAATGGCAAAACAAAAAATACACCAGGAAAACTTAAACAATGGTGGGCCCTGCGATAGGGAACGGGGAAATGGACATCTCCTGCACTCACCTGAGGATGTGATACCTAAATTGTCACTTTCACTGCTCCTATTCCTAAATAGGGAATTGGCAAGTGAAGATACTGGTCCCACCGCTGCACTAAGACAACACAAGGTAAGGTAAAACAAACACCACAGGGAAAAGGAAACACAAAAACAACACTTAGCTTTCTCTGCTGCAATGCACCGCACAGCAGAGTAAGGCACCAGATAACAGCATTCAGCTGAAGCACCACTGCACCAGCAACCTCATGTCTTCAGCACGGTTGGTATCTAAAAGAACCTGTATCGCCAACAGTCACCTGATGCATCAGGTGACCTTTTGAAGGAAGGTGGGAGTGGTCACCACCGACATCAGCAAACCCAGCAGCAATGTAATTACACCAGCAGGCCATCGGGGGGAAAAACTGACATTAATCCCTGATGGCCTGAAAGGAAAAAAAGTTTTAATAAGAAAAGCCAAATCTGCGACAGATCCAAAAATGGATCGTGACACCAAATTGCTGAATGTATTACAATCCTGATGGGTGATTAAAGATTTCTAACCCTGACTGCACTGAGTTAATTAAAGTATTTATGTGGCCACGGAAAGGGCTTTTGACCACATTCACTGACCACAGATGAACATGAATAGCATATGTAATATTGCAGGTGTTATATATATATATATAGTGTGTGTGTATATATATATATATATATATATATATATATATACACACACACTATATATAGTATATGCAGGTACTATATATAATATATGTACACTGCTCAAAAAAATAAAGGGAACACTTAAACAACAGAATATAACTCCAAGTAAATCAAACTTCTGTGAAATCAAACTGTCCACTTAGGAAGCAACACCGATTGACAATCAATTTCACATGCTGTTGTGCAAATGGAATAGACAACAGATGGAAATTGTTGGCAATTATCAAGACACACTCAATAAAGGAGTGGCTCTGCAGGTGGGGACCACAGACCACATCTCAGTACTAATGCTTTCTGGCTGATATTTTGTTCACTTTTGAATGTTGGTTGTGCTTTCACACTCGTGGTAGCATGAGACGGACTCTACAACCCACACAAGTGGCTCAGGTAGTGCAGTTCATCCAGTATGGCACATCAATGTGAGCTGTGGCAAGGAGGTTTGCTGTGTCTGTCAGCGTAGTGTCCAGAGGCTGGAGGCACTACCAGGAGACAGGCCAGTACACCAGGAGACGTGAAGTGGGCTGTAGGAGGGCAACAACCCAGCAGCAGGACCGCTACCTCCGCCTTTGTGCAAGGAAGAACAGGAGGAGCACTGCCAGAGCCCTGCAAAATTACCTCCAGCAGGCCACAAATGTGCATGTGTCTGCACAAATGGTTAGAAACTGACTCCATGAGGATGGTCTGAGTGCCCGACGTCCACAGATGGGGGTTGAGCTCACAGCCCAACACCGTGCAGGACGCTTGGCATTTGCCACAGAACACCAGGATTGGAAAATTCACCACTGGCGCCCTGTGCTCTTCACAAATGAAAGCAGGTTCACATTGAGCACATGTGACAGACGAGACAGAGTCTGGAGATGCCGTGGAGAGTGATCTGCTGCCTGCAACATCCTTCAGCATGACCGGTTTGGCAGTGGATCAGTAATGGTGTGGGGTGGCATTTCTTTGGAGGGCCATACAGCTCTCCATGTGCTTGCCAGAGGTAGCCTGACTGCCATTAGGTACCGAGATGAGAGCCTCAGACCCCTTATGAGACCATATTCTGGTGTGCTTGGCCCTGGGTACCTCCTAATGCAGGAAAATGCCAGACCTCATGTGGCTGGAGTGTGTCAGCAGTTCCTGCAAGATGAAGGCATTGAAGCTATGGAATGGCCCACCCGTTCCCCAGACCTGAATCCGATTGAGCACATCTGGGACATCATGTCTCGCTCCATCCACCAATGTCACGTTGCACCACAGACTGTCCAGTAGTTGGCGGATGCTGTAGTCTAGGTCTTGAAAGAGCTCCCTCAGGAGAACATCTGCCGCCTCATCAGGACCATGCCCAGGCATTGTAGGTAGGTCATACATGAATTTGGAGAGGCCACACACACTATTGATCGTAATTTCCTTGTCTTGAGGCATTTCCATTGAAGTTGGATCAATCTGTAATTTGATTTTCCACTTTGATTTTGAGTATCATTACAAATCCAGACCTTCATGGGATATTAATTTGGATTTACATTGATCATTTTTATGATTTATTTTTCTCAACGCATTTCACTATGTAATGAGTAAAGATTTGCAATTGGAATTTTTCATTCAGTGATATCTAGGATGTGGTATTTTAGTTTTCCCTTTATTTTTTTGAGCAGTGTATATACTATATTGCAGGAGGCAGAGCAAGAGTTAAATAGTTTATTACAGGGGATACTCCCCACAGGGAGAGGGTTATGAGGGGAGTAAACTGAGTATTGTATAAAGGTAGGAACGTATGTTTATGAAACAGGTAAACTTATCAGTCTGATAGTTTCAGGGCAGTGGAAGCTTGAAATTCCACGGTAGTGGCCTTCTGGTCTTCTTCCAGTGTTCTCAGCATTTGAATTAGGATGCCGTTGAACCGTTCACAGGCTCCGTTCCCTTGAGGATGATACAGCGTTGTGCGAGACTTCTCGATCTGGTACAGACGGTGTAATTCTTCCATCACTTTCCCTAGAAAACAGGGCCCATGGTCAGAATGAATTTGCTTTGGGCAGCCGGATACTTGAATGAAATTCTTACAGGTGGCATGTGCGGCGGATTCAACAGTCTGATCACGTGTTGGGATCACGACAGCGAACTTCGTGAAGTGGTCCGTCATTACCAGACAATGCTCGTACCCTTGATGAGCCAGCCCAATAGTCAGGTAGTCTATCATTAGCACCTCCAGAGGGGCAGAAGTCACAATGGTTTGGTAGGAGCTCTCTGCTCTGGTGGTTTCACCAACTCACAACTCCTGCATAGCCACTACCGGAGCTACCGCCTCAACCAACACCGGAATTGCTGCAACCCCCCCAACCTACTGTCTCCATCTCCACCATCCTGTAGAATGTAAGCCCGAAAGGGCAGGGTCCTCTCCCTCTGTATCAGTCTGTCATTGATAGTCTGTTTACTGTATGTGATATCTGTAATTTGTATGTAACCCCTTCTCATGTACAGCACCATGGAATCAATGGTGCTATATAAATAAATAAATAATATTAATAGCCTACAGGTCTCTTCCACTACAGCCTTCAGTCGAGGATGATAAACTAATCGTTGTAACCACTGAAAAGTTTTCTCTTGGCCGAAGTGTGCTCCCCTTTCATGCCGCTCTGTGGCCACCTTAGATAACAGCATCTCCGAAATTACCACCTGCCAAATGACACCCAGTTCCCGTTGTAGTTGAACCTTCCGATACAGAAGTCCATTTCTCATTTGGAGTCTTTCCCAGTTTCGAAGAATCCGCAGAGTCTCTAGAGTCCAGGGCATTTCACTCTCTTCAACTGGGAAGTTGCTTAGACGTCACCCACTGTCATAGTTGGGCAAGTTCCTCATCTTCCTCCTGTAACCGAACCCATTCATCATGGGATCGTTCCAAGGCACCCAACACTTGCACCTGTTCCTGCATTGCTACCACCATCCAAGCATAATCTCGGAACTTGGGAATCTCCTCAACTTCTAATTCCTCATCTCTGTTTCGGCCTGGATAAGTCGTCAGCATGAGTACTGTCAGCCCCTCTTTTGTAGGCAATTTTATATAGAAACTTTGCCATTCCAGCCATCCATCTTTGCTCCAGAGCTCCTAGCTTTGCATTTTCCAAATGAGCCAAAGGGTTGTTATCGGTATGCACCAGTACTTCAGACCCGGATAGATAATCCGCGAACTTCTCCGTCATAGCCCACACCAACGCCAGCAGCTCTAGCTTGAAGGAACTGTAATTGTCAGGATTTTTGTTCGGAATCATGAAGAGACCGACTCGCATAAGCGATCATCTCTCTCCCGTCCTGCACCTGCGACAACTCAGCCCCAAGTCCATGCAAGCTTCCTTCGGTGTGGAGAATGAACGGTTGAGAGAAGTCCACATAAGGCAACACAGGTGCTTCCACCAACACCTTCTTCAGATTTTGAAATGCCTTTTCCTGCCGTTCTTCTCATCAAATAGTCTGGTTTTTGGATCCCTGAGGGTACTCCCTTTAAAAGTTCTAGCAGAGGGTTCAGTATGCGAGTATACTTCTTCACGAAACGCCAATAATACCCGGTCAACCCCAAGAACGCTTGGACATCTTTCACCATCGTTGGGGTAGGCCAATCCTGCACTACAGCAATTTTATCCTGGGATGGTTTCACCCCTTCAGCAGAAACAACGTGACCCAGGTACCCAATTTGAGTGTGAAACAGATGACATTTCTGAGGCTTCACTTTTAGACCATATCTCTGAAACGACTCATCACCTGTTCCAGTCTTTGTAGATGGTCCTCAAACGTAGCGGCATAAACTATGATGTCGTCTAAATAGATGAGCGTGGCTTCAAAGATTAAATCACCTAGACACCTCTCCGTCAACTGCTGAAACGTACAAGGGGCGTTGGCCAAACCTAACGGCATCCCGTTGAATTCATACAATTCCATAGTAAGTATAAGGCTATGTGCACACGTGCAGATTTTTCACAGTATTTTCCACGGCAATTCCGCAACTCCCTGCCCATGCTGATTGACAGGTTGGTCACACTCGTCAAACATGTTTGACAGGTGTGACCAACTTTTTTTTACTATTGAGGCTGCCTATGCAGCATCAGTAGTAAAAGATAGATGTTAAAAATAATAAAAAAAAATAAATAAAAAAATCGGGATATTCTCACCTTCCGGTGTCTGCCGCAGCCTTCCCGGTACTCGCGATACTCCCGGCAGCTCCCGGTCCCAACGATGCCTTGCGCGACAATGACCTCTGCGTATTTTTCCGCGATGCGATTTTGCCACGGAAAAATACGCAGCATTAGCACAGCATGTGCGGAATGCCACTGAATTCAATGGCTTGCTTATTTTACTCGTTTTCGCTGCGTTTACGCGGCGGAAAACGCAGCAAAAATGCATAAAATATGCAGGAATTCCGGACATGTGCACTCAGCCTAAAGGCTGTCATAGCCCGGTCCTGCTCCAACATTGGTACTAGCCAGTAGCCGCTGGCTAGATGCAACGATGAAAAGAACTTGCATTTCCTATTGCAGGCAAGGATTCTTCAATCCTGGGTGACGGATAGGAATCTTGCACGGTGCAGGCATTGAGTTTACGATAGTCTACACAAAAACGCAATGTGCCATCCTTCTTTCACACTAGCACAATGGGGGCGGACCACAGACTTTGATTCTCCATTATGACGCCTTTCTGCAGCATCTGAGTTAGCATACCTTTCACCTCCTGATATACTGTAGTTGTGGCGGAATTTGTCGATACCGCTTTCGTATGGGTGCAGCATTCCCGGTTGGTATCTCATGTGCGATTGCTGTAGTGCAGCCAAAATCACATGGCATGCAAACATGTCCTGATATCACCGCAGTAGAGCTTCCACCTGCTGGATCTGTAACAGAGTAAGGTCTGTCATCTCAGCCCGCATCTGCTCCAATATACAATGCCCTTCTCGGATATGCTGGGGTTCCCGTGTCAAAGATGTATCCACAGCCACGGTTTAAGGATCTCCCTGCTTCACCGTCAACTGCATGGCCTGAGGTGGTATCACTTCTTCTGGCATGCCCATAAGTCGAGCCACTTCACTTCTGGGAGATAGTGTGATATTACCTTCTCCTAAATTGACACAGCATACTGGGACTGTCCATCATGTACAATGGCTAGCGTTCGTGCCACCAGGAGCCCTGGGGGTAGTTGTTCCATAGTAGTAGCTGGTTTGATCTGGATTTCAACTTCATCTAGAGGGGTACAAGCGCATACAGGCAGGGTAATCACAGTCTGTCCTGGTGGCAAAACGAGTTTAGCAGAGGCTGGGACAATCACTTTTCCCAACGTTCCTCCATCACTGGAGGACTCCTGAGCTAGAGCCACGCGAATTAACTGTTGGAACATTCTTCTTTGGGGAGTGTGCATGCTCTACTGCTTGAGGGTTACATCTGAGGGCTCATTAATGAGGAGACTCCCAAACTCCTTCAGCATGTTCATCCCCAGGGTGACGGCATGTCCGTTACCTGCTTCTCCAATGGTCAACACCACTCCCTTCCGACCCAGATCTTTGCCACAGTTGTTTATTTGCATCCAGACCACCCCAGTGACCGGAATGGGCAAGTGATTGGCAGCTGTCAACTTTATCACTGGGCCCCACTCAGGCCGCATTGCCTCAGGAAAGTGTCGCCGAATGTAAGTTTCAGGCATCGTAGTCACCTGCGAGCCAGAATCCACCACACAAGGTACTGCTCGACTGTCCATTTCGGCCCAGACAAGAGGGCATGTAGAGTCTAGATTTGTGGGACTTCTATTTCTCCTTCGTGACTGTTCAGGCTCCGGGCAACGTCCCCCCCGGCTCAGAGCCCTCTAGTTTAATGGGTGACATTGAAGGGGCCTACCCTGTCGTGGGAACTCCCGAGCCAAATGTCCGATTTCTCCAAAATTATAACAGGTGAAGGGTCTCTCTCTACAGAACATCCTTGTTTCACGGCGGGGGTTCAGGGTCATCTCTGCCCCCTGGCGCATTCGAGGTACCCACTGACTTCTTCTTTACATCAGCTAAGTCTCCTCGAATATCCTGGATTTCTTTCCGCAATCCCTCCACCCATTGTAGTTCGGTAATCATGTTTACAGATACCTCTCCACTCCGGACCTTCCCTACTGGTACTGTCACCCCCTGCTCCTGCTCGTGCGTGCTTCGCTTCCTATCTCAGACAAGGTCATGTGCATGTGAGGATTCACCGCAAGCGCTCCCACAAAGCCTGTTTCGTCAGCACGTCCTGCAAGCCTGTCACCAATTGATCTCGCAACAATACATCAGTAGGCCCTACGCCTATGCCATCTTTTCTAATGATAGCAGTATGGATCTCCTGAAGTGCGTTCATGTACTGAGTCACCGTCTCCCCCTCCCTTTGCATACAGCTAAATAGATGCATCCTTAACCCCCCTATGTCTGTGGGGTCCCCATGGGTCTCCTTCAATATTTGTAGCACCTTGTTAAAGGTGTCTCGCTCCCTGGGGGGTCATAACATGACTAAATCTCTGGCTTCTCCATATAGAGCCATCATGGCCACCTTGGCTTCTAATGTATGGGTCATGGGGTGCATCTTCATCATCCTCCTAATGCGCTTAGTTCAACTCCATATCATGGTATTATTCCCTGTAAACTTAGGGAGATTGTTCAACATTGCCCCCGGAGAGATACTGGACCTAGGGCTCACCCCAACTTCTTGGTCTGCTGCCTCCGTGCTGTTAGACTGCATCCTGCCGACTACGCCAAGTGTAATATTGCAGGTATGTGGGATGCACTGACGAGCAGGAGGCAGAGCAAGAGTTAAAGGGTTTATCACAGGGGATACTCCACGCAGGGAGAGGAACAGTTATGAGGGGAGTAAACTGAGTATTGTATAAAAGGTAGTAACGAAACAGGTAAACTTATCAGTCTGATGGTTTCCGGGCAGTAGAAGCTTGAAATCCCACTGTGGCACCGCAAGTGACGCGTGAAGTCTCTGGCCTGATCCTGAAGGAAGTTGAGTAACTGTCTCCTGACGGAAGTGGCGTATCCTGGCTCTCCTAGGCGAGGTACTGCATTACCGGAGCGGCGTACGTGCTGTGAAATAGTCTGTAATAATGCCGAAGTGTGATTCAGTTTAGTGGAGGAAGTGGGGGTGAAGATCCCCGGCTCGGTATGATTCACCTGGTCAGACTTAGGCCGCGCGCCTTCGACAGTCAGCGGAACGGTGCGGGACGGATTCTCAGTGAGGTGAGCTGGCACACGGGTAAAGGTTGCTCACAGTCAGTGTGCGTATAGGCTGGGAGGCTGCAACGCGGGCCTGGTTTATCGCGTAGCTCAACGGAGAGTGAGTCAACATTCTTCTGCTGCGCTCTCAGTCTTCTCACCAAGTCCCTCGCTTTCCCACACATCATCCTTTTCATCTCTGTCACGCCCCTACAGTCGAGCGCAAAGGTCTGTCTGGGTCAGAAAGCTTTCCCCCTGGCAATATTAGTGACAGTCCCAACAGTCCGGAACCGAGGCGAGAGAGGTACCATCGACCCGGTCCATCTTCCTACATATACACAGAGCCAAAATGCACCAAGTGACTGTGTTGACCATGATCAGTCTCCGGCCGTGCACATTGCCCTATGGTAGCGTATTTAGCATATATAGTGGGTATCCCTTCAGCACCATGTGTCTAAATCCTGGATTGACCGTATTTGAAGCAGTGAAAATGTTTGAAGGCTACATCAGAACTTCTTGGCTCAAGGGCGGTGAAGCCGAGACATAAGTCTTATTGTCCAGACTCTATTGAGTGAGACTACATCCCAAACAGAAAAATATCCTTGTAGCCAAGCCAAATCTTTTGCAAATGGTGTCTGGTATTAGGACAGATTCTTCCGACCAGACAGAGAGAGATTAAATGCATTCTACCAATTTACAAAAGGTAGAGCCCACTCGGCGTGGTGATGCTCCATCCACCTCTGCCTTCCGGTCCCTGGAGGCCGACCGTCTTTCTGACAGTCTCCACTGCACACCTGTTATTGCCATAGTGCTTAAGATGGCAGATATTAGGAGTGGGCTCGGGAGGTGTTAAGTCTCTCAGAGATGATGTGCATTGTTCCCTCATATGGAATAAAGGTCACATCTAACGGGGGTGTTTGGCTATGGGCCGAGGCTGGATATCCTGTAAGGAAGACACTCTAAGCTTCTACATCTCAAGTTTTCCTGCTGCTTAAAGGAAGATTATTCTCATCTTTAACCATTCATAGGGCATTTATACTCAATAATAAGAGGTTTCTTCTAACTTGCTGGCTTCCTACAGTACCGTGCCACTTATGGACATCTCTGCAGGGTATCACATGTCTGTATAGTATGGTATAAGGCAGTTCTTCCACATTGCCGCCCTATTCAATATACACATAAGGCTGCTGCTACATTGGACATATTTATGGGAGACCTAGGAGTTATGTTATGACCTGGGGTATTTTTTTTCGACTGTCAATGGGCATTATTAAAATGGTCCATGTGAAACAAAAAGATTTGCAGGACAGTGGTCTGTAGACCATGGCTACCTGATGAGAGCCCTGAAAACGTCCTCCTACCTACAAGATTCCCAGCGATTATTAATCTTCTGCAACATTAGAGTGATGAGGTGCGACACATACATTATATGACGGCCTAATGGCAGCGCTGGGAATGTTACAGGTAGTAGGAGCGTCCAAACAAGGACTGTAAATTATGAGTCTTGATCAGAAGTGAGACATATTTTTGCATTATGCCCTCACAGAAACTAAGTAGGAGGCTGAAAATACAAAAACAATTAATACTTGTTGTAAACATTTTGGCCACAGTCTGAGGCTCGGACGCATTTCATACTTCCATAGAACTCGGCTTTTTGGGAATACAGCCAGTGGTAACATTATCGCCACCAACTCGTAATCCAACTAAGAGACACATAGTTTGGAAATGATTGGCATGGATTTGCACTGACTAGTAAATGGTGTATGGGGACCAGCGTTGGCCAACTGGCAGGACTAAGTCTCCGGCTCTGACGCCTGTGCCCTACATACCACTGAGTACCCATGACTCCCACGCCGGCTGTTCTGTCTGCCCCATGATCTGTATTTCCACAGGATTACAGAAAGGAGACAGACGGCCGATGAGCTTAGTCATTCTTTATGAAATACTGGATGGACTGTCTACAAAAGTTTTTACAAAAGTAAAAATGGGGGACAGTTGGGCATAAAGCCAATTTCTAACCCACAACTTTTTTTCCTTATGTAGCTGAGCTCTCATAATGCAAAGCAGCAATCACTACAGTCATCGGATAATTGTAAATATGAAACTTCCAAGGATGCAAAGCACCAAAACAAGTCATAGACTCTGAACAAACAGAAAACAGAGATTTCTGCTCTGAAGCCTACATATTTTTTAAGGCATGGCAATAAAACAGAATAGAACTCATGATCAATATAGGATAACTAATGTAATCAATGTACTGTACACAGTGAGTGCAAGAGCAGAAAAGTGAGAGCAGCTCTGTAGTATAATACAGGCTGTAACTCAGGATCAGTGCAGTATAAGTAATGTAATGTATGTACACAGTGACTGCACCAGCAGAATAGTGAGTGCAGCTCTGGAGTATATACCAGGATGTAACTCAGGATCAGTACAGGATAAGTAATGTAATGTATGTACACAGTGACTGCACCAGCAGAATAGTGAGTGCAGCTCTAGAGTATTATACAAAATGTAACTCAGGATCAGTACAGGATAGTAATGTAACGTATGTACACAGTGACTGCATCAGCAGAATAGTGAGTGCAGCTCTGGAGTATAATACAGGATGTAACTCAGGATCAGTACAGGATAAGTAATGTATGTACACAGTGACTGCACCAGTAGAATAGTGAGTGCAGCTCTGGGGTATAATACAGGATGTAACTCAGGATCAGTACAGTATAAGTAATGTAATGTATGTACACAGTGAGTGCAAGAGCACAAAAGTGAGAGCAGCTCTGGAGTATAATACAGGATGTAACTCAGGATCAGTACAGGATAAGTAATGTAATGTATGTACACAGTGACTGCACCAGCAGAATAGTGAGTGCAGCTCTGGAGTATTATACAAGATTTAACTCAGGATCAGTACAGGAATGTAATGTAACGTATGTACACAGTGACTGCATCAGCAGAATAGTGAGTGCAGCTCTGGAGTATAATACAGGATGTAACTCAGGATCAGTACAGGGTAAGTAATGTAATGTACAGTATGTACCAGGGCCAGTCTGACCATCGGGCACTTCTGGCTAATGCCAGAAGGGTCGGTGCCTGTAGTGGGCTGCTCGATCCGTTCCTGCTTCTAGGGCACTGCACGCCAATGCTGAGTCCCCCTCCTGCAATGACGCGATGAGACGCTGCATGGCACTTCTGACCCCCCCGCAGGCAGCTCCACACACGATCAGGGGCCTCAGTGTGTATGAGGACTCTGCCATGCTGGTTGTCATGGTGCACTGCTGTGTGCGGGTAAGTTTCTGTGTGGGGTCAGGAGGGATTTACAGGGTGGATGTAGCAGAGCCGAGTTTACGAAGTGTTTGGAGCGGAGCCGCGTGTGTACGAGGTGAATGTGAGCGGAGCCGCGCGTGTACGAGGTGTACGGAATGGAGCCGCGCGAGTACGAGGTGTACAGAGCGGAGTCGCGCATGTACGAGGTGTACGGTGTGGAGCCGCGTGTGTACGAGGTGTATAAAGCAGAGCCGCACGTGTACGGAGCTGAGCCGTGCGTGTACGAGGTTTACGGAGCGGAGCCGCGCATGTACGAGGTGTACGGAGAGGAGTCGTGTGTGTACTTCGTGTACGGAGCAGAGCCGCGTGTGTATGGGGTATGCGGAGAGGAGCCGTGTGTGTACGGAGTGGAGCCATATGTGTACGGGATGTATGGAGCGGAGCCAAGTGTGTACGAGGCATACAATGCGGGCTTTTCCCATGGACACAGGAGTACACGGCGGAGCCCCGAGGAGCATTTTAAAACTCGCACATGACGTTCCACCGGAAGTGATGTGCTGGAAGCTGACCGGAAATGAGATAATTTCATGAGGAGATTGTGACGGAACTAGGAATGCTTCAGATCCATCACCATGTCCTCCGACAGCGCAGACAGCAGGATCGCCTTGGAATCGGGGATGCCGGCCATGTGAGCGGATCATGATATGTCCTGCATCGGGAGGCTCAGGTGGGCACTACAATGGGTGCTGGGCTGCTATAGTATCTTTATAGAATCTTTCTTTATTTCTTTCTTTCTGTTTCTTTCTTTCTCTGTTCTTTTTTCTTTTTTCTCTCTCTCTGTTTTCTCTCTTCCTTAGTACCAGTCAGTGTGCCCACAGTACCAGCAAATGTGCCCATAATGCCAGCCACTGTGCCCTCAGTACCAGTCAGTGTGATCAGCCTTGCTAAATGGATGTGGTTGGGCGTGGACATGGGTGTGACTAGTTGTGAAATGGGTGTGGCCTAGACGTGGCCTAAAATTTGCAGCGCGCGCCGCAGTCTTTGTCCCTTTTTCCCTTTTTCAAAGGTTCGGAGGTATGATAGGGGCGGCTATGACCAGGATGTCTGGTTGCCCAATGGATAGCAGTTCTGTCAGGAATTCTGTCACCGTGTGTACAAAAGGGGACAGAACTTTGGGAGGAGTACTGCAACTAAAAGCAATAAATAGGACTGAGCTGAAATACTGGGCACAGCTGTGACTACATGTTATATAGTCGTGTTAATCTCCTCTCACTTCTTTTAACCCACAAGTGTACAAAGATATTATATAGTCACCATGTGACTAGTGGGCCTGTGTAACTTCAAATGCCAGGGCTGAATTTTAGTCTCAGTCCAGCCCTGGTATGTACACAGTGACTGCACCAGCAGAATAGTGATTGCAGCTCTGGAATATAATACAGGAGGTAACTCAGGATCAGTACAGAATAAGTAATGTAATGCATTTACACAGTGACTGCACCAGCACACAGAATAGTGAGTGCAGCTCTGGAGTATAATACAGGATGTAACTTAGGATCAGTACAGAATAAGTAATGTATGTACACAGTGACAGCACCAGCAGAATAGCGAGTGCAGCTCTGTGGTATAATACAGGATGTAACTCAGGATCAGCACAGGATAAGTAATGTAATGTATGTACACAGTTACTCCACCAGCAGAATAGTGAGTGCAGCTCTGGAGTATAATACAGGATGTAACTTAGGATCAGTACAGGATAAGTAATGTATGTACACAGTTACTCCACCAGCAGAATAGAGAGTGCTGCTCTGGAGTATAATACAGGATGTAACTCAGGATCAGTACAGGATAAGTAATGTAATGTATGTACACAGTGACTGTATCAGCAGAATAGTGAGTGCAGCTCTGGAGTATAATACAGGATGTAACTCAGGATCAGTAAAGGATCAGTAATGTAATGTATGTACACAGTGACTGCACCAGCAGAATAGTGAGTGCCGCTCTGGAGTATAATACAGGATGTAACTCAGGATCAGTACAGGATCAGTAATGTAATGTATGTACACAGTGACTGCACGAGCAGAATAGTGAGTGCATCTCTGGAGTATAATACAGGATATAACTCAGGATCAGCACAGGGTAAGTAATGTAATGTATGTACACAGTTACTCCACCAGCAGAATAGTGAGTGCAGCTCTGGAGTATAATACAGGATGTAACTTAGGATCAGTACAGGGTAAGTAATGTAATGTATGTACACAGTTACTCCACCAGCAGAATAGAGAGTGCTGCTCTGGAGTATAATACAGGATGTAACTCAGGATCAGTACAGGATAAGTAATGTATGTACACAGTGACTGTATCAGCAGAATAGTGAGTGCAGCTCTGGAGTATAATACAGGATGTAACTCAGGATCAGTAATGTAATGTTTGTACACAGTGACTGCACCAGCAGAATAGTGAGTGCCGCTCTGGAGTATAATACAGGTTGCAACTCAGGATCAGCACAGGGTAAGTAATGTAATGTATGTACACAGTTACTCCACCAGCAGAATAGTGAGTGTAGCTCTGGAGTATAATACAGGATGTAACTTAGGATCAGTACAGGGTAAGTAATGTATTGTATGTACACAGTTACTCCACCAGCAGAATAGAGAGTGCTGCTCTGGAGTATAATACAGGATGTAACTCAGGATCAGTACTGGATAAGTAATGTAATGTATGTACACAGTGACTGCACCAGCAGAATAGTGAGTGCAGCTCTGGAGTATAATACAGGATGTAACTTAGGATCAGTACAGGATAAGTAATGTAATGTATGTACACAGTGACTGCACCAGCAGAATAGTGAGTGCAGCTCTGGAGTATAATACAGGATGTAACTCAGGATCAGCACAGGGTAAGTAATGTAATGTATGTACGCAGTTACTCCACTAGCAGAATAGTGAGAGCAGCTCTGGAGTATAATACAGGATGTAACTCAGGATCAGCACAGGGTAAGTAATGTAATGTATGTACACAGTTACTCCACCAGCAGAATAGAGAGAGCTGCTCTGGATTATAATACAGGATGTAACTCAGGATCAGTACAGGATAAGTAATGTATGTACACAGTGATTGCACTAGCGGAATAGTGAGTGCATCTCTGGAGTATAATACAGGATGTAACTCAGTACAAAATAATTAATGTCATTTATTAGCATCCTTAAAGGTTTTTTCCCCTTTATTGTAACAAACTTGTTGGGGACACGATTTTTGGCATTTCAAAATATACAGTATAAGTATCACAGGTTCTCCTCCTCCTTCCTGACAGACTGCACAGTTCTCCTGTTGGCTGCTGATGGACCACCATGTTATCAGATCTGTCCATTAGTCTCCTCCAAATGAAAAACAGTACATATGAGAAAGCTGTTTTGTTAGTTGGAGACAGATGGACAGGTCCATGCAATGTTTCAGCCTAATATAGGTCTTTTTCAAGCATACAAAATGATGCACACAACCGGTTTAAATAGCATAGGTAATCAATAGTAATCATCCACGAAGAATGATTGAGTCTTTACCTTGTAATCAACTAATTATAGTGAGGAGGATAGTGTCTAATTAGTTGAAAATATTTGAGAGTCACACTGGAGGGTATGTACAATAAATTTACAGTGGGGAAAAAGTATTTAGTCAGCCATCAATTTTGCATGTTCTCCCACTTAAAAAGTTGAGAGAGGCCTGTATATCCAACAACTGATGTGTCTAAATTTAAAGCTAAGGCTTTGGATTTTAAATGAGAGGACCTTTTGATGGGTAGATGCCAAACTCAGAAAACAGCAAGGATTCCTTTTGTCTCCACTTTAGTGGAGATAGATGGTATTCTTAGGAAGCATTGGTCACTCTTATGTAGGGGACATCCTACAATTGATGATTTCAAGTTCCCACCTCTCATCTTTTGAGCAGGGCACCAATTTGAAGGCTAGGTTGGTTGTCTTACATTGGGTCTTTTATAAAATCGGTACAAGCAACACTGAGCACCCCTACGATGGCTAATTTCTCACACCTGGGATGCGAGTGTTATGGCAAAATGTTGAAAGGAGATTCTTTTTGTCATCCCTGGAGTGGTGAGAGGTACATAATAAAGGTTAGATGTTCATGAAGTTTTGTAATGTAATATCTTGCCCATATGGGTTCTTCTATGTTGGCGAGACTACTATGGAAATACATTTACATGGTATCGAGATTGGACAGCACTCGCACATGCACCGTAGTCTGTAGGCCTTGATCATGTGACCACAGCTGGATAACGTGGCACGGCTAAGTCCAGGCTTCGACAGCGTCCGCTTATTGAACATAGCGATGCTTTAACTGGATATACTGTTGGCTGGACGATGAAGATGCTGGTAAACCATTGGACCACCGGGACACGGACCACTTTTAGATATCCTGGTTATGCGATCTGTGTCTGTGTAATAATGAATGTTATCTGTGTGGTAGAATATCTTGGTGATATACTGAGCTATAACTATGGCAGAATAAAAGAAGTTGCCTTTTGTATCACCCATGCCTGGAAGCGGTCTACTATCTTCTACTTGCATGTGTTTCCAAGTGAGCTCCTTGGGATTTGGGATGACACATCCTTTTATGGGTTAAATTACCTGGATCTTTACTTATCCAAGATGAATGCTGTAAACAACCCTTTTACTATAGATGGACAGGTCTGCTCACACACTCCTCCACCAGCAGCCAACAGGAGAAATGTGTAGTCTGCCAGGAAGGAGAAGGAGAACCTGTGATACTTATGTATTAGCTAGTGCTACAAAATTCATGTCCCCAAGACATCTGTTAAAAAATTTTAAAGTGGACAACTCCTTTAATTCTTAAAGCACATTTAGAGGTGGACACACCTTCTTCTGTTATTTCTAACCCTATAAATTGAAGAAAACCTGCCCAGTAATGGTTTGCACTGTAGTATTGGTCTCATTCCGGACATCCTGTAAGCAGGTCTTTCAACACTATTTTTAATCCCCCCCCCCGTCACAAACTTTCTGAAACAACCTCCCTGAGAGGCACAACCAGGTCCAACCTTGTGTTTTCTTCCTGCCTGAAGACGTCAGATTGTTTTCCTTTCACGCCTCTGAGAACCAAAACACTTACAAACCTCTTCCACAATGCTCCCCATGGAGCTATTACTACAGATCGCCCCTAGTTCGCTTTCTATGGTTACCAAAATTAAGTTAGAAAGGAAACTCTAATCAACAAAGTGTAAATTCTGGAAAAAAAAAGATCCCACCAAAGAATGTTCTGTTTATGATTTGTTTTTGTTGAGGTAAAATGGAGGGAAAAAAAAGCAAAATAAAATAAAAATATTTAATTACGGTACTTTATTTTAATTTACAGATTTTTGAAAATCATATTTTGTTTGCCCTTGTTATCTTCACATTTTAAGTCTTTAAATAAGGGGGAACTGTTATGATTGGGTCACCGAGGAGGAGAGCAAGCCCAAGCTAAGCCGCAGAAAACCAGAAAGGTTGGTAACTAAGGCCTCTTTCACACATCCGTCTTTCACCATCAGTCAAAATCCGCCAGAATGCATAAAAAACGGATCCGCCATTTTCGTTGGCGGATCCGTTTTTTTCCCCATTGACTCTCGCTCTCTCTCTCCTCACCCCGCAATCCGATCTCATCTCCCGACCCCGGTCTCTTCTCGCGGCTCGTCCTGCGATCTCGTCCCGATCCCGGTCTCTTCTCGCGGCTCGTCCCGGTCCCGCGATCTCTTCCCAATCCCGCGGCCCACGGTGGTACTTTTTGGTTGCGGTTCCTTTAACATTACTGCATCGGCGGACCCCGTCAAAGCAACGGTCCGGTGGCACCCGTTGGTGTCTCGACGCACACGGATCCGTTCTCCGCCTTTTTGGCGGATGCCAACTGACGGGAACAACGTAAATATGAAACAGGCCTAAGTGGATTGCAGACCCCTGATCCTATCCACACAACTATCAGTAGCCGTGGAGCGTGCCTACGATGATCCTAGACGCCTCGGTACAGCCGGAGAGCTAACTAAGCCTAAAGCAAGAAAGTGGAAATCTAAACTGCCCCAGAGCAGACCCCAAAGGAATAGATAGCCCCCAAACATATATTGTCGGTGAGACAAGATGAAAACACAAACGCAGGTAGGAAAATAGACTGAGCAAACAATGGGGTCCACACTGACTATACAGGACAGGAAAGGAAAGACACTGTCTGCAGTCACGCAAAAAACCCTGCAAAAAGGTCCAACACGTCTGATGCAAAAATGCTGAAGTCGTACGACTTCGTCCACTATATCAGCACTCTGGTATATTTTGAAAGCAGAGCAAAAAGAGGCCAATCTAATAAGGGACAAAAACAAACTGGCACTAGCAGTAACATATGGATGGTGATTCAGCACAGCCCCAGCTGGGGCTGGCTGACCCACGCAAAACAGAAATAGACAAAACCAGATCGAATGAGAACAGAATAGCAAAAGAACACTTAGCTGAGCATGCAGGGACTGAGCTGGAAACTAAGACCTCAGGAGGCAGGAAAAAATCACCAGCAGGGATAGAAGGAGTCGGTTGTCTTAAATCCAGTCTGAAACCCCAGATCTCCAATCGTCGTCCTCATTATCAGGTGACAAGCCTCTGTTAATCAGATCAGCTCCATTACCTCCAGTAACCACCAGAGGGAGCCCAGAAAGAGAACTCACAACCCCTCCATCAACCTGACCAGCTCCACCACCTTCAGCAGTAACCAGAGGTAGGCCAGAAAGTGAATTCACAACAGTACCCCCCCTTGAGGAGGGGTCACTGAACCCTCATCAACGCCACCAGGCCGATCAGGATGGGCCTGGTGAAAAGCACAAACCAATCTATCGGCATGAATGTCAGAAGCAGAGACCCAAGAATTATCCTTCTGGCCATAACCCTTCCATTTCACCAAGTACTGGAGTCTCCGTCTAGCCAAACGAGAATCCAGTATTTTCTCTACCTCATATTCCACATTGCCATTAACCAATACAGGGTCAGGAGGCGCCGCCATAGGAACTACCGGCTCCACAAACCTCTTCAACAGAGATTTATGAAACACGTTATGGATCTTAAATGTAGCTGGAAGAGCCAATCAAAAAGAAACAGGATTAAGAATCTCCAAAATCTTATAAGGTCCAATGAATCTTGGCTTGAACTTTGGAGACACAACCTTCATAGGAATATTCTTTGACGACAACCAAACCATATCACCCACTTTAAACTGGGGACCAATGGTCCTATGCAGGTTGGAAAACCGTTGGGCTTTTTCCTTAGAGAGGGACAACTTATCCACCACTTGGTCCCAAATCTGCTGCATTCTCTCTACCACAGTGTCCACACTTGGGCAGGTCGAAGATTCCACTTGCCCTGAAGAAAATCGAGGATGAAACCCAAAGTTACAGAAAAAGGGCGACATCAAAGTGGCCGAACTAGCTCTATTGTTTAGCGCGAATTCAGCCAAGGGCAAAAATGAGACCCAGTCATCCTGATCAGCAGATCTAAAACATCTCAAATAGGACTCCAAATTCTGGTTTGTTCTCTCCGTCTGCCCATTGGTCTGAGGATGAAATGCAGAGGAGAATGATAACTGAATTCCCAATTTGGAACAAAAAGCTCTCCAAAGTCTGGAAACAAACTGGACTCCTCTGTCCGACACAATGTTCTCAGGAATCCCGTGCAACTGAACCACCTGTTGTAAAAACAAGGGCACCAACTCAGAAGAAGATGACATTCATCCACTCAATGCCGACTTTTATTCCCCATTGACTTGCATTGGGGTCGGGTTTCGGACAAAACTCCGACTTTTTTTGCCCTAGTCGGACCAGTTTCATCCGAATTAAATTTTGTTTCGTGAAACCGGATCCGACCAAAGTCGCTCAACTCTACTGTCTAGGATTCAAGCGTTTGGCTGATTCAAGATAAATCAAATTCTTGTGGTCGGTGAGGACCACAACTTGATGTCTAGCTCCCTCCAACCAATGTCTCCACTCTTCAAATGCCCATTTCATGGCCAACAATTGCCGATTCCCCACATCATAGTTACGTTCAGATGGGGAGAATTTTCGAGAAAAGAAGGCACAGGGATTCATTTTAGAAGTCACTGCATCTTTTTGGGACAAAACGGCTCCTGCACCAATCTCAGAAGCATCTACCTCCACCTGAAATGGGAGTGAGACATCAGGTTGCGGAAGAACTGGAGCAAAAGTGAATCTCTGCTTAAGCTCCTGAAATGCCGAGACTGTCACTGGAGACCAATTCACCACATCAGCGCCCTTTTTGGTCAGATCAGTCAGTGGTTTGACAATACCAGAATTTACTGTAGAAATTAGCAAACCCAAAAACTTCTGAAGAGCCTTCAAAGAAGTGGGCTGAACCCAATCATAAATGGCCTGTACCTTGGCCGGGTCCATTTCAATAGCCGACGGGGACAAATTAAATCTCAAAAATGAAATCATCTGTACACCAAAGAGGCACTTCGATCCCTTAACATACAGGGAATTTTCCCTCAAAATCCGGAACACAGTCCGGACATGTTCCATATGAGAATCCTAATCACTGGAAAAGATCAAAATATCATCCAGATAAATGATGAAAAACTTATCCACAAAGTCCTGGAAAATATCGTTCATAAAAGATTGGAAGACAGAAGGGGCATTAGTGAGCACAAAAGGCATCACCAGGTACTCAAAATGTCCCTCCGGAGTATTAAACGCCGTCTTCCATTCATCCCCGTGCATGATGCGAATAAGATTATACGCCCCTCTGAGGTCAAGCTTGGTAAACCAACAGGCACTTTTAACTCTGGAAAATAAATCAGAAATCAGGGGTAACGGGTACTGATTAGAGATGCCTTTTTTTAGGGTCGAGTTGGGTTTCATGAAACCCGACTTTCTCAAAAGTCAAGTCAAACGAAATCGGCCAACTATAGGGAAAAGTCGGGAAAAACGAAACCCAATGCAAGTCAATAGGGAGAAAAGTCGGCAGTGAGTGGAGGACTGTAAACACACCTAGCATGAATTTTAACCCTAGAGGCGGCGAAATCTCTCTCTCTCTCTTCTATCCCTTTCCCTCTCCCTCTCTCTCTCTCCCACTCCCACTCCAGCGACGCTCCGCTCCGCTTCTCTCATTGGCTGAAAAATGTCATGTGCAAGCATTCGGCAAAACCCGACTTAGGCGCTTGGGTCGCCGACCGCATGGCCGACTTCACACTGTGGTCGGGTTTCGTGTCATGAAACCCGACTTTGGCGAAAGTCGGCGTCTTTTGAATCTGACCGACCTGTTTCGCTCAACTCTAGTACTGATATTTAACAGTGATTTTAAGGGAACGATAGTCAATACAAGGCCTTAATGAACCATCTTTCTTGGCCATAAAAAACCCCCAAACCTAAAGGTGAAGGGGATGGACTAATATGACCCTTCTCCAACGACTCCTTGATATAAGACCACATAGCATCATGTTCGGGTACCGATAAGTTGAAAAGCCGACCCTTGGGAAATTTACACCCGGGCATTAACTAATTGTACAGTCATAACTCCTATGAGGAGGCAAAGATGCAGACTTACTCTCACTAAATACATCAGAAAAATCAGCCAAATAATCAGGAATATCATGAGACTGAGGAGAGGTTGAGAAAACAGGTGTTGTGAGTTCATTTTCCCCTTCACCGTCGATGTCTGATGAACTCCCTCTTCTGGTGAAGGAAGGTAGTGAGGCTGATTACCAAACACCTAGTCTGGTAGATGATGACTGGGTAACAGGAAATTCTGACTGGATATAAGGCAGCCGACGCCCTTCTGAGTCGCTGGTGATTTCTCTGCTGGATTCTTGGAGACCAGTCTGATTCCTGCTTCCCAAAGATAAGTTTTTGCTCTGCTGTTGAACTTATTGGTTTTGTTTTGTTTGCCTTGTTTTTTGGAGTTCAGCCATCCCCGGTCGGGGATGTGCTGAGTTCCATTTTTGTCTCTGATCAGTTTGTCTCTTTGCTCTGTCTTCAGAATTTACCTGAGTGCTGATATAGTCTTTTTGAAGTCCTAGGAAAAACAGGCCCTGAAGTCGCTATCAGACGGTTGGGACATTTTTTGGTAGGGTTTTTTTCGGATTGCAGACAGCAGCTTTTCTATCCTGTCCTTTTTAGTTAGCTTGGGCCCCATCGTTTGCTCAACCTATCTTTCTATCTGTGTTAGTGTTTTCATCTTGCTTCACTGTCATTATATGTTGGGGGCTGCCTATTGCTTTGGGGTCTGCTCTGGGGCAGTTTAGATTTCCCCTTTCTTTCTTTAGGCCTATTTAGTTCTCCGGCTGTGATCGAGGGGTCTAGGGCATCGTAGGAACCCCCCACGGCTACTGTTAGTTGTTGTGGATAGGATCAGGGGTCTGCAAGCCGATAGCCACCAACCTCTCCGGTTTTCTGGACTTAGCTTGTATTTTTGTTTTTTCCTCCTTCGGTGACGCATTCATAACAGGAGTCTCACTAAGAACACACTGACAACCCCAACTAACCACAGACACAGATTTCCAATCCAAAACAGGATTATGAGTTTGCAACCAGGGAAAACCCAGAAAAATATCATGCAAATTGTGCAACACCAAAAATTTACAATTTTCTTGGTCCGGGACAACCCGCATTATCACCTGTGTTATGAATGAGTCAGCAGATATAAAACATCTCAAATAGGACTCCAAAGTCTGGTTTGTTCTCTGTCTGCCCATTGGTCTGAGGATGAAATGCAGAGGAGAAAGATAACTGAATTCCCAGCTTGGAACAAAAGGCTTTCCAGAATCTGGAAACAAACTGAACTCCTCTGTCCAATTACAATGTTCTCAGGAATCCCATGCAACCGAACCACCTGTTGTAAAAACAAGGGTACCAACTCTGAGGAAGATGGCAACTTTGGGAGTGGTACAAGATGGACCATCTTAGAGAATCTATCACAAATCACCCAGATAACAGTAATTCTCTGAGAGACAGGAAGATCAGAAATAAAATCCATTGAAATATGGGTCCATGGCCTCTTAGGCACCGGCAAAGGCATCAACAACCCACTAGAGCGAGAACAGGGTTTAGAACGGGAACAAGTCCCACAGGACTGCACAAAATTCCTGACATCACGAGATAAGGCAGGCCACCAAAAAGACCGACTCACCAAATCTCTGGTACCAAAAATACCTGGATGACTAGCCAATGCGGAGCAATGAACTTCAGACATCACTCTCTTCCTCCACTGGTCAGGAACATACAATTTTCCCATAGGACAACGCTCAGGTTTGTCCTCCTGGAATTAGTCCCGAGCACGTCTCAAATTGGGCGAGATGGCAGAAAGAACTAACCCCTCACCTAGGATGGTAGTAGGCTTGGTCACAATAGGAGAATCAGCAAAGAAACTCCTAGAAAGGGCGTCTGCCTTAACATTCTTAGTGCCTGGAAGAAAGGAGACCACAAAATCAAAACGTGTAAAAAACAAGGCCCACCTAGCCTGTCTAGGATTCAAGCATTTGGCCGACTCAAGGTAAATCAAATTCTTGTGGTCAGTGAGGACCACAACTTGATGTCTAGCTCCCTCCAACCAATTTCTCAACTCCTCAAATGCCCATTTCATGGCTAACAATTCCCGATTCCCCACATCATAGTTGCGTTCAGATGGGGAGAACTTTCGGGAAAAGAAGGCACAGGGATTCATTTTAGACATCACCGGATCTTTTTGGGACAAAACAGCTCCTGCACCAATCTCTGAAGCGTCTACCTCCACCTGAAAAGGAAGTGAGACATCAGGTTGCCGCAAAACCGGAGCAGAAGTGAACCTCCGCTTCAGCTCCTGAAAGGCCGAAACAGCCTCTGAAGACCAATTCAGCACATCAGCACCCTTCTTAGTTAAATCAGTCAGTGGTTTGGCAATTCCAGAAAAATTAGCTATAAATTTACAATAAAATTTAGCAAAACCCAAAAACTTCTGGAGAGCCTTCAAAGAAGTGGGTTGAACCCAATCATAAATGGCCTGTACCTAGGCTGGGCCCATTTCAATAGTTGACGGAGACTAAATAAATCCCAAAAATGAAATCCTCTGTACACCAAAAAGGCACTTCGATCCCTTAACATACAAGGAATTCTCCCTCAAAATCCAGAACACAGTCTGAACATGTTCCACATGAGAATCTCAATCCCTGGAAAAGATCAAAATATCATCCAGATAGATGATCAAAAACTTATCCACAAAGTCCCGGAAAATATCATTCATGAAGGATTGGAAGACAGAAGGGGCATTAGTGAGCCCAAAAGGCATCACCAGGTACTCAAAATGTCCCTCTGGAGTATTAAACGCCGTCTTCCATTCATCCCCATGCTTGATGCGAATAAGATTATATGCCCTCCTGAGGTCAAGCTTAGTAAACCAGCAAGCACCTTTAACTCTGGAGAATAAATCAGAAATCAGGGGTAACAGATACTGATATTTAACCGTAATTTTGTTGAGGGAACGATAGTCAATACAAGGCCTTAATGGACCATCTTTATTGGCCACGAAAAAAAACCCAGCACCTAAGGGCGAAGAGGATGGTCTAATATGACCCTACTCCAATGACTCCTTAATATAAGATCGAATAGTCTCGTGCTCGGGTACAGATAAATTGAAAAGTCGACCCTTGGGAAATTTACACCCAGGTCTCAACTCACTTGCACAGTCATATCTCCTATGAGGAGGCAAAGACGCAGACTTGCTCTCACTAAATACATCATAAAAATCAGCCAAATAGTCAGGAACATCATGCGACTGGGGAGAGGTGGAGAAAACAGGAGTGTCGCCAAGAGCAGACCGACAACCCCAACTCACCACAGACACAGATTTCCAATCCAAAACCGGATTATGAATTTGCAACCATGGAAAACCCAGAACATTGGTATCATGTAAATTATGCAACACCAAAAATCTGCAATTTTCTTGGTGGTCTGGGGCGACCCGCATTATCACCTGGGTCCAAAACTGAGGTTTATTCTTCGCCAAAGGAGTAGCATCAATACCCCTCAAAGGAATAGGCGTCCGCAGAGGTGTCATAGGAAAACCACAACGTTTAACAAAATCCAAGTTCATCAGATTCAAGGCCACTCCTGAATCCACAAAAGCTTTCGTGGAAAATGTGGATAAGGAGCAGATCAGAGTAATTGCCAAAAGAAACAGGTTGTGTACACCACCCACAGCAAATGTGTGTGCAAAACGTTTGTCTCATTTAGGGCAGACAGAAATAACATGAGAGGCATCTCCACAGAAAAAACACAGCTTATTACGCCTTCTAAACTCCTGACGTTGCGCCCTAGAGAAAACTATCACATTGCATAGGTTCAGACATTTGTTCAAAAGGTGGCAGCGCCTCCCGTTTAGTCTTGCGTTGACGTAAACTCCGATCAACTTGAATGGCTAATGACATAGAATTGTCAAGACCAGAGGGAACAGGAAATCCCACCATAGTATCTTTCAAAGTTTCAGGGCTGGCTGAACACAAAAACTAAGCAAACCAGACAAAAACTCATATGAACAATAGCAGAGAAAACTTAGCTTTAAGAATGCAGGAACCAAACTGGAAACCAGAAGCCACAGTCAGGAAAAATCACCAGCAAGAAACTAGGGAGTCGGCTGCCTTAAATCCAATCAGAAACTCCTGATGTCCAATCGCAGTCCTCTTCCTCAGGTGGCCGGTCTCTGCCATTTAGATCAGTTTCATTACCTCCCTTCACCAACAGAGGGAGTCCAGATAGAGAACTCACTACTCCTCTGTCAGCACAGCCAGCTCCATAACCCTCACCAGAAGCCAGAGGCAAACCCGAAAATGAGCTCACAACACACCTGGGTCCAAAACTGGGGTTTATTCTCAGCCAAAGGAGTAGCATCAATACCCCTCAAAGGGATAGGAGTCCGCAGGGGTATCATGGGAAAACCACAACGTTTAGCAAAGTCTAAATCCATCAGATTCAAAGCTGCTCCTGAACCTACAAAAGCCTTAGTGGAAAATGTAGACAAGGAGCAGATCAGAGTAATTGCCAAAAGGAACTTAGGCTGTACACTGCCCACGGCAAATGTGTGAGAAAAATGTTTTTCTCGTTTAGGGCAGACAGAAATAGTATGAGAGGCGTCTCCACAGAAAAAACACAGCTTATTACGCCTTCTAAACTCCTGATGTTTCGCCCAAGACAAAACCCTATCACATTGCATGGGTTCAGACGTTCGTTCAAAAGGCGGCAACGCCTCTTGTGTAGTTTTACGTTCACGTAAACGCCGATCAACTTGAATGGCCAATGATATAGAATCGTCAAGACCAGAGGGAACAGGAAATCCCTCCATAACATCTTTTACGGTTTCTGCCAAACCCTTCCGAAAGAAAGCCACTAGGGCATCGTCATTCCATTTAGTAAGGACCGCCCACTTTTGGTATTTTTGACAATATAACTCTGCAGAATCCTGACCCAGGTTTTCTCAGCTTGATCAATAGCATTAGGTTCATCATACCCCAATGCTTGAAAAAATGCGTCCACATTAGTCAGAATAGGATCTCCAGGTGTCAGAGAAAAAGCCCAATCCTGGGGATCGCCGCGCAGCAAGGAGATGACAATTTTAACCTGCTGCACAGAGCTCCCCGATTAGGTAGGCTTCAAGGCAAGAAATAGTTTACAATTGTTCTTAAAATTCAAAAATTTAGACCGATCCCCAGAAAACACATCAGGAGTAGAGTTGAGCGATACCGTCCGATACTTCAAAGTATCGGATCGGAATGGATCGGCCGATCTTTAAAAAAAGTATCGGTATCGCCGATTCCGATACCGGAAGTCCCATTCAAGTCTATGGGACTTCCGGTATCGGAATAAGAAAAACCCTGTTTTTGCCTTGTACAGCCTCTCTGGGGTCTGTACGGGCCTTTCGGGGGGCTGTGCCGGCCTGCCAGGGGGTCTGTGCAGGCTCCGGTGGTCTGTGCCGGCCTGCCGGGGGGCTGTGCAGGCTCCGGTGGGCTGTGCCGGCCTGCCGGGGGGCTGTGCCGGCCTGCCGGTGGTCTGTGCAGGCTCCGGTGGGCTGTGCCGGCCTGCCGGTGGTCTGTGCAGGCTCCGGTGGGCTGTGCCGGCCTGCCGGGGGGCTGTGCCGGCCTGCCGGTGGTCTGTGCAGGCTCCGGGGGGCTGTGCCGGCCTGCCGGGGGGCTGTGCCGGCCTGCCGGGGGGCTGTGCAGGCATCGTCCGATGGGACTACAAGTCCCATCGGGCGATGCCTGCTACCATGACAGTGATTGACACATTAGCCAATGATGGGACAGTAGTAGTCCCATCATCCGGCTAATGTGTTAAATGTTAAAAAAAAAAAAAAAAATACTACATACATACTACATGCATGCTACATACATACTACATGCTACATACATACTACATGCTACATACATACTACATACATACTACATATATACTACATGCATGCTACATACATACTACATGCTACATACATACTACATACATACTACATACATACTACATACATACTGCATGCTACATACATACTACATACATACTACATGCTACATACATACTACATACATACTACATGCATGCTACATACATACTGCATGCTACATACATACTACATACATACTACATGCATGCTACATGCTACATACATACCACATACATACTACATACATACTACATACATACTACATACATACTACATGCATGCTACATGCATGCTACATACATACTACATGCTACATACATACCACATACATACTACATACATACTACATACATACTACATGCTACATACATACTACATATATACTACATGCTACATACATACTACATGCTACATACATACTACATATATACTACATGCATGCTACATACATACTACATGCTACATACATACCACATACATACTACATACCACATACATACTACATACATGCTACATACATACTACATACATACTACATGCATGCTACATACATACTACATACATACTACATGCTACATACATACCACATACATACTACATACATACTACATACATGCTACATACATACTACATATATACTACATGCATGCTACATACATACTACATACATACTACATGCTACATACATACCACATATATACTACATACATACAATACATTCATACAATACATACATAGACATACAGTACATATAACATAGAGTAACATACTAACCAATACTTGTCACATTGTTCCCCGAAGCCATTGTCTTTTCCGGAATAAATATTAACATAACAAACCACAAAAATACTCACCCACGATCCGAAGCAGTCCACGAGTGTGTCCCACGACGATCTTGGGTAGAGAACGGCAGCATCAGATGATGCTGCCGTTCTCTACGGGCTGCAGGAATCCAATGACGGAAGGTAGGTATCCTTCCGCACTGTATTCCTCCGCCACTTAAAAAAAAAAAAAAGTCCCTAGTCTCACTTTATGCCATTGCTGCGTGGGAAATTCCCACACAGCAATGGCATAAAGTGAGACTAGGGACTTTTTTTTTTTTAAGTGGCGGAGGAATACAGTGCGGAAGGATACCTACCTTCCGTCATTGGATTCCTGCAGCCCGTAGAGAACGGCAGCATCATCTGATGCTGCAGTTCTCTACCCAAGATCGTCGTGGGACACACTCGCGGACTGCTTCGGATCGTGGGTGAGTATTTTTGTGGTTTGTTATGTTAATATTTATTCCGGAAAAGACAATGTGACAAGTATTGGTAAGTATGTTACTCTATGTTATATGTACTGTATGTCTATGTATGTATTGTATGAATGTATTGTATGTATGTAGTATATATGTGGTATGTATGTAGCATGTAGTATGTATGTAGTATGTATGTAGCATGCATGTAGCATGCAGTATGTATGTAGCATGCATGTAGTATATATGTAGTATGTATGTAGCATGCATGTAGTATATATGTAGTATGTATGTAGCATGTATGTAGTATGTATGTAGTATGTATGTGGTATGTATGTAGCATGTAGTATGTATGTAGCATGCATGTAGCATGCATGTAGTATGTATGTAGCATGCATGTAGTATGTATGTAGCATGCATGTAGTATGTATGTAGTATGTATGTAGTATGTATGTAGCATGTAGCATGTATGTAGTATGTATGTGGTATGTATGTAGCATGTAGTATGTATGTAGTATGTATGTAGCATGCATGTAGCATGCAGTATGTATGTAGCATGCATGTAGTATATATGTAGTATGTATGTAGCATGCATGTAGTATATATGTAGTATGTATGTAGCATGCATGTAGTATATATGTAGTATGTATGTAGCATGTATGTAGTATGTATGTAGTATGTATGTGGTATGTATGTAGCATGTAGTATGTATGTAGCATGCATGTAGTATGTATGTAGTATTTTTTTTTTTTTTTTAACATTTAACACATTAGCCGGATGATGGGACTACTACTGTCCCATCATTGGCTAATGTGTCAATCACTGTCATGGTAGCAGGCATCGCCAGATGGGACTTGTAGTCCCATCGGACGATGCTTGCACAGACCCCCGGACATCAGCACAGCCCCCCGGCAGGCCGGCACAGCCCCCCGGCAGGCCGGTACAGACCCCCACAGGGTGCACAGACCACCGGCAGGCCGGCACAGCCCCCCGGCAGGCCGGTACAGACCCCCACAGGGTGCACAGACCACCGGCAGGCCGGCACAGCCCCCCAGCAGGCCGGTACCGACCCCGGGCAGTCCACACAGCCCCCCGGCAGGCCGGCAGAGACCCCCGGAAGGCCCGAAATGACGGCGCATCATGATGCGCACACACCGCGCATCATGATGACGTCAGGCCGTCAATCAACTTTGAACTTCCGATTCCGATGCCGAATTCCGATATTGAAAAAATATTGGAAGTCGGTATCGGAATTCCGATACTTGCGGTATCGGAATGCTCAACACTAATCAGGAGTATGGATTTTGGGTTCAACAGCAGATGATTGAGCGAGATAGGCAGAAATTCCCCGCACTTCAGCAGCGAGCTGCTCAACACGATCAGACAATTGCTTTATCTCCATTAAAGAAAAAAAAAATCCTCCTACGGCCCCAGAGAAAAAGAGGAAAAAAATATATTAAAAAATTCTGACACCTTTTTTTTTTTACAATTCTTTCCTTCTTTTGAGTACCCTAGAGTCTGCGGTTTGGCTGGTGATTCTGTTATGATTGGGTCACCGAGGAGGAGAGCAAGCCCAAGCTAAGCCACAGAAAACCAGAGAGGTTGGTAACTAAGCAGATTGCAGACCCCTGATCCTATCCACACAACTAGCAGTAGCCGTGGAGCGTGCCTATGATGATCCTAGATGCCTCGGCACAGCCGGAGAGCTAACTAAGCCTAAAGCAAGAAAGGGGAAATCTAAACTGCCCCAGAGCAGACCCTGACTAGACAGGACAGGAAAGTAAAGACAATGTCTGCAATCGCGCAAAAAACCCTGCAAAAAGGTCCAACACGTCTGATGCAAAAATACTGAAGTCGCACGACTTCGCCCACTATATCAGCACTCATGTATATTCTGAAAGCAGAGCAAAAAGAGGCCAATCTAATAAGGGACAAAAACAAACTGGCACAAGCAGTAACATATGGATGGTGATTCAGCACAGCCCCAGCCAGAGCTGGCTGACTCACACAAAACGGAAATAGACAAAACCAGATGAAATGAGAACAGAATAGCAAAAGAACACTTAGCTGAGCATGCAGGGACTGAGCTGGAAACTAAGACCTCAGGAGGCAGGAAAAAATCACCAGCAGGGATAGAAGGAGTCGGTTGTCTTAAATCCAGTCTGAAACCCCAGATCTCCAATCGTCGTCCTCATTATCAGGTGACAAGCCTCTGTTAATCAGATCAGCTCCATTACCTCTAGTAACCACCAGAGGGAGCCCAGAAAGAGAACTCACAACCCCTCTGCAAAACCTAACCGACTCCACCACCTTCAGCAGTAACCAGAGGTAGGCCAGAAAGTGAATTCACAACAGTGAACATTTCTAATCGTGGAGTAGACTGTTGTGAGTTCATTTTCCCCTTCACCATTGAGGTCTGATGAACTCCCTCTTCTGGTGAAGGAAGGTAGTGAGGCTGATTACCAAGCACCTGAGCAGGATGATGATGACTGGGTGACTGGAATTGCTGACTGGATATAAGGCAGCCGATGCCCTTCTGCCTTGCTGGTGATTTCTCAGAGGGATTCTAGGAGACCAGTCTGATTCCTGCTCCTCAAAAGCAAAGTTTTCTGCTCTGCTTTTTGCATGTATGTTTTGGTTTTGTTTTGCCTTGTTTTTCTGGATTTCTGCCATTCCTGCTGGGGTGAGCTGAATTCCTTTTTGCTCTGTCTTCAGAAAATACCTGAGTACTGATATAGTCTTTTTGAAGCCTAGCGTCTTCAGGGCTTTTTTCCTTATCAGTCTGTTGGCTCTTGTTTTGATAGGGTTTTGGCGGATTGCAGACAGCAGCTTTTCTGTCCTGTCCTATTTAGTTAGCTTGGGCCCCATCATTTGCTCAGCCTATCTTTCTATCTGTGTGAGTGTTTTTTCATCTTGCTTCACCGTCATTATATGTTGGGGGCTGCCTATTGCTTTGGGGTCTGCTCTGGGGTAGTTTAGATTTCCCTTTCTGTCTTTAGGCTATTTAGTTCTCCGGCTGTGATCGAGGGGTCTAGGGCACCGTAGGAACCCCCCACGGCTACTGCTAGTTGTTGTTGATAGGTTCAGGAGTCTGCAATCCGATAGCTGCCAACTTCTCTGGTTTTCTGGACTTAGCTAGTATTTCTGTTTTTGCCTCCTACGGTGACTCATTCATAACAGAATCACCAGCCATACCGCAGATCCTAGGGTACTCAATAGCAGGAAAGAATTGTAAAAAAGAGAAAAAAAAAAAGTGTGCATATTTTTTCCTCTATATCTCTGAGGCCGTAGGGGGAATTTTTTTTTCTCTCAATGGAGATAAAGCAATTGTCTGATCATGTGGAGCAGCTCGCTGCGGAAGTGCGGGGAATTTCTGCCTACCTTGTTCATTCACATGCTGCTGAACCAAAGATCCCTACTCCTGACGTGTTTTTTGGGGATCGGTCTAAATTTTGGAATTTCAAAAATAATTGTAAATTATTTTTTGCCTTAAAGCCTAACTCGTCAGGGAGCTCCGTGCAGCGGGTTAAAATTGTCATCTCTTTGCTGCGTGGCGATCCCCAGGATTGGGCGTTTTCTTTGAAACCAGATGATCCTATTCTGACTAATGTGAACGCATTTTTTCAAGCCTTGGGGTTGTTGTATGACGAACCTAATGCTATTGATCAGGCTGAAAAGACCCTGTTGGCATTGAGCCAGGGTCGAGATTCTGCAGAATTGTACTGTAAAAAATTCCGAAAGTGGGCGGTCCTTACTACCTGGAATGATAATGCCTTGGCAGCTCTCTTTCGGAAGAGTTTGTCAGAAGCCGTAAAAGATACTATGGTGGGATTTCCTGTTCCCTTTGGTCTTGACGATTCTATGTCATTAGCCATTCAGGTTGATCGGTGTTTACGTGAATGCAGGACTGCACGAGAGGTGTTGCCACCTGTTGAACAAGTGTCTGAACCTATGTAATGTGATAGAGTTTTTATCCAGGGAGCAACGTCAGGAGTTCAGAAGGCGTAATAAGCTGTGTTTTTTTTGTGGAGATGCCTCGCATATTATTTCTGTCTGTCCTAAACGAGAGAAACGTTTTGCACACACGTTTTCTGTGGGTGGTGTTCAACCTAAGTTTCTTCTGGCAATTACTCTGATCTGCTCCCTGCCCACATTTTCCGCCAAGGCTTTTGTGGATTCGGGAGCAGCCCTGAACCTAATGGACTTGGATTTTGCTAAACGTTGTGGATTTCCGATCACACCTCTGCAGACGCCTATCCCTTTGAGGGGGATTGATGCTACTCCTTTGGCGAAAAATAAACCTCAGTTTTGGACCCAGGTGGTAATGCGGGTCGCCCCAGACCATCAAGAAAATTGCAGATTTTTGGTGTTGCATAATTTGCATGATACCATTGTTCTGGGGTTTCCCTGGTTGCAAATTCATAATCCAGTTTTGGATTGGAAATCTGTGTCTGTGGTGAGTTGGGGATGTCGGTGTGCCCTTAGTGAGGCTCCGTTTTTTTCCATCTCTCCTCAGTCGCATGATGTTCCTGACTATTTGGCGGACTTTTATGATGTATAAAAGTGAGAATGAGTCTGCGTCTTTGCATCCTCATAGGAGTTATGACTGTGCAATTGAACTGAGCCCGGGGTGTAAATTTCCCAAGGGTCGGCTCTTCAATTTATCTGTACCCGAGCACGAGGCTATGCGATCCTATATTAAGGAGGCGTTGGAGAAGGGTCATATTAGACCATCCTCTTCACCCTTAGGTGCCGTTTTTTTTTTCGTGGCCAAAAAGGATGGTTCATTAAGGCCTTGTATTGATTATCGTGCCCTCAACAAAATTACTATTAAATATCAGTATCCGTTACCCCTGATTTCGGATCTATTCTCCAGAGTTAAAGGTGCTTGCTGGTTTACAAAGCTTGACCTCAGGGGGGCGTATAATCTTATCCGTATTAAGCACGAGGATGAATGGAAGACGGCGTTTAATGCTCTGGAGGGACATTTTGAGTACCTGGTGATGCCTTTTGGGCTCACTAATGCCCCTTCTGTCTTCCAGTGCTTCATGAACGACATTTTCCGGGACTTTGTGGATACATTTTTGATTATCTATCTGGATGATATTTTGATCTTCTCCAAGGATTGGGATTCTCATGTGGAACATGTTCGGACTGTGTTCCGGATCTTGAGGGAGAATTCCCTGTATGTCAAAGGATCGAAATGCCTTTTTGGAGTACAGAGGATTTCATTTTTGGGATTTATTTGGTCTCCGTCAACTATTGAAATGGACCCGGACAAGGAACAGGCCATTTATGATTGGGTTCAGCCCACTTCTTTGAAGGCCCTCCAGAAGTTTTTGGGTTTTGCTAATTTTTATCGTAAATTTATAGCAAAATTTTCTAGTATTGCCAAGCCATTGACTGATCTGACTAAGAAGGGTGCTGATGTGTTGAATTGGTCTCCGGAGGCTGTTTCTTCCTTTCAGGAGCTGAAGCGAAGATTCACTTCTGCCCCGGTTTTGCGGCAACCTGATGTCTCACTCCCGTTCCAGGTAGAGGTGGACGCTTCTGAGATTGGTGCAGGAGCTGTTTTGTCCCAAAAGGATCCTGTAACATCTAAAATGAATCCCTGTGCTTTCTTTTCCCGAAAGTTCCATCTGAACGTAACTATGATGTGGGGAATCGGGAACTGTTAGCCATGAAAGGGGCATTTGAGGAGTGGAGACACTGGTTGGAGGGAGCTAAACATCAAGACGTGGTCCTCACTGACCACAAGAATTTGATTTACCTGGAGTCGGCCAAATGCTTGAACCCTAGACAGGCTAGGTGGGCCTTGTTTTTTACACGTTTTGATTTTGTGGTCTCTTTTCTTCCTGGCACTAAGAATGTCAAGGCTGACGCTCTCTCTAGGAGCTTCTTTGCTGATTCTCCTGTGGTGACCAAGCCTGCTACCATCTTAGGCGAAGGGGTAGTTCTTTCTGCCATCTCGCCCGATTTGAGACGTGCTCTGGAAGAGTTCCAGGAGGACAAACCTGAGCGTTGTCCCAGTGGAAAGTTGTATGTTCCTGACCAGTGGAAGAAGAGAGTGATGTCTGAAGTTCATTGCTCTGCATTGGCTGGTCATCCAGGTATTTTTGGTACTAGAGATCTGGTGAGTCGGTCTTTTTGGTGGCCCGCCTTGTCTCGTGATGTCAGGAATTTTGTGCAGTCCTGTGGGACTTGCTCCCGGTCTAAACCTTGTTCTCGCTCTTGTGGGTTGTTGATGCCTTTGCCGGTCCCCAGGAGGCCATGGACCCATATTTCAATGGATTTCATCTCTGAAATGCCTGTCTCTCAGAGAATGACTGTTATTTGGGTGATTTGTGATAGGTTCTCTAAGATGGTTCATCTTGTACCACTCCCTAAGTTGCCATCTTCCTCTGAGTTGGTGCCCCTGTTTTTGCAACAGGTGGTTCGCTTGCACGGGATTCCTGAGAACATTGTATCTGACAGAGGAGTTCAGTTTGTGTCTAGATTTTGGAGGACTTTCTGTTCCAAGCTGGGAATTCAGTTGTCCTTCTCCTCTCCTTTTCACCCTCAGACCAATGGGCAGACGGAGAGAACAAACCAGACCTTGGAGTCGTATTTGAGATGTTTTATTTCCGCTGATCAGGATGATTGGGTTTCATTTTTGCCCTTGGCCGAATTTGCTTTAAATAATAGAGCTAGTTGTGCCACTTTGATGTCACCTTTTTTTGTAACTTTGGGTTTCATCCTCGATTTTCTTCAGGGCAGGTGGAGCCTTCTGCCTGCCCAGGTGTTGACACTGTGGTGGAGAGAATGCACCAGATCTGGGACCAAGTGGTGGATAAGTTATCTCTCTCCCAGGAAAAGGCCCAGCGGTTTTCCAACCGACATAGGACCATTGGTCCGCAGTTTAAGGTTGGTGATATGGTTTGGTTATCATCAAAAAATATCGCTATGAAGGTGGCTTCTCCTAAGTTTAAGCCTAGATTTATTGGGCCTTACAAGATTTTGGAGATTATTAATCCGGTCTCTTTTCGTTTGGCTCTTCCTGTCACATTTAAAATCCATAATGTGTTTCATAAGTCCTTGTTGAAGAGGTTTGTTGAACCAGTTGTTCCTGGGGTGGCACCTCCGGACCCTGTATTGGTTGAAGGTAACATGGAATATGAGGTAGAGAAGATACTGGATTCCTGTCTGGCTAGATGGAGACTCCAGTATTTGGTTAAGTGGAAGGGTTATGGTCAGGAGGATAATTCCTGGGTCTCTGCCTCTGATATTCATGCCAAAAGATTGGTGCGTGCCTTTCATCGGGCTCACCCTGATCGCCCTGGTGGCGTGGATGAGGGTTCGGTGACCCCTCCTCAAGGGGGAGGTACTGTTGTGAGTTCATTTTCCCCTTCACCATTGAGGTCTGATGAACTCCCTCTTCTGGTGAAGGAAGGTAGTGAGGCTGATTACCAAGCACCTGAGCAGGATGATGATGACTGGGTGACTGGAATTGCTGACTGGATATAAGGCAGCCGACGCCCTTTTGCCTTGCTGGTGATTTCTCAGAGGGATTCTAGGAGGCCAGTCTGATTCCTGCTCCTCAAAAGCTAAGTTTTCTGCTCTGCTTTTTGCATTTGTGTTTTGGTTTTGTTTTGCCTTGTTTTTCTGGATTTCTGCCATTCCCTGCTGGGTTGAGCTGAATTCCTTTTTGCTCTGTCTTCAGAAAATACCTGAGTACTGATATAGTCTTTTTGAAGCCTAGCGTCTTCAGGGCTTTTTTCCCTATCAGTCTGTTGGCTCTTGTTTTGATAGGGTTTTGGCTGATTGCAGACAGCAGCTTTTCTATCCTGTCCTATTTAGTTAGCTTGGGCCCCATCATTTGCTCAGCCTATCTTTCTATCTGTGTGAGTGTTTTTTCATCTTGCTTCACCGTCATTATATGTTGGGGGCTGCCTATTGCTTTGGGGTCTGCTCTGGGGCAGTTTAGATTTCCCTTTCTGTCTTTAGGCTATTTAGTTCTCCGGCTGTGATCGAGGGGTCTATGGCACCGTAGAAACCCCCACGGCTACTGCTAGTTGTTGTTGATAGGTTCAGGGGTCTGCAATCCGATAGCTGCCAACTTCTCTGGTTTTTTGGACTTAGCTAGTATTTCTGTTTTTGCCTCCTACGGTGACTCATTCATAACAGTAGACAAGGCGGTGTAAGGAGACTTATAGGCCATGCAATGCTCATCTGGAAATTTTAATATGCAAGTAGAAGAAGAGAATTTGATCTCTAGCATCACGTATTGGTAATAGCTACCCTAAAAGTCAATATCGACCCTTTAATGAGCCTTGACACATGACTTAGAGTTAGAAGCCAAGTCAGAAGCTCCATTTGCAGACATGTGCTCTGGGATATTTCAGCCTCATTGTTCTTTAAAGGCCCGACACTATCAATTTTAATCTTTTTACTGTTTATATAATTAAAGAATAGTTTGGGGTTTGTTTTACTTTCCTTAGCAATGAGTCTCTCAGTTTCCACTTTTGCTAAATGTACAGTCATATGTAAAAGTTTGGGCACCCCTATTAATGTTAACCTTTTTTCTTTATAACAATTTTGGTTTTTGCAATAGCTATTTCAGTTTCATATATCTAATAACTGATGGACTCAGTTATATTTCTGGATTCAAATGAGGTTTATTGTACTAACAGAAAATGTGCAATCTGCATTTAAACAAAATTTCACTGGTGCAAAAGTATGGGCACCCTTATCATTTTCTTGATTTGAACACTCCTAACTACTTTTTACTGACTTCCTGAAGCACTAAATTGGTTTTGTAACCTCATTGAGCTTTGAACTTCATAGCCAGGTGTATCAAATCATGAGAAAAGGTATTTAAAGTGGCCACTTGCAAGTAGTTCTCCTATTTGATTCTCCAATGAAGAGTGGCACCATGGGCTCCTCAAAACAACTCTCAAATGATCTGAAAACAAAGATTATTCAACATAGCTTTTCAGGGGAAGGATACAAAAAGTTGTCTCAGAGATTTAACCTGTCAGTTTCCACTGTGAGGAACATAGTAAGGAAATGGAAGAACACAGGTACAGTTCTTGTTAAGCCCAGAAGTGGCAGGCCAAGAAAAATATCAGAAAGGCAGAGAAGAAGAATGGTGAGAACAGTCAAGGACAATCCACAGACCACCTCCAAAGACCTGCAGCATCATCTTGCTGCAGATGGTGTCACTGTGCATCGGTCAACAATACAGCGCATGCATAACGCCTTTTTGTATGACCAAACAACTCAATCTTTGTTTCATCAGTCCACAGGACCTTCTTCCAAAATGTAACTGGCTTGTCCAAATGTGCGTTTGCATACCTCAGGCGACTCTGTTTGTGGCGTGCTTGCAGAAACGGCTTCTTTCGCATCACTCTCCCATACAGCTTCTCCTTGTGCAAAGTGCGCTGTATTGATGACCGATGCACAGTGACACCATCTGCAGCAAGATGATGCCGCAGGTCTTTGGAGGTGGTCTGTGGATTGTCCTTGACTGTTCTCACCATTCTTCTTCTCTGCCTTTCTGATATTTTTCTTGGCCTGCCACTTCTGGGCTTAACAAGAACTGTACCTGTGTTCTTCCATTTCCTTACTATGTTCCTCACAGTGGAAACTGACAGGTTAAATCTCTAAGACAACTTTTTGTATCCTTCCCCTGAAAAGCTATGTTGAATAATCTTTGTTTTCAGATCATTTGAGAGTTGTTTTGAGGAGCCCATGATGCCACTCTTCATTGGAGAATCAAATAGGAGAACTACTTGCAAGTGGCCACTTTAAATACCTTTTCTCATGATTTGATACACCTGGCTATGAAGTTCAAAGCTCAATGAGGTTACAAAACCAATTTAGTGCTTCAGGAAGTCAGTAAAAAGTAGTTAGGAGTGTTCAAATCAACAAAATGATAAGGGTGCCCATACTTTTGCACCAGTCAAATTTTGTTTAAATGCAGATTGCACATTTTCTGTTAGTACAATAAACCTCATTTGAATCCAGAAATATAACTGAGTCCATCAGTTATTAGATATATGAAACTGAAATAGCTGTTGCAAAAACCAAAATTGTTATAAAGAAAAAAGGTTAACATTAATAGGGGTGCCCAAACTTTTACATATGACTGTATTTGTTTTTTTACACATTTTATTTTTTTCTCTATAACTTTTTAATGCTTTTTCATTGCCTTCTTGTTTTAGCTTCCTAAATGCCTTGTTCTTGTTATTTATTGCCCTTTTTACATCCTTATTTAGCCACATTGGTGTTCTCCTGTTCCTAGCCCTTTTATTTCTGTACGGTATGGCTAGCTCGCATAGAGTGTTTAAAACTGATTTAAATATTTACCATTTATTTTCTGTGCTCCTATTTTTGAGGACATTGTCCCAATCAATTTGGCGAAGGTCCTCTCTAAGTTGATCAAACTTTGCTTTCATGAAATTCAGCGTTTTCGTAACCCCCTTCCAGGGCACCTTACTGAAGGACAAGTGGAATTGTATTATATTGTGGTCACTGTTCCCTAGGTGCCTATCGACTCTTCTGTTATTCTATCTGGCCTGTTGCTTAATATTAAGTCCAGAAGGGCTGTCCCTCTAGTTGGACCCTGCACAAGTGGTGACAGATAATTATCCTTGGTTACTGACAGAAATTGGTTTCCTTTCTGAGATACGCAGGTTTCAGTTTCCCAGTCTATGTCGGGGTAGTTGAAGTCCCCCATAATAATCACCTCATTGTGATTTGCTGCTTTGTCTATTTGTTTCAATAATACATTTTCAGTGGTTTCTGTTATATTTGGTGGCTTATAACAAACCCCTATGAGGATTTTATTACTGTTCTCTCCTTGTATCTCCACCCATAGAGACTCCACCTCCATTTCCCTCTTGTATATCTTCTCTTAGTGTGGGCTTTAAAGTGGACTTTATATATAGACAGACTCCACCCCCTTTCCTTTTTTTACGATCCCTCCTAAACAAATCATATCTTTGCAAGTTAGCCACCCAGTCATAGCTGTCGTCTAACCATGTCTCAGCTATTGCTACTATGTCGTATTTTTCCTCATACATTACCAACTCCAGATCTTCAATCTTATTGGTTAGGCTTCTTGCATTGGTCAGCATGCAGGAAAAAAGTTTTGTTTCATTTTTCTTAGCTTTCTTCTGAGTACCCTGTCTTGGATCCTCTTTACCACATCTAATATCCTTGATTAGTTTGTCCTTCTGCTGCATGTTCTTGTCTGCTGTTTTTCCTCCCATCCCCTCTTCTTCTAGTTTAAAGCCCTCCTGATGAGTGTGGCAAGTCTTCTGGTGAATGTGTGTTTCCTAGGTTTTGTGAGGTGTATCCCATCTCTTGCGAGAAGTCCATCGTAGAGGTAATTCACGCCATGGTCCAAGAATCCAAATCCTTGCTGCCTGCACCACCGTCGTAGCCAGTTGTTCACCTCTAGTATCCTATTCCATCTTCTGATGCCATGGCCATTGACTGGGAGGATTAATGAGAAAACAACCTGTACGTTCCATTCCTTTATTTTCTTCCCCAGAATTTCAAAGTCTTCGCACATGGAGAGCGATGTGGGAAAAGCAAATGTTTTAAATACTTTTTTCTCAACAGTGTTCACACAGGAAAAGGATTTGCCAGGGGAAATGCAGAGTGATAATGTAAACTCCCCATTAAGTATTACCTGCCTAACCCAGGAAGAAGTGCATAACCGCCTTAGTAAGATTAAAATTGACAAATCACCAGGTCCTGATGGCATTCACCCTCTGGTATTAAGGGAGTTAAGTAATGTGAAAGACAGGCCTCTAATCTTTATATTTAAAGACTCTATAGAACCAGGGTCTGTTCTTTTGGATTGGCGGCAAGCAAATGTGGTACCAATATTCAAAAAGGGGTGTAAAAGGGAACCTGGAAACTATAGGCTGGTAAGCTTAACATCTGTTGTGGGTAAAATTTTTGAAGGGTTTCTAAGGGATATCTTTATGGAATATCTCAATGTTAATAAATGTTTAACTCCATATCAACATGGATTTATGAAGGATCGCTCCTGTCAAACTAACCTGATCAGCTTCTATGAGGATGTAAGCTCTCAAATGGACCAAGGAGAATCATTGGATGTCATTTATCTCGGCTTCTCTAAAGCATTTGACACTGTCCCTCATAAAAGATTGGTAAGTAAGATGAGAAAGCTTGGACTAGGGGAAAATGTGTGTAGATGGGTAGGTAGCTGGCTTAGTGATAGAAAACAAAGAGTGGTTATTAATGGTGCATACTCAGATTGGGCCAGGGTTACTAGTGGGGTACCACAGGGTTCTGTGTTGGGCCCCCTACTATTTAATATATTTATTAATAATCTAGTGGATGGCTTACACAGTAAAATATAAGTATTTGCAGATGATACAAACTATGTAAGGTAGTTAACACAAAGGAGCACAGTTTGCAACTACAGACAGATTTGAGTAAATTGGAGAATTGGGCTGAAAAATGGCAAATGAGGTTTAACACAGATAAGTGTAAGGTTATGCACATGGGAAGGAGAAACAAATGCTATAATTACTTACTAAATGGGAAACTGCTGGGGAAATCAGACATGGAAAGAGACTTAGGCATCTTAGTCAATAAGAAGCTAAATTGGAGTGCCCAGTGTCAGGCAGCCACCACCAAAGCAAATAGGGTCATGGGATGCATTAGAAGAGGTCTTGGGACATGAGATGAAAACATAATTCTGTGCAATTTTGGACGCCGGTGCTCAAGAAAGACATTACTGAACTTGAAAGGGTTCAAAGGTGAGCTACTAAAATGATAAATGGAGTTGGTTCACTACAATACCCAGAAAGGTTATCAAAATTAGGTCTATTTACTCTAGAAAAGAGAAGACTTAGGGGAGACTTAATATATGTACAAGTATATCAGAGGGCAATACAGAGATCTCTCCAATGAACTGTTTGTACCAAGGACTGTGACAAGAACAAGGGGGCATTCTCTTCGTTTGGAGGAAAGACAATTTCTGCACCTGCATAGAAGAGGGTTCTTCACGGTAAGAGCAGTGAGGCTCTGGAATTCTCTTCCTGAGGAAGTGGTGATGGCCAACTCACTGAATGAATTTAAGAAAGGAATGGATGCTTTTCTTGTAACAGTATAGAAGGTTACGAATAACATAATATTATAGGTAGATGGTTGACCCAGCTTAGGGGAAGGAATTTTTTTCCCTATGGAGAAAATTGGCTTCTACTCTGTGGGTTTTTTGCCTTTCCCAGGATCAACAATCCAGAACAGCTGCACTAAAAATAGGCTGAACTAGATGGACATAAGGTCTTCCTTCAGCCTTCAAAACTATGTTACTATGTATTGCCCCCTCCTCATTGCAAAGCAGGAGATCTGTCTGGAGGTCTAAGGGAGACCATTTCTCCTTGTGGAGAGTGTCTGGAAATTTACATATGCAAATAGCCTTTTCAGAGAGCAAGAGAATTTGATCTTTAGCACCACCTATTGCATGTAGCAATCCTAAAAGTCAATAGCGATCCACTAACAAGGGTTGCCACTTGACTTGGGATAAAAAGCCAAATCAGAATGTCCATTAGCAGACACATTTCGGGGTGTTGCTCCTTCTCAGTGCAAACAGGAGATCTACCTGAGCTCTAAGGGGGAATTTTTTTTCCTTGCAGAGAGTGCCAAGTTGGTGTATGGAGACTTATAGGCCATGGAATAGTCCACAAGAAGAAACATTCCACCTTAAAGTCTCAGGTAGGCCCCTCATACAGTCAAATCTGATCTCTTGCTTTGCACTGATGAGGGGTAACCCCTGAAACATGTGTTTGCAATTGGAGATTCTGGTTTGGCTTCTTATCCTAAGTCATGTGGGAAGACTCGTTAAAGGATCGATATTGACTTTTAGGATTGTTACATCCAATAGGTGGTGCTAGAGATCAACTTATCTTCCTCTTAGAAGAGGTTATTAGCATAGTATGGTAACGCCGCATTAAAATATGTCCAAGCGCCTTTTATATACATTTGTCACGTCCAGGATTCTCTTCTTGATAACATCAATACTTTGGGAATTTGCCGACAGGAACAGAGATCACCATAATTGTGGGCTCCCTGCCATTTACAGTATGTGATCATGTTTGATCACCACGTTCAAGGGATTTCCTGTGAGGATCATAGTTGTCTCTGATCTTGTGCATACCATGAGATAAGCCTGGGGGCATACAGTACGTTAGGTCTTGAAACTAAGTACATTGTGAAACTAAGTACATTGTGACATAACTCCACGTGTATGCCAATAGGACTGATGAAAGCTCAATTAAAGCTGTTTTTCAATTGGAGGAGGGAGCTGGACAGGTTTGGTCAGCACCAGGGATATTAATGAATATATTGCGAGTTTTACTGTATCATATATAATATAATAATAATAATTTTTATTTATATAGCGCCAACATATTCCGCAGCACTTTACAATTAAGCGGGGACATGTACAGACAATAAATTCAATACAAGTTAAGACAATTCAAACAGTGACATTAGGAGTGAGGTCCCTGCTCGCAAGCTTACAATCTACAAGGAAATGGGGGGACACAGTGAAAAAGCCCCAGTGGTTACTGTGATAATTGCAAGATAGTTAGGATGCTTTGGTGGGCACACAGACTCTAGGTGTTGGTGCAGCATGCAGAAAAACGTGTGGAATGAGGATTTGACATGCTTGAGATCACAGGAAGACAGGTACATTGAGGCCACAGGCAAGTCTGAAGCAGCAATCAAGGGATGCAGAGAAATCACAGGTGTAACACAGCAATTAAACAACAGCACAGTAGCCCACTGAGTGGTAAATCAAGGAGATGTATGGCAGACCTATGCTGAAGGGATGCAGGGTCGCAAAGGTCCAGCAAGGTGAGTACAATAGGAGCTGAAGGTGAAACACATCAAACAAACTGAACACACAAGTCTCAATCCTAAGCCACAGGTGTGTGTCTTAGCGTGCCTTAAATAGTGTCAACACTAAAGCTCCCGTTACACATAGCGATATCGCTAGCAATATCGCTGTAACGTCACCGATTTTGTGACGTAGCAGCAATATTGCTAGCGATATCGCTATGTCTGATACCTACCTCCGGCCGGCTCCCCCGCTGCTCATCGCTTCCTGCTGGGCTTCCTGTGGCGCCGATGAGCGACGCGTGGATGCGGGCGGTAGGACGTCAGGATCGCCTCGTCTGACAGGTAAGTAACGACCCCCGACCCCTGCTATGTCACTGGTGAGATCTGCCTGTGTGGCAGCTCACTAGCGACCAATTAGCGATGCACCAGCGATCCATATCGTTGTCGCGATCGCTGGTGCATCGCTAAGTGTAAGGGTACCCTAAGACACAAGTGTGTATCTTAGTGGGCCTTAAATAGGTCTAAGGAGATAAGGTCATTGAGCAATACTGGGCAACTTCCAAACCCGACGTGGAGCACAACACAGAGCAGCTTATTCAGAGGAAGGAAGCAGAACCCAGGATATCTGGGACAGGTGTGTAACAAAGATTACCAATTGTAATATTTTTATAAAGATTGTGATATGAGAGGAAAAAATATTCCAGATTGCTAACATTTTTTTAATATACATGTAACAGAAAAACACGATTTAAGCAGTATGTCCTTTTCTGCCTACATCCTCTTTAAATTAAAAAAATAAGTGAAACATCCTTTTTAAATACAATATACTTTGTATTTGCTCACCATTATTAGGAATCCCAGCTTGTAGTGAGTGAATGGAATGAAAAAATTCTCATATACATTTTTTTTTTTTTGCAGTTTTGCTTTTTCCTCTCCTTCCAAGATACATAATTTTTTTGTTTTACCCATCTACACAGCCTTATGAGGGCTTGGTTTTTTGCAGGACGAAATGTAGTTTTCAATAGCACTATTCATTTTACCATATAATGTACTGAAAAACAGGAAAAAAATCCAACTGCAATGAAATGGTGGAAAAAATGTAATTTTGCCATTGTTTTCTTTAGTATAGTTGTATATAGTTTTTGCAGTCATTATTGTGTAGTAAAATGATCTGGTGTTTATGTTGATTACAAACTTTTTATATTTTAGTGTTTAAAAAAATTCAGAAAATTGATTTGTGTTGGCGTTTTCTGAGACCTATAACTTTTTTTTATTCTTCCATTTGTGGAGTTGGGTGACGGTTTGTGTTTTCATGTTGTTGTTTTTTATCGGTAACATTTTGGGGCATGCATGACAGTTTGCTCACATTTTATTCCAATTTTGTTAGCATGACAAATTACACAAAATTTTTAATTCTTTCTTTTCGATTTTGTTCTCTTTATGGTGTTTTTTATCATTTGTGATTTATTTTTATATTTTCATAGATCAGGTATGTTACCATATATGTTTTTTTTCAATCTTTTAATTTTATTTTTAAAATTGGAAGACTCAAATTTTTTTAATTTGCAAAAAATATATATTTTAGTTCCTTTTTATTTGAGTTTTGATCCAACGAATGTTTCATTGCTTTTACTATAATTTGCAATGCTTTTTTTAGGATCACATTATATAGTAAAAATGACAATCTCCTTCGAAGCACAGTTACACGTGTGTCCTAAATTGGGAAGTGGCTCTGAACATGGTTTGACATAAGAAAAAAATTCTTGGAGTATTTTTATGAGGTTTTTCCTTCCGTCTTCTGGACACAGCATTGGATGCTCTGGGGGCATTGTCCCTGGAAATTACTAAAATCCTCTGAATATTTTTATTTTTTTCTTCTACATGAACATTTGCCCGGCCTAGGCCTTGATTTTCTGGCACCAAACATTTTTTCACACATAGTTCAGGAAACCACGTCAAGATGCAAAGGAGGAAACTTCGGGACAGAAACACCTGGGAAACTCCATGGGGAGAAAACAGGAATTTCCTCCTCAACAACACGAGTTCTAGGACAGGTCTGCATCCTAATGTAGGCTCTAGATATGGCAGAGATCATGTCATTTTATGGGTGATAGCGCGACACATTTTGCCCAATGCCACCAGTTTGGACTGCGACATGTCACATATCCACAATAATGACAGTTCTGCAGGGAGGATTAGTAAGTGTTGCCGAGGTCAGAGTTTATATGAATTCCTGTTAATACCAAGCAGCATTTCCTTCAGGAAACCTTGACATATTTGTTATTTCCGATGTTTTTGCGCTAAGAATAAAATGTGAGAGTGAGCCAAGAGCAGCAAGATCTGCAGGTGGATGTTTGCTTGGCGGGTCTACTATATGCAAGGTGCATCATAGAGTTACCGATTCTTACTGTATACTGTATGTAATGGTGGGATAAAAGGTCTTACTATTACTGACTATGGGGAACTGGACCAAAAGTTGGACCATTGGCAAGGTCAGAGGGCTTAGGAGTATTTTAGAATTTTTAGTTGAGTATCAACAGTCTAATATAATATTTTGTATACTCCTCACACAAGTATCATTTTGGTTGCTAACCCTTCCCAACATCCACCATATATGTAAGGCACATGTCAGGTGTATAGAGCGGACTCAGGAGGTGAGCATATACTATACATGCAAGGTGATGGCAGTGTTAAGCAGCCAGCATCTGCTGCAAATGGAGCTAGCTCCGATCGCTGCTGTTTAAGCTCTTAAATCTCGAACAGCCACATTTAGGGGCTGCTATCTCCCTGACTTCTGATTTGAACTTATCCAGCCCCCTCCATGATATGATTATAGGGTGGCAATAAGTTCCCTTTCCAGCCAAAGGCACCCATTGCCACCATCTTTGCACTCCTATCTGCTTATCCGTAGCTGAGATTCATAGGAGATTGGTAAATTTACCATACAGTATATTAGGCGATGATAGTGTAGTGTATTGGCGGTCAAAGCGATTGCAGTTTTTTTAAAACAAAGTTTTGAAAAATAAAAAAATAAATAAATTAAAGTTTCTAAGCAGCTCCTTTTTCCCCTCAAAAACAAAAATGAAAACAGACTACAGTTGCATGTAAAAGTTTGTGCACCCATGGTCAAAATTACTGTTATTGTGAACAGTTAAGCAAGTCGAAGATGAGATGATGTCTAAAAGGGCTAAAGTTAAAGATGACACATTTCCTTTGTATTTTACACAAAAAAATAAATATTTTTTTTCATCTTTTACATTTTAAGAATTACAAAAAGGAGAATGGGCCTATGCAAAAGTTTGGGTACCCTGCATGGTTAGTACCTAGTGGCATCCCCGTTTTCACAGCTTGTAAACGCTTTTTGTAGCCAGCCAAGAGTCGCTCAGTTCCTATTTGAGGAATTTTAATCCATTCTTCCTTGGAAAATTCTTCCAGTTCTGTGAGTTTCCTGGGTAGTCTTGCATTCACTGCTATTTTGAGGTCTAGCCACAGATTTTCAATGATGTTCAGATCAGGGGACAGTGAGGTCCATTGTAAAACATTCAACTTGTGCCTTTTGAGGTAGTCTATTGTGGATTTTGATGTGAGTTTAGGATCATTATCCATTTGTAGAAGCCATCCTCTTTTCAACTTCAGCTTTTTGCATCAAGGATTTGTTGAAATTTCATTGAATCCATTCTTTCCATGAAATTTTACCTGTGCCATTGGCTGCAACACAAACCCAAACCATCAGTGATCCATCCCATGGGTAATGGTTGGCAAGATGTTCTTTTCCTGAAATTAAGTGCCCCTGTTAACTGTCATTTCTTAATTACATTTCGAACTGAGGAAAGGGCAACTTTAAAATGGTTTGCAATCTTCTTATAGCCCTCTCATGCTTTGTGGGCCTGCACCCTTTTAATTTTCAGAGTGCTAGGCAGCTGCTTAGAAGAACCCATGGCTTCAGTTTTTTTGGCACAAGTGACAAGGTTAGAAGACGCTGGGTTTTTTAAAGCTGGGAAATTTGTATCGCCTGGTGTATCCTAACGATGATCGTGAACAATCATAACTCTAACAGGCTAGCTAAGGTCTGAAACCTCAGTCAAAGTTATCTGAACACCCAAATCGCCAAGGGTGCCCAAACTTTTGCATGGGCCCATTTTCCTTTTGGCAATTTTCAAAATGTATTCAGTATTGCCACATTCACTAAAGGTGAATCTATCAAAATTTAAAATGAAGGTATATGTCTGGTAAACGCTGTAAAGCCAAAGGAAATAAAATCAAAAGTCCAGAAATGCCGTTGTTTTCGTCATCGTAACTGCTAAAAAAAATCAAACAATCAAAGCATACAGTTCTATCAGTAAAAAAATAAAATAGTTTGGCTCTTGGAAGGAGAGGAACAAATGAATGTACAAAAAAGGAAAAGAGTCACCCAGTCGGGAATGGATTAAAGAGATCCAATTCTGATAAATAAATATATTAGGGAATTTTATTTTAATGATTTTTTTCTAATATACTAGTCTAGGCTCGACAAAATAAGTAACTATGCTATATGGGCATAAAGGACACCATTCTCTCCTGGTTTTCCTCCTATCTATCTGACCGCTCCTTTACTGTATCTTTCGCTTCCTCCTCCTCTCATCTTCCCCTTATTGTTGGGGTTCCTCAAGGATCGGTTCTAGGCCCCCTCCTCTTCTCCTTGTACACTGCCCCTATTGGTCAAACAATCAGTAGATTTGGGTTCCAGTACCATCTCTATGCTGATGACACCCAATTATACACTTCTTCTCCTGATATCACGCCTGCCTTCTTAGAAAACACCGGCGATTGTCTAAACGCTGTGTCTAACATCATGTCCTCACTATATCTGAAACTGAACCTGTCAAAGACTGAACTCCTTGTGTTTCCTCCCGCTACTAATGCACCTATACCCGACACTGCCATTTCCATGTGTGGTTCCACTATTACTCCCCAGCAACATGCCCGCTGTCTTCGAGTCATACTTGACTCTGAGCTTTCATTCACCCGCCACATCCAATCACTGGCTCGCTCTTCCTATCTGCATCTCAAAAACATTTCTAGAATTCGACCTTTTCTTACCTTTGACTCTGCAAAAACTCTTACTGTTTCTCTTATTCATTCTTGTCTGGACTATTATAACTCTCTTCTAATCGGTCTCCCTCTTACCAAACTTTCCCCCCTCCAATCTGTCTTGAATGCTGCAGCCAGGATCATATTCCTCGGCAATCGTTACACCGATGCCTCTACCTTGTGCCAGTCCTTACACTGGCTACCCATCCACTCCAGAATCCAGTACAAACTTATTGCCCTCACCCACAAAGCACTCCACGACTCAGCACCACCCTACATCTCCTCCCTTGTCTCAGTCTAAAACCCTACCCGTGCCCTCTGTTCTGCTGATGACCTGAGGTTAGCATCCTCGATAATCAGAACCTCCCACTCCCGTCTCCAAGACTATACACGTGCTGCGCCAATTCTTTGGAATGCACTTCCCAGGTCAATACGAGTAGTCCCCAATCCCTACAACTTTAAGCGTGCCCTGAAAACTCATTTATTCAGACTGGCCTACCGCCTCATCACATTAACCTAATCTATCCCTTTGTGGCACAGCCAAAAGTTTTACCATAATCAGGTTCCCCGTATTATGTTCCCACATGCTTTATGCATCTATTAGCCCTCTGTGTCTGTACTGTTACACACTTAACATTATGGCTGGTCCATACAATTAGGGCAACTGTTACCACCCACCTTTCATGTCTACCTCTTTCCTCATAGACTGTAAGCTTGCGAGCAGGGCTCTCATTCCTCTTGGTATCTGTTATGATCTATGTGATTATTGTTATGCTGTAATGTCTATTGTCTGTACAAGTCCCCTCTGAAATGTAAAGTGCTGCGGAATATGTTGGCGCTATAGAAATAAAATGTATTATTATTATATGAGGTAGCTTTAAGGGGTTCAATACATGCATCCATTTTCTTCAACATTTGAGCCCACAGCTCAGAAAGCACTACTATTCCAATAAATCCAGTACCACGATAGCCATTTTCTATCTCACCGACACAGAATCCTAGATTTGAATTGTATTAGCATAGCACCGCCTATTTTTAACCTTTAACCCTAATTCAAGCATTTTTTAGAAATTACAGATTGTAGCATTATTATATTCAGAAGGCACTGTATAGAGATTTTATATAAAGCAGGGACAGCTATCTTGGCGGAGAGTAAGTTGAAGTTGGAAGAAGTCATTGTGATGGTCTGAACCAGGTGAAGAAGAAAAGGAAGGATAATGACTCCAATGCGCAAAGAAATCATCCGAGTTACTGAATGTAATTGTTTTCCTTTCTTTTGCCTGTGTCTCATCAGCATAGTAAAATCCAAAGCTGTCCTTACATCCATACCTGTGTTCCTCTGCTTCTGTCTCCAGGCGGCACCCTCAACTTTGTGCTTAAGAAAAGCGAGTTGACAGACAGCTGAACTCTTTCCTACCAATGCATTGAGGTAGACGTAGGGGGTCCTTTACAACTTTTATTGATAGGCTCAGTGTAAAACTATAAGAAAAATGAAAGTTCACAGTACAAGGTATACAACATATCTTAAGTACATAGTATTATGCAGGGTACAGGACATTCACAGTGAAATTGCACAACATGGCGGTATTGTAAACATCTGTAATATCAAAAGACTACTTTGATATAAAACATATAGAACAGAGTAGCTATATAATGCAATATGGTGAGCTCTAATAAGGGGGAAATAACTCACCGACTGTGCTATGTGGAGGTAAACAACCAGATGGGCTGAAAATCAGGGAGAGGTAATCAGCATGTCCGCATCCATGAGGCCAAAATGGCTGCTGGGGAAGGCTAATGCAGAAGCTGATGGGAACTACGGAAGCCTTGATGAGCCTTAAATATTAAATTGCACAGTAAGAAAATGAAACAGAAAGTAAATTGTATTTAGAGCATTGTCAATAGATGGCGCTGTTGGATAAGTTATCACAATACCCCACAGTTCTAGACAAGCATAGCAAAACTGATTATATGCATTTGCATAAAGGCATGACAGGCCCTGCAACATCATTGAGAGTGACACATGGTGACAATGCAGGAGCTCTGTGTGACCTACTGGGACTTGTGATGCCATTCAGACAGGGAGCTTAGTGGTTAATTCTTGTACAAGGTCATCTCATTAATGCTTTGTGAGCCTTGGTTGTAGCTCACACTATATAAGCCCCTATTTCCCTGAGTTCTGTTGCCAGTTAGAAGCTATACATGACCCTGGTTCTGCCACTACAACTCTGCTATCCTAATCCTTTTTGTAATTCAGTTGCTGTCCTCGCATGGTTTTGATTTTTGCCTTTATCTGATAATTGTGACTTTTTCTTTGTGACATCTCTGGCTTTAACTCTTTTCTGCAAGCCTGCTCCATCGGCCAGCAGCCACTCCATGGACCCAACCCAGAGGGCCTCGTGTAAGTCCAGATCCCAGTACGGGGGTTAAGTGGTGAAAGCCAGGGTTCCTCTAGATCTTCCTAGACCGAGTGACTAAAGCTCTATTAAAAGCTGCAAGGCTACAATAAACAGTGCTACTTTACAGCAGTCTGCCATCTGTTTGGAAACTATGGTAGACATACACATGCAAATTAGACTCATTTAGCGGGGCTGATCAGCATGGTGACCTGCGGCATTTCAAACTACAAATCAGTGGCAGAAATCTAATAGGTTTCTAACTGTGATTCCTCTGCAAATACATTTCAGTTATCTCTTTGGTGTGAACTTACACTTAATTATTTGTCTTATTTATTACCATTTTGATTTTTTTTATTATTCTTACTACACTATTTTTTTCATTGCTATAATTGATACTATTATTATTTATAACAATACACAACTTCATTTTACTATGCAAAATGACAAAACGACACGAGTCCTGATTTATCCATATATTATTTCCTTCTTATTGCAATTTTATTTCTTGGGTGAGGCTGGAGAGAACTAGGAAGGTTGCCTGCTCAGCTCTTCCAAGAACAACTTCAATGTATTTTCAGACAGACGTTTTAATTCAGACTTTTTCCACACTCAGTGAGTCTTTGTAAATGCCAAAACCCAGCAAATTAAAAAGTGGAAGTGGCAGATTAGGAAATTTATTAGGCATTTTCAGCTATTTTCCATGTAGCTGCCAGTGACCACGAGTTCCAGGGACAATCTAAAGGCTTCAAGCCTTATTCCTGGAAATGTATGTTCCTGAAAATGATCCTATGGATCAAAAATAATCTCGACACTGTAGAATACATAAGACCATTCTCTATATACTACTTTCTACATAGGCCTACTTATAGTAAGGGTAAATGGGGCATTTCTCAAGGTTAGACCATTCTGGTCATTTTTTAATTCAAGGATAAAGCCAAGACCATTTTTTATTAAGATGCAAAGTGAAGCCTATTTTTTATTTTGGGAGTTTGCATTTTTTTGATAATGAGGGGGCACACTGTGAGCATTTTTTATTTAGAGATTATTGTGTGTATAACTACAGTACAATATTAAGAAGCCATAGTACGGAGGTTTGATGCAAAAGCAAGGCAAACAGTTGTAGAAATGAGGTAAAAATTGGGAGAAGTAATCATGATGGTCTGGACCAGGTGGAGAATAAAAGACAGGAAAATGACTCCAATCTATAAAGAAGTCATCTTCACCGAATGTTAATATTTTATTTTTCCTCTGTCTGTTTCTGATCATTAAAGTAAAATCCAAGCTCTGAACTTCATTTTCCTTAACAGTAGAAATCGGGGCTGTCAGTGGGTCTGCCCTCCTGCACATTTTATCAAGGGAAGCACTACTTTATCAAATTTAGGAAATGGTTCAAAGCATTTTGATCCTCAGGCCACTCACAATACAAAAGAAAAGAAAAGAAAATCCGCAGCACACCAGCTTGAAGGAATTGTCCATCTTTCAGGACCTTTTTATTTTACTTAAACGGATGTATTTTTGGCTAAAGACCATTTTTGCAGTTAGGTATCTTTGTGTCCCTTTACATTCAGCTTTAATGTGGCCTGCCGTCATATATAAGCTGAAAGGAACCCCGAAAAAGATATATAAAATAGTGACACACTACCCATCAGACAGTCATAGCGAGCTCACTGATTTCTTAGTTATTATTATTATTATTTATTTATACAGCACCATTGATTCCATGGTGCTGTACATGAGAAGGGGTTACATACAAATTACAGATATCACTTACAGTAAACAAACTAACAATGACAGACTGATACAGAGGGGAGAGGACCCTGCCCTTTCGGGCTTACATGCTACAGGAAGGAGACAGTAGGTTGGTGGGTTGCAGCAGTTCCGGTGTTGGTTGAGGTGATATCTCCGGTAGTGGTGAGAGAGAAGGAGGTAGCGGGGTCATTGCAGGCTGCAGGATTTCTTGAAAAGGTGGGTTTTCAGGTTCTGTCTGAAGGATCTGAATGTGGTTGATAGTCGGACTTGTTGGGGCAAAGAATTCCAGAGGATAGGGGCAATTTGGGAGAAGTCTTGGAGGCGGTTGGGTGAGGAGCGAATAAGTGTGGAGGAGAGAAGGAGGTCTTGGGAGGACCGGAGATTACGTGAGGGAAGGTATCGGGAGATTAGTTCAGCGACATATGGGGGAGACAGGTTATAGATGGCCTTGTAAGTCAGTATTAGTAAATTGAACTGGATACGCTGAGGGAATGGGAGCCAGTGAAGAGATTTGCAGAGGGGAGAAGTGGAGGAGTAGCGAGGAGACAGATGAATTAGTCGGGCAGCAGAGTTAAGGATGGACTGGAGAGGTGCGAGGGTGTTAGCAGGGAGACCACAGAAAAGGATGCTGCAGTAGTCGAGGCGGGAGATGATGAGGGCATGCACAAGCTTTTTAGTAGATTGAGGAAAGGACGGATTCTGGAAATATTTTTGAGCTGGAGGCGACAGGAGGTAGATCCCATCCCATTCAGCAGTCAGCAATAAACATAATGCAACGCAAAGGCTATAAAAGTAAACAGGTGCAGAATTCTTAATGTAAATCAATTACAAAAATTATTTTTAGCCAAAAAAGCTTAAAAATTTGACAACCCCAGATAACCCTTTTAAGTAAAAAAAAAAGCTGTTTTAATCACCAGCATACATGAGAATTTTCATCTATGATTGAAAAATATTTAGAATTGAGAGTCCTCAGTGGTTGATATTTTTCTATCTACTGGCTAACACGGTACAAAGATATACATCTTTCCTGTATCATCTATGATTGGTGATTGGAAAAGACCAGTCACAGCTGAAACGTTAAATGTGTATATGTGTACGGGTGAGGCTGCGTTCACACGATCAGTTATTTTCGCGTTTCCGCGGCGGTATTTACCGCACGTTTCTGCCGCGAAATCGCAAAAAATAAGCATCCCATGCAATCCTATGGGATTCCGCTTTGTTGTGCTAATGCTGCGTTTTTTTCCGCGGCGGAATCGCATCGCGGAAAAAAACGCAGCATGCTCATTAATTTTGCGGATCCGCGGCGATCCCGGACCCATAGGGTTGTATGGGATCGCATATAAACCGCATTTTTACATAAAACCAGCATATTTTTCGCGGTAAATACCGCATGCGGCCAGGAAATGTCATCTAGCCCATCCCATCATGCCCCATCATGCCATGCAAGGACCATCCCATACAGGAAGAAGGAAATCCCATAATCCTTTCCTTCTTCCTGTATCATGGCTGGCACTGCAGGCATGGAGTGGTACGACCGGATGGAGCTGAATGTCCCCTTCATGATAAGCGTGGTGAGTGTGTGTGTGTAGTGTCTGTGTATGTGTCAGTGTGTGGTGTATATGGCGTGGATGTGGTCTATGGGGCGTCTGTGAACGCTGCTGAGCCTGCTCTCTGGCATAGGCCGATAGGACTACTAGTCCCATCGGCCTATGTCTGTTCCCATACAGTAGTGCCAGCAGGCTCAGCGCGATGGGAGCAGTATTTCCCATTGCGCTGTTCCTACTGTGAATATTTTTTTATTTTCCCTGTCCCCCGCCAATATTTAATTTTAGGGCCCCCATTAATGCGCCTTTTTAATTCCTGCCTCCCCCCCATATATATATTTATTTATCATTTTTTCCCCCATCAGCCTTTATTTATTTTTTTTTTTAAAGTGTCAAATAATTTTTTTTCATTGGTGGCCAGTGGTTACCTGTGGAAAAAAATTATAATTACCTGTCCCCGACGTCGCCACCTAAAAAAAAAATAAAAATAAAAAACCCATACTCACCTCTTCTGCTAATTCCCCGAAGACCATGCTCAACCTAAATAAAATTGTAAAAAAACAAACCACAAAAATACCTACCCTCCGCAGCATCCCATAAAAACGAGTGTCCCACGAAGATCTAAAGTTTAGAGCAGCCACATAACATGTGGCCGCTCTAAACTCCCGACGCCGCTACAATGAGCGGGGCCGTAAAGCGCCCCGGCTCATTGTTTACCGACTTCACCCGAAGTCAGCTCGCGCTGCTCGGGTGAACTCGGGCGGTCCGGTCTGCGCATGCGCAGACTACCATGCTGTCCTGAGATGAACTCAGGACCATGGGAAAATTTCTCACACTCCTGGGCTGATCTCAGGTCAGCAATGAATGATTTTTTTTTTTTTTTTTTTTCTCTTTCTTCAATGGATGGATTGGGCGAGAAATAAACAATGGTCAAAAACAAGTTGTCTTATTTTCAATAAAAATGTTTAAAAATATTGTCTGTGTTAATTTTTTTAACCCTTCATTAATATATGGTTAATAATGGATCGGCGTCTGATTGACGCCTATCTGTTATTAACCCGGCTTAATGTCACATTCCAATTGCAATGTGACATTAACCCCTTATTACCCCATATGCCCCTGCACGATGGCTGTGGGAAGAGAGAGGGTTAAGTGCCATAAAAGGCGCATCTTACAGATGTGCCCTTTAATGGGGTGTCTGTCGGCAGATTTTTGTAGCCGGGGGGGGCCAAAAAAATGGTCCCTTCTTAGGCTATTTAAATCTGCCGTCACTCACCTGCTTTTCCCTCTCTGGTGTCTAAAATTGCGCGGGAGCCCACGCCAAATTTTTTCTTGATTATACACCGAAATTGAACCCCTAAATTAGAAAAAAACATTTAACACCATTAATAACCAACATAACATTGATGACTTCATGTCAACCATATTTTTAATTTTGTGTATATATTTTAAAATCAAGGGTCAGGCATTGGATTCGGTGTTAAATAAAAAAATATATTGTTTCTAGGGTAGCATTTCGTGCGCGTCCATGCGCATGCGTTCTGCATCCCTATGTTTAATTTTTTTCAGCATGGTGTTGCGCACATACCATTTTTTTTTTTTAATTTTGGTTTTTGAACAGTACGCCATGGCACAGCGTACGCAAACGGTATTATTTTTCCTCCGCCTCACCTGTGTTTTTCTTAAAAAAAAAAGGTCATTTGTGCGGCAAGAACACGCTGTAGCGTGGATTGCCATGCGCACGTCAGCTTTTTTAGTATCATGCCTGAACATGGTTATAGAATAGTATTAACTCATGCGTCTATAATAAAAAATCAAAGGCGCTACTGTGAAACTCACCTTAGCCATGGAGAATTGGTATGGTGTTTGGGAAAGCGTATAAGGCCTTCCTTGCCGTATCTTTTGTTATACAGGTGTCATACAGAGAGTGTGGGGTTTGTCATTGTGTTAGGCCTAGGTGTGGATATATATCTCTACATGTGTTGACCAAATTATAGAGATAAAACGGACTTTTGTATTTCACATTACTTTGAAATAACACGTATTAACACGGAATTTTCACTTTCCAGATAGAGAAACATCCTGAAATGTGGGACCGCGCCAGCGAGGCATACAAAGGAACATACAATAAAAGGGATGCTTGGCCAGCAATTGTGACGGAAATATATCCGCAGTGGCCTGACCTGCCAAGAGCTGGGAAAAAACAGATTAGTAAGTTAGTATTATGAGTACTAAGTTGGCCTGTAATTTTTGAAATTAAAGTAATGTTTTTATTTGATTTCATTGCAGTGGATGATGTTAAAAATCGTTGGCGCTCCATAACAGACAGGCTGGTAAAGTCTATGAAAACACCAAGCGGAAGTTCACCTCCTAGAAAGAAGGTTCCATTTGCAGATCTGCTGCAGTTTGTTTTAACCAGCAGGAATTTGCGGAGGTACATTGCGCTTTGATAACTGGGGTTGTATATGGCTGTTGTCAAAACAATGGATATACGCTGCCTCTAGATGATGACTGGACATTTGTAGTTGTTGTCGTAGGGCGGTGTGTCTCTTTGACAAAACAATGGGGGAATATTGATTTTTGGTAAGCAGAAGTTGAGACTCTGTTGAAAATAGACAAATGAAAACGTAAAAAAAATTAAAAAGTAGCACAAACGTACAAAATGGCCACATAAGATGGTAAAGATATAATGATCCTTGTTTTGGCTCCAAAATGCTCCATAGATTCTTCCCAAATATGCTAGGCCATAGACTATGTCCCCATATGCTGCTACCCATCTTTGATCACTTGCTTATATTCCGGGAGGTATACTTGATGCTCCAAAAAAGACCCTAAAATCGCATGTCATTCCCGAGTGTATCCATGATTTATTTATATATATTTATATTTCTGCTCAGTTATAAAGTTTGACTCTTGTTTTTTGGTGTATAATAATTTAGTTGTTCTTCCTTCTACAGAAGAGATGGAAATATCAGTCCCGGGACGTCAATGGACACTGAACAGAACAGCCCGGAACAGGGTCTGGCCGAGGAGGTGCAGTACATGTCTTCCTCTCCAGGTCCTCCGAATGACAGGCCCTCTTCAGCCATTTCCTCCACAGCATCCGAACCTTCTGGTTGTGATTCCTGTTTGGACACCAGTGTGTCCTCTGTCGTGGAGGAGGCGTCTGGCTCCACTGTTAACGCTACTGCATCTGCCGCTAGCAGTACCCCAGGTGGTGGTGTGTCAAGGCGCACTTGGATACGGGCAGGTTCTGGCCGTCCCGTGTCATCGACAAGGGCAGGCCAAAAAAAAGGGACAACAACTGAGACTTCCGCTAGTGCAATTCAACAACTCACTAGCAGAACCCTCAGTCTTATAGATAATGTCAGACATCAAGATGAACTAGACACTTTTGGGGTAAACATAGCCAGCCGCCTGAGGTCCATGACACGGGACCGTCAGAATTTAATAATGTCAGCTGTACATGTACTTATTATGTCTGTTGACACAGCCTCAATTCCACCACCTTCCAATGACATAATCACTGGGATTATGAACCTTTGTAATCCCCGCAGTGTGCCACCACCACCACCAGCAGCAGGTGCATCGCAGCGGTTTGGGCCCGCGCCATCCTTTCGTCCGGAACATCCAGATTCATTGGTTTATGGCCGCCCAAATCCATCACAAACTATTGGACAACATGGAAACTCTCCAATGAGTCAGGTGTTGTCTTAAAATCTATACCCCTCGTATAGCTACGATCCAGACTACCAACAATTTTGATGCTTGGTTAATCAATAAGTAATTAGTCTGGTCCAAAAACCTCCGTAGCCACCAGACACCTTGCCTGTCCTGTTGACAGGGTTACATTATTCCGACAATGTTTGTCGTTATGTTGTAGTATGTTTCATACTGTTTTTTTACTTGTGGTTTATACAAGTTTGTTACTGTTTATATAAAAAATAATGGTTTCAAGACTCTGTGTGTGTGTGTAAATATATTTTCAGTGCAAAAGACTACTCACTGTAATGAAGCAATAAACACTTGCATTTAGATGAGTCCTCTCCTCTACTAGATTGCCCAACGTGACATACTTTGTTTTTTAATTATATCACAAAAACAGTTGAAATTTTTGGTTAGTCATTCATACACCCACAACGGACAACGCAAACTTCAACAAAATCAGCTGTGGACCTAAACTCTACTCACAACACGCTGCATCCTCACTACTATTGGAGCTAACAGCTCAACCAACCACCGTACTGCTGTGACACCCCAAACTACTGCCTCTTTTGTGTACTGTAGTGATATTTGGTATGTTACCCCTTGTAAAGTAACGCACCATGGGCTATATGTTTAAATTAAAAGCAATTATAGTATATATGTTCTGAAAATTGAGTGTAGTGGAAAATGGTGGTGTGTAAAGAATCGATTTTCACAGAGACAAGATTACTGTTTAACAAGCGAAAATTTTATTAATTTTTAACATTTTGGCAAAAAATTTTGATCAACATAGAACTCTGTTGCTTGGGATCAATCATCATTTCTTCTCTCATGTACAGGCTGATCAACACCGGCACTGGAGTATTGCCAGTGCACGTCACCTTCAGGACTCATGAAGTAGTCTGTGAAGGTTTCTCGCACACGCACCCCCGAGTTAGAAAGCCTTCCATGACCCGAGGTTTCGACTGCAACTAATTCAGACACCTGTGACTCCTCATCTACCTCTGTTCTGTATTCTTGAAGGTAGTTGTGGAGTACACAGCACGCCTTAATTACAGTGTCAGTCTCTAACTGGATGGCTGTGTGAAAGATACGCCACTGACTACACATAATCCCAAAGGCGCATTCCACATATCTTCGTGCACGGCTCAGCCGATAATTAAAAATCCTCCGCCGGTCATCCAGTGTCCTTCGTGGGTATGGGCGCATCAGGTTGGTCTTTAAGGGAAAGGCCTCATCCGATACCATCACAAAGGGCACTGGAATTGTGGAACCCGACAAAGGTCTTGGGGCTGGAAGCGTTCCGCCATGTTGAAGAATTTGCAGTCCGATCTGAGATGATCGCAAAACCCGAGAGTCCCCAGTACTGCCATAGGCACCAACGTCGATGGCAACAAATTTGTAATGTGCATCAGCCACCGCCATCAGGACCACTGAAAAATACTTCTTATAATTAAAGAAGCGTGAGCCCGATCGTGGTGGCTTCTGCACTCTCACATGTTTACCATCAACTGCACCAATGCAGTTTGGGAAATTGGCCACAGACTGAAAGCCAGCTGCGACCTGCAACCAAGTCTCCACGGTCGGCGATGGCATGACGATGGGCTGCAACTTCCGCCAGATGACGGCACATGTGCACCTCACAATTTGAGAGATGGTGGATTTACCAACCCTAAATTGGAGGTGCAGTGATGTGTAGCTCTCTCCTGTGGCCAAAAACCTGGAAAAAAACAAAGAAAAACATGTTTCATTGGGATCTTAGGGGTTAAATGTGTATCCAAAAAAAAAAAAAATATTACCGCAAGGTGATGAGCAGCCTTTCCTCAGCAGAGATGGGTCTTCTCATGACTGTTTCTTGATAGTTTAACTCGGGGGAAAGAAGGTCGAGTAGGCGATCAAATGCTGGTATTGTCAGCCGGCAGAAGTTGACAAATTTTTCTGGATACCTGAAACAGGAAACAAAATAAAAGGTAATTATTGAACATGATTTGAACAAAAAACCAAAAAAATTAACATTATATTTGTTGGTCAATGAGTCCAAAAAACATAAGTTGCCCTACTATATCTTACTTTCTTAAATCCTGGTAAAGAAGATTGAAGTGGCCCTTGTCCTCACGCTCTTGAACTATTGGGTGGACCCACATTCTTTTGGGAGCTGTCCTCCTGTTCCTCACCCTTGTACGACATCGCTCCTATGGGAGAATTTAATATGAGTCCCAAAAACATCTAAATGATCTGATAAGAACTATACAGACATTAAGGCCGGGGTCACACTGGCAAGGAATACGGGAGAGTGAGAGGCGCAAAAAGCACGCATTAGACACGGACAAATGATTCTCTATGGGGTCACTCGCACCAGCCGTATATTTCTCCTCCGTATCCTCCGCTCCGTGCCACTCGCAGCATGCTGCGATTGTCAGCGTACTACGCCCGTAGTACGCCAATGCAAGTCTATGGGTGCGCAAAAAATACGGATTACACACGGACCACACATATGACCTGCGAGAAATACGCACCCGGTGTCTTTTAGCAAAGCCGGCAATTCAGTGCGCTATACAGTAAACTCACACTGACAGGTTTAATAAAGAAACAAAAGAATAGATATATACACATAGAATACATATATATATATATATATATATATATATATATATATATATATATATATATATATATACATTCTATGTGTCTATATCTATTCTTTGGTTTCTGTTAGAAACCCTGTCATAGGGCTCCATTATATGTCCATTTTGCAAGCCTGCGAGAAAATCTCGCCATACGGATGCCATACAGATTACATACGGATGCTTACATGCGCAAAATATGCAACCACACCTTGATTACGGATGACATACGGAGCACTATTTAGTGGTGATTCATCCGTATTACGCATGTAAAATACGGAGCGTATTTTGCGCTGGTTAGTGTGACTCCAGCCTAATGCTAATTTGCAGCATTTTTTTTTTAGGCGCATTGTGTTACCAAAAAACCAATGTAATATATAACTAGTTGCACATGCTTGCATTTTGTAAGCGCACTAACAATCTAGTGGTAAAACACAGTTTATACAATTCTGTCGTCAAAAAATGCATGCACACTATAACGCAAAACAACACATGTACATCGAGGAACAGCAAACAAGTGCGTTCACCAACGCAACCAAAAGATGGCAAGCAGCGTTCAAGGGTGCATCATTACCGCCTACTTGATAAAACATTGCGATTTGTACATGCCTTATGATGCATTTTCATTGCGGGCAATGGCGGACTAAGGCATCCTTAACATATTGCCACTATGTAACGTATCCAGCAGAAAATTGCCCCTAATGCAATGTGAACCCTGTGAGTGCACCCGAAAGAGAAATTCATATTAAACACAGGAAAAGTCAAGACCATGTGCACGCCATGCGCATAGACGCGGACAATGACATGATAGATGCAGTACGTGAAAAAAAAAATAATGTGAATCCAGCATTACCTGCTCATTAATGTGGTGGTGCAGCAAAATCAATGTTGTAAGATGCAAAATAAGCGCAATTTCTGGGGTAAAACACAGGCTCTGCAATGGAGGCATCTTGCAATTTGCCAAAAACAAGGAGAATAGGGTTTGACCAGGAAATGACTTCATAAAGCCTTTTTTTTTTTTTTTTTCTTCAGTCAACTTTGTTAAAGTAGCAAACGCTGACAAATCAATCAAAAAGCGCATAAAAAAACGCGTGAAAAATGCACAAAAACCGCACCAAAAACGCATACAAACCGCATGGAAAACCGCAAAAAAAACGCGACCGGTTTCTGGGAGCTGTACCATGCGATTTTTATCAGGAAAAATATGCACAACAAATGCAACGTGTGCACTTAGCCTGAATGAAACACCCTTTATTTTATGCCTAATTTGGGGAGGTGCAGATTTTCCTTGATCTTCCCTGTTCCATCATGTCATCAGATCCTGATTGTAGGAGCTGCGGCTAGGACTGTACTCAGCTGCAGACCGGGACATGTCTGTAGGATATTGTTGGGTTGTGTAATGAACATACAGTGGGGCAAAAAAGTATTTAGTCAGTCAGCAATAGTGCAAGTTCCACCACTTAAAA